>NC_139231.1:41805186-42525999 GCF_977018435.1 Lepisma saccharinum | reverse complement strand
CAAAAGGTTAAGAATAAACAGTCTTTGTGAACAACAAACAAAAACTACAAAGAACATATGATACGAAAGATAACTGCAGTGCTTAGAATCTAGGGATGTGACGAAGCTGAAAATTTACCGATGCCGATGTACTCACAGATAATTTTTGGAACCAATACCGATGCAGATATTTAACCGATTCCGATACATAAGATTATTCAACAGAAATGGGATGTTATTTTCAGCATGACAAAAATAAATTTGCTATGTATATTTCTATTGGATACATTTGCATCTAACAAAAAGTGGTTATGTGAACCTTTAAGAAAAACATAGATTCTCAAGATATTTAACATTAGTACACAAGCCGTTCTTTGAATTCTTGTTCTTAATGTTGTAAATTTAATGCTGGCAGATTGAACTTCAGAAACAGGTATGCCCAAGTATTATCTCACCACTTGCTTCAGGTTTGGATAGTTACACTTGAATTTCCAATACAACAGCGGATCCTGGTCACGTGGAATAGTTGGTTCAGCAATGTACTGTTTTATTTCTGATTTTGAGGTAGGATGATTCTCTGAATGAGAGCTCGCAATAATTTTATTACAAAAACTCTACAACTGATGAAAAATCATAACCTAATTTTCAATAAATCTTACAAAATTAAAATATAAAACTTATTAGAAGGTAAACACTAGTATTATCTGTACCGGTTTAAATATCGGATTTTTGCTGATGTCGATACGTCAATTTCTGCCGATTTTCATACATCTGTAATTAGCTTCGGCACATCCCTACTACATACTATACTATCACTTCACTATAGAAAATAATTTATGTAGAATCTAAATTTAAATCCCAGAATCACTCTGTGTCAGATAAGTCAACCTATACATGAATAAAGAAAAACCACATACAATTTCTATCATTGTGTCAACCCCTTGTATATAATCAAATTGATTACATGTTATACCATACCTTTCTACAGAATCTAGAAAGTGTCAGAGAACACTGGCAAACTGATGATGTTTTATGAGCTAACAGCAAAATAAAGTATTGTGCTTGTATAGTTTTCCTATTCCTTTACACAAGGGTAAATCTATTACTTATACATTGCACCATACAATGAAGACAGGGCTGGATCTATTCTCAATCCTGGTCATAGCCGAGGTAGTGAAAGGCTCTCACATAAACATCGAATTAATTTTCCTGAGTTTTCCAGAATCCTATTTATTTATTATTTTTTTTTTAGAATTCATTACTCTTAAATTCATTGGTAATTTTACCTAGCAGATGAGTTCATAAATAGCCTGTAATTTAGTGCTAAGTTCTCACATTTTCCTATTATTTTTATGAATAAAAACATAATTCATATGTCGTAGTTTTGTAAAGTAAATATCTAAATACACATGACGTTTTCAAGAACAAAGGTGGCGAATGCACCATTAATGTTCAAGAAACATTTGCAAATTTGTATTGGATTGGTTATCGTTACCAACTTTTGTAACAGTATTTTACTGATATTGGCAAAATTCCATGCAAGTACATTCCTACTTATTATTCTTATTACAGTCAACTCTTGATACGACCTTTCACAATTCCCGGAGAAAGGGTAGTTATTTTGAAAGGGTTGTTATTGGAATTTGCACTAATTTTCAGGTTAAACGGAGCTCAAACAGACACAATATATCCTGGTAGTTATACAAAAAGTTATGCACAGAACGCGTGTTATCAGAAGGAAAATAGAACATGAAAAAGTTTTCACAAAAAGGATTTAAAATCATGTTGTTTTCTTTTCATTGTGCACAGTCCTTGCTCTTCCAGGAAATTCTTACAATTCTACTTCATGAGAAACCAGTTTGCACTGAGACCTACGGAAAGGAAAACAAACTCTCGTTTATTGCAAGCGAAACTCTAAGAATCTTGACACCAGTCACACTGGCACCTGCAAAAGTCTGGAGATAATCCGGCAGAATGAATGTTGGATTTTAACAGGTCTACTAGAGCATTGTCTGTTACAAGAATAACTTGTAAGATAAGATCTGTCCGGACACACAACACAATTTTTCAAGGCACCAGAAAAAAAAACACAGGGTTGTAAATTTCGTTCTGGTTCGGCTGTGTAAAATCATAAAATCATCATCATCATAAAAAAGACACGTTTTCCTTCTTTCAACAAATTTCATATTCACCCCACTTCCCATCCCAGGGAGCAGTCCAGACTCTTTCTCAAAACACGCAAGCAATCTGTTGCACCCAATGCATATTCTAGGACACATTAAACAGCGTCGCACTCAATCATTCGGGTTTTGAATTGGATTTCACTTTAAACTGTATATTTAGTCCCAATTAGCCCATCAGCGTAAAATGAACTGAAAACAAGCTTTATGAAACTTGTGCATTTTCACATATCAAAATGGTAGATCGTTATTTACTCTCACGTTAATCGACGATTTAATGTTGGATTTAGGAGTATTCTTGATGTCAAACAGCCGCTCCTCCAAAAGTTTTCCCCTTGAATAATGTCTTTTTAATTGGTCTCAGCGACCATTCCTACATTGAGCACTTTTTTTTTCTTCACATGAATGGTTCTGAAGAAAAGCAGATGCGAATTAAATTTGGTTTCGCAGAACATGAAGTTGTTTTAACTCTTGTTTTCCTTTCTGGAGATCGAATTTCATTATCGTCAAATCAAAACAGCTTTGCGAGATTCAAAACAATAATTTTTTCCTTCGCGCTGGATGAGTTATTGCTGTTATCGGCAAGAAAGAGCTTTGCAGACGCTAGACAAAACACTGGCGCCAGATGCATCGTAAAAACAAGGAGACCGGCTGGAAGTTCAAGCAACAGTTGGCGGAAGAGAAAAATCCCGGCATTTTAAAGATAACGCAACTGTCAAAGATGGAACTTTTAACATTAGTGTAAAGAAGAAAGAAATGACCCTTGCTTTACATTTTACCATGCAACAGACAATATTTCCTATGCAGACAACAGCATAAAAAAATAAAAATAGGACCTGAATTCTGCAATTATCAACATTGCCGTGCACACCAGTGGTGGAGAATGAGCTGGGGAAAGGGGGGAGGGTCACTTTTATTTACTTGCTCTATGGTTTTTTGTTCGTTTTCAAGAATATATCTAGAACTGGTTGCCTCATTTTAGACGTCAAAGGGAAGGAAGAGGGGTGGGTCCACTTCCACCCTCGCCTGTAATCAGCTCATGTGCACACACAAGCAAGAAAATTGTGGCTGAAACAATCTGCACCACCCCTCCCCCCACGTTTGCTAACAGGAAAAGAGGGAGAAGTCAGTCAGCCAAGAGAACACTTTTTTGGCAAATATTATGACATCAACGAAAATGTATGAAGTGGGAAACGGGAGTTATGATGCACGTAAGTTGGAAGTAAACTTTTGTGGAAACCTGGATGACAACGCATTAAGCGGGTTGACGATCTTTAGTTGACCTATGTGGTTTTGATTATCTCTAACAGTTTCCATTTTTACAGGGTACAAATAACACGTTTTGAATGAAAGTGGTTACCAGAAGTTGTCGGCGACAAGGCCGAGAGTTGCTCAGTCACGGGAACCTGCTGAATTCTAGGTCAGAGCTGGACAGATGGGCCAGACTTCCAGGCACCACGCGTCTGTATTTTGGAACATTTCTGCGATCTTATTTCTCAAGGTGGTGTATTTATCGACGAAAAGCTTGACCTGCCATGCACATTGGCAAAGACTGCAAGTTCAGCAGTCATTTCGGGCTGCTCCCCCGTGAGTTTTCAGCAGCTCTTAGGACAAGGAAACAAGTCAAGGTCAATTTAAAATAACATCCAAGCACATTCGATCTTCTCTTCTCGCATATCCAAGAGCAAGCATGGCAAAACAAGCCTGGCACGTTGGGTAGCGGCCCTCGTGTGCGGGTAACATTGGTGCACTAAAGGGAGGGGAGGGCAGAGGTCAAGTGCTATTGGATATCACTCAAGCATGTTGTGGTGGCGTCTATTTTTAGTTCAGACCCAATTGTGAGCAGTAGAGCGCTCGTGAAGGGAATGAGTGAAAAAAAAAACATGTTTCAGCCGATTGGTTTCAATTCATCAATTTTTTTTACAAATTTTTCAACTTTTTTCTAAATTTTTCGCGGTTCCTGGGAAAAAGGTCGTTACTTCGAGAGGGTAACTATTTTCCGATACCAATGACAAAACTAAGTCAAGAATAAAATGGTATATTTGTGCACATAATAAAGTGCAATTTTTTTATGGAAGTTACAGATCCTTTCGAACTGCATTACAGTTCACGAAAGAAAATTTCATGTGCAAATCACGTGCAAGTCAAGTGTCAATGCCCGACGGAAATTGAAATAAAGAAATCTTTCTTTTCATAAATAGATTGTGATGTTAGGGATTTGAACTGTTTTCTTTAATTCTCAGAATTTCAAGTGGCTGGCATTTTATGAATACAGTGCAACAGTCAGGTGACTTGGAATGGCATCTTCACTGCTTTAGCTGACAATGACTGCATTTGTACCGCATGTCCCCTACCAACGCACTCAGCGAGTTAAGGTGTTGTATTCATTTTAAATGGCTCGTCCTTGATTTTCACCCTTCTTCACATTGTTCTATTGGGCATTTAAAGTTGTTTTGATTGATTGATTGATTGATTGATTGATTTGCGTTATTTTACTTCGCTTTTGTGCCACTTTTGGCTAATTTGCAAAGATGGAGATGAGAGATGATACGATGGAATTGATGAATGAAGACCCATGAATATCCATGCCCAGGCTAGGATTCAAACCCCGGGACCCCTGCATGGTAGCCCGAGCATTTAAACTTGTATTATGATTACTTTAAGATGGCTATTGAAAGTATAGTGCAAAGATATGTAAATAGTTGCTCTTCTTGCTTTCATATAGAGAAGAAACAAGTGATTGACAAAGGTTGACTATTTTAATTTTAAAAATATTAATAACTTCACGTGAGATCATAATTTAATCACAAAATCTACTCGTGCTGACAATAATATAAAAATATTGAAAATCATGCATAATTTTCAGCATATGTATAAACTCTGTAAAAGTGTCACAAAATGATTTTGTGGACCCTGCAAGAGACACCCATACTCTGCAAAAGTATTGGCCAATATCAGCTCAGCATGGCAAAATACATTTTTACAATATATCATTTTAAATGTTTGAATAACTTATTGATCATTAAAATATTTTATGATTATGAAAAATATGAAACATTTATTTACTTTCTGGCACCATTGATTCTTGGAATTGAGGAAGTTCCCAATTATCTCCCAAGTCTTAAATGACAATTAGAATGTAACATGTTAAGTGGTCAACTCACGAACTCGTCACCAACAACTGCAACTTTGAGTCTGAGCAGAGGTTTATCAATTACACCTAATCGTAATTGTGATTTGCCAAGTGCACAAAAGTGAGGCAAAATGAGAAAAAAAAAAGAATACAAGACTATTACAGGGTTTCCATTTATATTGGCAAAACACATTTTGAACTTTCCACAATTTTCAAGCAATTTTTTAATAAATTTCCAGACCATTCAGTGGTAATTTAACATGCTAATGCAAGTGTTTTGAATAAAGTTTACTCAACATTCTTTAAAATAAGTGAACAAAATTACAATTTGAAAACATTTTATACAGAAGATCTTCCATCAAGAACTAACTTGGTTCAAGGAAAAAATACAATTTACTTTCCTAAACTGATTCCTAAACCTTCGTAAGTATACAAAAACCACTTGATTTTCCCTAATTTTTCCAGGCTTTTGGATGCTTTCAAAATTTGCTGACTTATTCCATCATAGCTTGATTTCTCTAGTACTTTTACTGGGCTTGCTCGTTGGCATAGAGGTAACAACTTCACACTGTAATTAAGGGGCCTTCGATTCGATACTTGGTTGATGCGCATAGTGGTTAATTCCACTTTAAACTGTATGCCCAGTCCTGATAGGCCTTTCTGTGCATGAAGTGGACTTAAAACTCAAATCTCAGACTTTACCAAGTCAATAGGTACCTTGTATTAGAAATGTAACCCATAGGGAAATTATATATTTACCTTTAATATATCAACCCATACATATTTGTTCTGGTTTGGATCCCATTCTTCCTCCACATCAACCTTCACCTTCACATAATATGAAGCCTTCCTTCGAAGAGATCCTGGGACGCTGCTGCGCATCTCTTCCTGGTCCTGAAAAGTTCAGAAACACTCGTAAGTAGAGAATCTTTATTCACATTCAAGTTTTCAAAAATAATTTTTGTATTTCGTCTGTTTGGCCAGAAGTATAATTACAGTGAAACCCAATTTTATGTTCCTTGATTTTACATTTTCCTGCATTATACATTCAATCTTGATGGTTCCAACAGGGCAAAATGCTACAAAATTTTCCCAAATTTTACATTTTCCCACATTTTAAGTTCCTTCACATTGGTCCCCTGAAAAACATAAGTCGAGCTTTCACTGTATTTGTTTTGTACTTCTTGCAAGAGATAATTCTGACAATTACAATATCACACTTTTATCTTGTTAATCCTCTTCAAAAACGATGAGGAGTATTGTACTCTGTCATTGAACATCACTTGCGTTGCTATAATTGTATTTATTGGTAATACAGAAACAAATGATACACACTACATTGAAGAATTCTAAGTTATGCAGATTAATTAATTACCAATTGCATTATCAGAATTTTATATAACTACAGGGAAGGTGTCATTTGATGTTTACAAATCTATCAATCACAAAAAATACATGAGATAATGCTCATTTGCTAACAAAAACAGAGTTAGTACTTATAAATATTTCAAGTTTTAAATATGATAATCTATCATATATAGAGGCACATATTTTTGGTAAATCAAAAAGTAAAATTTCGGTACAAAAACAGAGTCAATTTTGAGTTCAAAAGCGGTAAATAAAATAAAATTTCGCTGTTATAGTGGTATATAAAATAACATTTTGGTTTTAAAAATGTGAATATAAATCCCAAATTTGATATAAAAACTGCACTTACGACACAAAATAAACATCTCTCTTCTAATAGCACATTCATGTCCTTACCAGAATATTAAGTTTATTCTTGTATAAAGTGGTCCATTTTTGCTTCTCAAATATTGACAGCAGAATTAATTAATTTTCCGTGAATTGCATAACTCACAGGATAATTCTGACTTCAGAAAGTGTCCCGTCGGTAAATAAACTCTAATTTCGTGTTTAACAGTCTATTTCGCATTTTCCAGTTTATTTCGCATTATTTCGTGATAAAACAGGGTAGGAAAATGCAGCTCACACCTTTCAGAAACATGAAAAATTAACATTACAATGTGTTATTTCAGATTTTGTGTTTTCGTCAATAACAAAATATGCATGCCTCTAATGATAAACTATCTTACAGCAATCTCAGTTGTCAAATTCATTATGTATTAAATATCATTTAATAATATCTATGTACAGTACAGTAGTAAAATTCTATAACTAATTCCAAATATAATTCATTTATGATTGAAATGGAAATAATGCACACAATACAAGGGATACATGAAATTTCAATCAACAATCAAGTAGTAAAATCTGATTCTAATTACAAAAATAACCTGAATCTACACAAAGTGCAAAGTGGTCTGTTATCTGCAGGCTGATGTCAAATTTATGATTAGTGAAAATATGGTGACTGACTGGACAAGTTCTTCAAAGGGCAAGCAAATAATATCAATGAGTTACTCAAACCTTTAGAGGGTATATTCCTTGCCTCTCACCATCTGAAACACCATACACACTGACTAGTAGTGACAATGTGCAGTTTCCACGGTTCAACAGGCATCGCTGTGTGCGATGTTGCCACGTTTTACATACGTCTACTCCGCTGACTAAAAATCTGTATAAAATTGGTTTTGCAATGTGAATTGGCAATGATAATGAATAAGAACAGATGCAAATAGCTTCAAAACAAGAACAATATTGTATTTGTAGAACTACCCAATACTTAGAAAAAGGTGCTTCATAAAATTTGAAAGAACAGTTTTTTGACAAATTTTAAAAATTTAAAAACTAAGAATTGTGTTTAAAACCTTTCTGCCTGCACTGTACTAAATTTCATCACAATTGGACCATCCATTTTTTATTTATAGAATTTCAAAGAGAGCAATCCCTTGCAAATCTCAAAAAAAGGCACTTTATTTGTTCTCACGACGATAAAAAATTGAAGGCATAGTCGAAAAAACATTTGGTTATCATAGATTAATACAGAATTGAATAAGCTAAATTTTGATGTAACTTGCTATTATGTAGGTCTATTGGTTAATTTTTAATTGGAGTCCAAACTCTAGTATCTATAATTTTTAATCTGACAGTAGGTGTTCTTATGGCAAGTGTGAATCATTCTGGCACCTGAATAGAGCCAGGGTGGCATGGTCAGAATGCACCAAACTCTTGCCCAGTGTCCCAGTTCAGCCCTGATCTGCGTACCTGTATATATCGAAAATCGCTGAAGTCAAGTTCCAACATAGCCAAATGGTTTGTGCTTCTTTTACTCCTGGTAGAAGTGGTCACAGGTTTGATGGCTAATATTGTGCATCCAGCATTCTGAAGACAACTGGGAAGCTGTAGTGCATTTAGATCTAGAGGCACACAACAGTGGTGATGGGACACATCACACAGTAACTTGGCAGAGATTTACTCTTGCATCAACAACTTGAAATTTGATTCAAATAGGTACTTGAACATTGCCATCTTGTATTTCCATTAACACATTCTTAAAGGACACCAAGGTCTACAATAGTAGACTGTGGTACCAGCCCAGTATCTGAATTTACGTAATTTACTTTTAAGCATGTAGCTGCCATTCTCACTAGCAATGAAGTACATACCTCTAGCAGTTGGGTTGGAGTATTATCTTCGCTTGAAGTACATTTGTATGTGGGGGTTACATTGCTATCTGAAGTTGATGTCGTGACATCCTGTAACAAAAGAGGAAAATGTTAATTATGATCACCACACTACAGAATTTCAACATTAATTAATTTAGAATTATACTTCCTTTACTTTTTTCATTACTCTATACCATCGTACTGTGTCCTGGTGGTATAGTCTGTAGAGCATCAGAAAGCCACTCAGGCGACCCAGGTTCAATTCCCGGGCTGGGTGATCTAAGGTCGAAATTTTTCCAGCCTTGTTCCCACATAAAACGGCTCTGGGGTCACCCAGACTCAAATCAATGGGTACCTGGAGGGCAACCCTGGGGGGTAAAGGTGGTCGGAGCATGGTGCTGATGATCACCTCCAAAATGACACAGATCGAGAATGTGTGGGGCCCTACCCCCATCCCCTGTGCCTTCATGGCACGGTGCTATATGCAAGGGGAACTTTAACCTTTTTTATACCATCATACAATCCGTATGATTTTGCAAATGCACGTGTTTTCTTATTGTTATGACTGAACCCTATTTAAATATACAGCATACAGTTTTAGAAGCAATATCGGGAGGGACCACGCAGAGCCTGTCCGTGGTGACCAGCCAATGGCATGAGTTCAACATTGTACAGTTAGGAAACTGCAGTGTGCAAGTTAGAAGCAGAGTTCTGCATTTTTCTTGCACAGAAGAAGTTTTCATAAAATTCGCTGCTTTTAAGGTTCATCATACAACCTGACTGTCCAAGTTCCATAAATTTCCGTAGCCTACAGCCAGTGTTATCATTTCTTGAAGAAACACCGGAGTTCGCATTTTCTCATGTTTTAAGTTCTGGAGAAAGATTATTGATGAATATAATTTTATTTTTATGAACAAATCTTTATTTTCTCATTTAACAGCAATTAGAGCTAACAAAAAAAACAAAAAATTAGATTATGGAATGACTCTCTTATTAAACACATGCACCATTATTTAAAAATAAATAATGAAAAAGAATGAATTACAATTAGGGCTGTGTGTATCCAATAATGTTGGTACCAGGATTTGGAAAAGAATTTCCCATCTCAATCCATGGTTTAGGTCATTAAGCAGCCGCGAGCACCTGCAGCGAGCTCGCCGGCAGACAGCAGGGTTGCCCTGTCAAGAAAAGTGAAGAAAAGTGCGATAAAAATGAATTAATTAATTTTCGGGACGTTGATGCGTAAAATGAAAATATCAATCAGTGGTTATCTAGAAACATCCTTTCTCAGTGTTCAGTTAAAATTTGAAAATTTTCTGTCAACTGGTTCTCAAGATAATCGTGACCAAAGTTACCCCCATAAGCTTACATGGAAAATGCTCAAACTTTTCGCCAGAGTAGGAGATCGCCTTAAGGCGTTTAAAGAAATTGGAAGTGTGGATTGGAAGGAAAGGGCTTATTCCATGGCCTCCAAGAAGTCCAGACGTTACTCCCTTAGACTTTTTCCTATGGGGACATGTGAAGAACATGGTTTATGTGGAGAAAATTCAAGATGTCAACCATCTAAGGCAAAGAATTATCGCATCTGTGGCAACCATCACCCCAGACATGCTGGGCAGGACGTGGCAAGAAGTTTATTATCTGACTGTAGAAAACTTCTTATGTCACGTGCCGGCAACATATTTGTTAAAACACTAAAACAACACACAAAACAGCACGATACAAAACATTTCGGAGTTCTTCCAAGCTTTCGACTCCTTCACGGAGTTTGGATTTGATCCATGCTACAAACGGGGCACACATTGGAATTTACTAAATTGTAAACAAAACTTGATAACATTACCTTCAAAAACATGTATTTACTTTTTCGTGAGTTTCAGTTTTTAATAAAATATTTAGCTTCAAAACCCCGGAGTTCTTTTATAGATACCCTGTATTTTGTCTGTATTCTATCAAAAGTTGCTAAATTGAAATGAATCTAATGTATCTGTTAACCTATCTTCCAAAAGCATTGAGGCAGTAATTTTGTGTTACTTTTATGGCATTGTATGTTTCAATACTAATTCTTCAATTGATGAAACTTTGAGATTTATTACACAAATTCAACTTGTAAAATTACAGTGAAACCTTGATTTCAAATCCTGGGATTCTACACTTTCTTATTTTATACAATTTATGTTTATGTTTTGGGGAATGAAAGATACGGTAGTGTAATAAATACAGTGGAATCCTGATTTTATATTTTCCCCTATTAAACATTCAATCTTCACGGTCCTAACACAGCAAAATGTTATAAAATTTTCCTCATTTTCATGAATTTTTGAGTTTTTTACTTTGGTCCCCTGAAAAGCGTAAAATCGAGGTTCCTTTGTATATGGAGGCAAATTACTTGTAACGGTTCTATTAATCTAAGTGGGCCCTGCCACTGATACAAGTAAGCTGCATGGAAAAAGTTGGTAATTTGCCTCTGATATATTTACTATAGAATTTATTTTGCTGGTTCCAATGAAGCACAATGTTACAAAGTTTCCCGGATTATACATTTTCTAGCATTATAAGTTCCTTAGCCTCTGTCCCTTGAGGAATGTATAATGAAGGTTCTACTGTAATTCAATTTATGGATGTGGAAAAAAATAATTACCTTTGATCCAGATTTTGGTCCTGAAGGCTTTCTTTTATATGACGGAGGTTCTGGCAAAGCGGGCAAGTCACTGGCCCTGTGAACATTTGGTCTGTGATGTTCATCCTCCTCACTATCACTTCCCACAACAATTGTTTCTTCAGATCTTCTCTTCAATGCAGAAGAATTTACAACGGAGGACGAACAAATGGGCATGCTCACTTGGGACACTGTGCAGGATTGTGATACGTAGGATGGTGATCCCGAGAGTGATTGTACTTGAGATTCTTTCCTGCTTTGCACTATAACTCTGTTCTTTGAGTATCTTCCAGATCGGACCGTTTCACTGTAACACTGCGTTGACATGCTCACGTGTATATTGGATTCGTTCATTTCTGAATATGGAACGGACGAGAATTCAGAAGTTGGTGTACTGAAATGAGTGTACCTGTCAGGCAAACGCATCTCTGGGGAATTCATGCTTTCACCCACGTCTTTCTGGCTCTGGGCAACGTTCATCACCTGCTTGAACATGGAAAAGGAGTCAGACATGCTCTGCGAAGGGGGAGGTAACGATGGCGGAGTAGGGTGGTAGGTTGGAGTGTAGTGTTTTTGAAACTGGAACATGGGTTGCTGTCTTTGATCTGGAATTGTAGATGTCGTGGTAGGCTCGTAATCATCCTCATCATCCAAATTCACTTCCTCGATGTGCCTTCTTGGTGGATGCTCGACTGAAATCTCTGGTTGACTATGCTGCTGGCTGTTGCTCACGATCTCGGCCTGACTCGATGGCTGGAGTGATCTGACGTTTTGAACTTCTGCAATTGGACCTCTGTTCTGTTCTTCCAAAGGCAAATTACCTTCCTGGTTCGAAAGCAATACTGGCATACCCTGTTCTTGACTTTGGGAAATGGAAGAAGCCTGCGATGCATTCTGCGGTTCAGTCCTGATATTGTAATCCGTAACGGTGAACACCGGCTGACTTCCATCTCGATGGGTTGCAACACTGCTGTCTGCCTGAGGCAATGTTCTTGGTACACTGCTGGATGACTCAACTGTGGATGATGCTACAATGTCTTTAGTGCTTTGAGAAGGTGGAGTATGCATCGAGCTAGATTGCGAAGGTGAGTAACGAAGAGTGAAACTGCTCCCTGGCTGGGTCTCTGTTACAGACTGATCTGCATCATTTGTGTCGTCTTCAATATCAACTACTTTTATCTCATCCTTGTTACCCTGTGATGCAGTCTTGAACCAATTCTGTACCATGGAGAGGTTTTGGGAGAACAACATCTCTCTTGAAACGGCTTTCCCAGGTTTTACTTCCACCACCTCAATATCATCGTCAGACTTTTCTTCTTCCATGGAATGCAAATCATGAGATTGTGTGAGATCATGTAGCTGCAGAGGTTCTTTCTGCCGTGAACTGTTGGATACTTCATCTTGAGAGGTAATCAAGTCACTCGGTTCCAGTGAATCTATTTCTATCGCACTTCCCGAAACGTCCTTAGAAGGGGTTTGAACCCTGACATTAAGTTCATCTTCCTGATCGGCCACCACATTCTGCGATGGAGACAGGACACTCAGACTTAAAGAATCTTTCTGACTAGCACTGTCACAAATTCCGTCATCCATAAGAGTCTGCGTGCTAGACAAAAGAGGGTCTTTCTCGCTTGCACCTTCTTCGCACGCAGCTTCCTCAGATGTTTTCACTGAATGGTCATCCTCGCCATGACTATTAGACACGACATCACCTGATTCAGGAGCATCTTTGTCATTTGAACTTGGAGACATGACGTTCATAGGAAGCACCTGAATGCCTTCTGAACGTTCGTGCAGACTGTCTCGATCACCAGAGAGCAACTGAGAGGATGGAACAACAGAATCTGCTTGATTATCACCACCTCGTTGACTTGTTTTGTCAACTACTTCAACATTTTCAGCACTTTCCTTACCAACTTTCACAGACGAAGAACTATCAACGGCAACTTTGTCAACATCACTATCTACAGATGCACAAATTGGTTTCGTAAGCAACTCCTGAACTGGATCAATTTGAATATGATGCTGCTGTAGGTCCGGCTCTGAAAGAACTGCTTTTGGTACATCACTCTGACTAGAATCTGCAACAACTTGCATGTCATGTTCTTTCACCACAGTTTCTATGACTGTACCACTCAAGCCCGGACACTGCTGGGAATTTGTAATTTCCACTTCTTGGATCGCATCTTCATTTGCAACCCTCTTGGATTCGGGAAGAGATTCTGGGCTTTCTGGTAAATCTGACAATTTTCTTTTCCTTGCTGAAGTGATCTCTTGTTCCTCTTTTGTGGTCCCTGACAACAGTACTTCCGATTCCATTCCTGGGTCTGCAGAATCAGAAAACCTGCAACAGAACATATCAAAAGATAAGCATCATCTACTTTTCATTCATTCATCAGAGAAGACTACTTTCAAATACAGTATACAGTAGAGCCCTGATAATTTGATATTTCACATAATCAGAGGCACAGTGCTCAATACCCTGAAGCGGAAGAGACTTGTAAGTGTAAATTCAAAATTAACTATTTTCTTCCTAACTGTAACGTTACTACTGTACTTAGTGTTACCAGACATCCTCTTCTTCCCAGACATGTCCTACATTTTAGCCTTATGTCTGGTGACTGGGAGGAATTTGTCCTACATTCTAAGCATCACATAATTTGAATTAAGAACAATGCAATGCAAGTTACAAGTATATAGACTGCACTCCAAAACCCAAGTGAAATTTATTTTGATTGACATTGCAAAAAAAAAAGTGTGTTGTTCTAGAACAGTGGTTCTCAAACTGTGGTACGCGTCAGGGGTACATGAACTACTTGAAGGGGGTACGCGATCGGCTTGGAGAGTTGTTTTTCATCAACCTTAAAAAAAATAATTAAATTTGGAGCCGAATCTCTACTTGAAAGTTTCAAATGCACAACCAGATATCAAGAAATTGTGTCAGGCTATGCAAGCATATCTTTCTCACTTGAAACTGAGAATTTACAATAAAAACATCGAAATTGTGCTTGGCAGTTTGTTTACAAGCTTATTTTTGTTTACTTCTTTTTTCAATAACTATGGGCAAATAAATGAAAATTAACGTTTGTTATATACTTCTTAGCATACATATGTTCCACGTTTTTATTTTTGTAACGTAGGAACACCCAATAAAAAAATAAACATGTGATTCTAATGTTTCTTTGTTTACCATCTTTCCACATACAGCCCAAATGTCATTTTGCTCTAGTGCAGATACATGCCTAGAACATATCAAAAATGCCCACCAATCAGGCAGCCAAAAACATTTCCCCAAACCTACTATTCCGAAAAAACCTATTGAATTACATTAGAATTGTAATTACAACTAAAGGGTACAATGATAAAAAAAAGTTTGAGAACCACTGTTCTAGAACAAAGATTGAGGCCACATTCTATCGATGTCACTGTTCAATGTCTGAGTGGAATTACCTGTTTTGGGGTTTATACCGATGGAAGTAATCATGGATCCTACGAGGGACGATCAGGTTGCTCTGACTCTAACATAGATAGAGCGGCAATAGGGTTTCAATATATTTTTTTTATTTTTCAACATACTCCCCTGCATCTCCAATGCACTTTTCCCATCGGTGCTCCAACGCCTGGATACCTTGCAAAAAAAAATATTCCGACTGGTCCTCCAACCATGAGTCCACAGCCCTTATCACCTCAGAATCACCAGAAAATTTTTGCCTACGAATGTCATTCTTGAAATGTTTGAACAAATGGAAATCACTGGGGGCCAAATCTGGGGAATAGGGTGGGTGGGGCATCAATTCGAACGATGCATCTGCGATAGCGGCCCTCGCAATGCGTGAGGTGTGGACAGGTGCATTGTCCTGGTAAAGGAGCACACCACGGGCCAACATCCCATGCCTCTTTTTCTTGATGGAATCACGTAATTTCTTGATTAGGTCACTGTAGTATGTGCCAGTGATGGTCTGGCCTCTTTGTAGATAGTCCACAAGAAGGACACCCTTGCAGTTCCAGAAAATTGAGGCCATCACCTTCTTGGCTGACGTTTGCACCTTGAACTTCTTCGTTGGTGGAGAATGTGGGTGTTTCCACTCCATACTTTGTGATTTTGTTTCTGGGTCGAAGTGATGGACCCATGTTTCATCCATAGTTACAAATCGGGCAAGAAAATCATCTATATGAGAACGAAACTTGTCAAGAAGTTCTTCACTGATGAGCACTCGGGTGAGCTTCTGATCTGGGGTGAGGTTTCGAGGGACCCATCTTGTAGCAATTTTTTTCGTTTGCAATTCCTGGGTAATTATGTTTTGCACAGTGCCATATGACAGGCCACACATCTCAACAACATGACGGATAGTGACTCGACGATCCTTCAGCACGATATTGTGGACTTTGTTAATGTTTTCGGTCGTCATGACAGTTTTTGGTGCTCCACCTGCATGTTCATCCTCACACGACTCTCTCCCACAATTAAACTCACAACACCATCTCTTCACCATATTGCATGAAGGAGCAGTGTCCTCTAGCGTATCCACCAAGTACTCATGAATTTTGGATACCGTCCACTTCTTCTTCACAAAATATTTGATCACCCCTTTCACCTCATTTTTCTCCATTCTTGCACACTGACACAACTTCACTCACTTAAACCCCTGTAAAAAGAAAACTGTACGCTACTCAGACTTGCAATTCAGAACGAACGCATATAAAGGATCACTAAACAACAACAAAATAAAAAATCAATCATAACGTCATTCCTTCTATGTTAGGGTCGGAGCAACCTGATCGCCCCTCGTACAAGGTGTGTCCCATTCTCATTCATTATTTTGATTGTACATCAGGAAGTATACAGAACAAAGTTACTGAACTAAAAACCACCCCAAATGAAACAATTTCAAGTTAAGGATATTATTGTTTCATATTATTTGAAGATATGTTAATTGATGAACATTTGTTTGTCATGACAGGTTATAATGCAAATTTTGAGAGAATTTTCATTAATGTCAGCACAATGAACTATAAAAAGTTTAGTACTGGTTCAGTGTAATTTCAAAGAGTTTGATTGTTTTATAAGTATATTTTGACTAAACCTGAAATTTTGAGAAAAATTTACTCCTCTGAGTAGTGTATTGTTCAGTATTGCTCACAAGTTCAGGAAATTTGTTATTAAGAAATCATAAAAAAAAATTGTTTTTTAAAACTGAGAATGTGGCAATTTTATATTATTTGCTAACATCTGTATTACCATATTTACTCATGTATAATGTGCAAAAATCTGTTGTGCATATTATGAACAGAATAATTCAGATAGCCACCATGAAATCATACAGGGTCATTCTATGACTTTGTGACACTTGCATTGAATTTTCATGTTCACAGAACCCTCTCAATTTATATATCATTGTTAAGCTTAATCTGCAGTTTCTGAATATGGCAACAGTATTCCATTCAAGATGGTGACACCATATGTGCATTGCGGTTGAAATAAGCTCATCACAAAATGAAGGAACGTTCAGATTTTTATGGTATTTTGGATGAAAGAAATGATAAGGAAAAAGAAAATAATGATTACAATGTATTACTGGCCAAATAATATATATAGCCTATATGAAGCATGTAAATTATTTAATGGAAGAAATATTGTGCTGCTAACTGCTAGTTTGAGGGTCCTGAAGGGTCTTATAAATGTTACATTAGCCATGGAAAAGTATATATTTTGAAGTTTTCTTTTAGAAAAAGTAAAGAGGAAATGAGCAAAACCACGTATAATGGTTTTTAGCCCTTTCCAACGATTTTTCACTTTGTTATGTAATGTTCTGTCACACCAAGAAAAGCAGTATTGTTCTGGTGGAATTCGAGCATGCACCTCCCACCACATGAGATGTGTATCAGCCATATTTGTTGGTCGAGAAATAGTAGAAAATAACTTCCTGAGCACTGCAAATCCAGAATAAATAAGGTGGTTACAGAGTGAAAGCTTTGGGATGCTAAACAAAGTGGAGGGAGATGGGAGAGGTGGCATGAGTTGGCAACTTATTGTTTACACAAGAGGATATTCTCCTCTGGGTCCACATAGCAACAGGTGTCTCATTGAATAGGTATGATGTCATTCACTTTTGATCGCCATAGCAACAGCTTTACGACCTACAACTAAGAAAGCCATTTCTTGAACCTGGATTATACTGTGCATATATATTTTTTTGTCACTTTCCCCCCATCAAAAGAACAGGCTGCGCATTGTACATGAACGCGGTAAATACATATTTACTGTGAATGATTTGGGTCCTAAATCTTGCCTTAAAGTCCTACACTTTGGGATAGCATGTTCTACTTTTCCCTTATAGTGATCTGGTAAAACTAAGTGTACAATGCAATGCAAGTGCAATATTCAAAACAATACTATATCCTATTTTTCACAGTGTTTTTTTTATTTTTTATTGATTTTTCTTTTGCCTTTTCCAGTTGTCCCCAGGTTATTCATTATAGTCAAGTTTTTATTGCAGTAGTCTGAGCTCCATCCACCTCAGAAATTTTGAAATATGTGGCAGTTCCAACTTCAAAACTTACTATAAAGATACTTTACTAAACATGGGCATTTATGGATAATATATACTTGTGAATAAAGCACAATGGACAAATGAAATTATACAAAAAACAAAGGGTTACAGAACATACATAAATAATGATAAAATTATTATTTGGAACACTTAAATTAGTGGTTCCAAAACTGTGGTTCAGAAAAAAATTTATACTTATATTAGTGCCTTAAGTATGTGCTTTTCTAATAGGTTTTTCTATGATAGGTTATTTGGAGCACCTATGTTGTGATTCAGAAAAAGTCAAAGATTTTAATGGGTCGGTGGCTAAGTCTGACTTGAACCTAGGACTGTCAGTGGCGAGATTGTGAGTCAAATACTCAATGCACTTGGCCACGGAGGTAAAAACTGTTGAATATAAGAAGGGCTGATTTTGCCTAGCCGATGGATGCATCAGCACTAGAGATGGCATTATAAATAGGCACTATCAAATTGTGAATGACTGAATAACATGTTTCATTGATGTTTTCTCATTCTTACCCTAGATGAGGCATCGAATGGAATTCTTCCTCACATACTGAAGACGAAGGAGTAGGTTGTAAAATTGGCACAAAAGTTGATGGTGTCTGAATGGAATGGTCTTGACTTGAAAACAAATCTTCTTGAGATGACTGAAAAGGTAAATCTTGTGATGGATCTGCAATAGAAAAAAATGTGTGATCAAATAAGTAATGTTGACATGAAGTTTTGTGGTTCCTTTGATAAAGTTGGCTAGCTGCATTTTGTCAAGATAATATATAAACTTTCTAATTATACACTTTAGGGATGTGGCAGATTAATCAGTACTCTTATCGGTATCAGTGGGTCACGACAAGTACTGATAATTTTACCAGCCTGTTATATCAATAAAAAAGACTACAGTTTAGTGCAAAATTCTGCCACTTTTTTTTTTAATAAATATGAAGGTATCTTAGTTAAGCAAAATAAATGTGCAGTTCTTATTCCTAAAGCAAAACCAATTAACATGGAAGAAAAAAATTCAGGTTTTTCACAGTACATTTTCAATTTTATTAGAATATTAGTTTTCAGTACCACAAATTTTCATATCAGTACTTTTCAGTATTGACAAACATTTCATATTGTTCAACTGCTTACATATTTTGAACAGCTGCATGTACAGCTGTTTGACAAATGGGAGCAAACATATAACTTTTGTACTTTTTCAGGGTGGCCACTTTAGGACCATGATAAAATTCAAGTATAATTCCCGGTTTTCAAGGCAAATTTTCAAAAAATTCAAGGCCACAAGCAGATGTTTTCTCTATTTCAACCTTGTGTATTACCGCCTCTCAACACCCACACACATGCACCAGAAGCGCAACCACGAACTTTTGTCTGGTGGGGTGGGGGGGGGGGGAAGTAGGGATAAATGTACCAATAATAATAATGACATTATTATGACTATTATTATTAGTAGTAGTAGTAGTGTTAGTGTCAAAGATGTTATTGTCCTAGTAAATTACACAAAAAAAGGGTAGAAGTCTATGTTAAAGCATTTATGTTGGAACAAACGATTTTAAACATTTTTGTAAAGAAAACGTTCATTAATAATGCAAAACAAAACTGTATTTTTGAATGGCAGAAAATGCATGACAAATGCATACCGAATTCATTATGTACATGTATAACTTTCATTGTACAACATACGTTATACACATATTCAAAATGGAGTGATGCAAAATAAGAAAATACATGCCAATACTAAATTGTGTACGTATTCAAACAAACAAGAAAGAGAAGAGGAGAGGAGAGGAGAGGAGAGAGAGAGAGAGAGAGACACACACACACTCAACAAACATTATATACATTTTGTCTCAAATGTGCACACTCCTTTTCCTCCCAACAATCGTTCATGCATTTAAGACAAAATCCATTAAGAGAAGTCTTATTTCTCTCTCCGGTAATTTACAATGCATTACAGAAAACAATCCTATTGCGAGTGAAGCGAACAAGAAAATTTTCAATCCATTTTTTTGCAAACTGAAAACAATATTGATTTAATAGGTAGGGGCATGCATATTTCGTTTTTGACGAAAAAACGAAATGTGAAAGAACACATTGTAGTGTTAATTTTTCATGTTTTTGAAACGTGTGAGATGCATTTTGTGACCATGTTTTGTCACGAAATAATGCGAAATGAACTGCAAAAAGCGAAATTAACTCTCAAACACGAAATTTACCGTTTATATACCGACGCGACACTTTCTGAAGTCTGAAGTATCCTGTGAGTTATGCAATTCACGGAAAATTGATTAATTCTGCTGTAAATATTTGAGAAGCAAAAATAAACCCCTTTACACAGGAATAAACTTAATACTCTGGTAACTTCATAAATGTGCTATTAGAAGGGATAAGTTTATTTTGTGTAATAAGTGCAGTTTTTAAATCAAACTTAGGATTATATTCACAATTTTAAAACCAAAATGTCATTTTATATAGCACTTTTCATGTGATTATTCACCGCTATAACACCGAAATTTCATTTTATTTACCACTTTTGAACCCGAAATCGACTCTGTTTTTGTACCGAAATTTTGCTTTTTTAATTACCAAAAATATGTGCCTCTATTAATAGGGTGCAAATTATTTCACGAGGCGCCATGGAATTCTCTCTTTTACAACTTTTATCATTTAGATTGTTTGGCAGCCAGAGCGGACTCCCGCCGCTCCCTAGCTATGGCTCTGAACTTGACGATACTAAGTAAAGCAAGTATTCCGAGCGAAGCGAGCGAGAACATTTTGAAATGTATTTTTATTTGCATAAAATTTGAAATTGAGGGGGAAAATTGCTCCTCTGTGCCCTCTGCAGGTGCCCTTGGCCATCAATGTTTGCCCCTTGTCCTTCTTAGAATTGATTTCCATTTAAGGTTGGGGAAGGGGGGGGGGGGGGGAATGCCTCCCTTTGGTTGCGCCACTGATATGCACACGCAAATATAGTAACAATATGAAGTGTGTGTGTGATTCCAATGTATCCAAAAATTCTAATTTAATTTAATTAAACGGTATATTTAAAACACTAAATTTGAGGTCCTTAGTTTACATTTGCCATTTCACATACTCAGACTCGAAATACATCTACAAACACAAGTCACACAAATGTTATGGTATATATTCTAACCTGCGAAAAATTGTTGTGTAAGAATTTCAAACTCAAATCTACCTAATCATCTTTAAGAAATCTTATCTTGCAATAATCTTCCGTCTGTCAGATTGCTCTACAAAAAACATTAATAAAGTAAACAGATGGAGAGAATTCGGTTTTATTTTTCACATTATTTTCCTTCCTTCATAAAAATAAAAACTCAACTGTTAAAATCTCGCCTCAGGGCATTTATCAATATGTATAAATTCAATAGGATTTGGATTAATAAAAGTTGCAATTTTTCACGTCTACAGAGAAAAATTCAAGCAGAATTCACGCATAATTCCCGGAGCCAATAATACATGCAGAATTCCCGGAATTCAAGGAATTCCCGGTGAGTAGCCACCCTGTTGTTTTTTGTATAGAATTCACTTCATAGATGAGGTTTACACATCAATTTAAATAACTGAAAAAAAAGTCTTCATATAAAGTGAGCTTATATTTTGTTTTCATCTGCAAAATAAGAAAACTTCAATTTGCATAATCGCATATATAAACAAATCAGTTAAAAGTATTAACAGCTACAGCTCAATAAAGTTCTTCCAATTTTAATTTATAACTGGACTGTTTGCTCTTACTAACTTTAACAAATCAAAAGGAAGATTACATATATGTGTGTGTGTGTGTGTGAATATATATATACACATACACAGTGGAATCTAGATTTTGCATTTTTCAGGGAACAAAACTGAGAAAACTTAAAACGTGGGAAAATTTTATAACTTTTCGTGATATTGGGACCATCAAGATTAAATGCACAATGCAGGAAAATGTAAAATTCGGGAACATAAATCTGGGGTTCCACTGTATAATGTACAAAGAACAAAATCATAAACACCTATGATCTCCTCTGCCAGAGAGTCTGATGGCCGATTCTCCTTATGTTCATCCAAAGGAGGTTCACTTGTACCCGAGATCCTGTAATAAAATTGTGAAATTACAGAAGGAATGGATGAATAAGATTTCAAAATATTGATGCACAAAAATGGTCTGCTTATACTTGCAGGAAATATCATTATCTTATTCACTAACATGCGCTTGGCGATTAATCACATTTGTTACTATTGGTCCTGGATTAAATTCCAAGTGTATATCCTAAAATTTCTGCACTGACTATGGAATTAGTACACACAAATACAGTTGAACCTTGAAAATACATTTGTCATGGAACTGTAACTAAATAACTTATAAAGCAGGAAAATGTATAATCCAGGAATATATATATTTTTGTTTGTTTCATTAGGACCAAAAAAAGTAAAATGTAAAATAGAAAAAGAAAATAGCATCAATGGGACCATATGTAGCATGACTTTAACTTTAAAACTAAAATCATTTCATACAAGTCACAATATTCTTGATTTAATTCCACCATCATATCCTTTCCTTCAAATATCAAAAAAGATATTCAAGCTGATATGCATGTACCTGTATTTCCAGTTTTGATTTGAATTTTAAAATTGATTTTCCAGAATACACAAAACACAAACAAATGATGCAAAACAGATCTTTTCATTAGTTTTATGACAAAACTTTGTGAGTGATGTGTATTCTTCTGGTTCAGTACCTGCTATTTAACTATCTTGACTATACCATAATTACATCTGAGTTGAGCTGACACCAGTTTCAGTATTGGAAATTATTGATTGGAATTTTCTCACCAATATCAGTTAATAATTTTTAACAGTTTAGGTGTCTAGTTACAACACATTTGTAGTCTGAATATCCTTACAATTATTTAAAATTTACATTAATTTAGCACCAGAAAATGAAATTGCCTGACTCTTCCACTTTCTCTGCTAAAGTTTCAGACCACCACATAATGCTTATGAATCAAAAATATTCAACACCATTGAAGAAAAATGGAGAAAAACAACATCATTGAAAGCAAATGAAGAAAAATTAAATATTTTTTTATACACAAGTAGGAACTGTGTTTTGAAGTCTATGATCCTGACGAACAACAACAAGAAAAAAGAAAAAAAAACCATTTCACTGACTTTTACAGGTCTTCACAAATTCGTCTGACTTTCACTTCTAAGCTGATTTCATGGACTCCTCCATTTGGAACCTGGAGCATCATTACCAGTTCAAATTGGTGTCAGCTCAGTGCTAATCGTTGATTCTAAGGATAATTTAGTTTAATTTGGCTAAGTAGCAAAGCGATATACTTAAATACTAATACTTATAAATACTATGAACAAATGTTCAGAATCAACATTCAAATCAGAATTGATTCATTTTGTATTCAATAACATGAAATAGTTGTTTCTCCCAGAAAACAAAATTATTTTGGCCATACCTTGATGCATCACCTGATGGAGTAGCATGGGTATCACTCTTTGGTTGGTCATCGGATGGTGAGGGTTGGCTAGGTATGGCAGTTGCACTAGAAGTAGGTTTTGATTCTTGGGAGGGTTGTACATTAGCATCAGGTCCACTTGGTATCTTTAAGCTAGGTTCAGATGGCTTCACCATAGAGGCATCACTAGGAGAACCTAGATTAAAACAGAACATCTTCACAATTGGATTCATTATCATATAAGTTTTACTTATGTGTGGTTTCTAATGTTCCTTGAACCATTTTTATGATTGTTTTTACCATTTTAATGTGATCTTCTTGGATACCCTGAAGAAGAACCCAGCAACAGATTCCAAACATCGGTTTTAGAAAAGAACCTTTTAAACCACATGTAAGGAAAACTTATATTTATATAACAATTTGCAAACTGGTTATGCGAACCTTTATGAAATTACTGGATTCATGCTGTCAAATATATATTAAAAAAAAAAACACTTAAAAATAAACTCAAAATATGACACTATAACCTGACATAATACTAGGATCGAATGAATACTGATGTCGATGTGTTGGTACCAGCTGATAATTTTGCAAAATCTAGTGGCCTCTGCAAAAATGCTTCAAAAAGTCTTAAAATCCTCGAAATTATGTGAAATTAACCATTTTTATTGAAGCAAGAGCATTCTGGGGGGCAAACAAATTTTATGATATATTATCTTGTGGAAATTCTGAATATTTTCAGTTTGATACAGTTTTAAAATTTATAAATATTCCAAAATACTTTTAATTGGACAGCTCAGGAGTAAAACTTGATAACTCTCACTCCAATCAAATTTGAAGTAATTTTGTGGTGAGGTGCTGCACAGTCACAGTTCACTAACACATTAGTGAACAAAGTCCATTCAGTAGCTGTTAATTGGGAAAACATACAGGAAGGTCTCGGTAATACATAAGCCACAATGTAATTGACGAACTTTTATCTGCATTTTAATCAGTTCCATACGTTTGTAGGTTATCAAGGTTTACTCCCGAACCAATCAATTGTTTCAATTTTCAAGTATCGGCATTGGTTATAGGCACAAGCCCTAAAAGGGCTGTTGCACCACAGAGTTTAATTTAGTTTTAAGCTTATCTGTCCAAAGTTATGATAGAAACACACAACTTCAATGACAGAAATGGCCAAAAATTTTACATAAAATATAATATGTAGAATCCTTTGCAACATATGTGAAAGTTAACTTGAGAAATTTATTGATACATTTTTGTGTAATTAAATACGCAGAAACAAAATATAAAATGACAAAAATCCTAGCTCTACTTGCATATTATGTAGTATTATTTAATTTCTCACTAAAGTGTAGGGGAGCCTTTGCTGGAGGGTTAATTTGAAGATAAACATACAAAAAATGAAACACAGATTCCACTTGATAAAGTTTGAGACACTCACCTTCTGTCTCTTTCTCATTTTGAAGTGATGGAATCTCATCTTCTGAATCACTTTCCATTACCAGAGTTAGGGATTGACTACTGATAAATTCTGGAGTTTGGTCATCTGGTTTCACATTAACCTTGCATGCACTGAAAATAAATAAAAAAAGGAGAAATCCTTCAAAACCATTCCATAATACATAATTTGTAAATAGCTTGACTGTACAAGAAAATAAGGAATTTGGTATAGAGTTTTATTCTCTTCTCACTACAAGATTGCATATAATTTCAACACAAATGCTATCTTTTAATGACGGTTTGATATTTACAGTGGTGTGATCTATACCAGTTCCACACCCTCCAGAGAACAGAGTGCATTCTGCTCTTAAAGCAGCACACTATAATGTGTTCAGAGTTTATTCTCACTAGGAGAACTTGGTGACCAAAATAATAATACAATCATAATAATAAAAAATTTGAGTGACTTGTTTTGCTCCGCAAACTTTGAAAATTGTTAATGACTTTAATGAACTTATGTATTGTGATGATCCACAATGGCATACACCAGCCAGCTTCACTACACCATTTAGGGCCTCCCAATGGCGTAGTGGTAACATCGTCACCTTGTAATCAAGGGGTCCTGGGTTCGATACACGGCAAAGCCACATAGTGGTTCAGATCCCACTTTAAACCGTAGGCCCAATCCCAATTAGCCTTTCTGTGCATAAAGTGGACTTACAAACAAAAAAATATTCACAGGACCATCTCAGGATATGGTGTGTAACGAAGTCCAGATAGAACTTCAGAAGAAATTTAATTGCAGCGATTTCTTTTATTTAACATCACTTTTCACTTTTTCACTAATGGTGATGGGTATGAATGGTGACAAAATGAAATTTAAGAAATGACCACCACAAACACATGTGAACAAAACAAAAGCCCCACAAGAGGATTATACTGGCTATGGATCCGGGTGCCAGAGGCTTGTTAACCTGCAATGCAGGACTCACAATATAAGGGAGTGTTTTCTGAAAAGGTCATCCTTTACACTTTGTGGCATAAGAACTCAACAGTGTGTATTACATGATAAATTTTACTGTTTCTTGTTTCAAAATAGTCATTGTTAGTCTGCATCCCCTCACAATCCTGCATATTGTTCCTAAGAGGTATCCATAATCTCACAAATGACCATGTAAAGTAAAGGTGTGACACCAAACTAATTGAACAGATATTCTCAGAGTATCGACCAGGTAAGTTCTTGCAAGGTTTCCACTCTCATCTATAGGGTAGGAATGCATAATCTGTAATAATGAAATAATCTGTTTATCATTCATCAGCAGGAAGGCTTCAAGACTAATGAAGTCTTACAGAATTCAATATAATTTAAACATAATGAAAGCTAGTTTCCACTCTGGATCTACGTAGTTCAATAAAGAACACTAGCTATACAAAGCCGATAAACCAGACTCCTGTATGATAAAATGTGTATGTTATTGTAAAAGGGCACGGCATAAAATGTGTATGTTAATGTAAAAGGACACGGCAGTATGTATGTACACTAAATATGGGGGTGTTCCATGGGTAAACAAGAAATTATCAGGGACAGTGTGTCAGATCAGGGTAGCACTTCATTTGTAAAATAGTGAATAATATTACTGATCTGATATTTCAATAATTTCTCTATTTTGTTAAATAACCCTTGTTACAATCCTGCCTATTTTCAATTTGACGAATCGCCCTTCGGTTAGTCAGGGATTACCATAAAATGACAAAAATGTTTACCACCTATAAAAAAAATATGAAGAAAAATAATACATGATACATGAATTTTTATAATTACAAAAATTAACAAAACTGCATACTCATGAAACTTCCACTATGGGCAACATGAAGAGCTCAGCCTCCACCATCTTAATGGCATAGTGTTATGCAAAGGGGACATTATAAGTAAAGATCAATATATCAAAACAATATTCCATGGCACAAAAGCCTTCTGAGGGTCAAAACGCACCAGGCAAGCTCATATCCACTAGCCTGGAAAGCAGGGAAAGCAAATGTTGTTACTCAGAAAACCAGTAGCCACTTCTTGCAGAAGTCTGAGTCTGAAGAAAGTTCAGTAAAAGAAGTAAGGAAATGATACTGACGAGAGTTGTGCTTCTGAGTGAAAAAAGGAATGGTGGATTGCATCATAATCAAGCCTGGTAATGAGTCACCCTGGGCCAAAGAGGCACATAGGCTACAAATAGGATATACCCATTTGTTTGCAACAGACCATGAGCATGAACAGAAGCCATCGCTGGAACCCTGATAAGCAGTAGCCAATTATTATCAATGCTAGGCATGGCTGTTGTATAAAGTTATGAACTGTCCTCCCACTGCTGTACATAAAAGGTGAAGGGCTTATGTCCTTATATTATTTCGCTTTCCCCAAGGTGCCTAAACTCACCTCTCATTTATGTCTTTATAATATTCTGGCACAAGAGAGAAACAAGCTGACAAGTTAACCTAATATATTGGTTAACATGACAATACTTCAAGTAGCTACCCAACTTCATACTCAAAGGTCAATTCTGAAATTTTGGTGTCCCCCAACGGGGATCAAACTTGGAACATCTTGCATCAAAGACAAGAGTGACACGTAACTTTGAAATATTAAACAAATCGTAAGTCTCTACGTACATGTGCTTTACAAGTTCTTTCTAATTTAGACAATCCGGATCAATTGCCAGATGCTTCCTCAAGGACATTAAGGAGAAATTGAAATAAAGTGTGCTCAAAATTAAAACAAAAAATTGTGAAAATGGGAAACAAAGAATGATTGGGTATGATGGTGATATTGGAGAGAAAGAGATAGATTTAGTAACGAAACACATTAAAACTCCTACAAAATTTCCAGCATTTGCCACCAGTTTTAACTACAACAGTGAGTTTTGTTTACCTGACCATGTAAGAAGAATGGGGAGGGAAGGAAAATTGCCAGCAGGAAGAAACAAATATGCATCAATAAAGTAAGGTCAGTGCTGAACGTTAGTGATGTGAATTCATCAGGCAAGACAGCTGATGATAGCAATGCAGGTGGAGTTTTTCTACTCCCAGGTCTTTTATCCTTTTAACCATTTTTAGTCTGTTTTTCCAATAATGTGATTTCGGGACATAACCACGATAAGATCTGACAATGATTCCAAAACGTTGGAATTAGTAAAGTAAACCACACGTAAGTAGAGACTTATGCTTTGTTTAATATTTGCGAGCTGTGTTATTTGCAATGAAATCTCAACTATTTAAAGAAAGAAAGAAAGAATAAAAAATTATTGACAAATTTATCAATATATCAAAATTCCAATATAGTTTTATCTGCCGACACTGGTAAAATACTAATTAATCTCTCCCATCTCTATAATAAACTGATATGCTAAAACACCCAATAATCAAAATCCTGTGATATTAATTTCTAATTTGCATATCTTTCCCACACTTCAGCTATTAGTTTGATCAGACAGTAATGAGTGAAGGAAAAATGTGGTAGGCCTAGTGTTCAAGACTGACACAGAAGGTGTGCAAAGAACACCACACACAAATTGCCACACAAGAACATAAAAAAAAAATACTTTCTGAGCACATCATGCTCAAGAATTGCAAAAGCTGCTGTACACCTAGCACATAAAAGAAGATAACAATACAATTTATCAGTCTTCTAGCTCTACTATAATTAAAATTTCTCATTATTTTGCATGTGGTTTATTCAATCTTTCCCGTACACTCTATCAGCATACATTGAGTTTGAATTCTTTCCAAACAGCAAACGTGACAAAGAGAGTTCATTTTTTACATTTTGCAGTATCGGTAAAATAGATTTTTTTTCTATTGCTACACAGCAACCAATGAATTATTGCAAAGACACTTACACTATCATCCAACACATTTCATTTCATTCCACACTGAATATTATTCAGCACAATAAAAACATGCAAATAAAGAGCATCAATTTGCAATAAAGTATAAAAAAAGGAGAAAGATAAACCATGCTTCTATGTACAGATACGTAGGACACAAGAAAATGTATTTTTCTTGAAGTAACAAACCAAACAACACATTCAAATTCATACATACATACATTGGACTGTGTGCAAGTGTGTGACAGAATCAATAAATAAAATATTAATATCCATCCACAATGAAGTTAATTTTCAAAGTAATGTACTTTAATTAGGGCTGTGATTTGAGAAAATAACAATGTATCAGAAAGTGTAGGTTCAAATTTAATCACTTATATCAGCCAATACTAATCTGGGATCAGAGAAGTTCACAGGGTATGCAAAAATTTCAAACATTTTTTCAGTCTACATACCCTGGAAACCATGAAAAAAGCATAATTTCTCTATTTTCCTAAGAGCATTGTGGGGGGAAATCACATCACAGTTAAATGTGAAATTATAAAGCAAAACTCTGGTAGATTGATGTGGCATAGTTCTAATGAAAAATACGTAGTAAAGTTTGTAAGTATCCTGAACTGCCAAAAATTATTTCAATTTCAAAGTATTGGTAAGGGTATCAGAATCAAGTCAAAATGGTATCAGTTCAGCTCTCCTTTCAAAACACGAAATGTGGCTGAGAATTTAATGTAGGTTTAGTTTATAATACGATTGGCCAAAAATTCTGGATTTCAAATCATCTGGTATTGGCTTTGAATGTAATGCATAATCAAAACAACAATTAATGATTTGGTCTTTTACCTAAAAGTTGTTTGAAATATTACTTACAAGGAAATCCAGGCTAAGTACTCTGAACCACAAGTATGTATATGTTTATTATATGATCAAATATCAGCTATTATTACACACACACACATACATATGGACTTCACAAATACTTTCATGCTAATCTTGCAATAAAAGCCTTGGAGTACGGAGTTTCAAAAATCAATAATATTATCACACTTATTCTATTAAAGAACTGATAGAACTGCCAACTAACAACCTTCTGCGAATGGTGACCAATTGGTGATTGCTGCCTTTCAAACGCAAAGGCTGATCGATTACAAAATGTGATTGGCAACAGTGGTTGGATTGTGCCTGCACAGTAGTCCTTTGAGCCATACGTTCACCAGTCTTTGTGTTGCAGTAATGACAACTGTGCAAATAAGCAATCCCGCCAGTTGTGAAGTCAGGTCCAGCAGCAGTCGGTGAAGAAAAAGTATGGCAATGGTGTTGTAACTTTAGGGAAGGCCATGCAGCTAATTATGATTAAGAGTGAGATGGTAGGGTCAGTGTTCAAACCGACAAATTTGTTACACTTCTGAATGTAAAAGTGTGAGAAAATCATCACTAATCAGAACTGGACCTGGAGATTAAGGTACTCAAACCCCTTGATCACAATTCGACATTACCACTACGCCATCGGGGAGGCCCTTAGTAATTTCATAGACCACATTGTTCCCAATTAATACTGGAACATTTGGCTATCTAAAACTATCCACAGGAAAGTGGGATGTTGAATAAGGTAGTGCTGGACTGGCTAAACTCCCATGGAATTTCAAACTGAGGAAACAAAAAAAGCATGTTCCATGATACCAAAGGTGATTGCAAATAATAGTGATTGCAGATAAGTGGAATTGATGTGTCCACTAATACATTTTTATCGTGCTTGTTATTCCATATAACCAATCTGTCCCTACTTTTGAAATGTACCTCATATTGTATATTTATATTAAAAGAGAAAACAGCCTGTGTTTACTGGTCATGTCCCTGCAAGTACAGAAGTCACACGAAGTGGAGTCTGATCAATTGACCATCATATCCATAGTAACAACTTGCTGAGTTTACTTTTTCAGACTGGTTGGTGAAATTTTCTCCAGCTCTCAATCGATGGAATTCGGAAGCCACGCATAAGCAGAAATTACTAAATTATAGAATGCATAAACAGAAAATTGAGAGTTTCCCTACCTTTCAACATTCCGTATATTTAACAATGTATTCACACATTGCAGATAGAGTTAACGGATGAAGTGCTTAAACTATGAATTACAGAGGCTGTGTCCACGGTACAAAGAGCAGACTTGAAGTATGGTCTTGTTGGAAGTGATGTCACCTAGTGCAGTTCGACAGTGCCAATTAAACGAGCAATCGAGACCATAGCGCAGAGAACTCATCGCTTTTAGGCTTGAGTACTTAACTCATGCCTCGTTGTTCATTTGTTTCAAATCACGGAGGTAGAAAGCCAGCAAGTTGTTGGTTGAAGTATTTCCAATGTGTGGAAATGTATGTACAAGAGCATTTTAAAATGATATGTGACTTCTATGGTGAAAAACAAGTGTTTAAACACAGGAAAAACAACATGTCCTCAGTTTAGCCTACTGATCGTATTTGGTGCTGCAGTCGAACGACTTTAAGACCAAACTGCGAGACTATTCTTTGAGGATATTCGCTCCAAATACAGTCTTGACCCTTTCCGACAAGGCCAGAAAAAGCTGTGGTGGTATTTCTGTATATTTGACAAGTTGAACAGACAAATATTTCAATTTATTAAAGATAATGAAAATATACATGTAACAAATTTCACTTAATGCACAATTTATATACAACACTACAATTAAAAGATGATCACGTACACAAAAAGGAACACATACACACACACATTAATTACTACTTAATCACACTAATCGACAAATACATACCCAACCAATATCTACTTTACCCACCCACTATGTACCCAAGCTGTTCTACTCCAGGTTAAGAAGCTCTAAACATCAATGCCATAGTAAACAGGAATGCTACCAAGCCAAACATGCTCTAATGCCACAATTTAAATGCCTCAAATGATAGTCCTGTACTCACCTAGAAGTGTCACCAGATGTTGCTGCAGCCTCAGCAGGAGGAGGACTCTTAACTACATGGAGATCTTTTCCTGATTCTAGAATTATCTCTCTTGAACTTGCCGACACATATTTAGTTTCCTCCACTTCCTCCAGTGCATTTTCAATGGCCGTTTCCATTCTTCTCTGAAGTAACGCAACTTTTTGTTCAAGGGTAATTGGTCTTTCTACACCAGAGGAAATATGTAACTCCTCACATGGCATGTCTTTCCAAGTAGTCAATTGTTTAGTTTCGATATCATTGCCGGCACTTTGTTTTAAATGATAACTCGCTGTGACAGGTTCCACGCTCTGTCTTTTACTATCTACTGGAACAACTTTTGATGATGGGGTGCTTGTTGCAAAGTCTCCAATGAACATTACATCAGCTTCGCTACTCTTGCTACTTTCATGAGACTCCACTGACAAGTTCTCCCTAGCTGCTACATCTCTATCGGCAGATCCTACTGGCAAGATATTAAGGCCAGTCAATACGTCCTTGTTGCCGACTGTGGTATCATCTAATCCTGACTCCTTCACATGTTGCTTCTCAGTATTACGAACAGCATCTTCATCTGGTATGTCTGATGCAAGTGCAGATGTATCTTTGTTTACTCTATCAATTACAGTTAGCACTGTTAGATCTTCACTGCTTCCCTCTGCATCATTTACTTTGTCCACAGAGTCTTGTTCTGTTTCTTCAACATCACTAGCTCTCTCAGTATTAGGAACAGCATCTTCCTCTGGTATGTCTGATGTAAGTGCAGGTTTATCTTTACTTACTTCATCGATTACAGTTAGCATTGCTAGATCTTCACTGTGTCCATCTGCATCACAAACTTTATCCACAGTGGCTTGTTCTGTTTCTTCAACATCACTAGCTCTCTCAGTACTACAAACAGCATCTTCCTCTGGTACGTATGATGTAAGTGCAGATGTATCTCTATTTACTTCAGCGATTTCAGATAGCACCGTTAAATCTTCACTGCTTCCCTCTGCATCATTTACTTTATCCACAGAGTCTTGTTCTGTTTCTTCAACATCACTAGTTCTCTCAGTATTATGAGCAGCATCTTCATCTGGTATGCCTGATGTATCTTTATTTACTTCAGTGATTTCAGTTAGTACTGTTAAATCTTCAATGCTTCCATCTGTATCATTCACTTTATCCGCTGAGTCTTGTTCAGTTTCTTCAACACCAATAGCTCTAACACATATTTTCTTTCGTTCATTCTCTTTTGTTTCCAAAATCACACCTTCTCTGTCATCATCCAGACTTCTTTTAGTTCTTACAGCAATTTCTGATGTCTGCACTTTTGGAATGTCCACGACCACTTCTGACTGAGGAATGCCAATGTCCCTTTGATCAGATATACTCTTGATGGCTTCTTCACTCACGCTTTCCACACTCTTACTCAGGTTTTGCTTCAGTCCTGCTTCCTCCACATTAATTTTATTTTTACTATTCACATCATCTCTTGTCTTCTGCAAATTGCTTTCATCTTGAGAAATGGCAATTTTACTTTCTGCACTCCAATTTTCATCTGAAGGCTTTTCGTCCACTTTTACAAGTTGCTGAGACTTGCTGCCCTTTGATGCACATAAATCTCTCTCATCAGAAAGTACTTCTTTTTGTTGTGTCCCAGCCATGTCCAACTTTGTAGTATCATCCTTTACATCCTGATCATCAACTTCAATCACAATTTCCTCATCTGCACTCTTTGATAATTCCAAATTTGATTTATCATCTTCCATAACAATTTCTGCCCCTCTTGATTCGATTTCAGTTGTATTGCCTGTAGTTGTGACCTCCTTTACATCACCAGAAAGACTTGTAATTTTTGAGTTTTCATCATAAAGTTTCTCGCCCTTTGAAATTTGACATGCATCACTGCTAGTGTTAACATTTGGATCAGCTACTTTTGTGCTGTTCTGCAAACCAAGACTTTCCCTGTTACCTTCAGAATTTTCAGTGTAAGACTGCTGGACTGCTGTATCCATCTCTATACTACCCGAGCTACATCCTACTTTCTGGATGCTTGTATCTTCAACTGCATCACTTAAATGCAGATTATCCGATTTTTCTTTTGAGACTTCAACACTTACCACGTTTGATGATTCACCTCCCTGTGGAATATTCAAGTCTTCTTTCGGGACTTCTACTGTAACTCTGACTTCAGTTTTTGGTGGAAGAATTGTGTTTCCTTTGCAGGTATCAGCTGTTGCAGGTTTTACCTCATCAGTTTTCTCTACCTTATCCAAATTTCCTTTGTTGGTTTCAATGTTTTCAAATATTACTGGTTCACTCTCAAGTAAATTGACGGTGCTAACTTCTCTTTCTTCATCATGGAAAATAACGAAACGTTCTTTGGAACTTGCAATGAAGGTTACATTTGCATCTCCATTTTTTTGTTCACTTTCAGTATGTGCCTTGCAAACTTGTACTGAAGATTCAACATCCTTGTTCACCATATTATTTTCTCTCACAGTGTGTTCCCTCAGCGCTTCAGTTGTTGCAAACTCTGCACCTTTCCGTGATATATCTGAGATTTCCTTACAAACTTCGAAAGATGGTGACTTCAGAAGTGAACTATTACATTCTTCTTTCAAAGTGTTAGTGAGTGATGATGTTGCTGCTGTATCTTTCACTGAACTGCCAGAACTAGCTACAGTGGGAACTTTTGACTTCTGAAATTTGTCAGAGATCTCTTTGCTACTTACAGCACTGGTGACTGCATCTGTCAGCAAATTTTCTTTGGAAGTTTCAGTGTGGATAACATCTGTTACATTTCCTTTACATTCTTTAATCCTTTCAACTTTCGCAGGATCATCATTATGCAGAAGTTTGTCTGAGTTTTCTTTCAAGATTTCAACTTCAATATTTACAGTCTCAATTCCTTCATCTGCTTGCAATTTGGGATATATATCAGAATCTGCAGATTCTGCTTTTTCAGTCTTTAATATATCATCAACAGAAACTATGTCTCTTTCTGAACTGTCACAACTTTCTTCGGATGAATAATCAACCAAGCTCTTGTTCCACAGATTGTCAGTAATTTCCTCAGCCACATTGGCCAGTCTGGTGAAATTTTCTTTTGTTTTCTGTGAACTGCCTGTACTACATGGTTTTTCTCGCTCTGGGTTTAAATTACATTTCTGATCAACCGCCAAGTTACGTTGTGCACTACTGGAGCTTTCTTTTGGCACTTCAATGCTGGTCACCTTGAATTCTTCACACTTCAGTATGCTTTCTTTGGGAATGCCAATTGTTGAAGGTTTTGCTTTATCTTTTTGCAAGCTTTCAAGATGCTCTTTGGAGCTCACCTTTACTATTGTCCTCTGAGCCTTATCACCACTTTCAGCAACATCTACTTTATCATCTTTCTCAGAACATTTCAATGAGACAGACTCCTTCTTACCTTGTACATTGGTCAAATTATCTTTGGAAGTATCAACTTTACAACTATCAATATCCATAGCCTGTACTTGATCATAATTAGCTAAAATACTGGCAAGTCCTTCAGTACGTGCAATGATCACTGCTTCAACTTCTGTATGTTCTGTTTCACAACTAGTATTCTCACTTGGCATGTCTACATTTACAGTTTTTGCTGTTTCACTTTTCTGCGAACCAATAGAACTTTTAGCAGTTACTGCTGCATTCACTTTCTTTTTCTGCAAGATGGACATTTCAGCAGTATTTAGCATGCTACTTTCCTCTTTCTTTGAACGTGGATTGGAAGTTGTATCTGTTCTTCTAGAATCTAGGTTACTCTTTTTATCCACTTCTCGACTACCTCTCTTATATTTCCAATCATCTTTAGACATGCTACGTTCATCAATCCTCTCATTTGCTTTCAAGCATGGTAGTTCTTTGGTATTACTCTTTTCAATACATTCAGAAGACTTTTTGCCATTAGTACTCAAGGTCTTAACAGATATAGTCTTTGGCACATCCTTACATGGAACAGCATCACTGATTTTTTTATTTTGAGAAACAATTTTCTGTCTGTTAACAGTCTGCGATGCTGGTGCTTCTGTTCCTTTAGTATCTAGAAGCTCCACTGATGATTTTGAACCTACTTTCACTGGATTTTTTTCAATTTCCCTGTTCTCCATTTCTTTGCCAGAAAACCCTTTGATAGCAAGCTGCTTGTCACTTTGAAAGTCGACACCACCAACCTGGTTTCTCTCTTCAACTTCTCTTATCTTATCTTTGGTCTCATGTTCTGGAGTCTTTTCACGTTTCTCTGTTGAAACTTGCTTTAGCTCATTTGATGCACCACTAGTGTTCTTCTCATTGCTCATTGTGTTACATTCCATTGTCACTTTGGTACTTAAGTCAGTCACTTTCAATTCATGTCCCTTGCTACTGCGGGATTCTTCGTCATCAGAACATGCACACACAGAATCTGGTTCTATAATACTGTCAATCAATTCCTTGTTATGTAAGATATCATTATGCTGATCCCATGATTCACTGTCAATATCTTTTTGCCATTCACCAACATTTTCTTTGCTGTCAAGCATTTTGTGACTTTGTTTTTCTGCAGCTTCATCACCCCTTTCTCCACATTGCACATTGTCAACTTTATCATCCTTCAGTGAAACATTAACAGAATTTGGTTCCACTTCATCCTGGCAAGAACCCAAGAGATTCCATCTGGGTTTTCTGATTGTCACATTTGTCTTTGAATCTTCTACTGATGTCAAGTTGCAGGAAGTATTATCTCCAACAACAGCAGTAACTCGAAAGTCACTTGAAACAGAACTAATTGCCCCTCCTACATTACAAGTCTTCTGTTCTTCTCTCTTTTTCAACTCTGGTTTGGAAGAATCATTATTTGCAAGTTGACATGCATTCTGAACTGTAACTGACGAACTATTCGCACTGGGTCTTAGGCAGCTCTTTTCACTAAAATCAGAATTCCCTACCTTTGCAATTACCTTTGGGCAAACGTCGGAACTATGTAACCCGATAACATTTCTAACTCTACTACCGTCAACTTTCTCGGTACATGCAGCCTCATTCTTTGAACATGACTGTTCAAGCCCTTTAACAGTATCAGGAGATTCATTCACACAGTCTCTCTCTCCTACATCAGAAGGTTTTGTACCCTTGTCACAATTTTGGTGTGAATTTCCATGAATACAATCATGATCGTTGTTGGTCCTTGCTGTATTTTCTACATTCCGAGTCTCTGAATCATTAAATTCGTCCGACTTTCTACAAACACCTTGCACTGTGACACACTTTTCTGCGACTATAATTTCTCCAGTGTTAACAGAGTTCAGCTCACTCTTCCCATCTGAACTAGAGAGTTCACATGCAGTTTCGCCTTGCACACTCATCTTTGAAACATATCAGCTATGAACTGATATGCTCTTACCTAGAATAAATGAACATATTTTACTTCATTACCCAGGAGGGAACCTACAAACATTTCTTCAAAAGTAATTCACAATGGGAATTGTTTTTCTTGCATTGACAAACTAAAAGAACATTAGCTATTGTACTTGTTTTTTTTTATCCCTCTCCCTAGAGTAAGTGTGAGGATGATGAAAGGAAACAACCAACAACAGGATATGAAATAAAACTAATGGACCATTCTTAGAAGGTGTATGGTTGAACACAGAATCTGAAGATAACACAACTGAGAGACTGAACCAAATAGAATCTGAATTATACAATAACGGTGACACTAGACAATGTTTAATTAATATTGCATGCTAATGGAGAACCACTGACAGTAACTTTCAGAGAAATAGATGCTCGGTATGGGCTCAGAGTAAAGTCAGATATTGTGACTAGCCTTCACAGCAATGGTACAAAACCATATAAGCCATCCCAGTGTAGAATTTAAGCCCATATGGTCTCCTCTTCTAAAAATTACAAATAGTAGCATAAATGGAGCAAAAATTAGTACAGAACTGTGAGAGGCAACGTGGAGCAAAAATCACAGGTCTGCTGTAGGTTCGATTCCTACCACTGGACACAGAAATTTCACCTAGAGATGAGAGAAGAGGTGCTCTCTCGAAGCACAGTGTTAGTGTTAGAGTGTGTATATTTCAAAGCAATAGACATTGTCAAAATAACATTGCATGCTAAAACCAGTGGGATTCAAATCCTTAATCCAATAGACAAGTATTAATTTTTGGATACAATATCTACATCTTGAATCCTGGTGGTGACATCTGGAAATTCCAAGATTTGTATCCACCCATCCCTAGTGTACAATTGAATCCTTGATAAACAATGTTTGGGTTGACAACACTCCCTTGAAGTGCAATACAAAAAAGAAACCACTGTACAGAATTGGATCTCCAATTGTGTTGCTTCTATGCTTCTAATACAAGGGTTGTTCAAGGTTGACCGGGACTTTTATTTCTGCAGAGGAAATAGGTAGCAGAAGAAACACCAAACTATGTCAGTTTTTCAAATTATTCTCCGTGCGCGCCGAGGCACCGTTGCCATCATTCTGGCAGCTCCCGAATTCCTTTGGCGTAGAAAGAACTTGGTTGTTGTCGTAGCCACTGGAGGACATCGCTCCGCAGTGCTTCATCTGTCGTGAATTTCTTCCCTCCCAGATGGTCTTTAAGGGGTGCAAACAAATGATAATCACTGGGGGCTATATCCGGACTGTAGGGGGGATGGGGCAGAACTTCCCAGCGCATGTCGGCCAGAGTTGTTGTCACATTGGCCGTGTGAGGGCGGGCATTGTCATGGAGAAGAATGACATTTCCAGACAACATCCCAGGTCTTTTCTTGCGAATGGACTTTCTTACAGCACCACTCAACAATGTGGAGTAATACTGGGCATTAATCGTGCTCCCTTTGTCCAGAAAATCCACATGGATAACGCCCTTCATGTCCCAGAAGACACTTGCCATGATCTTTCCAGCGGACGGCTGCGTTTTGCTTTTCTTGGGGCGGGGAACCTTTATGCCGCCACTCCATGCTGCGTCTTTTGGTCTCTGGGGTTGAATTGTGCAACCATGTTTCATCACACGTGATGATGGATTGCAACAATTCATCACCTTCTGCTCGAAACCAATTCAGAAGCTGTTCACAGACCGTCCTGCGTGTCCACTTCTGATCGAATGTCAGCTGGCGGGGAACTCACCTTGCACAGATTTTGCGGAAGCGTAAGTGGTCGTGAATGATTGTCTCAACACTCCCGACACTGATATTCACCTCGGCAGCAATATCCCGCACTGTTACTCGCCGGTTCTCAAGAATCATTTGCTCAACACGTGCAATATTCACTGGTGTGACTGCAGTCGGGCGAATGTGTCCATGCACTTCATTTGTCACCAGCTCCCGTCCTTCGCGAAACTGCTCACATCATTCGTACACTCTTGTCCGCGACATCATTTGTTCACCATACTGTGCTTGCAATCGTCTGAAAATCTCGGCTGGTTTCACTTTCTCCTTCACGAGAAATTTGATTACACACCGCTGCTCCACAGCCACAGACACACTGCTTGCCGCCATGTTCGATGCAAATGCTGCGCTTGCGCGAAATACGTCATGCTGGGCGCTAGTTACTAACGAAGGAATACATTACGTCACCCGCACGTTTCATCATGATCCGGCTATTCATCAATTTTTTACGTACGAAAATCCCAGTCAACCTTGAACGACCCTTGTACTTAACATACTGCCCTGCCCACATATAATGATACTAAAAAAAATGATTCTTACATAAAACAAACCCCATATCTTGAAACATGGCCACAAGATAGCATTACCAACAATATTAAAACCTTGATCCAAAACAATGTAATGTCAAAACAGGATTTTAGGCGAGGGAAATTGAATTGGTGAACAACCATGGTGAAAGGATATACCCCTCCCCATCCAACAGACAAAAAGATTCAAACCAGTAACAGAATGAACAGAAAACTCTGCTCTAAACTGAGCAACTTACAAATTTGACAACAATGGCAAAAATCTCAACTCAAAAACACTGAAAACTATAACCTGTAATCTATATACAATGTTACCCCTTCAGGAAGCTAAGGTCTGGAGAAAAGTTATCCTCACAATGGGCAGCAGAGAAGATGGCAGGGATGTGATATCCTCAAAATGTCTTTGGATTGGATTGAGTTGGTGTTTTAAGTCCACTTTATGCACGGTAAGGTTAATTGGGATTGAACCTACAGTTTAAAGTGGGATCTGAACCACTATGTGCCTCCACCGGGTATCGAACCAGGGACCCCTTGATTACAAGGTGATGATGCTACCACTGCGCCATCAAGGAGGTCTCAAATGTCTCGTTTTTATCCTGATTTTAACTGACATATAGTTATCACCAAATTTGTGATGATCCATTCATAATAAACTATATTCACTATTACATGAATGAGCTTCATTAAGGACTGTGCGCACAAAATAGAAAAAAATCTTCCCACTGCTCCACTATATAATTATGATTAAGGTGAGGATTTAGAAGTGTTAACAAATAAACATGGTCCCAAAATAGGCTACGATAGTGGTTCCCCAAATGTGCACCATGGTGCCAGGGCTGGCTTGCAGGGGTGCCACAAAATGTTCCAATAATTTCACTGAAACATCACTTATTCCTAATGTGTGCTTATTTACTACTTTTTACACACAAAATGTTTCTGAATTTGAAATATGTGTTTATTTCTTTAACTTAAGGCAAGCACACTAACTAAGCATTGCAAGTGTTAGATAGGCCTACATTCTGACTTGGGTGCCGTGGAAAAATCTTGAAACACTAAGGGCACCGCGAAACGATAAAAGTTTGGGAGCCTCTGGGCTACGAGTATGAACTACAGTGCGTCCATTTCGATCTTCAGCCGAGAGATCGGGAGAAGCGTGGCGGGCGGCGCTGGCGGAGATGCCAACATTTGCGGCCTGTAATGAACGCTTAATTTTTATGGACATATGCAGACATTTATATAAATATTGCAAAACGAGCACTAACCTGTGTTATAATTTATCATCTGCAATTCATCCAAGTTCTACCCTTATATACACAAAAAAAATATGCTTTAGAAACGATGTTAAGAGCCACAGATAATAAAACATTTTAATCATAGTTTTGACCAGTAACGTCCTGCTTAAGTTTATATCCTTGAAAGAGTTTTGTGCCGATGGGGATCGTTTGGAGGTTTCGAATGTGCAACACTGTATCAAGATTACGCTGTAGACGAAACCGTTAAAAGTCAATGGTGTTTGTGAGCTTCCTTGCAATCCGAAATCTCCGAGCTCGAGTTTTTTTGTTACTTCGCGACAGAGCTGTGAATGAATATAGTGGCGAGCAGATGTAAACCAAGAGCGTGTTAATTTCGTACTGTGCACAAGAGTGTTATTATTGGTTACTTGCCGTTACTTGTTTGTGTTATTGCAGCGTGTATATGTGTTGTGTCAGTGAGAGGATTGGAATGCCAGCCGCAAGGTTCACGTTACGAGGGGGGCTGATGAGTTCTCGGCTCGATCCAGAAGGACTTTAGCTGCCGATCCAGAAGGACTTTAGCTACAGGCACGAAAGTTTCAGGCTATTCAACGTATTCTCCCCGAAAGTCTACACACTTGGCACTTGGTGGATATCAGTTTGAACAACTCTTATAACACAGGTTAGTGCTCGTTTTGCAATATTTATATAAATGTCTGCATATGTCCATAAAAATAAGCGGGCATTACAGGCCGCAAATGTCGGCATCTCCGTCAGCACCGCCCGCCACGCTTCTCCCGATCTCTCGGCTGAAGATCGAAATGGACGCACGGTATTAATTTTCTCAGTGGAACAGTTACAGACTCCAATTTCTTGTATTCTGTTGTATCTTTTTTAAATATTCTTGTACTGTTTTTATGCTACTTTCAAGTAATTGCAAATTATGATTATGAATGGTGATTAGATAAAATTGTTGAAGGGATACCAACAACATAATAGATATGCACTGAACTGTTGAAAGGCAAAAAAAGTGGAAATAAGAAAAGAAGTTATGGGTTCCACAAAAATACATTATCAGGCCTGAAACAAGATGAAAAAATTCAAAACATTACAGTCTACATTTTAATACAAAGGAATTTAAAATTACGTGAAAATCCAAACTTTAATTAGGAGATTCGGCAACTTGATAAGTATTAGTATCTAAACCACAAGCCTGAAATAAACAGAAGCAGGAAAGTAACCAACACTACTACAGCAAATGTAAGGAATGAAAGAACAAAAAAGTATCCTATAACCATAAGAAGAAACATTCAAGGAAAAGTTATCCACCATTCATTATTGTACGCAAACTAGACTAATACTGATCCTATACCTAACTGACTGTCCTGAAAAACTGCTACACTTTCTATCTACAGAAAAAAGGATTAATCAAATCCAAGAAATAAAGGGCAATGTTAAAAAAGATACACTATGTATATACCAAATGCCACCTGTTTTGAGAGACCTACAACAAAAGAACCCCAAACTTTGGAATTTCAAGTCAATTATGATTACAAATCTGTATCATGCAGAAATTAAAACACAACTAAATGTGTAACACTGAAGGAACATTTCGTAACTCTTAGTTAGATTACATACATGCAGACACAAGAGTTTAACTCCACTTACAAGTTTTCAAGCAGATCTTTCAGTCAGTCAGCAGAGCTGTATTCAACAGCATTACTCTCCTATGAAACTACCATGAGTGCCTGCAAGATTCAGAAATAGTTGCACAAAATAATATTTACACTCAACAAGATGTCAATAGGCACACATATATTGCAATCCATTACTCCAAAAGGGAAAACAGCAGAGAATGTTGAACAGTGAACTTGCCATGGCAACGAATATTTGCCAGAAGAAAATACAACTGTAAATGTTGTTGGCTCAATTTCACAAAATTTTGAAACCAGTATAACCACTTTGATAAGAAAGATCAATTTCCATTTTAAATATGTTACTAATATCAATGGAAAAGCAGATTTTGCTTTTTCCTGTATTGTGCATTTACTTTTCTATTGTGAAGAAAGAAAAACTGTTCTGAAACACACATTCAAATTGTGGATGGATGCAAATAGAAAGTAATATTTCGGACTTAAACATTCATATCACAATCTCATGATTAATAAAGAATAGTTGAATGGCTGTTATTTAAACATTCAAAATATTTGTTCCTTAACATCTGAAACTAATTTAATGAGACATTTGGAATTAAAAATTCAAATTTTACAACATTCTGCCACATTCTGAATATAAGGCAAATGAAAGCAAACAAATGAACATTTTAAAGTCTAAAAGTAATTTCTTATCCCAGTTATTGCAATAACATCAAACGCAATATACTGTCTTGTTTGAGTAAAACAAGCATGAAGACATACCCAAAGCATACTACTCAACTACAAAGCCAAAAAAGGCAACTTTTTTTTTTGGTCCAATTTAATGCTAAGACAGGTTAATCGGAACTGCACCGTGTCTTCACTGGGAATCAATGGTGATGATGTTGACTGATTAATTTGATTTATTTTACTTTGCTTTTCTGTCACTCTAAGCTAACCGCGAAGATGAGCATTAATGGTGGTAAGGTGAAATGGATAAAACAACAATCACAAAAATGCATGGATAGCCCACAACACACTTCTCACAGAGAATTATACTGGCTGAGAGTCCACATGTGTCCCGTTAATCTACAAAATGCAGGCCAAGGTGTGCTGCATGAAAGATAAGTTGACATTCAGAAAGGTTCACCCTTTACACCCCAAAGGTGATGGTACTAGCCACTACACAAACTAGAATGGCATTTGTAAATGCAAATACGTAATGTTATGTATATCAATGAAAGCCAAATTCCTTACAATGATCAGAATTTATGAGTTCTATTCTAATAGCATATTATAATGTTTAGTATTGAAACAATTTTCATAATTCGAAGTATATACTAAATAGAATCTTTACTTGTGTGTCAGTAAATCTTCACAGAACAAAATGCAATACACAAACCATTAAAATACTGATGTCTCACAGACTTCACACTATACTGTCAAGGTATACTTCTCCCAATGTTATTTGACCGCCCTGAAAGTTTTCTAAGACCAAAAATTGTTAATTTGGCAACATAGCTCTTGAGAAAGAGCAGAGAGTAGCCAACTTTATTACAGGTCCCTCTACTAGGCGAGAAACCCTGTGGTGAAAGATTTAAATTCTTTTTAAAAATATGAAGTCAGAAACTATAATTGCTCAACACATTAATAGAGAATAAAACGGAAAACTCAAGTATGAGGAATAATTTAAGAGAATACATGTGATTCGGTATGTTAAAATGGGAATCAGAGAAACTGTTGTGAGATTGGAAACACTGCACTTAGTTGTGGTACACCTGCAGGAAATCGCTGTCAAGTTTGAACACAAAAGGACATAATTACAAATAGTTTATGCAAATAAATGTAACACCACCTTGCAAAGTACTCTGCAATGAGCGAAAATTAAAGAATCTCGCAATTTGCAGCAAAAATGTGTTCCTTGCATAGAAAAGTGATAGCTTGAGCAATCATCAATACATTTCAAAGCATTTGCTACAAACCGTGTTGTAGAGTATTGGTAAAGTACTCGCTTCAGAAATATGTTTTTCCAAAGAGTTAAGGTTAGCAGGTTCAAATCCAGAGCTCTCCAATTTTTACAAAACAATGCTAAACAGAATATCAGTCCGTTTGCCTTCAGGTAGAACCAGAAAACATTAATTCTTTGCGTTTGCCAGCATTCTTTTGGCTTTTAGGTCATTTTCAGTGGTTTTTGCCTTTTTTCGTTACATTTTCCTTAATTTGAGGCTTATTTTTCTTCTTCCTTCTTGTTTCGTGAATTTTAAGTGCATTTGCTTGCATAACTTGTAGATTTAAATTTCCTGACATGGTCCTTTTAGCAAGTTTGTCATTAAACGAATATATGGTCAATTGAAAATCACAACTATCATTTTCAAGTTTGACAATACATTAAAATTAATTGTTGATAAATTTATTTTTCCTACTCCAAACTTAAGATACGTTGTGTGAACTCTACTTTGAGATTCCCTTGCTAGCTTCTGTTATTGCTTTAATCTGTGCTTTTAAACTAAAATTTGTCACAATATTAAAGAAGATATAATCTTACGTACGCCAAGCACAAATGCATTTTCAGTTGCTGGCTGACTACTGTATCATGGAAGATCCATTCTCAAAAAAGAGGTGAATGACTTTACATTTTGCCATCTGAAATAGTTTCTGTTGAGGTTGGGGATCTTCTTACGACCCTTGTCACACACAATACCACTACACCACAGAAACAACTTGTACCCAACGTGTAGTTTAAAATATGAAAATCAACTATTTAGATAGTTTTGTTTAACAAAATATCTTGTTCGTAAAAACTATTATGCGAAACGTGCGGGGAATTACTAATGGATGCCCAAGTAGTGCGTTCGTGTGTACACAAGTTCAAAGTCCTGAGAAACGGAAAATAAAGAGATGCCAAGCACAAGGCTTTTGGATTTCACAAGTGGGAGAGAGAAAGTCACCTCACAAAGAAAGCTTCGTAATTACAATATTATTTTGCGTCATTTGAGAAATACGGATACGAGAATTTATTAAATTAAAAGATCTATGCTGTGGGATTGTCATTGTTTGAACTTTACGTTCAGCACTAGTGGCCTCTGTGGCGTAGTGGTAACGTGCTCACTTGTATAACATGGGTCGTAAAGATCGATGCTGAGTCCTGGCGGAAACTTTTTCAGAAGGCGAAAAGAGTTTCACAAAATATTTCTTCGGATTCATGGAAATGACGTTGATTTCTTCCAAGACTTGGAAACCTTAAATTCCTGCCAGCTATCTAAATTGAAGCAGACAATCAGATACCACGTGACAGACGCAGAAATCAGATAGGAAGCATAGATTAGTCATCGCTAGGGCTGGGAACTTGATGACTTGTAGAATAACCTTAAAATAATTTTAAAAATGGTCTAAAATACTTTTCACGCTGAAAATGAAAGTGTTGAATAATTCGCTGTTTGGTGGTTTAAACTACTAAACTACTGAAGCAAAGGGATAAAAGCAGTTAAGTGCTAATTTAGTTTTCTTTATTTTAACTTCAAGTTTACAAAACATGCACTGCAACTTTTTTCTATAAATCATTCACCTCCTTTGAGATTGGATCTTCCACGATACAGTATACGGCCAACAACTCGTACATTTGTGTTTGGCATACATAAGATTATATCTTCTTTAATATTGTGACAAATTTTATTTTAAAAGCACAGATTAAAGCGATAGCAGAGGCTAGCAAGGGAATCTCAAAGTAGGGTTCACACAACGTATCTTAAGTTTGGGGTAGGAAAAATAAATGATCACAATTAATTATTTAATACATTGCCAAACTTGAAATGATAGTTTTGCTTTTCCTTTGACCGTATATTCATTTAATGAGGAACTTGCTAAAAGGACCATGTCAGGAAATTTAAATCTACAAGTTAAGCAAGCAAATGAATTTAAAATTCACGAAACAAGAAGGAAGAAGAAAAATAAGCCTTAAAATTAAGGAAAATTTAACAAAAGGCAAAAACTACTGAAAATGACCTAAAAGCCAAAGGAAGGCCCACAAACGCAAAGAATTAATGTTTTCTGGTTCTAGCTGAAGACAAACGGACAGATATTCTGTTTAGCATTGTTTTGTAGGCTCAGAAAAGATGATGATTCTTCATCAACTTCCGACCAAATATTATCTGTTGGAATACGACAACAAATTAGGTATTTTTTGATCCAAATTGATGAATGTTAGTGCCAGAAAGAAGTAACAAATACATTGAGCTGCTGGACACATTTGTCGATTCCAACACCGAATTATCTTTTGCAAACATTCTGAAACAAAATTATTCAACTTCATTACTAAACTCCATGCACAATGTATCTGTGGTGGCGAAAGAAAACAATTGGAGAGTTCTGGATTTGAACCCGCTAACCTTAATTATTTGGAAAAACATATTTGTGAGGCAAGTACTTTACCAATTCTCCACAACACCATTTGTAGCAAATGCTTTGAAATGTATTGATGATTTCTCAAGCTATCACTTTTCTTTGCGACGAACAAATTTTCGCTACAAATTGCGATTCTTTAATTTTTCTCATTGCAGAGTACTTTCAAAGGTGTTGTTACATTTTATTTGCATAAACTATTTGTAATTATGTCCTTTTGTGTTCAAACTTGACAGCGATTTCCTGCAGGTGTAACACGAGCGAGTGCAGTGCTTCCAACCTCACAACAGTTTCTCTGAATCCCATTTTAACATGCCGAATCGCATGTATTCTCTTAAATTATTCCTCATACTTAAGTTTTCAGTTTTACTCTCTATTAATATGTTGAGCAATTATAGTTTCCGACTTCATATTATTAAAAAGGATGTAAATGTTTCACCACAGGGTTTCTCGCCTAGTTGAGGGACCTGTAATAAAGTTGGCTACTCTCTGCTCTTTCTCAAGAGCTATGTTGCCAAATTAACGATTTTTGGACTTAGAAAACTTTCAGGGCGGTCAAGTAACATTTGGAGAAGTGTACAAACTGCTTCCTCAACCTTTGTAACCAGTTCACGGTTCCATTCATTTCGCCAAAACAAATTCCCTGAGTTTTCCAGTCCGTTCTGTATTAATGGTGATTAGGGTGAACCCCCACCCTCTTAAACAGTTGGTTTTGTACCACAGTCATTAAAGAAAATTTGTTTCAACTAATGTTTGCAATATTAAAGACAGATTAATTTCTTAAATGACGGAATTGAAAAAAAAATTGTGATGGAATTTTCCACAAGGCAAACAGCAACTCTTTCATAATCACCATACAAAATTCTCTCTAGGTAACTTGCATTGTAATAGATGGGACTATTCATTAATGAAGAGTTACCTATCTGTCAAAAATTTAGACCAATGAAAAAAAAAATAGTACAATTTTAAATAAAAAAAGTATTTTTTTAAAAAAAAAATCCAAGTATTTAACCAGTGCAGTTAATATAGTGGGTGCAGGAATCCTTCCATCATGGATCTTCCATAGCAAGTATGGTCTGAAGCAGAGTACAAGTGTTACATTAAGTTCCAAAAAAGGAAGAAAAACTTTTTGTATAATATTCCCACAGTGTAGTGACTCGTCGGAACAGCATTAGGTGTCATTATCACTGTCTTCAACTTCCTGGACAGGAGCTCTCTTAAGTAGCTCTCCAATTGTTCCCACGATGCTGGGCCGATACCCCTAATATGTCCAAGCAAAAATCAAACAAATGACAGTAATGCTAACTTTTGGCCACGTGGGAATCATATCAAGTAGCATATATTCAAGGAAGGCAGAATTAACAATGTACTTGTTATATCATCATAACACTCACATATTTTATAAATAAATAGGATTCTATGTATGTCTATGCTACAACTTTAATATTAGTTTCTCCTAACTTCCAATATTCTAAATACATTCCTCGCAGCCCAAACTTGCAAAAATCATGACCCTTGATACTATAGGAGGTTCTTTGGACCCGTGATACTGAGGAGGTTCTCACACCAAAGGGACAAGTAGCACTACCACAAACTGCACATACCAGAATAGGCACTTCACCTCCAGTCAGTTAAAAAGCATTCGCTGCACATGGCATGACCAAGAATGGGTTGATTTCTCAATAGCATTCAGCATGTGACACGATGGACAGTATCGAGAAAATGGCCCAGTCTGAGTGACACACATGCCAATAGTTGTGTTTGTAATGTAAATCTGGCACGAAACGTTGCATTCATTTCTGAAGCCGTAAGGACTGTCACTTGTTACTACTTCATTCTGAAACTTCCACAACAATCATAAAAAAAACATTAACAAAGCACATCCACAATTAAATATTGCCAATGAAGGATACATACCATTATTACGTTCAAACACACATTCTTCATAAATATGAGAAAAATAGGTTCTAATTAGTTTGTTCCAAAAATATTGTTCTGTCAAAGTCCAGACTAAACCCAGAACCAGCATTCACAGCTCCTCGTCTCTTCAATTCCAGTTCCCCAGTGATAATTTACTTTTTCACGATGTACCACTGATGTCAAGAGTAATAATCATTACAGATTCTACATATTCTGTTTCTATGAAAAAATTTAAATCTGTGATTCAATTGACTGAAGAACAGTGCTCCAACAGAAATTAAAACTAAGGTTTCATAAAAAATAAAAAAACTGTCAAATATTCATTATGTAACCATCATACCATGCAGTATTATTCTACACTTCAAGTGCTTAAGGAAAACAAAATGCAAATTAAAAAAAAAACTGCACATAAACTGCAAAAAAATAATTACCACCCGGTAAAGAGAATTAGTCAAGACAGGCGCATGCAAACATAAATTCGGCAAGAAGTAGTCAATCATTACTCACCAGTTTGAACAAATACTAATGAAAAGTAATAAACCACCACAGGACAATAAAGATCTGAATTGACACATGCCATTTATTTTCCATCACCTTGAACAATCATGAGACTCACAGATAAATATGAACTATTAAACAGCAGGAAAAAATGCTATTCACTAAATTAAACACTTCTTGGTGCACGACATGGCAAAGTAATTTTGTCACTTACAATGCCTTCACTTTCACACAAATCACATTCACATTCTTAAAATTCACAATACATATCAAGAATGTGATATTATAAATGTACTTGCATATTAAAAAATATTCACTATCACTTCAATAGTTCACAACCACTGAACAGTTCACATTCACGAAATTATTTAGAAGTACATAGTCATACATCACTAAACTTTATTTTTAATTCCCCTTATGGTGCTGTGACATTATCACTAATATCGAAACTGCAAAAGAAAACTACAAGATGATTCATTCACCTCAATGCTCTAGAAAGACTTCTAAATTAAGCAATTTTTCAGAATTCGGAATTTCCTAGCATTCTTTTAAAAAAAGGACTTTCATGATGCAGATTGCAACATGGCCTTCAGAACAATTGTGCGCCAAATACCAAACACATTAAGTGATATATTTTCATGACTGATGGAAAAATATATACTACTTCTGTCTCATAACTGGCGTCTGCATTTTACAAGTCCCTAGAAAATGATGACTGAATATTAACAAACTTATTACTGTTATAAATATTGTATTATATTGTTAGAAACTAATTTTGGGTGTACTTCACATTGGCTACATAGACTGTGCACAAACCTGAGTGTGCAGGACACTGCTTATCAGTAATTGCTTTATTTTTCAAAATGCACATTGGCTTGTCAACATCTTCATAAGAAGTGTACAAAGTTCACATTGTTTAATTCCAATCTGATCACAGCACATATGCATTTTTAGGGTTTCCCCGATGGTAATCAAGGGGTCCCAGGATAGATACCTGGTGGAGGTGCATGGGGGTTCAAGCCCCACTTTAAACTGTGGATCCAGTCCTTATTAGGCTATCTGTGCATAAACTGGGATTAAAAAAAAATCAACATGCAACTTTTACATGGCTAGTGATTAGCTTTCAGTGGGAAATTTGAAATTCTGCATGTTTCTACATGAAATTTTATATTTCCGGGACGAAGAACGTTACAGGTATAAATGATACCTAGTTTTGTTCAGTATACTTTCGGCCAAAATCCCGATGGGAAAAAATATATTTTCCATAATCAGTTAGAAGAAGAAGTAACTTTTTTTTTCCCACAAAATTTGAAATTCATCGGACCCCCACACAGACTACGGCAGGATGTGAATCTCCAATAGGTACCTGCATTATGTCTGGTATGTTTGCCATTGATATGGAAAAATTAACGCACTAAATGCTAATACTTTCGGAGAAAATATTTTTCTTCAATGCACTAACGCTGAGTTTTTTTTCAGCGGGAACTTTGGAATTCTCCATGCTTCTAAATGAAATATTATATTTCCGGAACTAAGAACGTTAGAGGTACAAATGATATCTCGTTTTGTTCAGTATATTTTGGGCTATAATCCCGATGGATTTTTTTTATCATGATCAGTTAGAAGAATAAGAAGAAAAAATGGGAAAAACTATTTTTTGCACAAAATTTGAAATTCATCGGACCCCCCACGCAGGCTACGCCAATACGTGAATCTCCAAAAGGTATCTGCATAATGGGCACCAGGAATTCGGAAGGTCGTACTTCGATTGTCAAAAGTGTGTTTTGAAACACCAAAATTGAGAAAGAAGAGATGTTTTCGAAACCAACGAAAAAAAAAATCGAAAAAAAAAAACAACAATTTTTCGGAAATTTTCTTCTACTTTGGAAATCAATAAATAATATATAAACATATATTCTGTATCTGTTAAATCAAAAATTATACATTACTCTGCATGCATTCTGAAATTACAGCCATTAATGCTGTGCAAGATTTAAATATTGGATGATGGAATTCTAATTTGGGGTTTTTCAATATTTACAATATTGAAAAGAACTGTCAATCATATGCCTTTTATATTTTTAGTTCCTATTATCATGCTTTCCACATATTTCGTGGCTCAAGTGATTACTCAATGTATATTTTCTCTAGAGAGTAGCAGTCGTCAGGTACCAGTGCAAAGTGTGTGTATCAATGTTCCACACAGTTTGGGCCCTCAAGTCTGCATGCAGTGTCGTGGGAAAGTTTAAAGTTAATTTCACGTTGACATTCCTCCAGTTCGAGATAAGCAGGAGATATTGTTTTACACATAAATGTGTATATAGGTGACTAGTTCGCAATAGCTGCTAAACAATTAATGATAGCATTTGCGCAAAATGTAAAATCAGAAGGCGCTATCATGTGGTGATCGTACAGTACCGGACAATGAAGACTCTTCCAGTACCGGGCAAAAAGAAGTTCAAAACCAATCATACAGAAACATGTTGTTGGACTTGTTAATACCGTTTTCTCTTCCATCTGTAGAACAGAAATTGTACAGTCTGCTGTACAGGTCTTTCTTCCTAGGAACCCAGGGGTATTTGTCAATTTGGATTTCCTCCCCACCGAGAACTTTACAGAGCCTAATGCGGACTATGGTTCTGCAACGCCAGTGTGGATTGATCTGTCAGTTGCCACATCAACACATTCGGCACAGAGTAATAGAAACTCCACAGTATTTGAAAGATGCCAAACGTAACGATTAATGTTCAATCTACAGCTCTTTCATCTGAAGTGAGATACCACTTATGCTCACTTCAAGAACATCATTACCAAGATCTCTCCTAAAACTCCACCAGAAGAGAAAATTCAAAGGAAAAGATGACGAACACAGCAATGTGAAGTCCTGGCATCCAGTCCTGCAGGCAAAAAGAAACTGGCTAAAGAGAAGAAAATGAAAACTCAGAAGGGATGAAATGAACTGGACATGCAGGATGTTGGAAAGATGAAACACACTTCTACATGGGAAGGAAGGAAAGGATGAAGCTTACTGGTGTGAATGAAGAAGAAAAAAACACCTGGACTTCAGTTCGATCAAAATGAAAGAACAGAATGCATCATTTGTTGCGAGTAGGGATGGCCAGATCTGGATCCTAGCGGATCCGGATCCATTTGGCCATCCCACATGAGCGCTTCTTTGGAAAGTAAGAATGTGTTCATAACATATTGTTACCTGCTAATATATACACACACACACACACACATATATATATATATATATATGTTTCAGCTAAAAAAAACTGATTTAGGGGGCACCCCCCCTTCAAATGTCAAGATTAAGACAAATTGACGCGGGGATGTGACCCCTGTGTCCCACTCAGATTTCCATGAAACTTTTGCCCCCTAAAACAGTTTTTTAGCGGAAACAAAAAAACATGTATTTCTTCCTTTGGGCCCCTCTATACAACTGCCAAGTTTCATGGAAATTGGAGGGGGACACAGGGATCAGATCCCCACTTCAATTTCTCCTCATGTTGACATTTATGGGGGAGTTTGCCCCTAGAACAGTTTTATTACTGAAACAAAAAAAAACAAGTATTTCTTCCTTGGGGTTCCTCTATACAGCTGCCAAGTTTCATGGAAATCGGAGGGGGACACTTGGATAACCTCCCTTGTTAGTTTTACACTTTGTAATTATATAACACTGCATATATTATAATGTTTTATTTTAATTTTTAAAACTGTAACTGTAGAACAATTGTATAATTTTTGTATAACATTTCTATCTTGTTAAATGTGTTAAAGGTTTCATCCTGGAATGGAGTGTCTCACATTTATGTGTGTTTCCATTTCCAATACATTCAAATGAATACATATTCGTTTCAATGCATTTACAAATCACCTCTGACATTTTATGTTAAACAAGTAAGATTATTTTTGTGCACGAGTGTGTTTGCCAATGCGTAGCAAAGTATTTTAGGAACAACACTTGAAAAAAAAATCTTGTAGGACTAACCAATGAAAAATTTCAATGTAATCGAAGATCATAACACCTTTTAAGGTGTGGTAATATTATAATGTGATTGAGATACGAAACTCTCGGATCCGGATCCGTTTGGCCATCCCTAGTTGCGAGACATTCAATGAAGAATGGGTGCAACGTCTCTCGTGTAATGGGTGGGCCCACATATAATATACAGATGAGGAAAGCATTTTGTACTTTACGTGTGACAATGCAAGAACTGTGCTAAACTGTAGGTAGGTGCCTTACTACTGCATTTAGGTTCTTGGTGGTGGTTACCTTATGATTTCGTACTCATCTATGAGCTAACACATTAACAGTCTTGTACAGGATGATGTTTGCAATTTTATTTGTACTTCTGTTTCCATTTTTCGTCAATGAATCCCAATTCTTAATAAAGAATACAGAAGGTCGTTTCACGTCCATGGTAACAAAGTTAGACCCCACCTCACCTTAAGAAAAACCGTGACGCCACGAGCGGTGGTGCTCCAAGTGATACCCCTGTCTTGCAGCTATGGCCCTGCAGCGGAGTTTCCATTGGAGGAGACTGCGTTGAAGAACACATTGGTCCAAACGATCATATTCCTCCTGGCAAGCTTTCCAAAGACCCTCAATTGCGCGGGGCCGTCTGCTTCCCAAGGCTCGTTTCAACAACGGAAACCCACAAAAATCCATGGAAGAGGCATCGGGGGATTTCACAGGGATGTCTGTAAAGGGGATTGCATGAATGCCCGTTTCACGTGCCATCTGATCCATGTATGCCTGCGTGGACTTTGCCTTATGACAGGAAGCCTTGTCCTGGTGGATGACAACACGAGATGTGTCACTGCCATAGAGAGAAGGAATATCATGTCTGTAAAGTGACTCCAAAATATCCGTCTGGTAATAGGCTGCATTTATTTCAGCCTTTTTTTCCACTCTGCGCAGTGGAAGTTTGCCGTTATGGCAGTAAGCACCAACAACCATGAACCCGCGTGGAAAACTTTCAGCACATTCACGTACCCACTCAGATCGACCTCTTGCACCACGTGGACGATAGTAGATGGCCCTTTTTTACCACATCCCGACAGATACACCCATGCTTCATCCAGGGACACCACATACTTCCAGCGGTCCCCTGCCAGATGGCCTTTGTCGAGCTTCCGACTGTTGGTCTTCCTCTCCTGGACATGTGAAGCACGCAACTTAATAACTTGAGCCTTGTGCTTCCGCACAAGTTGTAAATCTTGGGCTATGATGCGATTTACAGTTGCAGGGAAACATTGCACTGTCTGTGTAATCACTCTTTGCGTTGCAGGGTTTTCACATCGCACCAAGGATCTCACTTTCCGCACAACATCGGAGGAACGCTTGGGCTTCCAATATGTCCGAGGCCCACTTTGACTGGTTCTAGCAACAGGTACGGTGCAAGCTTTATGGCGATTCAACACTGCATTGATGCCCTTCTTTGACACATGGAATCTTTCATGTGGCACTGTTTAATTATCTGACTATAACTATAACCAACGTCGGAAAGGGCACAGATGTACCCCTCCTAAAATACTGGAATTTTTGGTGCCGTATAAACACTCACTCACACACCAACCATCGTCTTTGCAAGTCAACACACAGTACTTTCGTCCTACTGGCTCTGGTTGCTCTGTGCTGTGCCTACGTGCTGCTCCCTGGAGATCGAAATCGTTACCATCAACGTGAAACAACCTTCTGTATATTGAAGTACACTTCTATTCAGAGAAACTGGCACACTCGTTTGAGTTAAAGATCAGCTTCGGAGACGATCGAGTGTGGCAGTACAGCCGAAGTAAAGGTTTGGGAAAACAGCACTTTGCAATGTTGCTTACCACTCAAGTTTTTCACCGGATGCAGGGAATTTTCTGACTTGTCGAGTGAAAAGAAATGGTTACAGGAAAGAATTGCATTTTAATTATTAATGCAATGCAGTGTTTAATTTGAAAAGAGAATGGCAGGAAAAAATTTGGGAAAATACGTTTGAGATACTCAGTATCCCATAACTAATCTAAAAAAAAACTACATCAATCCCTTCGATTGGGGAAAAGTTCATATTAATTTGAAAGCAGAGGGGAGTGGATGGTGGTTCCATTACATCTTTCCCTAGCCTAACGTAACAGCAACGTCGATATTCACCAAGAGGACCCTAGTTCAAATTCCGACCTGAGCATGGGCGTTCTTTGCGAGTGTCCCTTCATCAATTTTCCAATATCATAATTTATCTTCTTCGTCGCGATTAACTAAATGTGGAATGTGGAAGCTAACAAAAAATAAATCAAATTGACAATCAAGATGCGGACAGGAGAAAATAAACAATCCAAGGCAATAAGAATATCTAACATGGCCCGAATGACGTGACTTCAGGATCACTTTCGTTACTTTCTATTACGTATGCAAACTGCTTTTCTAGCTTGTAATTTGAACACAAAAGTAGGAGACTAAAGCTCCCAAAACCAGTACAGGCTTGATGAATGTCTTGATATTTTCCTGAAAAATCACTCTTCGTCAAATAGTTAGGTTAAAAATATAATTATATATGAGCCATTGACTTCTAAGGTTTGTAGCCACATATCAGAATCTGCTATGTTGACAGAAGCTAGAGCACGAATATTATTAGGGATTTAAAACACTAACCTTGCACAAAAGCCTTCGATCGTCTTCATTAATAGGACAACCGGACAGGTAAAAGTGCAATCTGCAGGAGAAATCACTCTAAGAGCATGCTTCTTCACACCGTGGCTTGTGTCTATCTCGGTAAAATGAGTTTTGTAAACTGAAATCCTAGGTTTCATTACCCGTGTTGTCAAAGCTTTGGTAAAATTTTCGTTTCCCCAAAACATATTTCTTCACGTTTACAGGAGAAAGTACTTAACAAAATGAGGTTTTTATACTTTAGGAAGGTCTTGGAAGTGTATTTTCCCCTCGCTTAAATTTTTTTGCCGGTAAATTATGTAATTTTCGACATTAATGTCACTCCGATGCACGAAAGCTGTTCCCTTGATGTCCGTCTACTACGTGAACCAAATTTTTGCGTGCGTTTAATGACGTAACAACAGGTCAGTGTTTCCAAATATGCGGTTTTGTAACTGTGTAACAGTTCTAGAACGTAAATAAACGTGAGTTACTGTTCACCATTTCTGATTACGAACTTGCGACAACATGACGTGCACAGGATCAGTGGTGTGTTCAATGTGAGGTTGATGGGGGTTGTAACCCCCCCCCCCCTTTTGCCCAGTATCTCTAAGGCTATTTATGAATGGTTCGTGGGGCTATCCGTGAATGTTTCGTGGGGCTATTCATTAATGGTTCATGGGGCTATCCGTGAATGGTTCGTGGGGCTATTTATGAATGGTTTGTGGGGTCTTTGAACCCGAAAAAAATATTATAATTTTAAAAAACAAATTTAACTATGTTTGCCTAACCTAACCTTCCCGTGCATGGTTCGTGGGGCTATTTATCAATCGTTCGTGGGGTTATCCGTGCATGGTTCGTGCATTTTTCAAATCTGGAAAGAAATACAAAATCAGTAACACCAAAGTAGGTATCTTTCTATGAACAAAGTTGCAACACTGCATAACCACTGATCATGGACAATGCTAGTCAAGATTTCTCCGCCATATCGCATGTAACGCAAGCGGAAGCGAACAATATAAAAATACTCGATATTTCTAAAATTGACATTATTTGAGTGGAAAAAACTAAACGCGAACTTGAAGAATCCTTAGGAATGCAGAATACGTAACTATCAATGTGAAAAATAGGAAAATCGAGACGTTTGGTGGTTACTGAAATTTTAATAAAGCTTTTTTTTTCTATTTCTACCAAATGGGTGCCACGAAAAGTATTTCACCGAGTCACACCTTTATACTTTGTTGTTGTTTGTGTGGCAAGGAGAAAATAATTATTGAACGGACTATGCGTGTTGTATAATTTTGAGTTTGGAATGTAGCCTATATTTCTTTATTGAGTTGTTACATCACCAGAAGATCAAACGTTATTCTTCTGTGAAAGAAAAATCACAGAATTTAAGTTCGCAACTCTGGGTTACATGGATAAGTGAATATTAATGTTTTCAGTCATTCATTTGCCACTTCCCTCGATTCATCCCCCCCCCCCTCCACACACGCACGAACATTGACAGACTGGTTGCATGCTAGATTTTGTATCAGTAATTTCTGGATGGGAGGAGAAAAATGTTGGTAAAAATTGTAAAATCAAGACACTTTTGTATGTCTGGTTGAAGATGTTATTACTATAAATACTCGAAATTTATTTTAAATCGACCGAAATGATAGTAATTTTGCATTTGCTTGAAGAACAGATTAAAATGTCTTCTTGTTTGAGAAATCAATACTTAAATTTTAAATATGATAGAATTGTGAATTTTACAGTGTTACTTGGTTTGTATTCCCCGAGATTTTGTAAAATCTTACCGCACAATGTTCCAGAAGATAACATATTTACACACACTGATGGTACCGTTCAACAATATGTTGAACGATATTCCTCATTGCGTCTCGCAGTTGTTTTCCATATGTCGCAAATTATTCCATTCCACAAGTCAATCATAAGAAGAAAAAGAGAATGTGTAGACGTGCGCCTGTGACATGAATCCATTATGGAAGCCCTTGAAAATCGTATAAACTTTACGTAGGTAAGGAATTTAAATACTTAAAAACTGTAAGTTTCGTAGCACGTAATCTCCAAAAATTACTTTCCGCATTCCAGAATTTATTTCTTCGCACTTAGCAACACATAATCTTTATATATTAAAAAAAAAATCCTTGCGAAATCGAGGGTGGGTTAAGTGACAACGGAGCCAATGCTTTTAATAGGTTCGCTTTGTAAATGTCATATGTTCAGCCGGAATACTATTTGAAATCGACTAAATATATTGAGGTGTGATCGCTGAATTACGCTGTAAGAATAAGTATAGATAATACTGGACATAAACCGATGAAAAATTACTTTAATTCATGAGTCTCAGTTTAATAAACAACACTTGACTATTGGCAGGTCAAAGTTAATGTTGTTTGTTTCTTTTTTTAAACAAGAAACTAATGCCGACACTCAGGTCCATTCGTGACTTGGGAGCTTTTAGAATATCATATAAGAACCTAATAACTTAGTACCACTTATTTATATAATGGTGGACTAAATATTTCATAGATCTTACACAAGTTAGTTTGTACTGCTATTTGCCATGAGTTATTCTATCTGGAAGCCATTTACATTGCAATTTCCACCATTACGAACTAGGTGTATATAATGCGCACACATGGCTTTTCCGTTATCTTTATAATAATAACAATCATAAAAATATATTATACCTGATAGAAATCTATTTGTTACACGCTGGATGCCACACTGACAAAAATAATATTGACATTCACTATTCTGGACTCCATTCCGCAAAATCGGATCCGTAAAACATTGACTGTCTCTTGTTTTTTCCACCAGCGAAGCTAACGCCAGTGTTGCCAATCTCCGAAGGTAGGATTTCCCTTTTACCAGTGTAAAATTTCCCTTTTTTGACCTAAATTTCCCTCGATTTTCAAAACACTTCTGAAGCATGGCCGTGTGCACGAACGAAGATCAAATTTTAAACTCGGATCGGGAAAGGATCACTTGAAAATTCCATTGCACCAAGACGGTTCAACACTTGATCGCGATCTAGGAACATCAAAACGAGTTTATCTTCTGATCGGCCATTCGCCACCGTTTTGGTGTCTGATCCTGGTTCACGATACTGACGCTTCGACTGCAGGCAGTTGTTTTTGAATATAAAAAGAGCGGAAAGTGATATCGAGGGCGTGCAAACGCTAGAGATGTTGGATGTACAATGCCGATAATTCGAGAAATGTGTAAAGTAAACTAAAAACTGCCAAAATAATAATAATAATTTGTGGTTCTGTGGCACAAAGTCGAAATGTTTCTAAATACTGTACTTTCTATCCCAGAACACAAAACATATGCATGTGCAAGGTAAATTACAACACAGGAAATATGATTGTATAAATTTACGAAAATACATGTTACTGGCTATTTACACGACACGACAATATAAATATATAAGAATTAAGAAATGAAAAATTCAAATACTTACCACAATACAGTAATAATAAAAATAAAATATCTTTATTGAGCGGGCGAGCGTACCATACCATAGAAAAGTTAGGGAATAGAAGTGGAAGCTACATTTAAACCTCGCTGCGCTTTGAAATTGCATTTCCATCGGTGGCCAGTAGATGGCGCGGCCGTCTTCTTTTGCTGCTCGCAGTAAATAGGGGGGGAGATTCATTGTCCCACTGGAGTGTCCTTCACCACAGAAAGGACAGGGGTGGGTTGTGAAACAGGTTTTCTGAAAACGAGGGGGAATATATGTCTTTTTCTGATTTCATGCAGTTCGTGAATTTACGGAATGAGGACTTTGCCAGGCAGCTACATACCCTACCATGGCGCGAAATCATTGAAGATTGATTTTTTTTTCAGGGGGGGGGGGCGCAAGAAGATTGTGGTCTACACAGACATACACAAACTATACATATATATTATGTATGTGCATGAAACTTTTCAAATTTTCTACCAAGCATCTGAGAAGAAAGAGCCTATATGATTAATATTTATAATGTTATTAAATATAAATTTAAATTACTAAACATGTAAAAATACATTAGTATTTAATACATATAAGGGAATTTATTTGATATTTTTTATGTATCAGATATTTATAACTGCCTTCTCGATTGCGCCGTGAATACGTTTTCGCCTTGCAATCAAGGAGTCCCGGGTTCGATACCTGGTGGACAGGCACGTATCCAAGGAGGGGGCTTAGGGGGCTCGAGCCCCCCCCCGAAAGTTTTCAGTTTACCCTAGATAAAATGAGGTTTTTGGTTCCTTGTGGTGTGAAATAAAATAAAATAAGGATAATTTAAGAAGATAATTAATTATGGAAGAAAGACGGAGAATGTTCTGTAACTATATTATTGATAATAGCTCGTATCCAAGTTGGGAATCAGGGGGATCGAGCCTCCTTCCCCAGGAAATTTTCAGTTTACACTAGATAAAATTAGGTTTTTGGCTTCTTGAATAATGTGACAATTATTTAAGGAGAGAAATAATTATTGAGGCAAGACGGGGAATGTTCTATAACCCTGTTAATAGCGTGTATCCAAGGTGGGGATCATGGGCTCGAGCCCCCTTCCCAGGAAATTTTTTAGTTTACACTAGATAAAATTAGGCTATTGGCTTCTTGGATAATGTGACGATAATTTGAGGAGAAAAATAATTATCGAGGCAAGACTGAGAACGTTCTATAACATTGTTATTGTTAATAGCACGTATCCAAGATGGGGATCAGCGGGCTCGAGCCCCCGTCAGTAAAATTTTTCACATTTCGTTAGGTTATTGGAGATTTAATAATATGATGATAATTTAAGAGTAATAATTATAGAGGCAAGACGGAGAATGTTCTATAACCTTATTATTGTTAATATCATGTATCCAAGGTGGGGATCAGAGGGCTCGAGCCGGCCCTTAAGGAAATTTTTCAGTTTACACTGCATAAAATTATGTTTTTGTCTTCTTGAATAATGTGACGATTCAAGGAGATACATAATTATAAAGACAAGACGGAGAATGTTCTATAACCCTGTTATTGTCAATTGCATGTATCCAAGGTGGGGATCAGGGTACTTGAGCCCCCCTCCCACACACATACACACAAACAGGAAATGTTCAGTTTACACTACATAAAATTATGTTTTTGTATTCTTGAATACTGTGACGATAATTGAAGGAGATTCTTAATTATAAAGACGGAGAATGTTCTATATAACCCTTTTGTTGATAATATTGCACGTAAACCATTCTTGTGCTTTTGGTGTTGTCGCAGCAAACTTTTTGGAAGCTGCACAACAAAGGTAGCGCAACTAGTAGGACGATTCGTTGTAATTTTTAATCTCTGGAAAGCACGAGAGGGAACGTTCTTGAATAAGAGGAGTCGAACTACTGGCCATATTAACGAATCGTTTTATCTGCGGAACGTTCTAGAATATAATGAGGATATAAATATGCTGCTTCAATTTACCAGTTGATTTGTACAACAGAATCGGTTAATGAGACTTCAGAATTTCCAGAGTATGGCAATTCATACAGTCGATTAGTGATCTGTGAGTGTCCATTGCTTGCTTTGTAAGATCTAGTGATTCTAAAATAAAATGGACTGAATATCGTAAAGTAACGAAGTCTACTAGTTCGGGTCCAAAGCTGAAGACATTGACGACAGCGGAACTTCCGGAGCCTCAGTGTAGTGCATCTAGTTCAGGTCGACGGCCGAAGAGATCGAAGGTGTCTCTCTCTCTAAAGCGAATATTTCAGAGGTTTATTAAAACAGAAATAAGCTTCACAGATCAACTGAAAATCAAAGTTTTGAGTGATGATTTAGATGTGCCCGAACAAAATTTCATGTATGCAGTCCGAGAATTTCATGGCATAAAAGAAATAAATTTGTTTAAGCCTACTGGGTTCACACACGCACAAATACTTAACTACCATGAAGGGACAGCCGAAAATTTCATGAATGTCGAGAAGAGAAACAAGAAGATGTTGCATATGTAGTTATTTTAACGGAAATTACAGGCTCTACCAGGACCTGAATCAGGGCTCTGGCACACCATGCCATTGCTCTACCAACTGATCCACGAGCCACCCTTGACTTCGACTGAGCTTGCGCTAAAATGTATAGGCTACATAGTACATGTTCTGTGTATGTCAAATTGTAAGATGTTACCTGTTTTATTAACAAGCACAGAAAATAAAGGAGAAAGAAGAAAACTGATGGGCATTCCCACCGGTTGAGGAGACATTTTTCTTCGGTGGTCAACACGAGCTGCTGCTCGTGGCCTATTGATGGAGTTTTCACACTGTGTTGCCCGAGGATTTCACAAGTCGAACGTTGGTTTGTGAGGCCTTTTGTGTCGCTACGGTGTGAAACGTTTTGTTCATTGTCTCATTCCATACGTCATGTATCGCGTATCACTTCGGTCTGAAATCTACTTAAGTTTTGAAGATCCAAGTCACAAGGGTGGAAAATTAGGGCTTTGTTAAGGTTAGGTGCGAAGGCAGGCGAAAGCACTCTAAAGGATAAAATCCAAACCTGCAGGAAGACTTTACTTAAGTCTCGAATACGAAATGATAAAAACTTCTGGTGAGTTGATTTAAAAAAAAAAATGTGTCCGAGATAAAGAATGGCGTTCCCAGGATTATCGGTAGGGAGAAGGGTTACGAATACTATTTTTGGTAGTCAGTCCTCATTTTGCCATCCTTTCCTGTCTTTGAAGTTTTTTTTTTTTTTTGTTTTAAGGAATACTGGATCAAATGGAGTTATGACCCCACCAATGCTCCCTTCGGCACGTCAATAGAAATAAATAAGTAAGCATTTGATCATATTGGGAGACGAAACATTAGATGTGTTGGGAACGGAAGGTTTTTTAGAGGCCTGAATATGAACAATTTAGTGGGGTTCGGCTTTTATAAGAGCTGCAAACATGGGAGGACAAGACACAGTAGTGGTGTTCAGGCTCGAATCAGAGAGAAATATTCGAGAACTGTCTGCGTCCAACTCGCAGCCCACAGTTTCAATCTTGCATTGTCGAGTGGATTGTCCATCCCGTGCATGTGTAACGGCTTCTTAAAAACACTCAGGCACCATAGATGTGTTGATGCCTGATGAGAAGAACTGGACAAACACACACACTCAGATGGTACTGGTACACAATGTTAATGCATGGAAAGAGGGGAGTCGAGTGATAAAAAACGTTCCGATTTCACGTTGATTAAAATGGCAGCCTTAAACAGTGGCAACAATTTACTTTATAGTTGCTCCCCATTTTTTTGCCTCTTATTCCTAGGCCTTGTCTACCAAGAGAAAGTAAACTTTCCTTGCACCCCCCCCCCCTCCGTTTTGGAACCCAATCGCCACCACAGGCCTTAAACATACAATTGTGAGGTTCTATCTATATATCTTAAAGAGATGATGTTCAGCCCCCCCCCCCCCGAAAGGAATTCCTGGATACGTGCCTGCTGGTGGAGGCACATAGTGATTCGGATCCCACTTTAAACTATCGTTTGATTGACTTGTTATTGATTTTTAGTTTTGGTTATTATGTATAGTTTTTCTACCTACCTGTGGGTGATCGCGGCGATAGGGTTGAAATAAAACATTATCTCTTATGCCTTTAGAATCGGTTTGGATGGAAGGGGGAAGGGTGCGTGGTATTTGCATTAACACAAGGTTAGTCGAGCAACTGTGCAGAATAAGGTTGACTAACAATGGCAGTGAGCCTAAAGTATCCAAAGTAAACATATATTGCTTAAATATGTCTGCATTATACAGTGACTCAACTACAGGGGGGACAGGGGCTAATGCGAGCAATTACCCCTTCGATTTCAAATTTTATGCAAATAAAAATTCATTTTGTAAAATTTTCTTCCTTGTTTCGCTCGCAATATCTGCTATTCTTGTTTTCATCAAGTTCAGAGGGGTGGCGGGAGCCAGCCATTGGGCACGAATGATCTAAAAAAAGTTGTAAAAGAGAGAATGCCATGGCGTCCAGGGAAATTAATTGCGCACTAATAAATCAATATTGTTTTCAATTGCACAAATTGGATCTAAAAATTTTTGAGGTATCTATCTGCATTTTTCCGGACCTTCTCATCGGACTAAAATGTATGATATAAAGTAATCCCCTCACATTAGCCTTCTAATACTAATAGTAACTAATGTATTCAACAATGTGCTCATTTCTGTTTTGGGGGTTGAACTGGACCTCTAGATTTCTAGTGTTAACCCAGCATCACAAGTTCAATTGAAATCTAGTAGAAGGAAATATGGCGGAACTCCAGCCTTGAAAGACGGGTAATAGGGCGGTGATGGGACTTCATTCACTGAAAATTCGTCACTCAATGAAAGTCGATCGGAAAGACTGAATTCCGAAAAGGATTTCAATTTTAATAATAGTGGACATTATTAATAATAATTTCAACAATAGCATTTCTTTTCGATATATTTCATGAAACAAGACCTTTTTATATTAATAATAGATCGTCAGTGCTGGAGTTGTGGGTGTGGAGAAGGAGTGCAGAGGGGTGCTTTTCCCCCAGTTATGTACATTTCCATTAACCATCGCCTCCTGCTAGGATAATTTGCATAAGCATCCCCCACTTCTTCATTGTCTCCATGCTGATCTACACAAAGACCCTCCTCGACCAAGAGGCCTCCCTGATGGCGCAGTGGTAGCGTCGTCGCCTTGTAATCAAGGGGTCCCGGGTTCGATACCAGGTGGAGGCACAAGTGGTTCGGATCCCACTTTAAACTGTAGGTCCACTCCCGATTAGCCTTACTGTGCATAAAGTGGACTTAAAACACCAAATCAATCCAATCCTCCTCGACCAAGCATACCAGCTATAGGAGTATCCACTTCGAGCACTGTAGATCATAAAATAAAAACACACTGGAAAGAAGGAAATGTCCACAGAATTTCAATATGGAAGAAAAATGAACTTCACAAAATGCCCCCAAATAATGGTAACATTTAACCCATACGCTGTGAACCCTTAGGGCAAAGGGATAATTCGACTCCACATCAAACTGAGTTTTGGGACCACTTTGAAGTAACATGGAACAGGTGTAAACTATTTTAGAGTTTTTTTCAGCTCTTATTTGAATATAAAAAGGCTTAGAGCCAGCTTGAAAATATTTGATGTGAAGTTACATTCAAATACCACACGTAAAATTAAAATTAGTGATAAAACTTCATGATTTATCAAATTTAATTCTTTATATTGTGCAGCAACAAAGCAACGACTGGTTGAGTAACTGGATCTTTCTATACTGGATTCATGCAAGAAATAATAAGTTATGTCAGCGTTTCGTTAAAAAACGCAACAAAAGTTTTTTAGTGCCTAAAAACCTATTTTGCTTGTTAGAACCTATTTTAGGTTACACTGTGACCTGTGCAATACAAAGTGGTCTGATCTGTGTGGTCTTGCTCACTTCCATGCTTTGTGGCATTCACGCCTTGCAAACTAACATTTCAGCATTGAAGTTTGTACCACTCACTATATTTTTGTTGTAAGATTTTCAGAATATAAGATGATCTTCACAGACAAAATTGCGGAGTTTTACTGTGGATAACATGAAAACAGATTGGTGCCTAACTATACGGCGATGAGTGGATTTTAATAGCAAATTTCCAATGTTGAGTTCTGCCATCGCCGTAGGGTTAGGCAACACACATAACGTTATGCAAGATAGTGCATATTTCAGGATATATGTGTCCCATTTTCATTGCCGGTGACTATACCTAATCAGCAGTATTCAGAAATTTTGAACTATTTTAAGTTTTTTTTTTAACCTACTTCAGGATTTTTCGAGTCTAACTTAAGATTTTTAGGACCTATTTCAGGATTTTTAGCAGTGACGTGCACTGAGGAGTAGCTAGTCTAGCAGAGATAGATCAATCAATCTCAAATCTCTAATTATTTTCAAATCACAATATTTATTGTTTTGTTGAAGCCACAGTTTATATGCAACACTTTTTTCACGCGCTTCTCGTCCCTCGGTGCGTTCAGCGGCCTAGCTCGCTCTTTTTCCGCCTCACAGTTCCAGGTAGAAACGGGTTTTCGAAAGGGAAGATTTCTGCCTCTACCACCCTTGCCCCCTCGCCCCCGCTGCAATGGTTGAAAGCCTGTGCTTTCAGGTCCTCCAGTCTATCTCCTATAGGACAGATAGGGGATTGGTTTCCCTTCGATTTCTTTGAAATCCTCTAAAGAACTAAGGGGAATTTTTCCTGCTGTACTTCTGTCTTCTGTATTTACACTACTTTTTACACGTTGTACAATATGTATGTATACTATGGGATGTGCTTTTATCATTTATGCAATTGGAACGTCTTCTGTGCAGACAAAATGTTATGCTTTTTTTAAAAATATGGAATATATAATGGTTAAATAACAAATATGTGCTCACACTCTCTCTTGATCTCGTTTTAGTAGTGTTTTATTAAAATATACAAATCTCTTGGCCTCCAATAAAAAAATGGATAAGCTAAACAATCATAAATACGGATTTATTTATTTGGGAAAGTGAACGCTCGTTCTAATTCTTGTTGTTGGTTTATTTTACTTCGCTTTTCTGTCACATTTGGTTATAGCGAAAATGAGGATGAGTGATGATATAATGAAATTGATGAAGGGACCTCGCAAAGAACAATTCAGGCCTGGATTCGTGACGAGCGTGCATTCTTGTTCTTATGTGTTGTACTCTGCCTGCAGTGGATAATGAGAAAATTAGAAATGAAAAATGTATCCCAGAACTCAAAAAGCCAAATGAATATCATTGAAGAAAGTAGAAAAATGGTTTGTTTAAAGTTGTGTTTTGTTACCCATCGCTTTTTCTAGCTGTATAGATTTAATCGGAATAAGTAGCTAAGAGCTTGGAAAGTCGTGAGGGACAATCATAAACAGAGAATTCTAGGCTCCTGATTTCACAGTACCCTGCAGATGCACTGGGAGGAAATTATTTGTATTTTCTTCTCTCTTCCATTGCTTTTCCTAATTTCTGCCATGACGATGAACGTTGATTAAATTAAACGAGTGAAGAGTGGTTGCAAATAAACACTCATGCACAGGCCAGGGCTCGAGCCCGGATCCTTCAGTAACGAGATCGTGAGAAATTATGGAAATCAAGCAATGCAAAATTTTTTAAAAAACGAAAGATGGTATTTCAAAAATTCAACTGAAAATTACTACTCAGGAAAAATGCAGTTTGCTTTACCGATACCCACGTATCCGAATGGTTAGCGCCTTCCTCACATGTTTGTTGTCGGCCGACCGGATCTGTACCCGATGGAGGCCTATAGTGGTTCGTATCCCACATTAAACTATAGGTCTAGTCCCGATTAGCCTTTCTGTGTGTAAAATGGACTTAAAACGTCAAATCAACCATCAAATCAACCAACCGTGGGGGAGTGGTTACCACAGCGCGCTACAACACCAGGAGTTCCTGGTTCGAACCCCTACCTGGACATGGGTGTCATTAATTTTGTCGCATCATCTTCGCGATTAAACAAATGTATAAAAAAGCGAATCAAATCAAATCATTGATTGATTGATTGTTTGATTTAGTTTATTTTACTTCGCTTTCCGCCATATTTGGCTAATCGCGAAGACGATATGATAAAATTGATGAAGGGCAAGGGACACACAAAGATCACCCATTGCCAAGCCAAGATTCAAACCCGGCATCTCTGGCTCAGTAGTCAAATCAAATCGTTTTTGATTTTCGAAAGTGGGTGGAAGTTATGTGTACAATTTTTTGTAGTCATTCCTAACTTTGCAATTTTTCCTGTATTTGACGTTCTTCTTTTAGGAATACCGGGCCCTAAAAAAAGGGGGGGGATTATGACCCGTTGGGCACGCCACTCATTGCTACCCCAAGTGTCGACGTCACTGCACGTCACTGATTTTTAGAACCTATTTTAGGGTTTTTCGAACCTATTTTAGGATTTTTCGAGTCTAACTTAAGATTTTTAGGACCTATTTCAGGATTTTTAGAATCTAAAAATCCGAGGTCTAGTTATGAGATATGGGATTTTTCCTATAGATGTCCACCTGCGAGCAAGGAAGTTAATTCTGCATTTCGGAGGAGGACATATGTTAAGTTAGCCGGGCCCCTTTGGCCGAACCAGAACGCCCCTGCTTATTATCGAAGATGTCGTATCATATGTTACTGGAAACCAGATTTCTGTCTTGTAAATTAAATTATTTCATAAGCGACACTTCCTGTTGAATTTCTAAGCTATATAAAATTTCAGAAGCAGAGAGAGAGAAAGAATATTGGGGGGCTGGTTCTACACCTCGCCACACCCTGCATTGCCGCTAATTATCATGATCAATTGAGCTTTCGTGGCTGCCTTCAGTAGCTGTTATGTCAATCTTCGCAGGTTTCAGATTCAAATCTTCTGTGGAAAAATAGCGACGCATTGGCTTCGAGGAGGAGGGGGGGGGGTAACCTTGAGTTAGGACTCACTCACTGTCGTAATGTTCCCAAGTTTACGACCGCAACCATTACCCCCCCCGATGCCCAAACTGCTCGCGGATCTGATTCAGGTTTGGCCCGCTTTTGAAGGTCCTACAGGCATTTTCTTCCCCCAACTCTCGTGTTTACAATCCCGCCAGAGCCAGTTTCTCTGTGACGCAGGCCCGTAGCCAGGAATTTTTAGTAGGGGGGCGAAGTCAATCCTAGAGGGAGCAAATTTTTAATATATTGTGTTGCATTGGAAGATGCCCCCCTCCCCCTCCTCCAAAAGTGATAAGTAACAGGAAAGGGATGATATCTTGAAACTGCAACGAACAAAAAAAGTTCGAGCAACATCAAATAACAATATTTCGATAATGACATTTTCGGACTACCAAAGAATACAAAGATAAAGTTTAACATAAATAGGCTAATCGGGACTGTATCTACGTTACATTTACAGGTCAATAATGTTAATACACGATTAATATGTACCAACAGATTTGGGCTTCTCTGCAGAACTGATTAAGGAAGACGTTTATAAATCGTGCTTCATAATGTTTTCCTCTAGTTTCCAGTATGCAAGATTTTTACGCTCATAGGAATCTAACGAGAATCCAAGAACACCATTGTGTTGTGTTAGGCAAGAAAAATAGAATTAATTAAATAATAATGGTTACATATTATCTACACTTTGATGAATTGTTTAAACATTTACATTTTTTTAAGGCCTACTTGCTAAAACATTAAAATGGGTCCCTTAGTCCACCATGGATTCTATTTGCTTCAAATGAAAGACTCTTGCATCACTTCAGACAATCTTTGCCTACGTTAACCATTTTGCAAAATATTGTGTTGACACCTGACAAACAAATAGGAATCCCTTGATTGATCAGCGACTTCTTGGATTACACTGTCATCATTAATATTTCATATTTTTATCAAGTTTTATCGAGGGAAATGCTGTATCCTCTTTACATTTTGAAAAATACCTTCCTTAATGACTATGGTACGAAACCGAAAGATATAAGGGGCCTCCTTCGCTTTACCCCATTTCCGCGGCACGAAGTCTCTGAGCAGCTTATCGTCACCACTTTTTGAGCAGAAGAGTACAAACCCCAAATATCAGGGATTTTTATTCTGATACTAATTTTTACCAGTCACACAATGGCTTAAGATATATGAATAAAATTAGGAGAATCCACTACATAGCAGAAGAGTTGACATAATTATTTGTCAAAAAATTAGGTTGTGCCTGAGGTAGGTTTAACAGACAACTTCTGCTACAGACACAATTTATTATTATAAATATAAGAAAATAAATAGAATGTAATTTGAGAGATTTTCAATCGTATTTATTTCACTGCAGCTTTTTTCTACTTGTCATTTTCTTGAACCTATATTCATAAGGTGCCGCCTGATAACATCGACAACTTTCACAGTGTGTGCAGGACATCAATGCAAGCAACTTTTCTCAGTCACTATTTGCGCCTCTAATTCAACTTTCGATGTTACAAGGAATCAAAATAGGCATCTTCTATCCTTAATGAATGCAATCCCATTGTAAGCTTCGTAGTTGCAAATGTCATTTATTTTTACTGCCGTTTAAAATTCTGAGAGCAATATATAACATGCTATTGAAACGATATCATGCAAACAGTCAGGGTTAAAACTTAACTTTTCCTTTATAAAATGGATATCATAACACACACCTATGTTGCTTACCATATTTGATGCGTTTGCATAGAGAAATGATTCATAAGATTTGAAATTGATATTTACACTCCATAAGATGCTTAGTGTAACCCTATCGAACTACAAATTTTATCGCTTTCTAACCGAAATAATAATTGTGAAACACTATCACATTTTCATCGTGTTTGATAATAATTTGAGCCAGTAATCTGTCCTACATCTTTCACTAGCCGACCTACATGGTAGGATGGTTACATAACGCGCTGCGAAGCCAGGGGTTCCAGGTTCGAGCCTGGGCATGAGTCTTCTTTGTGAGCAGAGGCGAAACCACAATTTTTTATCTGGAGAGGGGGGTCAAGTACCAGGACAAACGTGCTAATAATAATAATAGTAATATAGTGGTGGTAATGGTAGTAATAATAGTAGCATTACAAGACGTTATTATCGTCGTAAATCATGCAAAAGGGGATAGAAGTCGGTGTTAAAGCATTTGTGTTTGAACAAATTATTTGAAATATTTTTCCAACACGTTCAATTTCATATTAGCTAATAATGGAAAACAAGCACACAAACCGTATTTTTCAAGGACAGAATAATTACGAACATTATTATTTTGTACATATGACAAGTATAACTTTCATGTATACAACATATATTTTAAACATATGTAACATAGAGCGACATAAAATAAGAAAACACATATGCAACATGTTAACGCTAAATTGTGTACGTATTCAAAGTTTCCTTAATATATATATATATATATATATATATATATATATATATATATATATATATATATAAAATTTACATATATATATCTGGCCTTACCTCTCTCTCGGGTAATTTAGAATGCATTACAGAAAATAATCATATTGGGATCGAAGCGAGCAGGAAAATCTTTAGTATCAAATATTTTCAAACTGAAAACAATATTTATTTAATAGGGCGCAACAAATTTCACGGCGAACATGGCATTCTCTTTAACATTTTTTTTATTTAGATCGTTTTGGCTCCCAGGGCTGACTCCCGCCGTCCCCTAGCTATAGCTCTGAACGTGGGACTATAAGAATAGTAGATATCGAAAATTTTACGAAATGTACTTTTATTTGTAAACAAAAATTGAAATCGAGGGAGCAATTGCCCCTCTTTGTCCCCTGCAAGTGCCCTTGGCCGTCTGGAGGAAAATAGCAAGAAACACTTGAAAACTAATTCCAACTTGAGTATCCATTTTGTTCTACTATACTTAGATTCTGCTAGTCATGTTTCTTTACTTCAATGTTTGCCCCCTCCCAGATTGGACTTCCGTTCAAGATTGGGGGGGGGGACAATGCCCCTACCCCCTGTGGTTGCAGCACTGTTTGTGAGTGTCTCTTCATCAATTTCACGTCACTCCCTCTCTCTGTCACATGAATCGCTATTACCAAAAGGTAGACTTGGGAAACAAAAAATTATGCTGTTCAAACTTCTTAGCAACACATCCAAGAAAAACTTCCAAATACATTAGGCACTTTTAATACAAGACTACTCAAAATATCACAACTGTTCTACATACAGAAAATTGATAAATCATTTCCCGAAGTTTGAATCTGGAAGAGATTTTATTCCCCAAATCCTGATCCGACATTATACGGAATCCCACACACCTTCATAAATCACAAAATCAATAAATGTCTTTGTTATGTTGCTAGAGTAATACAGGATCAAATTGTAAAGATTAGTGAGAATTCCAGGTAGATATGTATTCTGTATTTTTTACAGGGGGGGCAGTTGCCCCTCTGCTCCGTATAGCTACAGGCCTGCTGTGACGTCACCTACGTAGGTGAAACTTCTTCCGAGGGTCGCCATTTCAGCAACGAAAAACATGTTGATTTGAAGAAGATTTATGTCAGGCTCACACAAAGCATTTGTGGGGGGGGGGGGGGCAGATTCGAAAGTGTTGAATGCTCAATTGATTGAATTAGGTTATTTACGTCGTTTTCTGCCACTTTGGCTAATCACGGCGATGAGGATGAGTGATGATATGATGAAATTCATATGAGAAAGCTTATGAAAATTCTGTATTGCGAAAGCGGGAACGGCTATGATCAAGGGCATTATTGCTAAAGCACGGCGTGCTATGTGTTTATTTATTCTTGCAAAATTAAATTTAAAAAGTAAAATACAAAAAAGTAAAACTATTTGCCTCCGATTTGTGTTAGCATTTATGTAAATAATTAAATAAAACTGTTAAATATTGTAAATATTCGCTATTTTTATGGGTACGTCAACACTAAGGTTCTTTGCACCCGTCACATGTCCTTTCTTTACAAGTCTGTTGCGGACATTAAAACACACCCATGCCCTCGCCGGGACTCGAATCCGACACCTCCGGATCAAAGCGAGTTGAGCCGACCACCAAACACCCTCAGCTACCGAGGCCGGCATAAAACTGTTATGTTGGCCTCTTAATTTAAATACATAGCCTACTTTTAAATAAAAATGTTAACTGTTATCTAAAAAACAAATGAGCAGACACACATTTTTCATGTTACATTTCATTTGCATGAGGAATATAATAGCTGCTTAAATCTGCTATACGAAGACGTAATTTTTATTTTTAAAAAAGGGAGGGAGTGAGTCATTCATTCATTTATTTCAGTGATCAGAGCCACCCCAATAATTTTGACAAGTCGGCGCCCCTGGGCACCCAGGGCACGGTGTTATATGCACGGAAAAATTTACATTACCTCTACCTATGGAACTCACCAGAATACATGTTGCTAAATTCCACTGAGTCTATTTTTGCGTTCAAAAGTAAATTTTAAAAAATTGCAACGCATTAATCACTTCTAGGCTATTCAGAAAGCACTTCATCAACATTATTTACTGATGTAGATGTAGATTCAGTACCACTTGAGAGTTCACAAGGGGATACGTAATCAATACCGGGAAGAACGTTCGCAATAACGACGACCCAATGCGACGAGGCAAGGAATTTTCACAATTCTGGCAAGAGTCACCGCGTGACTTTTTTGGGGGGGCGGGGAGCGGGAATGCAAAATTGAATTTTGCGGTGGCGGTAGCTTACATGGTTTAGACATATCAAAAGTTCTCAAACGACACTGTAAAGATTTGTGATAAACCTCCAATACCGCTCTCCAAATTTTCCATTATATAATCAAAGCTCAAGAATGGGTTTAAACTAGGGATGGCCAAACGGATCCGGATCCGAAAAATCCGGATCCATTCGGATCCGGATCCAAAAGTTACGGATCTGAATCCGGATCTGAAAATTCCGGATCCGGGTCTGAAAGTTTCGGATCTGGATCCGGATCCGAGGGTTTCGTATCTCAATCCCATTATAATATTACCACACCTTAAAAGGTATTATGATCTTCGATTACAAAGAAATTTTTCATTAGTCCTACAAGAATTTTTTTCAAGTGTTGTTCCTAAAATACTTTGCTACGCATCGGCTAACACACTCGTGCAGAAAAATAATCTTACTTGTTTAACATAAAATGTCAGAGGTGATTTTGTAAATGCCATTGAAACGAATATGTATTCATTCGAATGTATTGGAAATGAAAACACACATAAATGTGAGACATTCCATTCCAGGATGAAACCTTTAACACATATAACAAGATAGAAATGTTATACAAAAATTATACAATTGTTCTACAGTTACAGTTTTACAAATTAAAATAAAACATTATAATATCTACAGTGTTATATAATTACGAAGTGTAAGACTAACAAGGGAGGTTATCTAAGTGTCCCCCTCCGATTTCCATGAAACTAGGCAGGCGTATAGTGGGGCCCAAATGAAGAAATACGTGTTTTTTTGTATCGGCTAAAAATCTGTTCTAGGGGGCAACCTCACCTCAAATGTCAAGATGAGGACAAATTGAAGTGGGGATATGACCCCTGTGTTCCCCTCCGATTTCCATGAAACGTGGTAGGTGTATAGAGGTTCCCAAAGGAAGAAATACGTGTTTTTTTTGTTTCAGCTAAAAACTGTTTTAGGGGGCAAAATCCCCTCAAATGTCAATTGATTGATTTATTTTTTTATTTTACTTCAAGTTTTGTGCCTCTTGGCGTTTTTGCGAAGATGGGGATGAGTGATGATATGATGAAAGTGATGAATGGACATTCACAAACAACCGTGCCCGAGCGGGATTCGAACCCGGGGCGCCTGAGGTTGCAGCGCGATTTGCTAACCACTCAGCCACAGGGTCCGGCCCTCAAATGTCAAGATGAGGACAAATTGACGTGGGGATCATCTGACCCGTGTGTTCCCCTCCGATTTCCATGAAATTTGGCAGGTGTATAGAGAGGCCCTATGCACCCTGTTTCTTCCTATGTCATATTTACGTGGTTTCAGGGTCAGATCCCCACTTCAATTTCTCCTCATCTTGACATTTGAGGGTGGGTGCCTCTATACAACTGCCAAGTTTCATGGAAATCGGAGGGAGATACTTAGACCTCCCTTGTAAGTGTATTAATTAATTACAAATCGCGCACGCGCGCACACACACTATATATATGTGTATGTATGTATATTATATATATATGTATATTAGCAGGTAACAATATGTTATAAGCACATTCTTACTTTCCAAAGAAGCGCATGTGGGATGGCAAAACGGATCCGGATCCGAAAAATTTTAAGATCCGGATCCTAAGGATCCGGAACCAACCGGATCCGGATCTGGCCATCCCTAGTTTAAACTCGGTACACTCAGTACACTCCACTGATGTTTTTATTTCTATACGCTTCCACGTGAACACATCACAGGAAGGCAAGTTCTTCAAGCCGATGTGACGATGACGTCACAGAATTTTCAGACCGCGAGGGTTGACAAAATCCCATTCATTCTCTTTGCAAAAGGGGATGAGGCCTTGCTCGAAAAAGGTTTTATATCCCTGCAAAAGGAGACCTTCAGGCAGTGGGCAGAGAACACAACGTAACTTGACTGCGGGACAGAAGGGATGCCTTCTTGCGAGGCATAGAGGACCAGTCGTCCTTGAGCGAGGGAAGGTTGGGGGAGAGACGGATCCATTGACCATAGTTTGATGTCGTGCGTCAACGATTTCTTTAAAAACAACCCGCAAACTCCGTGCTGTGACTTCCTGCGTGATGTAGGCTTTGTCTTGGTTGGGACCAGAGGCGCAAACACGAATTTTTGTCTGGGGGGGAGGCAAGTACCAGGATAATCGTACCAATAATAATAATAATAATGTTAATAAAATAATGTTAATAATAATGTTGCTAATAATGTTATTGTAACATTATTATTATTATTATTATTATTATTGATTTACTTTATTTTACTTCTCTTCTTGTGCCGATCACCACTACTAGTTAGCAGTCTTAAAAATATTCCCGAATCAAACGATAGTATTATATATATTGTAATATTGGGCAATGTTTGTTAGAAGTTTTAATTTAAATTTTAGATTAACTGAATACTTAAGAAGAAATGATGCCTCTCGCTCAGGGTTGGCAAATTTTTTTTTTTTAAAGAACAAAACAAACTGTTTTTTTTTTGTTTAAAATATGTTTTTTTTGTTTTAAACATAGTTTTAAACATGAGTTTTAAAAAACAAGTTTTAAACATGTGTTTTAAACAAAAGAAAGTCAACTTTTTCCAGTAAATTATAGTTAAAGTCGTTAAAGAAAAAATAGGGATGTGCGGAATCCCGAAGAGTCGGGACCAGGATCTGGAAAAAAATTTCCCGACTTTTCGGGTTCCCGAGCAGTTAGTTTTTGTACCAGAAGTGCAAAACAAGTACTTAAGATGAAAATTACGTGTAGAATTCGAGATTTTTAGAGCTTCGGGAAATTTCGATCATTTCCCGTCCCGAAAATTTCCTGACTTTGTCGGGAAATGTCAAATATTTCCCGTCCCGAATGTCGGGATTTAAAAATAATTTCCTGTCCCGATCCCGTCCCGACCAAAAACATTCTGTCTCGCACACCTATAGAAAAAATACTCATTTTTATGAATCTATATTACTGAAGTACAGTGGCTGCAAGGACAGTTTATATCCCTTTGCAGATAAGGTTTACCATACTGTAGGATAGGGGTGTGCGGGACAAAATTTTTAGGTCGGGACGGGAAATTCTTTAAATCCCGACATTCGGGACGGGATATGTTCGAAATTTCCCGAAGCTCTTGTAATCGCGAATTCTACACGTAATTTTCATCTTAAGTGTTTGTTTTTGCACTTCTGGAACAAAAACTAACAATTTCCGATACGTTCCAGACATACATTTACATTGAAGAAAATGTTCAGAATTGGCGACTTTTTAAAATGACCATTCTGTATTTCCCTACTGCTTGGAACCTCAAAAAGTGGGGATTCGGACGGGAATTTCTTTTCCCGATCCCGGTGCCGACTCTTCGGGATCACGCACACCTCTACTGAGGGACAAAAGTAGGGGGTAATACCCCCATTTTCCGCCACTGCTGAAGTAGATTAGGATTCATATTCATCTAAATCTCAAGAAACTAAATATTATAGAATTACTATCTTCGTCGTGGAAAAATCAGTGTGAAATAGTTCCTGCTGCCTGAACAGTTTATATAGGAGAAAACAACCTGCAGTGTCATAATAGATTCTCCAGATCAATTTATCTATCCAAAGTACAAAATTGTGTTACCAAAAGTAAGCGTCTGCGCTTTATTCAGTTATACAAACGAATGAATCCTATCGCAAGATAAAAAAGTCACATCATCATCAAAATCACGCATTGTGTATTCAGATACTTCCACCAGTCTCAAACTTACAGGACGGTACGAAACAAAGAACTGAGAAGTTTCCATTTCTACAGTAAAGTACGGGCCCTTCTTGTCGCAAAACAGTTTTTCTACCTTGTGCATACATAGCTAGCCTGCCTAACCAACGTAGCCCGTGATGTCAGAACATGAGGTTGGTCAAGTGTTGTGCGATAAGTGAGACCCGTAAATTTTCATTCTCACAAATGGTTTGATATTTGGTTTTATTTACATTAAATTTGGCAATGTTCATTCCAAATGCCATAAACAGGCGAAGTCAAAATCGACCCTTTACACGGAACGGGGTCTTTCCCGGCGGTTGGAGTTTTTCCCCCTCATTTCGGCAGGACCGCGAAGGAAGGGAGGGATGCTGCTAATGAGTGCCAAACCTTCGTTGGAAGAGTAAACCTTCAAGAAATAGAAGATCGAAGAGAGAAAAGGCGCAGAATACCACATTCAAAGGTTCCAAAGAAGAAATCTCGGCAGGGTGCTCTTCTTCGGAATTAATGGAAAAATCACAATTAATCTCTTTTCATTTAGATCGTTCGGCGCCCAAGGCCGACTCTCGCCACCCCCAGCTACGGTTCGGAACTTGATAATACTGAGAAAATCAGGTACTGCTAGCGAAGCGAGGAAGAAAATTTTACGAAAAGTATTTTTATTTACATAAAATTTCACAATATTTTTTATTAGCTTTATTTTTACTTCAACTTTTGTTCACTTTTTGGCTAATTTGCGAAGACGGGGATGAGTGATTATATGACGAAATTGATGAATGGACACTCACAAATATCCATGCCCAGGCCGGGAACCCGAGACCCCTGGCGTTGGAATGCAATGTGCTAACCACTCCGCCACGGGAGCCGGCTGAGTTCACAATGAAAATTGTTTGCATGTCCGGGTAAAAACAAATATTTAATTTCGATTTTGTGGTTTGATTGAATTGGTTTATTTTATTTGCTTTTCTGCCACTTTTAGCTAATCGTGAAGATGAGGATGATTGATGTTCTGATGAACCGACACTCACAAAGAACAACCATGCAAAGCCCTGGCTTCGAACCTTGAATCCCTGGCATTGTTGCGCACAGTGCTAACCACAGCGTCACGTAGGTCGGCGATTTGGTGTATTAAAAATAAACAGAGAATCCTTGTGTATTAAATCATTCTTAAGCGAAGTGATAGCAAGGGACACCAGATCACCAAAAATAAAAAAAAAATAAAGACAAAATGAAATAAAAATAAAGAATACTGCTTCGGTAGTCTACTCGGTAGGGCGTCTGACTGCCACGTGGGAGACACAGTTTCGATTCTGGAGGTGGGCCTTGTCCCCTCATAAAGCGGCTCTGAGGCTCACCTAGCCTCTAATCAATGTGTATCTGGGGGCAACCCTTGGGATAAAGGCGGCCGGATCGTGGTGCTGATCACATGACCGAGACCGAGAATGTGTGGGGCCCTACCTCACATCCCCTAAATGTGTGTTATGGCACGGTGAGCTTTGCTTTACCTTACCTGTGAAAATAATGACGTCCTATACAGAAATTTATCCACGCACCCCTAACGACTACAAAATTTCTCAACTCTCACCAAAAATTTTTCACTGAAGTCAAATTTATGATTATTTCGGCTCTAAATTTACCCTTACACTTCTGTAAAATTCTAGGTTGACCCCTGGTCATATAAAATCAGTATCGTTCGGCTTGCAATTGCAAAACAGTGATAGACTTTTTGCTAGCTTCCTAGTAATACAAACTTTCTAGTAGAACCATATCAAATTCTTACTTATTATACTTGGAAAATATTTCTACTTAGTAACAACTTTTCTCCCGAAAATTTTGGCCAGGGTATGAGGCCGGAGGGCACTCACCATCATGAGCAAATTGGGGAGCTACGAACGATTAGTGTAATCAGGTCGTGGAAACCTATAACAACAACTGAGGGTTCGTCGTGCTAATCACACGTCATCCCGTAACTGGTAGCATGACAGAGGCGGAACCACGAATTTTTTAAATTTTTGTCTTGGGGCGGGGCAAGTACCATAATAAACGTACCAATAATAATAATAATAATGTTATTATTATTGATTTTCTTTATTTTACTTTGCTTCTTGTGCCACTTTTGACTTATTTGCGAAGATGGGGATGAATGATATGATGAAATTGATGAATTGACACTCAAGCCGGGATTCGAACCCGGGACCAACATTATTTTTATTATTATTATTGGTAGTAGTAGTAGTAGCGGTAGTAGTAGTAGTATCAAAGACGTTATTACCCTCGTAAATTATGCAAAAAGGGGTAGAAGTTGGTGCTAAAGTATTTGTTTTCGAACAAACGATCTAAATTATTTTTCAAGACGTTCAATTTCACATTAATAACGGAAAACAAGTACTCAAACTATTTTTGAAAGATAGTAATGCTTGATAAATGCATTCCAAATATAATTCCCTTTTACATTAACATGTATAACTCATGCACGATATATGTTTCGCACATATGCAACACTAAATTGTGTACGTATTCAAAGTTTCTTTAATGCATATTATATACAATATAATATATTATTTAAATACATTACACAATAAATTCATCCATCTCACAATAAACCAACAGCAAAAATTACATAAATTGTGCACGCTCCTTTTCCTCAACAATTGCTCATACATTTAAAACAAAATCAATTAATAAAAGTGTTACTCTCTCTCTGGTAATTTACAATGCATTACAGAAAACAACCTGCGAGCAAGAATATTTTTAGATCCATTTTTTTTAAATTTAATAGGGGGCAAATAATTTCACGGGACGCCAACGCATTCTCTCTTTTACAACTTTTTAGCTTCCCCGATGGCGTAGTGGTAACGTCGTCACCTTTTGATGGAGTCCCGGGCTCGATACCCGGCGGAGGCACATGACAGTGCTTCGGATCCCACTTTAAACTGTATGTCCAGTCCCTATTAGCCTTTCTGTGCATAAAGTGGACTTAAAATACAATTCATCTCTTTTCATTTAGATCGTTCGGCGCCCAAGGCCGACTTTCGCCATTCCCAGATATGTTTCGGGACTTGATAATACTAAGAAAAGCAGGTACTGCAAGCGAACCGAGGAAGAAAATTTTACGAAAAGCATTTTTATTTACATAAAATTTGAAGTTGTGGGCGGTAATTGCCCCTTGCAGATGCACTTGGCCGTCAATGTTTCCCCCCCCTCCAGAACTCATTTCCGTCCAAGGTTGGGGTGGGGGGCAATGCCCCCTGTAGTTGCGCCACTGTTGCATGATCTCCCTCTGCTGAGGCATGTGGGAGTGATGCCGGCAGTATCTTGACCTGCTTGGACCTTTGCGCCATGGGTTATAATTATAATTATTGTTTACACGGAGAGAGAAATTGTATTGTATACGCTTCATCATCCTCATACTCGCGATTAAGCTAAGAATTATAAAAGCAACGAAAATAATAAATACAGTCAGTTTATGTGAATTATAAGACTGTGTTTTCCATAAAGACCTCGTATGCTTTCTTTCAATTTTCTTTATCTTGAAACTTTTTCCCATCAAAGTTGATCTAACGGTGAGGTGAATATAAGTGTAATAAACTTAAATATATTGCTCTTTATATCATTAGATTAAGAAAGACGAGATGGAGGAATAAAAATATGAAACTGGGAGGAAGAGCCTCCATTATGGTTGCATCTTAGAATTTATCCGGAGTGATTAAGTACAAACTGATACACGTATCTATATTTTCTACATTTAATGGACAGCCTCAGTGGCCAAATGATTTGAGTTATCGACTCAAAATCTCACCGCCGAAGATTCCAGGTTCGAACTTCGCCCTGGGTAATGTACACGTTTTCTTGAAAATTCTATTAATGTTTGAATTAGTAAGATTTTCGGACAGATTTCATTAGTGTATATCCCACGACATATATTGATCGCTGATCATATAAATTATAAACTATCTGTTGAAAATATAAATTACAAATTTGCGCTGTCTGGATGTCGTTCAATTTGTCTTTCGAACATGGATTCGTATAAAGTGTACGCAATGAGGCTTTTCAAATCTCATTTCACAGTGGATGTTTTTTATGTGGAAGCAATTCTGTGAAGACTGAACTAAATATAATCTAAAAACTAATTTCTGACATAAGCACAGAAATAAGCATAATATTTCTAATGACGCCTTCTTTGACGAGATCCCAAGAGAAGAAATGGAGGACCTCTTCAACCTGGACATTAACGATAGGTTAATTATCATCTCTTAAACATGTAATTCAATTTCTGTAACAGTGCATTAATTATTATAATAGGCCCGAACCCGAAGTGACATTGGAACATGCTCTTCACAGGAATATTAGAAAATGGAATCCAAGAAGTTAAATGAAGATAGAAGTGTTTTAGTGTTCCAAGGTAAAAACCTGCAATTTTGTGACTGTCTTCGTTTGGATATCACTTTAATTCATTCCTGAATTAACAAACTTACGGACAGAAAACGGCAGCAAAAGTTTCACTAGAATAACTTACAAAAAAAGAAGCTCAGTTGTAATAAAATAAGCCAACTATTTTTTCAGCGAGTTTGCAGATTCAAAATAAAATACCAGGCTGTTCCAGAAGACCTGCACCATACTAGAACGAAAACGAAACACAGAATATCAGAAACAAAGACAGACTTTATTCAGCAAAGTACAGGCCTCCATGTTCAGTTACCTTCACCCACCTCTGCGACAACAGTTCAATCTGATGGCGATACCAGGTGGCAGGTTTAGAATTGAAAACCTCACGACAGGCAGAATTTACCTCATCATATGAACTGAAGTGCCGACCACACAGGAAATGAGAGAGAGCGAAACAAACCGTAATCGGATGGTGCAACTTCCAGACTATAGGCGGGAAGCTCAGCTAGTGTGTTGGTCACTCTTCGAGACCGGTGACTGGGAGCATTGTAATTTTGCAGCAGTAACCTCTTCCTCCTCGTTAATGCCGGGTATTTCCCGTCCAGAATGGCATACGCTCGGCGTAATTGTTCAGAATACATTTCACCTGTTACAGCATGGTCTTCTGGAACAAACTCATAATGGACAATCCCGTCAATATTCCACCACACACTCAGCATGAGCATTTTCCCAAATCTGTCCTGTTTCACATGGGCGATGGCCTCCTGCCTTCTTTTCACCCACTGTTTACGTGTATCGGGGTTTTCAGAAACACATACTTCTCGTCTCCTGTCACAATTCTCCTCCTAAAACGAAGATCATGCGGGTTTTGTAGCAATGTCTGGCAAATTGCAACTCTGCGCTGGGCCTGCACCTCTGTCAGCTCGTGTGGACTTTGTCGAGACTGTGTATTGGTGTAATCCATGTCATGCAAGCGAAGTTTTACTGTCGATTTGGATGCCCCAACCACTCTGGCTAACACGTGTGCTGGATTGTGGTGTAGCATGCACAGCATCCTGCAGAGACTCGTTAATGTCCATCGGAGGTCACCCCGTGCGGGCCTTGTCCGCGAGGCGTACTTCACCCGAAGCGAATTTTTTAAACCAACGGGAAGCTGTCCATCGATTCACCACTTCTTCGTTCTCCACACGACAAATTTCCTCCGCTGCCGCTTTTGCTGTTAGACATTTTTTCCATAAAAAAAAAGCTAGCACTGCACGAAGTGCAATTTGGTCCTCACTCATCGTGCCCACTTTAATTTCAAAGGAACACTCGCTACACATGCTGCGCGTGCCTTCACTTGATCCCACGAACCTGTCCTCTATGCCTGCCAACTGCCTTTCACCGGTGGCGCCACCCACCCTCGCAAACTTCATCTCTTAGGGCTCAGTGTGCTGATGGTGCAGGACTTCTGGGACAGCCTGGTATTAGTGTTGAACTAGTGTTTATTGACTAAATTATATATTTTACGCATGTACATATTTGTTGTGTGTATATGATAGGACAGGGTTTCGCCGATAAGCTGTCATTCTTCTGCTGGCTTCCTGCTTAATTGACTTCTATAGTGAGTACAGTTTTAATTAAAATTATTGATTTGATTTGCTTTCTTTTACTTCGCTTTTTGTGCCATTTTTGTCTAATTTGCGAGGATGGTGATGAGGAATGATATGATGAAATTGATGAATGGACAATCACAAACATCCATGCCCAGGCCGGAATTCGAGCCCAGGACCCCTGTCGTCGTAGCGCGATGTGCTAAGCACTCCGCCACGGGGGCCGGCAGTTTTAATTACACAATTAAAATCAATCAATTTAATAAAACAATAATCAATTTTATACGGAATAATATTATATATTTTTTATCAGAAAGGGGTTTGTCAATAATAATGAACAGAAATTAATTTAATGATGATGGCTTGAGGAACTTATATGCTATAATATTGCTTTGCTCCAGTGATTGGTAACTAATTTAAATTTATATTTGTCAGTCTTTATGATTATACCACACTTTCCAATTGTTAGTATAAACTATAAAAAAAATGAAAAGTATTTACGAATAAATTTGTTGGGATTGGGCATCGTCCTATAAAATAAAAAAATACTAGGCCGAGGTCTCGAAAAGGTTGAGAACCACTGGGATAGAGTAACCAACCTACCATCTGCTCTGTGTTCCTATGGACACAAGCAAGTGGAGAATAGAAGCTGCTGCGAATTTTGTCACGCTGCCCCTGCCCATGGCTATAGTAAAAGACCGAGGCTATTTATTCTGGAGGAGGCAGTTCACTCCCCCCCCCCCTCTCAATCCCTCCCATCGGGCGAAACACTAGAAACCACTGCCCGCTCGGTCCCGTCGATTCTCGAAACCTGTTTTGTTTACCCTCGGAATCGGAAAGTGAGAAGCCGACCATTTAGTGAGGCAATTGTACGCTGTTACCAAACTCAATATAATTAAAATCAAGTATGAAATCATTATTGCTACAGAGAATTTGAGTGAATAGATTATGAAATAAACCTTTAAAAAGTGTCCCATAAAATATGAAGGTCGTAAGTCCAATAGTTACGGAGGAGTGGAATTGATTACTTCTTTTACAAATAAACGGGGAAAACTCGTCTTTCTAGGAAAGGGAGGGGGAGACGGTCGCGCTCGATCAAGGGGCATGATTTCCTCTTAAAATACTATTTTTATATTTATAAAGTTACTGGACAAATGACAGTTATACAAAATTTTATTGCTTGAGACCTCAATTCGAGATGTTGGAATGAGCTCTAATTTATATGACTGAAAATGTAAGAACATAACCATCAACAAAATTTTCAATATGCAGTTATTCTCACAAAATACTTTAAAAATGAGTATTTCACAAAATAATCGTTTATTTTTTAAAAATAGATTTATTGATTTAGTGTGAAAGTTTATACTATTTGGAGCACTTCTGAGAAAACCAGACATTCATAGGCGTCACCGTTCCCGAGAAATATCAAACCAAAATAAATCTAATACGGTGGACTATTTTGAACATGGGAGGCATCGGCACGCACATAGCGATTGGCTCCTCGACTGAAAATTCCTTAAATGGCATAACAATTATACTACCAAGTCTCTTGCTTTTATCAAAAAGTGTAACAATTCGTCAATCATTAGGGACTTAGCCGCTGGACAGTGATCAAGATGGTGGGTACGAGTCCTCTATTTGGAGACACATCTTATGGCGATTCTTTGATTAAATACATTAAAAGTTATATCAGTTTAACGCTTATAAATTAGGCTATAATTTTTATTCCAAATAATATTCTGTCGCATAATTTATCTGATAGTTACAATCGAGAAAATTCTAAAAGTACAGGAAGCCTTGTCTCTATTTTACAGGGGAAGACAAGACTTGTCTTTATTTTAAAAGATGATTTCTTACATAACGTGAAAACCACTTACATTCGTATCATTGCCTATCCTTCCAATTTTCATTTATTTCGAATTGAAATAAATGAATATCCCACATCTATCACCACGTGGGATCGTACTACGGGTAATGTAGCTCATTCATCATTCATCACCCCCAACTATTGGCATACTCGCTGTTCATGGCAAACCTGATGGTAAGGTGCAAGTGGTACTGACTAAACACATACGTGTGGCTAGGGTTAGCACTTAGCAGATCGCTGTAAGGGAAATGTAGGACATGCTATCCAAAATGTAGGTAGGACACAAAACATTCTCAATAAATAATAGATATTTCTATAGAACACTTTAGAAAGTAGTTGAAAAGTGACACTTTTCAGTTTTAAAAAAAATAATTCTTAATGAATTTTTAAATGCAAAATTTCAAAACTTGCAATCATACTAATCAATGCACCTCTCACTACATGATTTAAGCGGTACTTCTCAGAGGAGACAATCTTTATCAAAATTTCAGGTTTAGCCAAACTATATTTATGTTAGAGTGGACAGTCAAACTCTTTGAAATTATAGGGACCAGTACCAAACAAACATTTTACAGACTTCATGAAAAAATAATTTCTCTCGTGAGTCTGTTGTGCTGATGGTAATGAAAGTACTCTCTCAACATTTGAATTATGACCTGTAATGGCAAACAAATATTCAGCAGTTACCGTAATTGAAAATGGTTCGAGAAGTTTCATCTTGAGTAGTGTCCAGGGTGTCTACCAAAATAACACATCCAGAATTCTTGACTTTTTCTGGACTTTTCTATACCTTTTTCCGTTTTTCTTAATGTCTATTTATTCGACCGCTACTTAGGTAAAGTTGAAAATTAGTAATTAAGAAAATAAATATTTATTTAATGAAAAACCCTACTAAAGGGCCTGAACTGTGTTTGGCAGATAAGCGAGGCTTTGGCGTCTACTCATGTGGGGCTTGTGTCGGTTGTCCCTATATGTTTGTGACTGTCTCTTCATCCATCTTATCTTACCACCATTCATCCTCATCTTCGCGATTAGCCAAAGGGACAGAAAAAAGTGAAGTAAAATAAACTAAATCAACCAATCAGTCATTATGATAGCAAAACTTCTTGACAACAAGAATAATTTATTGCCTTTTTATTGACTTCTTGACCTACTTGTTAATATATTTACTTTTTCTTGACTACCATGACTTTCTTGACTGGCAGACACCATGAATAATTTTGTTATCTATACCCCTGCTTTACAATCAAATTGTATTGAATATTGAATCAGAATGGGCAAGACCTTGTTCCATCAGTATAAACCCTAAGGCAAGAAATTCTGCTCAGGCATTGAACAGTGACGTTATCAGAAAGTGGTCCCAAAACTTTGTTCATTAAGTGCTTCCGTTTTCCTGTTTGTTTAATAGCAGGACAAACTTTTTGGGGGGGGGGCAATGACTCATGGCCGCGTTCACCAACTCCGATTATTTCGAAGTTCAGATGAACGAGATCAATTTTAATCCACAATAAATGAACTTGGTTTAAGGATTTGCATTGCACCAACGAAAAACGACGTTCAGGAGGTTCCGTTCAACTGATCCGAGATTAATTTGTAAGGCTATACCTGATTGGTTGGCTAACACAAATCACAACCAAGAACTCCATAGAGTAATGTGATGTGGTAAAGTATCAACATGTAGGAGAAGAAGATAATTCGGGCTGCAAACTTCTCTGAATTTGAGAGATGTACTAATCAACCTTGTCAATATGTACAAGGATGTAGTGGAGCGTAAAGAAATAATGATATTAAAAAAGAACTGACGGCACAACACAAAAGGAGGAGAAAGCATGGAACCTTCTTCTACGGGACTTTAATGCCTTACGAAATACATTCGATTTTGAGAGAACAGTGTACGCTGAACCTCGCCCGCAATAAAGATATATTATTATTATTATTTCTATTATTACTGTACTGTGGTAACTATTTGAATTTTTCATTTCTTAATTCTTATATATTTATATTGTCGTGTCGTGTAAATAGCCAGTAACATGTATTTTCGTAAATTTATACAATCATATTTCCAAAACCATGTAGCAATATCGTAAACATTGCTGTGTTCTAATTTACCTTGCGCGTAATATATGACATTTATATATGTTTTGTGTTCTGGGATAGAAAGTACAGTATTTATAAATATTACAACCTTGCACCACAGAACCACAAATTATTATTATTATTTTAACAGTTTTTAGTTTACATAGTTCTCGAATTATTAGCATTGTACATCCAACATCTCTAGCGTTTGCACGCCCTCGATATCACTTTCCGCTCTTTTTATATTAAAAAACAACTGCCTGCAGTCGAAGCGTCAGTATCGTGAACCAGGATCACACACCAAAACGGTCGCGAATGGCCGATCAGAAGGCAAACAAGTGTTGAACCGTCTTCGTGCAATGGAATTTTCCAGTGATCCTTTCCCGATCCGAGTTTAAAATTTGATCTTCGTTCGTGCACACGGACATCAATGACTGAAGCAAAATAAATTTCACTATTGAGTTTGGAAGCGTAGTCCATAGACTTGTAACTAGCATGATTTCTTTCTGTTACCTATTTTCCTAATTAATATTTTGTGACGCTCAAAATGTAGGACTTTTATGATATTTTTCAAATTCCTCCCGGACGCCGGACATAAGGCTAAAATGTAGGACATGTCCGGGAAAAACCGGACGTCTGGTAACCCTACGTGTGGCAAGACACACCACTTGAGTTTTAAACCCCCAAAGACTGGATCAACATGGCTTATTGGAAAGGGTATACTTGTCTCTGCACTACTGAAGATATGCGATGAGAGGTTACGCTCGAGACTATACAAAGAGTCTGACTTGCGACTCGTCTCGACACGGTCTTCCCAAGGCGTCCTCTTATCTCTCTTCGTAATCCTCGTACTCGCTCCTCGATTGACTGACTTAGAACTGACCACTGACCTCTCTCCTTCCAGACATTTATTCCAATCGAATTTACTAAGTAATGCCGACTCAGTTATCTGTAGACTCTTCCTTGATTGCGATCGTTTACACCTGTTTGCAACGACGGCGATCAAGGAAGCTCGGCAATGTCTAACAAGACATTCCTTAGATGGTTCTAGCAATTTCCTGATTTGGAAAGTGATGGCTAAATGTCTGGGATTTTAGAGTTCGTTGTACGTTACATTTAAAAGATTCTACAGATCGTTACGATGCCCCTCTCCGGAAAATAATTCCTTTGAATTCGTCTTTATATGTGATCCAATCTTATAGGGGCATCGTTCATTACCAAAACATAAAATCCTACAGATCGTTACGCATTATTGAACAACGAAACATTACCTTTTCTTCAGTCTATCTAATGAGGATCAAAAGTTTAATAGAAAAATAACTGCTTAGATATAAGCCAGTAACTAAGAGTCTGTGAATCCGATGCTTGAGGGGAAGCACAGGGGAGAAGGACGTGAACTTTTGAGATTTTTTTCTTCTAGTAGAGGTCTAACAACTGACCAAAATCCATCTTTTACGGAATCATTCCCAACATTCGTCGTTTTCAACTTAATTTTTTTTTTTTGGCTAACACAGAAGTTTTCACAACACTCCCACATCTCGTCCCCATGAACGCGGCTAAAAATATGAAAACAGTAACGTATAAATTAGCAATAACAGCACAAAATAAAGGCTATTATCAAGAGGAATATCATCTGTCCCTGAACAGTACGTATGTATATCCTCTAGCGCGACACAAATGAAAAGTCTCATTATAGCTCAGTTCATTGCTGATGCAGGACAAATTTCAAATTCATTTTTCTCTCTTATATAAAAAAAAAACCTTCATAAAACTTTATTAGTATGAAGAGGAAGGATGGTAGTTAAAAATATTCAAAAATGAGAAAAATCGATGAGGGGATGTTTTGAGCTGTTCAAACTTGAAATTTGAACATTTGAACAGTGTGTTCAAATTTTACAAAGTTTCAACATTTTATCATCTCATAATATGCAACCGTTTTTCCCCTTTACAACGAGCTCAAGAACGCTTCTGTATCTTCGTTCGTTCCCGAGATATACTTAATTGAAAAGAGCATGATGCTCAAAACTGACATTTTGAACAACCCTCATATAATTCGTAATAATCATATTTCAGCAAAATCCTTTCACAGGTTTTGGAGCAAAGCAAAGCTGTGTCCGAAATATCATCAACATCGTGACTATGAGGGTCAACTCCTGCCTGATTTGACATGGAATGAATGACCCGACCCATATTTATATATATAATGTCATTAAATGTCTCAAATTATTTTATAATATATACAATATATTATATCGACTGTCTTTCAATCAAAATGTATAATTGCAAATAGATGAACAATGATGTGCATAAGGGAGGAGGGATAAAAAATAAGATATATTAAGATGATATAGTTTCATGTATAAAATTCACATATAAATGCTATTACGTGTTTTATTAATATATCTATGTACTTCGTGGTTGCTAACGAAAGACGATGAGAAATGGAGAAGAAGTAACAAGTCGGTCCAATTTCTGTGTTCTGGGGATTGCTGGGTTTAGTGTCCTTAGAGGTGAGGCTCTTTGTTGTCCGTTCTTTTTGTATGTTCTCGATATTATTCCAGTCATGTATATTCGAATCTCAAACTAATTGTTTATATTTGTTGTTAAAACAAAAACTCTTCCCCCCTTGGAAGAATTTTTGTGGGGGGAGGGGGGAATTTCAAGACAAGATCGTTGGTGGGAGGAATTCCCCCGTCCCCCCGGGATTCCGCACCTTGGTTTGGAACATTTATGTTACATATTATGCTGTTCATTAAATCACATTTTTGTAATCTGTAATTTTAAGGCAGTATATTGTTTGAAATAAAATATGCCAAACCATTTCAAAGGTAGAATTACAAGTATTGTCAACTGACCCCGAACATATCGTCAACTCACTCCACATACAGGTTGAATTGACAATTGTCACTCTTCAAAAAAAAAAAAAAAAAAAAAAAAAAAAAAAATAACAAAATAAAAAAAGCAATAATTTTACAAGTTTTTTGGAGCATGGTGAATTAAAAATTTGTAGTGGTTGAGGAAAATACAAATATTGCTCGTAGGATTTCATCAATAGTATATCTTAATTTTTAAAAGCTGCAAAAATTTAAACATAAAAACATGGTCAAGTACGATTTGATGTTGCTCTTAAAGTAGGGTGACCATAATATTTTGACCCAAAGGTCACTTTACTCCCTCCTGAAAAATTGGTTAGGCCTAATTAGCTATAAAATTATTGTCATTAACGTATTATTATTATTATTTATAGTAACCGCTGTAGCTCAGTCGGTGGTCGGCCTCCGTGGAGGAGTGGTTAGCATAGTGGTCCCGGGTTCGAATCCCGGCTAGGACTTGGATGTTTGTGTTGTCCGTAAATTTAGAAAACCGAGAATATAGAGAAAAACTGATATGTACGAATGTTGAGAAAATGTGTGTGAATGACGGGGGATACCACCGAATAGGGGAATTTCTTTATTTTATATATAAAAAAGTCGGTATTGCGTCTGACTACCATGCGAGAGGCCCGGGTTCGATCCCCGGCTGAGAGAACCGGGACTTTTTCCACCTGTTTATGCGGCTCCGGCGCTCGCCCAGTGTTGTATAAAGTGGATACCTGGAGGAAACTCTGGGAGGTAAATGCGGCCAGGGGCGTGGTGCTGATCACATCACTCCAAGCTTCGGCCGAGATACGCCTTCATGGCGTGGTGCAAAGCACAGGGGAGCACTTTACCTTTTTTATTATTTATTATAGTATGGATCACATAAATGATACATCATGAACAATATCTATGTAAAATATGATCTCTCGTTGTCAAGAGCTATTAATTTTTATAATCTCGGTATGACTACTATGCCAGAAGTATTTTGCAGAAGGACCAATCTTCTTGAGAACAACTTTATTCTTTACTAACCGTTAATAAAGCTCCCCGAAAAAGTTGCATCACATATTAATATCTAACACAAAACGCGGGATTTGACATTTGAATTTCCGCCAAGACACAGAAAGTCATTCTTTTTAAGAATCTCTCAAATTTAGACTTGGTTTTCAAGCTAATTCCTAGACTTTTAAAAAACGGGACAAATAGTGTTTCTTGTATAATATCGACGGGACAACTGGGACACGCCTATGAAACGGGACTCTCCCGGTCAAAACGAGACGAATGGTCACCCTATCTTAAAGAAACGATTTTATTTCGAGCAAAGTGAAACAAAAATTATTTGAATTTCACGCTATTCAGTTCATTTTCATTTCTTGTGCGGCAAGGCCGAGTAAAGATTGTTGCAGTCAAGAAATGATTGTTGCGCCGGTGCATGGAATTCGCCGCCCCCCGTTTGTACTTCAGTTATGAGCTATTATTTTTTTCTTTTTGCTCAGGCCAATCGGGACTAGACCTACAGTTTAAAGTGGGATCCGAACCACTTGTAGCTCCACCGAGTATCGAACCCGGAACCCCTTGATTACAAGGCGACGACGCTACCACTGAGCCATCGGGGAGGCCCACACACTGTACTCGTTATTTCAAAAGTGGTAATGAAAATTTCCACAAGCGAAGTTGAAATATTTTTTAAAAAAAGTTTTTTGAGAACTGAATTTGAAAATTCAGGCGCCAGTTGAAAATGCCTACATTTTACATTCCCAATTCCGCCTTCAAATAAACACTCAAAGAATCTGTTAATTGCATAGGAAAGGCAACCTTACTTTCGAGTAAAAGATTCCGAAGAACTTTGAGGTGGCGGAAACGCATCACCCATCCCATCTCTTCACCCCACCCCTAACAGCGGTGCTTGGAAGGGAACCAGCGAAAAAGGAAGCCCTTGCCATTGGTAACAGCCTTGATGGCATACAAGAGATCTGACCAATAAGGACGTTTGAAACCCACGTGACTGTCACCGAAAGAGCTCTCCCCCCAATTTGTGCTGGAAACAGCAAAAGAAGACGGCCGCGCCATCTACTGGCCACCGATGGAAATGCAATTTCAAAGCGCAGCGAGGTTTAAATGTGGGATAATCCTCTACTCCCTAACTCCTCTATGGTATAACTGGGGTAGAATGTCGAAAGGGCCGATGAAACGCTAAATAGTTACAATATAATTTTGGTAGTTAATGATATATCAATCATGCCCTATATATTAGGGTTGGAATTACTACCACAACACTTTTTCCTTGTCTTCTTCTAATACGTAGCGTAAAAGGTAGGCATGCGCATGTGCTAGTGCAACGTCATAACAATGACGTCAGATTTGAACTTAAATGTGGATCTTGAATCTTAAGGGCCAAACAACACGATTCAGGAGCTCTTGTTTTAAATGGCGGCGTAGCAACATCATTACTTAAAAACTTGAACGAAGAAAGAAGTAATTTATTGCGAAAGACTGCCCTCCAAAAATAGGCACAATAAAATTGGAAATAATTAATTTAAAACTAAAGATTGCCTCACATTCGGTACATTTTAAAATTGTATCAGAATTCTTAGGTGACAGATTAATCAACACACTTGAGCAACAAACTGTTGTGGCAGCATACATTCAAACCTCTCCTGCAACAAAGTGTTGTGGCAGCAATACATTCAAACCTCTCCTGCAACGAAGTGTTGTGGCAGCAATACATATCCGTTTCGTATCATTCCCACTAAATGCTTGCCACATGTGGAGAAATATTTCATTTTAAACTTTATTTCTACATATTTTCAAGGAGTTCTGCCACTATTTTGTGAAATAATGGTTAAATTTTAAAGAGCGTCTCCCATCATCCCAGAGTGTTGTGGCAACAATGCATACTCGTTTCTTATCTTTTCCACAACATACATGCCATATGTTTTGAAATATCAGGTTTAAATTTCATATCTACACTCTTCAATGATTTCCGTCATTTCTTTTATTTTTCTATGTCGGATAAAATTTAATTTTAAAAACGTCTCCCTTCAAACCGCTCCTACAATGAAGTGTTGTGGCAGCAATACCCTATCCGTTTCGTATCTTTCAAAACTAAATGCATGCCACATGAAGAAAATATTTTATTTAAACATAATTTCTGCTTTTAAATGTATTTTCTCAAGGAATTATGCCATCAATTTGTGGAATAACGAATATTTACAAAGAGCGGCTTCCTTCAGACCACTTCAGCAACAAACTGTTGTGGCAGCAATACATTCAAACCTCTCCTGCAACAAACTGTTGTGGCAGCAATACATTCAAACCTCTCCTGCAACAAAGTGTTGTGGCAGCAATACATTCAAACCTCTCCTGCAACGAAGTGTTGTGGCAGCAATACATACACGTTTCGTATCATTCCCACTAAATGCTTGCCACATGTCGAGAAATATTTTATTTTAAACTTTATTTCTACATATTTTCAAGGAGTTCTGCCACTATTTTGTGAAATAATTGTTAAATTTTAAAGAGCGTCTCCCATCAACCCAGAGTGTTGTGGCAGCAATGCATACTCGTTTCTTATCTTTTCCACAACATACATGCCATATGTCTTGAAATATCAGGTTTAAATTTCATATCTACACTCTTCAATGATTTCCGTCATTTCTTTTATTTTTCTATGTCGGATAAAATTTAATTTTAAAAACGTCTTCCTTCAAACCGCTCCTACAATGAAGTGTTGTGGCAGCAATACACTATCCGTTTCGTATCTTTCAAAACTAAATGCATGCCACATGAAGAAAATATTTTATTTAAACATAATTTCTGCTTTTAAATGGATTTTCTCAAGAAATTATGCCATCAATTTGTGGAATAACGAATATTTACAAAGAGCGGCTTCCTTCAGACCACTTCAGCAACAAACTGTTGTGGCAGCAATACATTCAAACCTCTCCTGCAACAAACTGTTGTGGCAGCAATACATTCAAACCTCTCCTGCAACAAAGTGTTGTGGCAGCAATACATTCAAACCTCTCCTGCAACGAAGTGTTGTGGCAGCAATACATACACGTTTCGTATCATTCCCACTAAATGCTTGCCACATGTGGAGAAATATTTCATTTTAAACTTTATTTCTACATATTTTCAAGGAGTTCTGCCACTATTTTGTGAAATAATGGTTAAATTTTAAAGAGCGTCTCCCATCATCCCAGAGTGTTGTGGCAGCAATGCATACTCGTTTCTTATCTTTTCCACAACATACATGCCATATGTTTTGAAATATCAGGTTTAAATTTCATATCTACACTCTTCAATGATTTCCCTCATTTCTTTTATTTTTCTATGTCGGATAAAATTTAATTTTAAAAACGTCTTCCTTCAAACCGCTCCTACAATGAAGTGTTGTGGCAGCAATACCCTATCCGTTTCATATCTTTCAAAACTAAATGCATGCCACATGAAGAAAATATTTTATTTAAACATAATTTCTGCTTTTAAATGGATTTTCTCAAGGAATTATGCCATCAATTTGTGGAATAACGAATATTTACAAAGAGCGGCTTCCTTCAGACCACTTCAGCAACAAACTGTTGTGGCAGCAATACATTCAAACCTCTCCTGCAACAAACTGTTGTGGCAGCAATACATTCAAACCTCTCCTGCAACAAAGTGTTGTGGCAGCAATACATTCAAACCTCTCCTGCAACGAAGTGTTGTGGCAGCAATACATACACGTTTCGTATCATTCCCACTAAATGCTTGCCACATGTCGAGAAATATTTCATTTTAAACTTTATTTCTACATATTTTCAAGGAGTTCTGCCACTATTTTGTGAAATAATGGTTAAATTTTAAAGAGCGTCTCCCATCAACCCAGAGTGTTGTGGCAGCAATGCATACTCGTTTCTTATCTTTTCCACAACATACATGCCATATGTTTTGAAATATCAGGTTTAAATTTCATATCTACACTCTTCAATGATTTCCGTTATTTCTTTTATTTTTCTATGTCGGATAAAATTTAATTTTAAAAACGTCTTCCTTCAAACCGCTCCTACAATGAAGTGTTGTGGCAGCAATACCCTATCCGTTTCGTATCTGTCAAAAGTAAATGCATGCCACATGAAGAAAATATTTTATTTAAACATAATTTCTGCTTTTAAATGGATTTTCTCAAGGAATTATGCCATCAATTTGTGGAATAACGAATATTTACAAAGAGCGGCTTCCTTCAGACCACTTCAGCAACAAACTGTTGTGGCAGCAATACATTCAAACCTCTCCTGCAACAAACTGTTGTGGCAGCAATACATTCAAACCTCTCCTGCAACAAAGTGTTGTGGCAGCAATACATTCAAACCTCTCCTGCAACGAAGTGTTGTGGCAGCAATACATACACGTTTCGTATCATTCCCACTAAATGCCTGCCACATGTGGAGAAATATATCATTTTAAACTTTATTTCTACATATTTTCAAGGAGTTCTGCCATTATTTTGTGAAATAATGGTTAATTTTTAAAGAGCGTCTCCCTTCAACGCAGAGTGTTGTGGCAGCAATTCATACTAGTTTCTTATATTTTCCACAACATACATGCCATATGTTTTGAAATATCAGGTTTAAATTTCATATCTACACTCTTTAATGATTTCCGTCATTTTTTTCTTTTTTTTTTGTCAGATAAAATTTAATTTTTAAAACGTCTTCCTTCAAACCGCTCCTACAATGAAGTGTTGTGGCAGCAATACCCTATCCGTTTCGTATCTTTCAAAACTAAATGCATGCCACATGAAGAAAATATTTTATTTAAACATAATTTCTGCTTTTAAATGGATTTTCTCAAGGAATTATGCCATCAATTTGTGGAATAACGAATATTTACAAAGAGCGGCTTCCTTCAGACCACTTCAGCAACAAACTGTTGTGGCAGCAATACATTCAAACCTCTCCTGCAACAAACTGTTGTGGCAGCAATACATTCAAACCTCTCCTGCAACAAAGTGTTGTGGCAGCAATACATTCAAACCTCTCCTGCAACGAAGTGTTGTGGCAGCAATACATACACGTTTCGTATCATTCCCACTAAATTCTTGCCACATGTCGAGAAATATTTTATTTTAAACTTTATTTCTACATATTTTCAAGGAGTTCTGCCACTATTTTGTGAAATAATTGTTAAATTTTAAAGAGCGTCTCCCATCAACCCAGAGTGTTGTGGCAGCAATGCATACTCGTTTCTTATCTTTTCCACAACATACATGCCATATGTTTTGAAATATCAGGTTTAAATTTCATATCTACACTCTTCAATGATTTCCGTCATTTCTTTTATTTTTCTATGTCGGATAAAATTTAATTTTAAAAACGTCTTCCTTCAAACCGCTCCTACAATGAAGTGTTGTGGCAGCAATACACTATCCGTTTCGTATCTTTCAAAACTAAATGCATGCCACATGAAGAAAATATTTTATTTAAACATAATTTCTGCTTTTAAATGGATTTTCTCAAGGAATTATGCCATCAATTTGTGGAATAACGAATATTTACAAAGAGCGGCTTCCTTCAGACCACTTCAGCAACAAACTGTTGTGGCAGCAATACATTCAAACCTCTCCTGCAACAAACTGTTGTGGCAGCAATACATTCAAACCTCTCCTGCAACAAAGTGTTGTGGCAGCAATACATTCAAACCTCTCCTGCAACAAAGTGTTGTGGCAGCAATACATTCAAACCTCTCCTGCAACGAAGTGTTGTGGCAGCAATACATACACGTTTCGTATCATTCCCACTAAATGCTTGCCACATGTGGAGAAATATTTCATTTTAAACTTTATTTCTACATATTTTCAAGGAGTTCTGCCACTATTTTGTGAAATAATGGTTAAATTTTAAAGAGCGTCTCCCATCATCCCAGAGTGTTGTGGCAGCAATGCATACTCGTTTCTTATCTTTTCCACAACATACATGCCATATGTTTTGAAATATCAGGTTTAAATTTCATATCTACACTCTTCAATGATTTCCGTCATTTTTTTTATTTTTCTATGTCGGATAAAATTTAATTTTAAAAACGTCTTCCTTCAAACCGCTCCTACAATGAAGTGTTGTGGCAGCAATACCCTATCCGTTTCGTATCTTTCAAAACTAAATGCATGCCACATGAAGAAAATATTTTATTTAAACATAATTTCTGCTTTTAAATGGATTTTCTCAAGGAATTATGCCATCAATTTGTGGAATAACGAATATTTACAAAGAGCGGCTTCCTTCAGAACACTTCAGCAACAAACTGTTGTGGCAGCATACATTCAAACCTCTCCTGCAACAAACTGTTGTGGCAGCAATACATTCAAACCTCTCCTGCAACAAAGTGTTGTGGCAGCAATACATTCAAACCTCTCCTGCAACGAAGTGTTGTGGCAGCAATACATACACGTTTCGTATCATTCCCACTAAATGCTTGCCACATGTGGAGAAATATTTCATTTTAAACTTTATTTCTACATATTTTCAAGGAGTTCTGCCACTATTTTGTGAAATAATGGTTAAATTTTAAAGAGCGTCTCCCATCATCCCAGAGTGTTGTGGCAGCAATGCATACTCGTTTCTTATCTTTTCCACAACATACATGCCATATGTTTTGAAATATCAGGTTTAAATTTCATATCTACACTCTTCAATGATTTCCCTCATTTCTTTTATTTTTCTATGTCGGATAAAATTTAATTTTAAAAACGTCTTCCTTCAAACCGCTCCTACAATGAAGTGTTGTGGCAGCAATACCCTATCCGTTTCATATCTTTCAAAACTAAATGCATGCCACATGAAGAAAATATTTTATTTAAACATAATTTCTGCTTTTAAATGGATTTTCTCAAGGAATTATGCCATCAATTTGTGGAATAACGAATATTTACAAAGAGCGGCTTCCTTCAGACCACTTCAGCAACAAACTGTTGTGGCAGCAATACATTCAAACCTCTCCTGCAACAAACTGTTGTGGCAGCAATACATTCAAACCTCTCCTGCAACAAAGTGTTGTGGCAGCAATACATTCAAACCTCTCCTGCAACGAAGTGTTGTGGCAGCAATACATACACGTTTCGTATCATTCCCACTAAATGCTTGCCACATGTCGAGAAATATTTCATTTTAAACTTTATTTCTACATATTTTCAAGGAGTTCTGCCATTATTTTGTGAAATAATGGTTAATTTTTAAAGAGCTTCTCCCTTCAACCAAGAGTGTTGTGGCAGCAATTCATACTCGTTTCTTATATTTTCCACAACATACATGCCATATGTTTTGAAATATCTGGTTTAAATTTCATATCTACACTCTTCAATGATTTCCGTCATTTCTTTTTTTTTTTTGTCAGATAAAATTTAATTTTAAAAACGTCTCCCTTCAACCCGCTCCTACAATGAAGTGTTGTGGCAGCATTACCCTATCCGTTTCGTATCTGTCAAAACTAAATGCATGCCACATGAAGAATATATTTTATTTAAACGTAATTTCTGCTTTTAAATGTATTTTCTCAAGGAATTATGCCATCAATTTGTGGAATTAACGAATATTTACAAAGAGCGGCTTCCTTCAGACCACTTCAGCAACAAACTGTTGTGGCAGCAATACATTCAAACCTCTCCTGCAACGAAGTGCTGTGGCAGCAATACATATCCGTTTCATATCTTTCCCACTAAATGTATGCCATGTGTGGACAAATAATTTATTTAAACTTTATTTCTACATTTTTTAAGGAATTCTGATATTATTTTGTGAAAGAATCGTATAAATTCTTATAAAACATCTGCCTTCAACCGGAGTGTTGTGGCAGCAATATATATTTGTTTCTTGTCTTTCCCACAACATATGCCATATGGTCTGAAATATCTCGTCTAAACATAATTTCTATTCCTCTTAAGCATTTTCTCAAGTAATTAATCCATCTTGTTGTGGAAAATTACAGTGGCGTCTCATGGCCTCAAATTTGGCCAGGGCATATTTTTTTGAAGAATTTAAAATATAATGACAATTCACATGATTACAAAAGAAACAGGGGTATTGTTGTGAAACATACCTTTCTATGAACGTTGACTTCTGTTCTTCTGCTCAGCAAATTTTGTTATTACTTTTTCGTTGAAGCCTTCTTTGTTTGAAATGTATTCTATCTCTATTGTAAGCAAGTGCCAAGGCATTTGTCTGTCTTGTCCCATTGCATTTTATTAAGCAGGTTTTAATACGCTTCAATGTGCTGAAACATCGTTCAGATTAAGCTGTTGCCACTGGAGTTATTAAAACTATGTTTGTCATTTTTACTGTTTCTGAAAAGGTACCCTCTAAATAATTTTAAATAAAAAAGGAATGCAATCTACTGATAAGAGTTTATGTTTTTCAACTCTTCACTACAATAAAGAACACGAAGTTCCCTCTTTAGTTTTCCCTCTTCTATGAAGGGATAATAAATCTGGGAAGATGCCTCTGTTTAAAGATTGTTCTCTTTCATTATGTCCTCGTAGAGCAAGTTCATGTCGACCACAGAATTTTAAGCAATCCATAATTCTATTTAATATATGCCTATTTTTCCGGACAAATTCATTGTGTCTTGTAATTGACAGCCTATGTCCTTCATCAATTTGTGTTCGAACATCAACCCTGCCAAACTCACTCAAACATAGCGAATGAAAGCCACCAAAACACTACAGAACAACACGCAAGATCGAACGCGACGCAACAGAGCTAGCCCTGAATCAGCACTCAAATCCATTGCACTCTTCCCTCCTCTCTGTAGGCCACACCTTCCTTTGCGATGTGCCCCGGAAAACGATAATTGACATCAATGCCGCTAGGAGCGCTGTCGTATCATTGCAACAGACGATGACTTTTTTGGGGTAAAAATCACCTTTTAAAAGACTGTGTGATAGTTATGCGTTATGGTGATTGATAATTACGTGAATACGTCCGTTTTTCTTTAGGGCCAAGCCCCGGAAAATTAGATAATTTTTAAAGAGCATATTTTTTCAAACCACTCCAGCAACAAACTGTTGTGGCAGCAATACATATCCATTTCTTAGTTTTTCTACTAAATGCATGTCACATGGGCAGAAATATTTTATTTAAACTTCATTTCTACATCTCCTAAGGGATTCCTCAAGGAATTCCATAACTATTTTGTGTAATAATGGTAAATTTTATAAAGCTCCTTCCTTCAACCCGAAGTGTTGTGGCAGCAGGTGCATATTTGTCACTTATCTTTCCCACTGCATGCTTGCCGTATGTGAAGAAACCTCTAATTTAATTGTCATTTCTATGCTTTCTAAGCATTTTCACAAAGAATTCTGTCATTATTCTCATGGAATAATGAATAGATGTTAAGAAGCACCTTTCTTGAAACCACTCCAGCAACAAAGTGTTGTGTCAGCAGTTTATAACTATGTCTTACCATTCCCATTGCTGAAATTCTACAAAGCCTCATCGAAATGTAATTTCTATCATTACAAAAGATTCTGTCATTATTTTATCGAGTAATTAATGTTTTTAAAGAGTGTCTTCTTTCAAATATGAGTAACAACTATTTTAATAGATATTAGAATGAGCAGCCTAAAAAAAAATCTAGCATATTTTGTATTGCTTCTTGACACTGTTAGCTAGTCGTGAAACTAAAGTCTATACTCAGGGCAAGATTTGAAGCAAAAAACTGTAACAACCGGCATATTAGCCAATTTCATTCATGAAGTTAATGTAGTGCGCATATTCAGTCATGAAATATTTTACTTATCACTGTCAATTCTTAATCCGTGTGAACAGGTACTAAAATTTTGGACATGTTAAATAAAGTGCATTTTTTTGTTTTGCAAAAAATTCATTCAATCGTGATGAAATTTTAGTACGGTGTAGGCAGAAAGGTTTTAAACAAAATTCTTAATTATCAGATTTCCAAAGTTTGTAAAAATAATGTTCTTATCAATTTTGCGAAACAACTTTTTCTTAGTATTGGGTGGTTGTACAAATACAATATTGATCTTGTTTGAAGTTGTTAACATCTGTTTTTAAAATCCATTATCATTGTCAATTGACACTGCGAAACTGATTTTATACAGTTTTTATTCATTAAATTAGGCACACACAGGAGATGTACTACATAGATTTTTGAGCAAAAGATGCATGCTTGACCAGGACTCAAACCTGGGTCTCTGGCATACTGTGCCATTGCTCTACAACTGAGCTACCAAGCCAGCCTGGCATCGCCTGAGTTATCGCTGTTGCTGTTTTGCCTGTGTACAGTGTTTCAAAGGCAACAGATCCCATTGCAGTAGCTCTTGCAAAGACGAATACACACAGGTAAAACAGCAAAAAATCAGGTGATGCCAGGCCGGTAGAGCAATTGCATGGTATGCCGGAGACAGGGTTCTTTGAGTCCTGCCTTTTTCACTGAAAAATCTACGTAATTTTTATTCAAGATGTAGTCACGGACACTGCCGGCTTGTAACGATTCCATTGAAAGTCTATGTATTCATTACAAGGCAGCAGTATCCGTGACTGTACATGTAACATTGTAATACCACTCACAGTGACCCCCGCAGTTTTAACAACCCAATCTATAATGGCACCAAGGCAGCCAAACACAGACATAGAACTTCTTGTGGACATACCTAGGTAGCACATGAAATGTAAACTCCGTTAAATTATCCAGTTACACCCCCTCTCACTTAATCTTGATGAATGTACAGAACCACTAAGGTTTCTTGGCAATTGTATTCTTATATGACAGAAAATTTAATGATGTTTATAATTGAACTTTTGTAAGAGGTGCGCATCATTCTTTTCCCTTTAACATAAATTATAATCTACTGTGCTGTCATTCATTGTTAATAATGTGCAGTAAACTTGTGCATGAAACAGTATGTAATTGAGATATTTGTTGAAAATATGTGCATTTGTCACTATTTAAAAAAATATTAATTAAGTACTTACATACATGACTGAAGTGTGCCACTTGTCAAGTTACACAAACAAGCTCCTGTGACCAAGTATTTCCCTGCAGAGACCTTCACATAGATTAGCCTTTGTCAGAAAAGTAACAGGAGTGATTTTTTTTTCAAACTATGATACTGAAAGATGCACAATGGATGTTATTTAGTCACCTTATAGGTGTTGTGAATATAAATGAGCTTGGAAGTGGCTCTGCATTTACAATGCCTTTGATGAGTTTGGCTTTAATGACTTCAAATTCCATATTTGTATATAAGAATTGGTGTTGCTTGTATAAAAATATCAACACAATGTCTCTGTAAAATTCATGATATTACATTTTGATTTGATCAAGTTAAGAGAGTTTCTCTGCTCACAAGTATAACTTTTTAAAAATAAAAGCTGATTAGTATTCATCAAGATATTCCATCAATCCAAAAGATGGCTGTGTCATCATACATGCTGAGAAGCACGTATTGCTTCTGAAACCTCCAGAAATGCTCATAGTCGAGTATAGATATCAGAAGGGATTACTTTGACAGGACCAAAGGATCATTAATTGGAGAGTTCATTATATGTATAATTACTTTATAAAATCAGTCCTGGAACTTTTATGGAAAAGGGTATATGTTCCATAAGAAATCACTGCTTGTCAAATGAATGGAATTATTGCACACCTTACTGAGCAGCTTTATTTTAACATACATTTTAGAAATGGTGACAAAAAATTACTATTATCCAATCATATAGTATATCAAGGATAAATTGTGATAGTGTGTGAATTAATGTGAACAATTTGCAAAACAAGCATTGCAATTGTAGCTCAATTTTAATTATATCATAATTTGTTTCAGCTGGTACATATGCAGCATGCAGCTTACAAACTCCATAACAACCATGCTTTCACGAGACACTTGTTGCACACTTTCGCCGCTCAGTCACTAATATTCAATCAAGTTACTGCACAAATATAACAATAAGCAGAGTTACCCTTGCACCTTGTGTGTCATGAACACACACAGTTGGATGCAGAAGAGTTATATGCTGGTCACATTTAGACCCCAAAATACACATTTATTTGGATTTGGATGAACCACAGAGCTACTTCATGCAGCAACAAGGCTGGAAAAATACAGACTTTAGATCACTGTTCCTTGGACTCCTGTTTGGCAGCCAGACACCCTAACTGGACCACTATGGCTCGATTTGAGAATAAATGCATGGGAAATACTGAGGCAACACATTTGTTGCAGAATAGACACTTGATAAAGATTTTCATAGCATCTTACTATGTCCTGCACTTTTTGAATTTCATTTGTGAAAAAAAATTGTGGAATTTCAATTTTACATTTTTCCACATTTTGTCTCCTTTCACTTCTGTCCCCTGAAAAATGTAAAATCTAGATTCCACCGTACATACAAAATGTTTGAAGAGCCACAGTGATGAATAACTTAAGAAGAAACATTTGAATGATAAGAAATCCAATGTTCATTACCAAAATTCAAAGTCGTGTATTACAATGACAGCATTGAAAATGCTAAAAATTCTACTTGTGTAAAAATGAAGTAGTTTTCAAATTCATAAAAGGTATTAGAGAAGTTCTGAGGTATCTCCAAAGAACAGTCTTTCCAAGCAATACATCTAACATTTTTCTATTCCTAATAAGAGAAATTCATAATTTATGGGCATTGCAACCATATTTTGGACTATTGGTAATACCAATGCCCTACGATTTGTTTCACATTGAATGAGAAAGAATTGATGATGTCAGTCTTTCTCTCGCGTTCCTCACTCTGGCATCAATTACAAAGGGATCTAAGTGGTTCATTAGATCCAGTAGTTGACAACTAATTTAAAATTCCATGTCATTCACATGAAAAATCAGCTTCAATTCTTTGCCCAATACATAGCCCTTGTATTCAGAAATCTGATTAGTCCAGAAACATGTATATTGCAACACACTGTAGATTACAACACCACTTATATCTTAACCACAAAATGATTCCCCGAGCTCTGATAACCACTTTTAGATTAAATATTTATTTACTCATTCATTTGTGAGAAACTGTAATGGCAAGCAAATGAGACGATACAATATTGAATGGAATTATTTCAACAACTTACTTTCATGCTGTATGACAGTATTTTCTTCTTAAAAACAAGTTTGTTTCAAACATACAGTAGGTGCTATAGGTTTCATCTCTCAAAGTATGTGAATACGAATATCAATTGAATAAGGTTTATAAATAAACAATATTAATAAGATTAACACTACCACCAAGTTTGTGGAACACAAAGGTGTCTCTTAGGAGAAGATACCTGAGTACCTCATGTGTACATTTCCTTAGGGATTCCAGGTCTGCACTTATACATGTCATTCTGCTCTAAAGAACAATCAAATAAATCCTTCAAATCAAGAAATATTAACATTTATTACATTTTTTTAAAAAAATACTACAAGCAATTTTAAAACATGATAAAAATGTATTCCTCTTCCAAAGATATCTTTGTCGAGTTGTACCAGGAGTATGGTTTGGTGCGAGTGCAATTCTTCATGAATCCAATACTGAAATAAAAAGTTAAAAAACTTTAAAATCCAAACCACATAAATACATTACATGTAATTTTTCTTAGAACACGTCACCTTATGGCATGTACAGTCACTGACACTTCTGGGTTATAACAATTCCATTAACTTTCAATGGAATCGTTACAACCCAGAAGTGTCCATGACTGTACAAACACTTGAAGGTTCTATACAGTCTATTATCTATTCAATGAATCAGTATGTACAAATAATTTTGTTGACCTTAGATTCAGAGCTTGAGTTACTTGTCTTTAGAGTGAAATATACAGCAGAGGGAAAGAAACAATACAGGAGGTATGGTGAAATCAAGAACAGCATATGTTTGCGATTGCCGTAACTGCTTCATCATACTGATACTGTACGAATGCAGTAGACGTTATTTCTTGTGAATCCTTATATTTGACGAATACACATGATTGTATACACACAATAACAAATACAACTAAATTGTGTTCGCGCAACACACATGCACGTCTTAGTTGAATGTTTGACTGCAGCCGAATGAGTGTCTTGAGGCAGTGTTGCCAATTGTACATGCTGCTTCACTGGCATGCTGCAAGTCCCACTAAAACCTGAACATAAAAACGCAATATCATCATCATGGCAAGAAATACACTAAAATGAAAGTAATACTTTTGGTTGATTGATTGATTTAGTTTATTTTACTTCGTGTTTTGTGCCTCTTGGCTAATTTGCGAAGAGGTGGATGAGTGATGAAATGGATATTCACAAACAACCAAGCCCGAGCGGGATTCGAACCCGGGACCCTTGGCATCGCAGCTAACCACTCGGCCACAGGGTCCAGCAGTAATACTTTTGGTAATACTTATGCACAATAATAAAAACATATCTAGTAGAGCAGGCATGTTTCCTTGTCTGGGTGATTATTACAATGCAAAAATGTAATATAACAATATACATTGATTAAATGTAAGCTTAACGGATATGGATTGATTATAAATTCCATTTAAATCTTTGTCTACAACAACAGAAAGGGATTAGCTTCTACAAATGTTGAGAAAGCCCTCAACACAAACTGAGTCTCATTTAATTGTATACAAAAAAAGAATCTAAATGGCCTGCCATTACTTTGCCCATCCTCACATAAAACTGTATATTACTTGATAAGTGCCATCAACAAATGAAATATCAGAGCACTTTTGACATATTTTTCACACATCAAAGGTGGATGACATTGGTTGGAAATTGCCATCACACCATGCTTTGAGATCTTTTACAAATTCTTCAAAAGACCCAAATTCGGCTTGTAGATCTTTACTTTAAACTGCCTGCTACAAAGAAACATGTCAGAGAGTTCTTTCATTATTTTTAATATCCTTGCAGGTAGCTTTAACACAGAATTTAGAGCCATGTAGAAATACAGCTTGCAGCAAATATGGAAGGAAGACATCAATTTCATTAAACGTAAAGACTTCCAGAAATAACAGAAGGAAGCAAGAAATGTTACACAGAAAAGGAAGACAGGCTAAAGAAACACAAGAAAAACCAAATGCTGCATATAGCCACAGGAATAATTGACCAAACAACACTGCTAATAACAGATCTTCACCTTTGTTAATCCTATATATGGGATACATATATGAAGAGATGAAATCCAATTCTTGAGATATGCGGAGGCAGCTAAGGCTTTGAAACACTAACTTAGTCATAAAATTTATTGTGTGAGGGTTAACTGGGGAGTAATAGAATTCAGTATCATTTGTGTCGAATGAATCATTGGAATAGTTCAAACAGGTAATGAGGGCACCTAGGGAAGCTATATTCATCTGCTTTGCACTAGAAAATATGAGAACAAATTAGGTACATCAGGGCTCAAGGATTTCAATGAACAGCAAATTATTTACAATGAAAATGATTCATACGAGTTTCTCAGTATTGCTGTCTTTGTCGTGCAATGCATTTATTCTAGTTGTAGCAACATTTGCACATGAACTTTGTTTTGTTAGAAGTGACCACAAATCGTTTAATGATAGCCAGAGGAACATTTAACTCCAAAAATGAATTTTTAGGTTTTGTTTAATTGATCTCCTCTGAAAAGATCTATTTGGAGTGAGATCAACACCTCCATCTCTTCCACTTATCAGTAGTCATGTATCTACAATTTACTAATTTGACATTGAATACCAATGCGACACAAACTTCTCACGTCTCATGATTGCTATGTAATCTATGGAATGTATGCATACTACACAATCTGTCAAAAGCTATCTTAAGTAATTTTTCACATGAGTATGACTAATAGAGCTGAGCCAATACCACTTTGAACAGATATCCGCATCCAAACAAAAGTTCTCGGGTTACCAGCTAGGTTAAGCTGATGTTGGCTTCCAACGTTTCAAGCGTATACATTGCTCTCATCATTAGGGAATATAGAAATGGAGGCCAGTGTAGGGTAATCCAAGAACACTTGTTTGAATCACGTCGCCAGGAAAGCTACAATTCCTAGACATCCACATCGATGCCAAAGCTCTTACTGATTCCCAAGATACCAATGCTTTAAAATTGTAGCAATTAAAGGCTGTTCAAAATGTTGATCAATATTAGTGGGTTAGTTCTCCACTCCAATTACAAGCACCAGTTTATCAGAGTTTTGTCTAAAATTATTGAAGAATTACTCCGCCCCACATCAGGCTTTCAAGTAATCACAGTTTTCACACAGATTATTGGTGAAGTATAAAGTTCATAATTTAAATAATTTTCAAGATAATTAGATAATGCCATAAGTGTTACATGGCATTCTTGCAGAAAACCATGCAAGACCAAATGTTGGAAAAGTATCGGCCAGTATTAGTGAATAAAATACTTTATGATACCGATACATTAGCATTGGGATTGGCTCAGCCCTACTTATTACTTAGCTATAGTTGTTTAGATTGGTGACACTGGTAAAAAGGTAGGCTCCATCCGGAAATCCTCCACCCTCAAATTCTACCACATTTCAAATCTTTTTGTCCAAAATGTAGTTTCTTAAGAAAGGGTGTTTTTAACTAGCGCGGAAGGAAATTTTTCGAGATCTACATGCTACGAAACTTGCATTTTTTAAATATTAAAATTCCTTACATACATAACGTCATTATGGTTTTTCAGGGCTTCCATCATGGATTCAGTCACATTTCTTTTTCTTCCTATGACTGACTTGTGGAATGGTATAATTTGCGATATTTAATTTTTTGGTACCTTGAGTGAATTGTCGAAAAATAGTGTTGGGCAGGTTCTAACATGCCTTTAAAGGGATGCTATAGAAAAAGGTGGGGCTGCGGAAGTAGTAGGGGGTGGTAGGTTGATTAGCCCAGGGACGGAGCCTGGAATCTGTGGCCAATTTTTATGGTTTAGGCCTGAAAAAGCGACTGTTATATATCTATTGGTACGGGTGCGGGTGGCTGCTACGAAACTGACATGGCCGCAAGTAGACTTCCAGCTTGCAACTTTAAACGGCTGTATCTCCACTTTAAACGGCTTTATACTTGTAAATATTTGTTTCCACACTACAGAATTTTCTTTTCAACAATATGCAACACACAATCTTGCTAAAAATATTTCACTACCGAAATTGAGGGTGCAGGATTTCCGGATGGACCCAAAAGGTATATATGGAGTAAAATATGGAATACTGTAGACTTTTGGTCACACATGCAACTAGTATGGAAGTTGTGCAAAGTGATCTGAATACGAAGAGCAGAAAATTCAATAAAATATATAAAATTCAAACTATGAATGTTGAGACTTACCATATGAGTTTATTCTTGACACACGGTAATGTTCTGTGAAGATGGAAATACCATATTCCAACTTAAAGTTGTCTACTACATGTGGGAGAACACCTGTAAATTATGAAATTTGCATAAGCATTGTTGACATAGATTTATTTGAGTGGTAAGACAAACAGATTTGTATGACAATTTTCATCCATCTTGGCAAGCTTTGTGTGTAATAAACGAAAGATGAAAATTTAACAATCATGGCAAAAATTATTCCTACATACAAATTATATGCTGGATTACACACTAACAGCATTTTATGAAGAAAAACTCATAATGCAGAAAATTGTAAAATTCTGGAAAATATTAAGTAATTTATTGCTTTATTGGGATTTAGAAAAATTTCTTCACATGGCATAATTTGCAATAGCAACTACATACATCTCATTCCACAATAAAAAAACCTAATTTCTATAAAGTAGAACCTTGTACTTACAGCCATTGTACATTCACAAACTGACAATGGTTCATATAGTGTCTAAAAGAAAAAAATACTCAAAGCAAATTCTACATAATTGAAAAAGATAAGTACATTAGTTTATACAAAATTTATTTTCTGAACTGAATATAGGGCCTTCCCGATGGCACAGTGGTAGCGGTGTCGCTTTATAATCAAAGGGTTCAATACCCGGTGGAGGCACATAGTGGTTTGGATCCCACTTTAAACTGTAGGTCAAGTCCCGATTAGCCTTACTGTACTTAAAGTGGACTTAAAACACCAAATCAATCAATCAAACTGTCATATAAGGCAACAGATCACTATTTCAAAGCATTTACCTGAATCAGTTAATTGTTATACCATTGCTTCTTACAAGTAGACTAGATATGGGACAAAATAAAATTTGAAGGAACATAGAAACAAGCAATCAAAGCTTTAACTAATTTTTCTCTCAACAATAACAACCAAGACAAACTCCCCTTCAGTGAGACTGACAAATCCTCCATGAGACAGTTTTGAATTATATTAATGATTAATTAAAAGTTTAGTAGAAATTATTGAAGTTGCACACACAATTCACAGAAAATAATGCTGAACATTTCTATATTGAGCACCCAGCTGTGTTTAAATTCACTTATTTCCTCCTCCCAGAAATTTTACTCATGGGCGAGTCGAGGCCTACACTTTCTGTATAGCTAGTTTAGTCTTGCAGTTGTTATCATAGCTACAGAATTGAGCGAAGCAAATTGTCTGTTAGGCAGATAAAAACTCAAGTGTACAATACTGTACAGAAAAAAAACTTTCATTATGAAGATGTGGGAAAACTGTGCTAACGGAAAATTAAAAATAAAACCTAAGAAAAAAAGACAAACATAATGAAATAGTGTGAGAGTGGTTTGTCTCTGCCAGAGGAAAAAAAATCACCACATACTGGGTCCCATGTTACAGTAATATGCTAAAAATGACACTCAAAAAATGTGTAAGACTGAATTCAAAGCATGTAATGGATGGTTGGACATGTATTGCAAAAATAGACCATTATTGAACAGCATTAATTTGCCTTACAGCAGAATGATTTGGATATGCTTAGTGTGGTTTCTCAGGCTAAAAGCATTTGCGGAAAGTCAAGCAGCCAAGAATCTAAAATGTGTGCAGAAAATCCTGTTCCGCTACTGGTAAAAAAAAATTGTTGTGTGCTATTCAGTGCAATGTTAGCATTTGCGAATAAATACTGTATGGGAATATAGCACTTACTTAAGGTAAGACTGCAGAATATGGGCTGCTTAGGAGGAACACGGTTCATAATTTTTTGGTAACGTTTTGTAGTTAGTAATCGGGAAAAGGAAGTTTTAAGGTGCGGAAAATTTTTTTTTTCTTTAAAAAAAAACAACAGAAAAACGTGTCCAGGTTGGGTGGTATTGAAATCGTAGCAACGAAGGAAAATGCATATTCCTGCACAAATCTAGTGAAAGCAAAAAATGCCTATGTTGTTAGGTAGCTAGGTTTAGTTCTCTTAGCCTAAATAATAATTAGTCATTGTATTTATGCTAATGAAACCTAACCTAACAGGCCTAACCTAACCTTGTACGCATTCCTCGAAGAAATAATGAAAGAAACTGTGCGTAAGCAATATGGACACGAACGAATGGAGATATGCATTGCTTTTAGTAGCAGGAAAAACATTTTTCATTGTATTTATGCTATTGGAACCCAACCTAACAGGCCTAACCTAACCTTGCAAGCATTCCTCGTCTGAAATAATGAAAGAAACTGTGCGTCTGTGGGTGGAATCCGGAGCGACAAATCAACTCGAATGCCGTGAAACGAAGGGTCTCACTTATCGCACAACACTTGAGCGTGTAAACAATATAGACGTGAACAAATGGAGAAATGCGTTGATTTCAGTAGCAGGAAAAACATTTTTTATGTGCAATAATATAATAGTAATCGTAAAAGGAACACCGGAAAATGGAAGTAGAAGGTACGTACGTATAAGTGAGACCCTTATTTAATGTAATCTCAGTTTTTATATATAAGTATACTGGTCCCTTCTGATTCAATTTAAGGTGTGTTCCACTGTATTTTCAATAAGTAAGGCTTAAGGTAGGCAAACACAAAGAATAGTTTCACCACTATATTTTCATGAAACATCAACACATACGAAGTCCAAATATGCATGGAATTGTAACTGTCATCAAGCTGAACCCACAATATGAAATAAACAAGTTAAAAATTACAAACCCCATGAAATCAAATTAATTTGCTAACATAAAATATCTAATAACATAAAACTATTATATCTCATGGTAAAAATCATGCCTAAAAATAAAATCTGATAGTGTTTCAGGGTCTTGAGAGGTTCATTAGGTCCAGTTGATTTCCTATATTTTACTTCACTTCTTGTGTCACTTGTGAAGATGGGGATGACTGATGATTTGATGAATGGACACTGATAAACATCCATGCCCAGGCCAGGATTCGAACCCCGGACCCCTGGCATCGTAGTGCGATGTGCTAATCACTCAGCCATGGGAGCCGGCCCTTTAGATCCAGTGGTTGACAACTAGTTTAAATTGTTCTATTTGTCAACAATCCTAGACATAATCGAACTATTACCACAGAGAAATTAAATTTATAAATTTAATTTCTCTGTGCCATTACTCTTCATTATTATACCAAGATTTGAAAGGTGCATATCAATTACAGCAAAATAAATATATTTTTCAGGTGTTTTTGGTATTTTCACCAGGTGGTAAAAGCTAGCTTTTGACCTATTTTCACCAGACTTTAAGCTGCATGTGTATGATCTGCAACCTGGCCTAGCCTAATGCACATATGTGTGTATTCTTTAGTTGTTGATGTGTGTGAAGTTTACGGCAGTGTGTATTTACTTTTCGTGCAGGAGACAAGTACTTTTTTCTGCATGCCATGGAGTTGGAAAACTACCGCAAGGTGTTCGCATGTGGACTGGTGCTGCTACTATGTCACATGACATAAGTATGAAAGGGTATGATGTTCTTAATGCTTTCATTGCTAGGTTAGGCAGGTTAGGTTTATGGCTATTAGCATTAAAATTATTTCGGTAAATACTTCCGGTAACAGTTTACTATACCGGAGACGGATTTCTTCAAATTTACAGGAGAAAGTACTTACGCAAATCATTTTCTGTAGTGTTGTTGATGTTCGGGAATGTAGTTTTGATCCATTTTAATGCGAATGCATGTGGTTTTCTACGAAAATCTATTTCCGATGCGCTATTGCTGCTGCCGCCATGATGTTGTCCGTATATGCTAAATTGAACGAAAGGAGTGCTAATGGAACCTAACCTAACCTAGTAGGCATACCTCGTCCCCGTGATGGTTCGTGGGGCTTTCGTGAATTTTTGGGCTAACGTCAATGGTTTTTGGGGCTACCCGTGGATGGTTTGTGGGAAATATGGAACAACAGTAAGTACGGTACTACTTTACTATACCTGAGACACCTGGGAATGATTTCTTTTGCACTTTTTTACATTGCTAACGTACTATTCTGCATTCCGGAACACTTATTTAGGTGAAATAATGTAATTTGTAACGAAAATAATGTATATTTCTTACATTTACGAGTACTTACTGTTCTTGTTTATTTCCACACACAACATAGCGATAGCTTACCCTTGATTGTTCGTTGTGCCAGTGTTTTGTCGATTTGGAGTGTGCATGCAGTGTTGCAAGCTCCATTACCGAAAAATACCTACTTTCGGGCCGGATTTCAAAGTATGCTCAAATAAAAAAAAAATTACAAAATTATTTTAAAAAAACCTCAGGAACAAACCTTTGACGTTATGTTAGGTTAGGTAAGGCAAGCATAGTTTAATTTTTTTTAAAAAAATTGAAAGCACTTTAGGAATTTTAAATTAACTTTTTTACTTACTTACGGGGACGAGGTATGCCTACTAGGTTAGGTTAGGCCTGTTAGGTTAGGTTCCATTAGCACTCCTTTCGTTCAATTTAGCATATACGGACAACATCGGCTTGTAGCAGCAGCAATATCGCGTATTGTGCTCTCGTGCAGAAAGCAAATCACGGCAGCAGCAATAGCGCGTCGGAAATAGATTTTCGTAGAAAACCACATGCATTCGCATTAAAATGGATCAAAACTACATTCCCGAACATCAACAACGCTACAGAAAATGAATTCCGTAAGTACTTTCTCCTGTAAATTTGAAGGAATCCGTCTCAGGTATAGTAAAGTGTTACCAAAATATAATTAGCCTTCGAAAACGCGTGAGTGAATAAGTCAAACAGATTAGGATAGATGGAATAGTATATCCGCACTGCAATGTACACTAGAAAATAAAACGTTGATATTATACAAAAATAATAATAGTATTACTCACTTATATTCGAGGACCTGCAAAGTAAATAAAACTTCGATATAATGCAAAAAAGAATAGTAGTACTCACTTATATTTTAGGTCCAGCAAGTATTTTATGTTATTTTTTCCTGAACGATCGTTGATTCTTCGTGTAAATTCCTCTTCTCTAATCAACGTGGAGCTCCAATTCCGAAAAAAAGACTTCTTTCTTGTTGCTTGTTACCGGCTTTTACCTCAAACAAAACACATGTGAAGTTCAAAGATTCATTTACGCTTCCAGCAAGGCAGTACGTCATTAATGCAAACCAGTACGTCATTAATGTGTCCACCAATGAACAACGAGTTCGCGTCAACCAATCGGATGGCTTAAAACTGGTGTGGCAGCAATCACTACCATATATTAGGTTGATAACTCTGCATGGTATTGGAAATGTCTAATTGCGCTATGTTAGGTGGCAAATATATGCATCTTTTCTTGCGGGAGCGGCTGACTTCAATTTCATAACATGAACAACGGCGCCTATATTCTAACTAATAAAGAATGATATAATATACATATATGGAAATAGTTTTTTGTGTCGCTGGTTGGTGCTTTGTACGCAAATCGTTAGTTAAATCAACCTACTAGCTGTACAATACATGTTGACTGTATCCAATATTATGCTTGTTCCATATTTTAAAGAGATTATTAAAAAAAATATGCAAATGGATATGTAGAAACTGAAAACCACAAAGACAGATTTAACTCTAAATAGATTTTAAAAAAGGGAATTTGTATTCAATTCTTTTTTTGTTCTCCTTTGCTTTGAACCACCGACTATTTTTTAATCTTACTCAGCATAAGAAATACCGACTATCATTTCTGTATTGTATATTACAAAACATGATGCTCCTTTGTTTCTACCTATCAAACTTCCAACTTTGTGGTACCGCGCTGCTACAAATTTTGACACTTCATTCGGTTTATGTTAATGTATTCATTGAAGATTGCAGAAATTAATGTTGCTGCAAATATTATCTCAAGAATTAAAGCGGTACTTGTAATTGTTAAAAACCTGTAATTGCATTGTAATACTTTGGCATTATGGACCAATAGTACTTCTGATTTTGTTTTACCCTACTTGTGGTACTTGGAAGATGATTATAAGTGGTCAAGAGAGAAATTATCTCGGTAAATGTAAATTTTAACCAAATAATCGGGATGGAGGAAGTGCAAGTTATTCTCAGCGTTAAGGAAGGTTAGTCGCAAAGTATTCAGAAATAATGGTCTGTTGATATAATTTTAGATAACTAAGTTTGGATTTATGTGCTTCCATATACTACGTATAAGTCTTCATACCCGTGCTAGGGTTTCTAATATCTTAATTGCCTGACCACATAATTGGGGAATGCTCAACCAGGTAACTCCATAGGGGAGTCGGAAATCTGGTCAAAGTTTCTTTTATGCTCAGATATCATACGATACAGAGCCTTCAGTGGAGACGAGCCTGGATAAAGGTTCCAATGTTTAATGCTTGTTCGTAAGTTTTATAGGTGTATTAGGAAGTCTTTTAGAATATTGGAAATTATTATGGATGTAGTAGCTCGGAGGAACTAATTATCACGGTTAAAAACTTCGCTAGGCATTATTTACGAGAGAGATTATGATTTGAAAAGTAACTTAGTGAGCTTGGGTACTTTACAGTGAGCAGCCGTTCTTAGTTTTCCGTCGTCTCAACACGTTAACTGGCAGCTTTTCACACAAAGGGGATTCCGTGCTTGAGACCAGGTGTTATTTTAATGCTAAGAGCCCTAAATTAACCCACATAACCCAACAACGAAAGCATTTAGAGATGTAAAAACTCCTTTACACCTCATGTCATGTGACGTAGTAGTAGCAGCACTCCGAGCCCAAGTTCCGATTGTTTAATTCTCATTTCATCATGGCCCGACCCTGTGGCCGAATGGTTAGCACATCGCGCTGCGACGCCAAGGGTCCCGGGTTCGAATCCCGGTCGGGCTTGGTTGTTTGTGAATGTCCATTCATCAATTTCATAATTTCATCACTCATCCCCATCTTCGCAAATTAGCCAAGAGGCACAAAACGCGAAGTAAAATAAACTAAATCAATTCAAATCAAAATCATTTCATCATGGTATGCAGGAATTTTTGGTAAAACTGTTAAAGCCAGGAATCGTCTGTAACTCGTTTATTCTCTAATTGTTTACATTCGTACTTACTTATTCTGCATTGGGAAAGATGGTTTAACAAGGAATTTCGTTTTTTTTTTTTAACGAAATTAGTATCTATTGTTGAAATATCGAGTAATTATTGTTCGTTCTTTTCTCTTTCTGAACACGCAAAATGGCGGGCAAATCTGTGTTTCAAACGGCAAAGCAGTGTTTCAACCTTCTTAACAGAAAAATTCCCGCATAGCCCCAAAAACCATTCGGGATAGTATGACCATCCAGGAATAGCCCCAAAAACCAATCTGGATCGTATAACCATCCACGAATAGCATCAAAAACGGTACCAGTTAGATATGCCGGAAACACATTTAACTCGTTTATTTTCAAATAAAATTCATTTCTACTTACCTCATATGCAGAGCTGAACATTTTTCAACTTTGGATCACTTTTTTTTCATGAAAAAAGCGTTATTTTTAACATTATAATTATTTATTGGTCGTTGCTAATTCGGCCGGTAAATCTTGACTCACGTTGTCTATCGTCAGCTGATGTGCAGTGTTTCCAAATTTATGAACCGATATTCACAAAAGGTTTTTAAGCGAAAATTGATCCACAAACCATTCACGGAAGGTTAGGTTGGATTCAGTTAGGTTAGGCAAACAGAAAATTGAATTGAAAAAAAAACCGCTCGCACATCATCTTGTAAAACTACCGCGTTGTTGTTACACTATCACTTATTAACCGAAAAATGATTGTTTTTAATCCACAAACCATTCACGGAAGGTTAGGTTCGGTTCAGTTAGGTTAGGCAAACAGAAAATTAAATTGGAAAAAAAATCCCGCTCACACGTCATCTTGTAAAATTACCGAGTGGTTGCTACACTGACAGGGGGTTACGTAATAGAACGCACAGAACATTTGATTCACGTAGTCGACGGTAATGGTGGCACGAGCTATCGTGCAACGGAGATACATGAATGTCGAAAAATACCTTATTTACAGGCTGAATAAGTTGCACGATTCGAAAAAACACTTTCCCCAGCTTCAGAAAGTCCACAAGAACTAAATTCCGTAAGTACTTTCTCGTCTTTTCTCCTGTAAATTTCAAGAAATGTGTTTCCGGTTTATATAATCGTTACCCCAAAAACCATTCACGATAGCCCCACGCACCATCATGGTAAGGTTAGGTTAGGTTGCTTTAGGTTGGGCAATATAGTGAAAAAAACTGTGTGTTTGGAAACACTTACCGGGGATTACGTCATCAGATGCTCGCAACATCCGGTTCAAGTACATGGATGGAAATGCAAGCAACAGCTTTCGTGCATCGGACGGACATTATTATAGAAAAATACATGAATTAGCAGCCAAATACATTGAAAAATGCGAGAAAATACTTCTACGACCTTCCGAAATTACACAGAAACTCAATTCCGTAAGTACTTTCTCCTGTAAATTTGAAGAAATCCGATTCCCGGCTTTAACAGTTTTTCATGGTTCGATTTCTATTTATGTCTGTTAGCACATACTTCAGAGGTTTAGTGATTCTGATTGTGTGTTTACGGACTGCTACTATTATCTATGTCAGATGTGTGGTGCAAAGGGGTTTCATAGTTAGGTTAGGCGAGTTAAGTTTATAGCTCTTAGTATTCAAATAACGTCTCTAAATGCTTTCATTGTTAGGATAGATGGGCCAGGTTCAGGGCTCTTACAGGGTGTCTACCAGTCAAGAAATCGACAGGTAGGTCAAGAAATTATGCTTGTCAAGAATTTTTGCATTTTTTTTACAGTATAGTGAATTTACATTGTTATATACGTGTACTGGTATTTGTTCAGTTTAATATTTTGAAATCTAAAATTGCATTGAGTTGTGGTTATGATTTGTGTACTTTGTTTCTTAAGAATCTCATTCTTGCATGTGTGAAGTTGTGTAAAAATATTAAATAAAGTAATATGGCCATTCCCCATCCAGAATGAAGCCTGAAGCATTAATTCGGTATGAATTTACAATACCGGAAATATCTCCAATTTCTTTCAAATTCGGCATACTCACTAATTTTGGCCTCGTAATCACGAATCTGCAGTTAAAAAATGGTGGTCACGTCTAGAAATTGCAAAATAACCTTGTCAATTACCTCTATGATTCTCCATACACTAACATGGAAACGATATGAAGACTTCTTTCTTTCCGCATAACGGTCTTGCTACCAACATTGCCCAAGTGTTGTGCAATAAGTGAGAACATTGATTTTCATGTGAGAAAATGGCATCTTGCGTAAAGGTGGAAAACATGTCTGCCCCACGAACCATTCACTGTTAGGTAAGGTTAGGTTAGGCAAGCATAGTTAAAATTAAGGGTCATCATAAACATAGTTTTCAATCGCTAATCATTGCAAAAACATAAAATAAAATATAAATTTTATTATAAAATTTTAGGAAAAAGGAGAAAAAGTCAAGAATTTTTGGTTTGTTATTTTGGTAGACACTTAGCATTACAATAATTTCCCTAAATGCTTCCAACATCTCATTATGTTGGTGCTGGTCTCAAGCACGCCACTCTTTCGAGCCTCATGTAGGCCGTAGTCTGTAGAATGCCTAGTCGATGGGAAGCAGGGATATTTGCATAAGGTACATCTTCTTTTGCACTTTTCGAAACTTCAAACAGTGGTAATACTTTCACAAAGGTTCAAATTTACTATAGCAATCATTTCTACAATACTTCATCAGCTCCTATGGAACTGAAAATAATCATTAAACATTTGGATCCATTGCCGTGTCTGTGTCCAAGACAACAGTAAATGAATGGTTACTCACAGAGAGTTATGGATATTGCAGTATACAGAAGGGTAAAATGTTTATACACTAAACTGTTTGCCAGGAAATAATCACCGTGTCAGTGAAGTATGTGTGTGTAAAGGCATGAGTAGAAATCAAACCATGTTAAAATTGCATATGTTCAATGATTGTTTTGGAATTAAACAATCAGAACTTGAGCCAAACCTTTGACCTCTTGATTACAGCATTACCCAGTGGCGTATGCTGCTTTAACGAGTGTGTAATTTCTGACCGTTGATTCATCCACACACTCCTAAAATCCCCCTGCAAATTTACCTCAGCATCCATATCCAATTTATGAATATTATGTGAAAATTTTGTCTTATTGTTGTAGCCACTATCAATTAATTCTTGAGATTACAGTTAATCTATGTGTAGAATTTCAAATGATATAAGAAGTATAATGAAGCTATAAAAACACAACCTGTAAAATATAATATGAAATGCCTGTGCTGGTGAAATAAAAACACTTAATATTAATTTAATTGTAAAATTCAACTTACAGTACCTGGTTGCTTGCATATTCCCAATTTTTGTCTTTATATATACACAGAAATAAGCTCAAGAGATGGCAATTCTGCATTAACCGCATTAACAGTGCAATTTATCTGGAAAATATGTTGTTCTAAATGGTTTCACATGCAAATCTTCTATTATATCCATTGCCCTTTTTAAGTTTAGTAAACAGAGCACTAGCACGATATCATAGAAACAAATAATACATTTTTGAATCTTCAATGAGGACCACCAAGCACAGAGTCATCAATCACATGCATTCAATTCCTCGTGCCAATCTTCTGATATATCCCTGGCTCAGAATGAAACTCCATAGGGATGCTAAAAAAAAAATAATAATAATAAAAAAAAAATCTTTCCCAGCTTGGAATTCCCTGCGATGTGAGAGGTCCTATAAGTTCGACTCATTGTGTTGATCTTTTTTAATTCATCCATCATTTATCTTCATCATCTAAAGAGGCGGAAAAGCAACGTAATTTATTTCTGGTACCTTTCTCTTTAAAAAAATATTCGGTTCATGAAAGAATTACTCTCACTGCTTTTGAAGGTTACAGAGATAATACAAAAATGGTAAAAGCCAGTATATAATTAGTTTAATTACTCAAGCTTTAAATTTTAATCAGCTTAATTTGCTTCATCTTCAATATTTAAGCTTTTTCCTTTTGAGAAATTCCTGTTCAAGTAGCAAAAACCAGGACAGAAGCATATGTAAAGTGAAAATTAGCATAGAATTGGTTTGCCAATGCTGTTTAGATTTCTCTGTTTCTCATACACTTTCAGATGTATTTTCCAAAATTCCCTTTTCAGTATGTAATTTGTGATCCCAGAATTCCCGTTCCTGAGGAATTTCCCTGTTTAGCTTCGACACAAAGACCATCAGGGTAGAATGGCAAAGGTGGGTGCTAAGAGATCAATGGTAACCAGCCAAGGGTAGAGAAAAGGCTCTGGGGTGGAGAGTATCATTGCTGAACTCTCTCCCTGGAGGAGGTTACCCTGGGCTTTGAATGTGCATGACTGAGAATGGGTGTTTCCTTTCCTCGCAGCATGGTCCCTTGTTCAATACCCAGTGGAGGCACATGGCACAGTGGTTCGGATCCTACTTTATACTGTAGGTCCAGCCCCTATCAGCCTTTCTGTGCATAAAGTGGACTTAAAACAGCAATTCAACTTCAATCTTTCCTCGCAACAAGAGATTTGCAGGGAGCCAGGGTCGTCTCACACGTTAGGAGAGTTTCCAGGCTTGGCGGTTGGAACTGTTCACGAGTTGGAAGTAAAGAAATGTATGAATTGAAGATTGATTCGAAAGAATATTGCGGGGAAATAAAATAACACTTTTTTTAAAAAAAAAATATAGCTGGGTCATCTCCTGATTACCTAGATGACCCAGAGTATGTGCTGCTGGCATTACCATTACTTCATCAGGAGGTCCATAAATATTTGTCAATTCTTCTTATTCAGTAATTTAACTCTAACTCCCTAGCTTTCTTAAACCCAAAGGTAGCAACACAAGCATTCCATCTTGGGTTCGATACCCGGTGGAGGCACATGGCACAGTGGTTCGGATCCCACTTTAAACTGCAGATCCAGTCCCGATTAGCCTTTCTGTGCATAAAGTGGACTTAAAACCACAAATCAACAAGCATTCCATCTGTCCGTACCCTGGGCAAGATCTATCCAATCTTTTCCATCATTACAGATTTCCTTTAGGTCTATCTTAATGTTATCCCTCCATCTTCATCTTTGCTTTCCTACAGGTCTCTTACCATCACGTTTCCCAACAAGAATCCTGTAAACTCTTCTTTTCTCTCCCATTCGTGCCACATGGCCTGCCCACCTATATCTTCTTGATTTAATTATTCTAATAGTATCTGAACATGAATACATCTGAATAGTAACAATTTCTGCATTCATGAAAGTCCACCTAGTGAATTTGTACCAGATGAACTTTAAACTTGCTTCCATAATCATTTCCAATGTAAATAAATGCATTCTTCATACTCCTGTACAACTTGTAAAAGTCATTATGCAATCAGAACCATGACTATTTCTTGTTTACATCTCCATAGTGTAGCTCTACAGACATTGAAACAAATGTAAAGTAATTGAGGTCTAAAGTAAGTTGTTTTCAGTGGCGGCGATTGGGTCCCAAAACTGGGGGGGGGGGGGGGGGGGGGGGCAAGGTGCCAAAACTAGGGGGTCAAAAACAGTACGTTTCCCTTTGTAAAAAGATTTAGCATAGTGCAGGGGCAAAAGTGGCTGCCCCCTCGCCACCACTGGTTGTTTTTTTTTTGCATAGAGTCACGGTAAAAGTTACAATATTCTTTCTCAACAGGCAAAGGTTTCCCACCCTTGGACCGACCAATCATGGTGGATGCGAACTTAAATGGACTCACGTTACAGACAGATCCTGTGCCTCCGTGCCCTGATCCATTTTTTGGAACAGAATTGGTTTGGGAAGCTGACAAAAAGAACCTTCGAAGGTATGATTTTCTTGTGGTTCAATTAGCCATAAGCGTTGTGATAATAATCTTACAATTCCACATATTAATCATTGAGTACCAGTTTCAGTGTCATGCCAAACTGTGTAGTACATATTACATGATATATTAGGATAGTGAAAACTGTATTCTGATAATTGGATTTCAAATTATTACTGCTGCATATTACTGTTTTTCAGTTCTACATACCTACAGTATATCCTCATAGTAATTGAAATTTCCAATTAGATTATGTGCTAATTTCTTTCAGTGCAGTGTTAAATGCTTTTTCTAAGGAAGTTCTGGGGTCAGATGCTTTTTTTTTTTCAATGCAGTGTGTTGTGTGCTTTCTACAAGGCCTTGAGTTCTCGGGTCAGTGAATGCCCAAAAATTGACTTTTGTGTTTCAGTGGAGATTCTTTTTAGTATTAGAAAATATGTGGCATATTGTATTGTCATATTATACCATATATTAATTTTGACAATGAAGATGAATTATTAACTGATGGTTTGAAATATACAGGGTGGGCCAAAAGTGTGGAACCACCCAAATAAAACACAAACTGGCTGACACACACGAATGCAATGTCCGGACACATGATGTAGAGGAGGGGGGAAAACCTTCCAGACCATGCAACCAAGATGGCCGCCATCTTGAATAGAATCATATTTTCTTAAATGGGAAGGGGGTCATGTGACATACGAAATTAGGCAAGAATTTTACGAGAAAAACAGTGGTGTGTTCAGTTTTAACATAACTTTACTTATTCTCATGTTATTGTTCATTTTATGGACCTTGATGAAACAAAGAATCAAAGGTACATTTCAACCATTGAAAGGTCTGGACTGAAGAGAAAAGTGTTACATAAGATGTTCAAAGTGGTGGCCACCATGTTCGAGTGTTAAGGCGATCCTCCGTGCCCATTCCTCGTGAACCCTTACCAACACTTCCTGCGGAATACTGCCACGTGCTTCAACAATTCGCTGTTTCAGGTGATCAAGGTCCTGGATTTTTACAGCATACACAAGTGCCTTGACGTGACCCCACAGATAGAAATCCAAAGGCGTTAGATCCGAGGAACGTGGTGGCCATTCCACTGCACCCCTGCGGCCTATCCTTCTGTGGGGAAACTTCACATCACAGTATTCTCTGGCAGCACAACCATAATGTGCTGGGGCACCATCATGCTGGAAGAATTCGGGAAATTATCCATTTGTCAGACAACAACGATGGTAGGACATATTCGTCCAACAACCTCCGATAACGTTCTGCTGTTAACGTGCCATCAATGGAAAATGGTCCCACACACCAGACCATACCATCACTTTCGCTGATCCTTGTACCTGTGATGGCTCCATCCAGTGAGGGTTTGTGTCTGGCCAGTACCGGTGGTTTTGTTTATTGACCTCGCCATTGACGTAGAAATTTGCTTCATCACTAAAGAGTACCTGATGTGGGAAACGAGGGTTTCTGTGAAGTTGCTGTGTTGCCCATTCTGCAAATTCCATCCGACGGTCTGGGTCCTCCTCCGTCAGGTGATGCAGCAGTTGCAGTTTGTACGGGTGCCACTAATGAGTAGTCAAAATGCGACGTATGTACGACTCACCCCAGTTTCAAGGGATAGACGACGGGTGCTCCGCTGCGGACTCTTGCTGAATGCATTCGGCTGTTGTTAATACCATGATCATGCTCTGAACCTGTAACGACAAGAAATGAACAATAACATGAGAATTAGTAAAGTTATGTTAAAACTGAACACACCACTGCTTTTCTTGTGAAATTCTAAGCCCCGCGACAGGTTAAGTTTGCAGCAACTTTTCACTTATATAGACCCAAACGTGAGCGCAGAATATAGTTCCGCTGCAACACTGCCGATTTTCTCATTGTCTGTGACATGAACAGCTCGGCGGTTAAGGCAAGACTGACACAGGAGATGCTGAGCGCTGTTCTAGCATGGATTGATACATAACATCTGCTGCAAAGTTAACCTGTCGCGGGGTTTACCCTAATTTCATGTCACATGACCCCCTTCCCATTTAAGAAAATATGATTCTGTTGAAGATGGTGGCCATCTTGGTTGCATGGTCTGGAAGGTTTTCCCCCCTCCTCTACATCATGTGTCGGGACATTGTGTGTCAGCCTGTTTGTGTTTTATTTGGGTGGTTCCACACTTTTGGCCCACCATGTACATGTATTTTGCATACTTCAAGACAAAGTTGAAAATATGTTCAGTTTCTTAATCGGCATACTAGAAAAGCATAAACATCTCCCCCTGTGCATTACGCAGTGGCATGATAGCATGTGGGGAGTTTGGAGGTAGCACCCTATACATTCTCGATCTCGGACATACTTGAGGTGATGCGATTAGCACCACGATCTGACTGCCTTCATCCCCCCAAGGGACCCATTTTAAGCAGACACAATGTAGGAAAATATTCCACTTGAAATCACCCACCCTGGGAACTGAACCTAGGTCTCCTGCATCACAACAAATGCCCTACTGGCTGGACCATGAATAAAAAAAAGGTAAAGTGCTCCCCTGTGCATAGCACCATGCCATGAAGGCGTATAGGGGGTGTGGGGGTAACGCCCCACATACTTTGGTTTTTAAAACTACTTACCCCAGTCGGATATTACAGTATTACATAAATCTTTTCATGCCACTTCCATCCATGGAAACCATGCAATGTTGAAGATGCATTTTTGTGCAGTACAATGCTAAATTGTGGAAATAAAATATGCACAAGTGCAAACGAGTGCAAGCTTTGATCTGATTCATCAGTGCACATTCTGAAACTTTAATCTGGTTTACCGCAACAATTCTTATTTATTGCATATATTTATTACATAAAGGGCTTGTGGGTAAAACATGGTGACATTTTAGTCATTACTGAGTTTATTAAGCAGAAAGGTTATTAGAAGATATACTGTAGATAAATTGTTTTCATGTTGTGTTCAATGAGTTCAATTTAAATTGCATGACATGGAAATTACATGTGAAAATTGAAGGCTGGCTCTTTTTACTTTGTAACTCAATAATGACCAATATGTCACTTACCATATTTTACCCCCTGAGCCCTTCATTTATTAATTAGATATAATAGAAACAAAATGCCATTGCAGACTTGCAAGTAAAACAAGCAGTAGTTCTACAACTTCAAATTTTACGGCAATGTCTATATACTATATGAATAAAGTTGCTTTACCGGCAGTATACCAGGTAACATGAGAGATTACGCCACTGATTCAAATACAAATGAATCAAAGTTGTCATAGGAGAAGACTTCAACTGCGGACACAAAAGCTCACATTTACTCAAGTTCACTGATATTAGTAGATATAGCAGTCGTGTTTTTATGTATTTTTACTTCATTTATCTTTCCTATACTCAAGAATAAATACGTTCATCACTTTAGTTTATGACAAATATATGCTTTTGTGTCTCAAAAGCAAAATTTTAGGCATAATATATACACTCTAATGCAAGCTCTAAAATATGTTATCTATATCCTGCCAATTTTGTTTACACACCGCTTTTCGTGGTATCATTTCAGAATGAGGATGAGCATGGTTCCTGTAAAGGTCGAGTGCTGTGTTCTCAACTGTGACAAAAGAAAAGAGCGGCTTGGTTATATCCTCATTGGCTTAAAGTGTGCTCAACTGGTGCGAGAGGGGAAAGAGGTGAGCATCTGTGTCTTTAGGTTTGATTCATGTTGGTAGTGTGGATGATTTTTGTTTAAACTTTATTAAAATTTCATGTAAGGTGCAATTGATTATTTTATAACTAATCTTTGCCAGTTCTCCGGTTAAAGTAATGCTGTACGTGTATAGATCCACCAACTTATTTGAAACCCTGGCCAGAAACAAGTGGCGCTAGTGTCGAATGTTTAGGAGGGGAGCTCGGGAACTCTGGGGCAAGGGAAGGGATGGCAGAAACACGTGTTTTCCCCCCTGTGTTGCCAAATCTGGAAGTGGGCGTGTGCCGTGAAAGGTTTGCAAGTAAACAAATATGCAGGCCGAATATTAAGTTTCGTTTCTAGACGTGGTAATTCAAATAACATAGCATAAGAGAGACGAGGGAGGGGGACACTAAAGTTAAAAACGCCTGCTGTCTCGCAGAAGGATATCAACAATTTAAACACACAAGATTAATATTCTAAATTATGTAAACTATAAAAAAAAATTATGTAAAAAAAAAATAAAAAAGCATGAATCCAAGTTTCATCAATGTAAACAACAGGCTTCCCTTCGTTGCGGAATCTGTTGATCGCACGAAGATATCTTGCTCTCCAAACCACAATGTTGCTTCGTTCAACCAGAGCTAAGAGAGAGTTTCTACATTTTTAAAATTTAAAGCCTATTTGTTTCATAATTTTCCGTAATGTTTCTCGCCCCCCCCCCCCCTTATAATTAATTTCTTCCTTAGCAATAGCTAAAAGTTTCAATATTGTAGGAACTTCTCTTTTCACTACGTACATTTCATGGACAATTTCTGGTCAGGGGTTTGTAAATCTTTTTTCTCTCTTTTCAGTTTTTTAAGCAATGACTCCGACCGTCCCGTTAGATATACTGCTCTCTTTAGGGGTTGATCGCGAGGATAATTCCACCCGTCTCTTTTCTCTTCTTCACACTTCTCAATGATTCGTAGTAGCAAATTTAGCTCACTGCTGTGCACAACTTTCGACACTTTACACTTACTCAAAAACACGTCTACGCACATCAACAACACTCCTCGAATTCTTGAAGAGAGTAAAATTAGCAACACTGTGTCAGCGGAAGTAGGAAGGTCCTTGCCTGACCAGCGCCAGAGAAAACACCGGGGGTGAAAGAAGGGGTGGGGGAGGCCGGTTAGTTCGCATATTTTCCGAGGTTTCAGAAAGCTTGGTGGATCTATAATACTCGTGCACTTCCTTTGTGCAACAGCTCCTGCCTGCTACATCAACCCTTTGACTCCCACTCACAAGACATTCCAAGGTAAGGTTTGATGAAAGACCATCCCTTTGGAGGACCTTGAAGGCAAGATATAATAGTAAATCATTTCTCTTCATCTAGAACAATAAAACACTGTTTTTGTTTTGCAGTGTACAACTTTTTTCAGTGGTATTCTCTTTCAATTCTTATTGCATTTTTGTGGGATTTCTTAACTACATTTTCCTCCTTCATGGTTATGTTGTGCATTTCAGTTGCATTTGTTTCTCCCAAAAAAATGTATATTTTACTTTGGCTCAGGTGCAAAGAGAGAGGAAAGAATCAAATGCTTAACATTGGCAGCTGCAAATAAGAAGTACAATACTGCTTTCCTCATTAGCTTTGGGATAATTCTACAGTTATGGTCCTAACATTTGCAAACTCTAACTTTGTGTATTGTTTAGATGAAATATTTGAAAAGTTTGATTTTACTGTAGAAAGTGGATATTGACATGAATTTTACACAGTTATAAAGGGTGTTCCATTAAGACGGATCAAAGTTAGCAGTAAATAAAACTGTGTTATTGGTGAAACTTTATTGATTTCAATTTTGGGTCATGTTATCTAGAGGCATGGCAATTATGTGTGAAAAACAATATCGGCCAAAGGTCTGCCAAGGCTTCGGCAGCACACGTCCACTCGATGGTCAAAATTTTTGATGACGTCTCTGCATAGTTGCTCCTCGATCTCACCAATATGCCTTATCTCATCCTTCAGCTATTGAATTGTTGTTGGCTTGTTGGCATAGACCTTACTTTTGAGATAACCCCAAAGGAAGAAATCTAATGGGGTCAAGTTGCACGATAGGGGTGGCCAATTGACATTGCTGTTTCGAGAGATGATGCGACCTGGGAACTTCTCATTCAATAAAGTCATTGTTGCATTGGCTGTGTGGCTTGTCCTGTTGGAACCACAAATCTTCAACATCCATGGCATTCAATTCAGGCCATAAAAAGTTGGTTATCATGTCACGGTATCACTCGCCTGTGACCGTTACAGAATTCCCGGCATCATTTTCGAAGAAATATGGGGCAATGATTCCGCTAGCAAAAAATGCACACCAAACAGTGACCTTTTGTGGATGCAGTGGCTTTTCAACAATGTTCCTTGGATTTTCATCAACCCAAATGCGACAATTCTGCTTATTAACGAACTCACCAAGATGAAAATGGGCTTCATCACTAAAGATGATTTTTTGCGAAAAATCATCATCGGCTTGTTTTTGCTCGTGCATCCAATTGACGAATGTACGGTGCTTCAAATGGTTAGCAGGCTTCAATTCTTGTGTCAATTGAATTTTGTAAGCGTGTCAAAATTCGATGTAGCGTTGTTGTGGAGAGGTTCAATTCCTGCATGCGATGACAAATAGAGGTTCAGCTGAACGGCGTAAACGAGCACGCATTGGCGTTTTCACATCTGCCACTTGTTTGAATTTACGAACAATTTTGCCAATTGCACTCTCGGTTGGTCGATTATGTTGACCAAAAAAATCACGAAGTGCCCGAATGCATTTCTGTTTGAACGTCCATTTTCGTAATACGCTTCGATAACTTTAACACGTTGCTCGATTGTTAATCTTTCCATGGTTGCAATTGCCAAAGACTGAAGTTGTTAAATCTGAAAGAAAAAGAAAAAAAAACATTAAACACTTAACCTTATTTCACATTTCAAATCGTTCCAAATTAATGGAAAACCCTTTTTTTGGAAATTTTGGCTGTAGTTCTCATGTATTTGTTAAAATTATAGTGTTAATGGTCATAACTCAGAAAACTTCTTCACTTAGTAACTGCCTGTGAGATGAATAGTAAAACAAGAAAATTTCTGATATGCAAATAATAAGAGACCACGCTTTTATAAATTGGATGGTCAAAACAGTCAGTTGTTATTATTTCGTAATTATGGAATAAACGGTATGGGAGTAACTTTTCTGCTTACATCATCATCATTACAGTAAGAAACATTTATGCAAATACATATCAGATAGTGTCATACAAACATTAAATTGTCAGTCACAGGTCATTAGGTCAGTTGTAGAATTAATAGACTTAATACAACAGAATTTGACATTTTTTTTCATTTTTCATAGAATTAAACCTTTAATAACATAGATCACCAAACATCCAGTTGCATCCATTTATTCAAATACTTTTGTATGCATGTGATTCTTTTGTCATTTACGTATGTTTAAAAAATCAAACATAGATTTTAATGTCTAAATTAACTGTATTGGTTATTAACTCTGATAAACTTATTTTTCATTTTTCCACGTAAATTTCTTTCGCGATAAATTTTGCAATACATGCCTGATGAAGCTACCAGACGGGTGGCGAAATCGATCGCGAAATAAATTTATGTGAAATAATGAAAAGTAAGTTTATCAGAGCTAAGTTAATTACCTATCTCTGCGTAACCGCCAAACAGATATCTTTAAATACAATGTGTATTGGTCATTTTTAATTTTAATGCCATTTCATAGGCAATTTTTTTTTGAGGATTTTTGTGTCAACTTCCAAGCCCAAGCCATAGAGGTTTTTTTCCATTTTGTTTTCTTGTTTCTATCCTACCATGAATTGACTGAATAGATCTAATACATAAATAAAATATGTATAAGACCAGAAATTATGGGTGAGAGTTGGATTCAGTGGCATAACTATGAAGTTTTTGTTTTTTGCATGTGCTGCTAAACTTTTGATTTGAAAAAATAGTATTAAAAATCGTTAGGGAAAAATGGTGCTGAAATAACAACATTCAATGCAAATACTTGTCTTCCGAGTACATCAATTATGACTACTGCATTCATAAAATCCTACTGTTGAAATATATTTAACACATACATTGGTATGGTGCATTCAGTTCTCATTGTGAGTTCATTAAAATGCTATTTACAACAGGTACTTCTTAAAAAAAAAAACTTTAATTGAGAATGATCTACCTACTCTATCAGCAGTGGCAGGAAAAGTTGAAAGAAGTGACAAGCATTTGGTAAAAAATTATACATTGCATTGAACAACTGCTTCCATTATATTTTATCACTGTGTCAGATATAATTTTTTCCTTTTTGTTCCATACTTGAAATTTAACTCTGAATAACAGTAAAAGCATGTTTTGAGATCAGCACTGTATGCGTCGCAAATGTCCTCTTTGCATGAAGTAATATTTTGGGATCATTTGGCCAAAATTTCAAGTAGTGAGCCTAAGCCAGTAGTTGAATTGATCAGATATTAAATGTTTTCAGTTGTGTTCTGTTTATCAGCTTTTGCTACTATTTCTGCTTGATAGTAGGCGGTGTTGAATCCCAAAATATCTGTACTGGGATCAGAAGAAAAATATTGTCCTCTGGAAATTACTTCCCTGTTTTTTTCGACTGTCTCAAAATTATGAAAGTCATGTGTTAAAACTTTTTATTCTCTACATTTTCTGCACTATAACTGTTAGAACGTCTTGAAAATGGCAGTTTTCATTCCAGAAATGCAAAACCAATCGCTTGAGGAAGTTGGTGTGTAGAACTTGAGGGATTCAAAGTGTCAGGAATTCCTACACAATTTCCATTTCCTGATATTTTCAGCAAATTGATAACATTTCCCATCCTGAATGTTGAGATTTTTCCAATTATCCCATCCTGATCCCTTTCCAACCCAAAAACTTTCTGTCCAGCACACCCCTGCTTGATAGTGTGACTAGAAGAGTAATACAGGAAAGGGAGGACCATAGGCTCTAAAATAAGAATTTTCTTTCAGATAAAAGAAACATGGTATAAATTGTTGGGACTGCGATCAAGTTATAAGAATTATGCAATTGAGCTTTGTATGGGACTTCGAGTAGAGGATGCAGAAAGCAGGAAAGTGAAGAAGGTGAGTTTTTTTTAGCACTAATATATACTGCTGATTACAGAGTAATTGAAAAGTAAGTTGTGCATGAAAAATACAATTACCCTTCACTTTAATTTAAGTTTTAGTAATGAGACAGATCAGTACCTTATCAATATCATGACATGTGTAGCCACTTATCAGCAAAGTTGCTGATAATTTTACTGATGTGTACATAAATGTAATTGTTGAATAAGATCAGTCGTGTAACTCCATAACCTCTAGTTGATAATATCAGTGACAAATGTTTGGTAAATCATCAATTGTCCTGTCTAACTAACCATCCCATTTGGTCAATGGAAAGAAATGCAATAGATGTATCGGTTGTTTCTAACAGACTCTGGGCACAGGTCTTGACTTGATGCAATATTTCAAAACAATAATTCTAGAGCATAAATATCTTCTTTACAGTAAAAGGCAAACTTTCTGTAACAGATTTGGTAGTACTGCTGTGCATGTACAAGAGTAGTTCCTAAAATAAGTTTTGTGCAGTGATTTTTTCTGACATTGGGACATTAGTTAGGGGATCATCCTCTGTGTCACTGAGTATCATGTGGTCTCCAGAGATATTGTGCATGTGCAGGAGTAGGTGAAAGGGAGGAATGTTCATGCAGATTGTATTATAAGTGCTTGAGTCACAATGGCAATCAGACTCACGTTACAAATGTGGATGAAAGATAAGTGGAGGAGGTTGTCCACTACTGACAAGATTGAAAGTCATCGCTCAACAAAAGAGATGGTGTTCTGCAAGAACCCCACACATCAACAACAGCAGCAGCTCTTCTGGAGAGGATATGTTAGGACCATCTACCCTACAGTGCTGATCTTGCAACTAGCAACTTCCACTTCCCAACTTTCAAGTAGTTCCTGTCTCAACACTAGACACACACTTTGATGATTGTTCACGTCATTTACACCTTCATCAATGAGCAAGGCACAGAGTTTTATGCAAATGACTTTTCCAGCCTAGTGAATTGATAACAAGTGTCTCAATAAATACGGAGAACTTTATTGCTCACTTTTTCCATGAAGCTGTTTTTTGTAGTTAACGAGGATGATGGCAGTGGCCACCGAAATTAATAGAACTACAAAAAACAGCTTCACAGAAAAGGTGACTAGTAAGTTTCTCTGTATTTATTTACTCTCATTTCCAAAATATGAGATATCTGGGAAAGTATCCCTTTCCAATAATAATGTACATGAGTTCCTGAATAAAACTTCTGTGAAGACAAGACTCGTGAAACTTGTTTTCAGAATTTTCCTCATAGATATTCACTTCATACTAATTTCAGTTTTGTAAGTACTATGGCAAGCCACATGAAAACTCATAGCAGGTTGGATGTGGGCCAAAGTTTGGACAACCCTGGTGTGTAGCATACGTGTGTCTGCAAACCTCCAATAACCCATTTGAGATCCCATCCATTTAGAATTCATTTTTCAGGTTACGTGCGACTTACTCACTTGATAAACAATAAATAAAATATAATACTTATTATTTTTACTTATGTTCAGTGAGTATGTGTTGAGTAATTGATAACGTTTCAGGGACCACTGTCCCCTTCTTCAAATTGGTTTATCGGCTTCACGGTTGCCCACGAAGCTTCGCCAATAGCAATGGCAAGGATTAGCTTTACATGGATAAGATAAAATATTTTGGATTCCATTACAACTGACCTGTACTTTTTTTAAAAAAAAAACACTGTAAAATTTCCCCCTATTAAAATCTATTAAAACCCCACTGTTACACTTATTAAAAAAGAAAAAGAATCCCTCTGGCCTTTTGCGGATCTCATGTTAACAGTCAATGTATTCCCTGCGAAATTACTCAACACATACTCACTGAATGTAAGTAAAAATAATAAGTATTTTATTTTATTTATTGGTTTTCCATTTAGAATTGTTGGTAAATGCTTTTAACTGTACACTTTGCTGTTCACATTGTATACTTCCACTGTATTCCTTGTATGTACTGTAACTTGCATGATTTCACATATGCAGTGTAAAGCTGGGGCTTGAAGCTAACACTTGGAGGCATTACTTTTAGGATGGCATGGTCGTATAATGGAGGGCATTAAATACACCATACACTGTTGTTTGAAGTCAGTATATAACCTTTTCGATATATACTTAACGAACCCTAGTTTTCAGAGTACCTGCACTTTTGCAAGACATCAAATATGCCTTGCGTCATACCTTGCACTGCATTGTGCATTTGAGAAACTTGGATTTAGAATTATAGTATTTTCTGCTTTTGTCCTTTCAGTTCTACCAGGTGTAACGCTCTGGGGATACAAACGTTACTTAAAAGGAATCTTACTCGCTAGAACATAACACAACAGAGGTAGATTAAATATGGTTTATTGTATACTGCATTAAATATTGGTCATGTTGCGTCGTACAACAATCTAAGGCCTGACTCTAGCTAAATAAATGACCAGTTATATTAGAGAAAGAAAGGAACGTCGTCTTACCCACTTAAGGTAGAGAGGAGCGAGGTAGACTGGCAGCGTCTCGGTATCGATGTAGGTGAACTCCCCCTCGGCTGACTGGATTATCAGGACTGCACTCTCGACTCTCTGGACTCTCAGAATTAACTGACCCCTTCCATTCTATATCCTGCCCTTTTTATATTTGTGTATGTCCTTTGTCTCACCCTTAGTTCTCCCTTAGGGACACTTGCACTGAGTGGCTTGTGTACTTAGTTAGTCCTTTCTAGGAATTAAGGATGTGCAGGTGCCTCTGCACCTACGAAGGAAGTGATGGGTACTTTCGTACCCATCTGGTGCATCCTTCCCAGAACAGATGCACCTATGACATCCTGTTGTTTTCAAAGTTCATTCCCAGAATCGCCAGGGCCATATAGCACTCCTGGCATCGCAAAAGCCACAATGATATCCTGTTTGGTGGTTTTCCTAGTTCACTTGCACCGACCATAGGAAGTAGTAGATCCTTGACCAAGTTCCAAGAACTGAGGATGAGATAAGTGTACGTATGTGTGTGTGTGCATGTGTGTGTCTTTTTCTTGTCTTTCCTTAGTTCGAGACAATGCCAGTATTATGTAACTACCAGGTTTCTGTACGTTACATTACGCCCCACCCTAGCTTAGATGGTCCCCATCTAATCATATTAAGTATTGGAGCATCCTTGCGTCAGGAAATATTGACTGTGCTATATTGCAGTTCATTATTCTTATCTTACTCTGGCCACTTATTTATCCGGAGTCTAGTATACTAGAAGTATTATGCTTGAATACAATTATATATATATATATATGGTGAGTTACATTGCTCTATCGGAATAGTCTTTATGCATTTGAGCGTCTATTATTTTCCATTATTTTGCACTTGAACTTCGACTTCCTTGTTCATCTTGACCTGGAGTCCACTTCCTCTTCCTGATGTCCATTGGAATGGTGCTGCGGCTGGTTTACTTCCGGATCCCCGGAGAGGCTGGCTTCGAATTTTATAGTTGTCCCAGGCTCTGAAACTAACATATCTTTAGCAATAGATACATATGTTATTCTAAAATACTTTCGTAGATTGGGCATCGTGGAGCTTCATAATTAGGTGCCTGATCTAATTTAGTTCTTATGGCCGCAGGAACAGAAGTGGTTCTTTGTGCCCTATGCTTTCTGCAATTGATCCTATAAGAGATCCATGCCGTGAGAAAGATATACAGGCATGTCACTAGACTAAGCCATACATGAATATGTACCAAGGACGTCACATTTTGTATAGACGTTTCGGTAGGTTGATTCACTACTTTGCATATAGGCTTTTCAATAATATTGGCGGTACATTCGTATTCGGTATCATTGGTGTTGTTCTGATCTATCCAATGTATGGGCAAAAACTGCGAGATCTGCGCTTTTGTAGGATTTGGTAAAATACATGGAAATTGTGCTCGATAGCATTGCGAAGCAATACACATAACACACTGGCATCCTAGTTGTACTACTAAGGTGCCATGAGGGGAATTACGTTTAAAACTAAAGAGTATACTTTCACATTTTACTGTGATCTCAACATCTGAAGATGGTAATACTAAATAAGTTGAAACATTTAATAATACAGGTAAGTTTAATATTGGTTCATCATGACATTGTAGTGGGCAGTGTTGCACAACTGATTGAACTTCTTGTTTAACTATAGAGTCAATACATCGATATTCCGATGTAAAAATGTTTCTGACAGGCGTGATAAAGCATATAATATCAGTTGATATGGAACAAAAGTGTTCGTAATAAGTATGCTCGTGTTCGTCGAATAATATTACGTCTGTTGTCAATTGTATTTGACAAACACGCTGGTCAAATTGATAAGGTAAAGGTCTCAAGTTATATGCTTGTATAGTAGAGTGTTTCCTGATAAGAGGTATTTTTAGTGCGAGTAAGGTGTAGTTGGGTCCAATAGTACATTCTAAAATCGGTATGTTATAATACTGTCCTAAGTTATTGGACGATATAGCCAGAGTGTAATTATATTTGGTTACCTTACTTTCCAGCGTCTGAATATGTTGTGCTAGCGTGTAGAAGGATATTATCGCTGGATGTATCTTTCGTTTTTGACAAGCAGTAATTAGGATATGCATTACGTGGGGTGCATTAGCAAGATCAAGACGTTGGATATTAATCCAGTCTGTTGCTGGGAATTGTAGGATTCGATATCGAATTTTAGTGATATCTTGTTCTTTTAAAAATAGAGTTCGGATATGGGTTTTCGTAATAAGGAAATAGCTCCATCCTTGAAGTGAAGGGTCGGTGGTAATAGGAGTGTTTCCTATAGATGAAGGTAGATTTTCCCAGTCTATAATTTCAGAGGATGCCTCACTATAATGAAGTTGGTATAGTAGAGGTACTGAAGTTTCATACAAGATAGGGGGTTCAATTTCGGTCATATATATTCCAGATGTAACGAATGTTCTCATGGTTAAGCTTTCAACGTTTACAATAGACGACTGAAAGATAGGAATCAACACGACTAGTCATGCTGTCATTGAGAGGTGCACAAGTTTATGTGCCGTATTGAGTTTACGTGGTAGAGGTTTAGGTCTTGTTTTGATTCCAGGGTTCATCTGTACATTAGAGGAAGTGTCGTTCTGAAATAACACTTGGTAGACGGAACAGTCTGTCTTGATCTTATTAGGGTTATATGTCTGCAACACTGTCTCACATATTTCTTAAATATCCAATACATAAAAATAATTACCAAGAGTATCATTAACGTAATAGTTGAGTAACTTATAATATCCTGAATTAATTCTGGTGATGTTTCCAATGCATCTGCGGGTTGTACTTGCTTAAGTGCCATTAATTGAGCTGTTATCATACGATATTTATAAACTATCCATACTACAGTGAGAGTAAGGATAACATTCCACACGAGACCAAAAGATATTTTAATTAAATTTCCATCTGAGATATCGGTATTGATATCCTGTAAGCTGTCAGGATAATCCTCATTATCTTTAACTGATTCGGTTTGTGTTGTTATCTTTAGAAATGGTATTTTCTTAGGCCAATCAGCGTCTAAACAATCGTTAAAGTGATTAAATTCTGCCGCTTTACTCCCTGCGAATAATACGTCTATTTTCATTGTTGGTATTTTACCCCAGGAGGCGGGTAGAATATGATAGCTGTGTAGATTATCGCTAGTCTGACTAGCACAAGGGAATGTTCTTGGAATAGCCGTAGTATCGGTTATTGTTAGTGAACAACTGCATGGAAGAGTGATTTCCAGAGCTCCTGGCTCTGTATCGTAAGTTTCTAAAGTGACTGCCTTATCGCTACATTCGCCGTGAATCAGAGGTGGTGGATTTGTGACGACATAATGGTCTTGAGCAACTTCCGTAATGATAACATTATTTCCTTCATAACATTGAAACATGCAATGTCCTGCTAGTTCCTTTATCGTAGCGCCTAATCGTATCTTCTGGGCGCAAGAACTGCCAAGTGTAGCGTCGTGACCAAAACGAGGTAAATAACACATTGGTGAATTGTGTGGGTCACAAGTGGCGAGAAATGTACCTGATAAAAGTCGAACGGAATTTGTTTAAATTTACCTTGTGATTTGTGTTATTTGCTTTCGCAGTTAGCGTCTTAAGATGTTCTCCGAAGTTTGCTTTTAAAATATTAACTTGTGTTTCAATAGTATATAAAGAACTATTTGTTTGCTGAATTAAATCGCGTATTTGTGACTTTAATAAATGCACTTCCTGATGTTCATTTTTCAAGCTAGAAGTGACCTTGTGTATTTCTGAATTCAGTGTACGTTCGTTCACGAGGATATCATGGAATTGGTTTTCACTTAATATCCCACAGCACCAATTTGCAAAATTGCCAATAAAATTTAAACCTAATCCCCGCTTAGCTCTTGGAAACTCATCAGGTGGTGATGGAAATTCTATATCAGTATTATTTAAATGTAACACAAAAAGTTGCTGAAAATTACCTACCATTTGATCCAATGAGTTGAAGATTTCGTCCTCGGGATTCGTCAATAGAATATTTACCTTTTCCTGTTTTGCCAAATCGAGAAGAGATTGATCGACCACGTTCTTATGGGGAAGATTCTCCTTGTAGGTGAGCGGAACACTTCCTTCGTAGAGGATCACTTTGGGAAGCTGTCTCCAATAGGCCCCTGGCATGAGTCTAATTGTTGGAATAGCCCAACCAACATTTAAGCACAATAGTACTATTAGGAAGTTCATGGTTCTGAAACTAGAGAACGTATAAGCAACTGCAATCTCACATTTTATTTTCCCCTCTAGAAAAGGCGCTTCGTCCCGAAGCGTGGCGAATAAGAAAATGTATGAATATAAAGTAAAACGAAATAATCGCTAAATTGAGTACACTGTATTCAGATTCTGGGTGAACATACGACATCACACAGAAAAAGAAATTTTCCCATCCCAGTTAGCAGCGAGGTGGTGGGATGCCGAACGGTCTATTAAACTATGTACAATTAAAAATATGAATTGTGTGCGCCCAATAGTACAAACAAAGGGTACTTATAAACTTAATAATAGTAATCCCTAATGCTAAAACTATTACTATGAATGGTATCGATCAAAGACTAGTAATACTCACGATATGAAACATGAACTGTACAAGAACAGAGGTAAGTTGACCTTTTGGGTAAAATTCCAAGGTTAGTGGAATTGTAACTAGAATATATCCTTAATCCTATTAAAAAATATATATATATATATATATTAATAATACCCTAAGCTATGTACATCATGAAGAAGACATGAAGGTATTAGTCTTCACAGAGACCAATAAATGCTTCCAGAAAGCAGGGCAGTAATGCAAATAACCCGTGCTTGGGTCATAATGCGAATGTAGCGTCCATAGATCTCCCGCCAAATTGATGACGGAAGTTACAAACGTCCTCAATTCTGAGGAACGTTCATTAAGCCACGAAACACGTTCTTGTGGGGAAGGTAACATATCAAGCCCATTACGTAAGAAAATCACAAAGTCATGAGTTACATACACATATGCGAATGAACTACGAGGTAGGACCATAGGTAAAATATTGACTCCCTCGTCAATAAAAGGATTTTCACCTGAAATGAATGCCTGGATAAAATCGACATTCATAAAAACAAAAATAAGTAGCTCAATTTCTTCATTAGGCATTGGAAGAAGAAAACAGGCCTGAATATCCATAGCGTTGGGATAATTCAACTGAAAAGGGAGAGAAGGGTATTCTGGAAGAATATCCGACTCAAAATCATGCGTTGATAGTATACGTCCATATGCCTCAGAAGGACTATCGTCTGCAATAGACATATTATCGTCTGATGATACATAGGGTAACGTAGTGACACTTGAAAAAGAATCTTGACTTTCATCGCCCATCTTAAGGAAAAATATTCACTAATAAGCCTTTAATAAGCAATTAATTCAAGCGTGCCTGTTCTAGCCTGAAATTCACAGTCGAACATGAAATCTAAATCGTAGTTGCGATAGCACCTAGCTACAAAATGTTTGATTCTCTGCAACGAATCTTGCAAAAAGTTGTCTTTAATGTGAGCCTCTACTTCACACTCATTAACAAACTTGACAAATAAAAACAACTCGGAAAATATGACTTACTCACATACGTGGTCACGAATATCTCCTATAGGAGGAATAAAAAATGGTTCAGTACTTAACCTATGGAACCAATGATCAACGTTAATACTCATGACTGCATATTATTTCTTCCTAAACATAATGTACTAGTGAAGAAAACTTAATCTGCCTTGAAATAATCATATATTTAGGTGTAAATCTTGGTCAATGATACATTAACCATGGGATAGAGTTCTGCAAATATATTTCTTACGGCACCTTGTGAGGTAAGATCTCGTCGAATTGGGTATACAAATCAACGGCGTCCCTGTCGTCCTTTCTAGTATCTATGGTACTTGGAAAATTCTTGTATATACCTGCTTTAATGTGGAGCCTTACGAAATTGTTGACAATTTCTGCACAATCGGCAAAGAATTTATCTGCCGTCTGTGTTTTATAAAGAATGAGCAAATGTTTATTTATTGATTCAACCTTAGACTGTTCTAGAACTCGCGGTGTGCAAACATGTAGGCGAGAGGCTAAACCGTCTACAATAGATTGAAATTGAGGACCGTCTTGTGTAATTGCCAGATCTAATCCTTCCACTGTGATTTTCCCTATCACTTTAGGCGACATAGAGCGAAAGCTTTAAAAATTACTGTAGTAAAAAAAAATTAATAAGGATAAGAATCCCATATACAGTTTGTTAAAAGATATGCTAATAGCTCGAGCAAAATAAAGCGTTACAACTGCACGTAAATTTGTAATATAATGTTATACCTGAAGTCTATTTAGAATCGTGGTATAAACGCCTGAAATAAGAAAAAGAGAAAAAAAATTAATAAGAATGGTAATAATTTGCACTCCTTTTGTATTGTAATTACAGAAAAGAATTAATTTATTTTCATATGCACGTTAATAGAGAATATCCGAAAGATTGATAACAATTGTGTGTTCTTTCGGAGATACTCAGGCTGTCGACCGGAAATCAGATAAAGCGTTAACCGCAGTATTCAGATAACTCATAAGGAAGAGGGATTTTATTTTCGCTTTTTAATAGTGTTGACGGAAAACGAATTCTGCAGGATAGGTGTTAGTGTCATGACAATAAAATAGTTTCGTCTATTCCATCTTTCCTATTTTCGCTTAACAAAACCACCGAAGAGTGTAAAGTAAATGAAGGAAAGAGTTATCCCGACGAAGAATCACGTGAATATTTAAAACGAGTTGTGCATTGCTTTTACTCGAGCTGTACATCCGTGATACGAGGCAAATCCTGACGGAAACAATTGATTGGTAATCAAGGGAGAGACAGGTTTGTTACCCGGACAACCTGAATTAAAAATTCTCACACAGTACTTTGCGTGTTTAAGTTATTTTGAATAGTGTATGTAATGTAATCGGCATCCCGATTAATCACACTGCTTAATTAATCACCTCTTTTAATTTATTCTGTCTACTGATCTGCCTATATGAAAGAATTTCCTCGTTCGTTAATTTAGATGATAAAAATGAAATTCCCTTATTATCCCTTCTGTCGAAGTTCGCTGTGTTAAGCCCGTCTGTTAAAAATACGTTTCTCTTTGTTGAGTTCGTATATTGAAAGGATAAGTTAATCGTATCTAATCTATCGATTGACCTGGTCGAGGCCAATACTTTTTCAACCGAGAAATATTAACCCGTAGTGTTTTCTGTCCTCTGACTTTCTGTAAATCATAAACATTATTTCCTCTGACATCTGTAATGCGGTAAGGACCGTCGTATTTTCTGCGCAGTTTATCCGAAAGTCCTTTTTTCTTTGCAGGCATGTAAACCATTACTAAATCATCTACCTGATACGTAGGTTCTATTCTGTTGCTATCGTAATGTCGCTTAGAGGCTAGATGTCTTTTGTCGTGTAGTTTTCTTACCAATTCTTCGATATCTTTTGCCTTTTCTCTAAATTTCATGGAAAAAGGGTCCGTCGGATTAAAATTTAATCCTACCTCCAAAGGAAATGTTGGCTTCCTACCGTACATTATCTCGTATGGAGAAATATTTATGCCTTCTAGTGGACTTACGTTATATGCATATACGACTAGATTCAAAAATGTGGACCAATCCTTTTGGTTACGTGCCGTATATTTACTTAAAATATTGGCGAAACTTCTGTTAATGCGTTCTGCTTTCCCATTACATTGCGGATGGTACCCTGAGGTGTTTAGATGCTTTATTTTAAGTTCATCCAATATGTTCTCTACCAAAGCAGCCTTATAAACTGAACCTCTATTGGTGAGCAAGGTGTTAATGGGTCCGTGCACCGTGTAAACCTTATTTACCAAAAAGTTAGCGACATTTTTCGCTGATATGCTTTTTAACGGTTGTGCAACGACCCACGAGGATAGTGCATCTATTGCAAATAGGATATATTTATACCCATGTGAAGAAGTAACCGGTCCAAATATGTCTGATGACCAATTTTCACAAATATTACCCGTAGGTATGGGATGTAGTAAACCCTGTTTGACACCCGTAGGAGAGTTCTTCTCCTGGCATAATTGACACGTACGAACGTAATTGTGAACATCCCGTCGAGCTGTCTTCCAATAAAATCGTTCATTTACTTTTTGCAAAGTTTTACTTTGGCCTGTATGCGCTCCGGTATATGGCGAGTCATGCACTTCGGACAGCACGTCCTGTATCATATTGTTTGGAATGACAAGTAGATTTCTGTCATTATGACGTTTATATAGGACACCATTGATTAAGTCGTAATAACGGACCGACAGATGTGTTGGGTCCCTTTCTTTTAATTCAATTAGAGTTTTTACCTCTGAATCTTGCAATTGGCGTTCGCGAATTTCTTGAGAGCGCATACTTGATGTTGTACCGATCTGCTGATCGATAATACAGATTGCGTCTCCATGATCAATAAAATCGCGCTCTTGGTCTGTGAGTGGTTCTTTAGCTGAGCAGGAGAGACAGTCCGGTACGCAATGTACTTTTCCTGGACGATGTCGGATAGTAAAGTTAAACGTACTAAGCCGAATACTCCATCGAGCCAAACGCTTTGTCAAATCTTTCACTGTGCGTAAATATTGCCTAAAGTGTAGAACGCTAAATACTAAACAGTAGGCCTCTTTCTCACAGATACTATAGTTTATCTGCGCTCCTGTGAACAATCTTGACACAAAAGCAATTGGTTGTGTGATATGTCGTTTTGGATTATTTTGGTCAATTGTGACGTGACAGAGCATTGCTCCAAAGGCAAGCTGAGATGCATCGCAATGTAATTCAATCGCTAATTTAGGATCGAAATGTCGTAAAATGGGTGCACTTGATAGACGGTGCTTAAGCTCATTAAAAAAGTGTTCCCCTGTGCATAGCACCACGCCATGAAGGCGTATAGGGGGTGTGGGGGTAACGCCCCACACTTTCTTGATCCGGTCGTGAGTGGGGGTGATGTGATCAGCATCACGCCCCTGACCGCCTTTACCCCCCAGGGTTTCCCCCAGGTAACCATGTTATTCTACGCTGGGTAGGCACCGGGGCCGCTTCCACCGTTAGAAAAGTTCCCGGATTTGAACCGGCCGGGGATCGAACCCGGGACCTTGAGCATGGTAGTCAGACGCGTTACCAACTGAGCCACCGCTCATTAAATGCAGCAATTTGTTTTTCTCCCATGTTAAATGGTACACCTTTCTTTGTTAGGTCTGTTAACGGTTTAGCTATCAGAGAAAAGTTCTGGATGAAACGGCGAAAAAAATTCGCGCATCCCAAAAAGGAACGAACTTGTTTTAAATTAGTTGGGATTGCTATATCGTGAATTGCTGAAACCTTACGTGGATCGGTGGCTATCCCATCTCTACTGATAATATGACCCAGATTCTCTGTTTCTGCAAAGGCGAAGTGACATTTTGACGGCTTGGCCTTGAGATTAGACTTCCTTAGAGCAAGGAACGTCTTTTCTAACCTTTCCATGTGTTGTTCCCATGTATCACTGAAGACTATAATGTCATCTAAGAATACGCATAAACTGTTCCATTTTAGTCCAGCAAAAACTTTGTCAATACATCGCTGAAATGCAGCTGGTGCATTTGCAAGGCCAAAAGGGAGTCTAGTGAACTCATACGTTCCTACCGGACTAACTAAAGCGGTTTTATATTGATCTTCCTCGGCAATTTTCAATTGATGGTACGCGGAATACAAATCCAACGTAGAGAGATATTTTACACCACTCAAATAGTGTATTATATCCGAAATTAATGGAAGAGGGTAATTTGGGACCTTCATCTTCGCATTCAATCCTCGAAAATCCTCACACAATCTACAATTGCCATCTTTTTTTGCTACTAAAATAATTGGGGCTCCATATTCAGATTCGGATTCCTTGATAATCCCGAGACTAAGCATTTTGTCTAATTCCGACTTAATAAAGTCACGTTGCTTTGGGGACACCCTGTAGGGAGTACGTCGGACTTGGATATCATCTATAAGTGGAATAGTAACCTCGTATGCATTCGTGACACCTAATTGTTCGGGAGATGATGCAAAACAATCCTTGAATTGTTCCAATAATTGTAAAATTCGTTTTTCTGCTCATCAGTTATATCTTTTGAAATATCCAAATCTGTCTTTACGTTTAACTCTTTGTTTGAATACGTGAATGCGCTCTTTAATTTATCGTCACGAATTGCGTTGATAAATTCAAGTGACGTTTCTTCCGGAGGAGAAGAAATAACTTCCGGTTTAAACAAAACACCCAGAACATAGTTTTGTGGAAAGGGGACTTGAAAATGGTTCATATTTATAATAGGAACTTGCAGTGTGGTTGATGAATTTATAAGCAATCTTTGCACTAAACAGCGATATTGGTCATAAAGACCATTATTTACCTCTAAAACAAAATCTTGATTAGATGGAACAGCTGGAGAAAAAGTCACTATCAGTTCCATATATTCATACGGTTTTAAAATTACTGAATGCGCTGAAAAAACCTTTAGTTTAGATGCTGCTCTTCCATTATTCTCGTTTTCCTTCTTGTCGCAGAACGGAAGCTCTCGAAAAAGAGTCTTATCTGTTACAGCATTAGAATGCGGCAGTGTAAAACTCTTTCTTCCGGAAGGAAGATTGTCCGTGAGTGTTTCCGCGTCTTCGTCCGGATTATTTTCCTTTTGCCGAAATGTTGTTTCCTGCTATGGGACTTCGTCGCGATTAGCTGGTAAAGCAAAAGAGATAAATTTACGCGGATGATTAAAAATACGTGGAATCATTATAGTATCTTTACTTTGTCTGGGATAGTGACTGTCTGCAGCTAATACTGTCGTCTCAAGACTAAATTGATCGTCGTTTTTGTCCCGGTTTTGAATCTTGTTTGTACTCATTGATAACTGAGTTTCCATTACGTTTGGTATGAATGAATCTCGTGATCTGTGTAACATTACGCCGGTTGGAGTCAAATACTTAACAAAACAGTTAAAGAAATCAGCCCCCAAAATAATACGATTACGCAATGAAGAATTACCACAGATAGCCAATGGCATTGTAAATTTATGTTGCCCGATTCTGAAATGGAAATTACAAACTGGAGTGTTTCTTGATGCAACTCCTGATAAAGTGGATAGGGTTACAGATCCAGTTTTTCGTGCATAAATCCTAAAATGTGGAGGTAACATTCCAAAATGTAATAGACTGCAAGTACTACCTGTGTCTATAAGAGCGGGTATATTTTTCCCGAAAATATTAACATTAATCATAGGTCTTTGAGAAGAGTGATTATTATTTGACAAGAATGACGAACAAGTTTCGGCGTGATACGCTCGTTTTCTCAGGGGTTTTCCTTCCCTTGGGCTAAAACGACCCCTGTTTCGCTGGCCCTTTAAATGTTTGGGGGTTTTGCATTTCCAGAGAAGGGAGAAGGACTTCGTGTTTCTCTACTGTAATTCCTGTTGAAATTTCCATGCCGATTATTCTGTGAATTTCTGCCTTGAATAGAAAATGATCCACGACCACGATCAGTTGAATATCCTCCCCTCTGTGTAAATGAAACACGCCTAGGACAGTTTCTTGCAAAGTGACCGGTAGATCCGCACGTAAAGCATTGTCGCGACGTATTCCCACTGTTTTGTGCATTGTTTGACTTGCCCCTGTAAGACCCACGAAATGCTGACGAACCTTGATTATAACCAGTATTTCTTTGATTACTTTTCCCATGATTATCCTCCGTCTGCCTATTTTGATCCTGACGGTCAGTATGCCGTGATTGATCCATTGTATGGACATAACGGGTGTGATTGCTCGTGTTGGAATAAGATTCTCGTTGTCTGTCATTATTTCCTCTCACTACTTGTGCGTAAGTACATGAAGAAATGTCGGATTGACGTTTCGCCCGTTCTAAAAGACGTAAATTGGCTAACAATTCGTCCAGCGTTTGTGCGTTCATAGTTACCAATTTTTCGGCGTCTTTTGCCGGTAAACCGTTACACATGAAGTTAATTTTCCCTTCGTCGTTCATATTAGGGTCGGCTTTCTTACACAGTTTCAATACGTCGTAGAAATAATTTTCTATCGATTCATCTTGCAATTTCTTCCGCACTGCAAGGTCAAGGTAGGCTTGGCCAACTGGTAAAACGGGTTGAAAAGCTTTGGGCAAAGCTTCTTCGACCTGCGAAAAATCTTCTAGATTTTCTAAGGTAGTTCGGTTCAAATCCCAGTATGCTAATGTGCTTTTCTTTAAGTAAGCAGGCAAAAATTTTACTTTTTGCGATCCCGTCCATCCCAATATGGAAGAAACTCTTCTATACGTATCAAAAAAAATCTGTGATATTTTCACCCGTGTCAGCGGTAAATGTGTCGGGTTGAATTGACGGTGTTCTGGAGGAAGTACACATCGTAGCGCCTGAAGTACTAGGATTTGACGCGGAGTCTGGCATTTCTAATGCTTCGCTATCAGCGGGTAATGGCGTGTTTATTGCTTCTCTTAAGCAACCAGGTAATGGACAAGCAACAACATCAGTAAGAAGGGGTTTACGTTCACCAGTGGTTTGCTGACGTGTTAGAACCATTAAGAAAACATAGTGTAATGTCACAATCAGCATAAAATGGAACTTTCAACCTATCAGTTTGAATCCACAACATGAACATCATACGAAGCAGAGTTACCTCAAAACGAACAATGAACAACCGACAACATCGAACTAAGGACAAAACGAGATTTGCCTATGCCTGTAACATTTTTAACAAGTACATAATGAAGTGGACAGGGGTCGAGCCTTTGCCGTTAGCAAAGTAACGCACCTCCACCAAACTGTAACGCTCTGGGGATACAAACGTTACTTAAAAGGAATCTTACTCGCTAGAACATAACACAACAGAGGTAGATTAAATATGGTTTATTGTATACTGCATTAAACATTGGTCATGTTGCGTCGTACAACAATCTAAGGCCTGACTCTAGCTAAATAAATGACCAGTTATATTAGAGAAAGAAAGGAACGTCGTCTTACCCACTTAAGGTAGAGAGGAGCGAGGTAGACTGGCAGCATCTCGGTATCGATGTAGGTGAACTCCCCCTCGGCTGACTGGATTATCAGGACTGCACTCTCGACTCTCTGGACTCTCAGAATTAACTGACCCCTTCCATTCTATATCCTGCCCTTTTTATATTTGTGTATGTCCTTTGTCTCACCCTTAGTTCTCCCTTAGGGACACTTGCACTGAGTGGCTTGTGTACTTAGTTAGTCCTTTCTAGGAATTAAGGATGTGCAGGTGCCTCTGCACCTACGAAGGAAGTGATGGGTACTTTCGTACCCATCTGGTGCATCCTTCCCAGAACAGATGCACCTATGACATCCTGTTGTTTTCAAAGTTCATTCCCAGAATCGCCAGGGCCATATAGCACTCCTGGCATCGCAAAAGCCACAATGATATCCTGTTTGGTGGTTTTCCTAGTTCACTTGCACCGACCATAGGAAGTAGTAGATCCTTGACCAAGTTCCAAGAACTGAGGATGAGATAAGTGTACGTATGTGTGTGTGTGCATGTGTGTGTCTTTTTCTTGTCTTTCCTTAGTTCGAGACAATGCCAGTATTATGTAACTACCAGGTTTCTGTACGTTACACAGGGTGTGATATATTTGCAGCATTTCTGGGTACCATGTTGGTCCCTGTACGGTAGACCACTGTTCTGTTAAGTACAGTTCATTGTAGTCTATGTTTGTTGTCCAATGTTCAGCCAGAGATGCAATCCTTTGGCAGTATAAGGTGGCTGGCTTTAATGCAGAAAACTCTGTGATGTCATTTGTCACACCATCCGAGAAACTGAACTAGTCTTCAAGAAATGTACCATGGAATAACATAGCTGAAAATTGGATAGTACAACATTTAAACTATAGACTGGGTGTGGTATAATTTCAAGACCATTTGAATTTTCTGGTGGGTAACATTGGGCATTGTCGAATTGCATGAGGAGTGTCTTACATTTAACTGGTGAAGAAAATTGTATACAGTGGAACCCCGATTTTATGTTCCCAGATTTTACATTTTCCCGCATTATACATTCAATCTTCGTGGTCCCAACATAGCAAAACGTTATAAAATTTTCCTCAATTTTACATTTTCCCGCATTTTAAGTTTTTTCGACTTGGTCCCCTGAAATATGTAAAATTGGGGTTCAACTGTACTTGCTGCAGCTGGTCAGCATACAGGTTCCTATTGACTGTGGGATCACAGTGGGCCAGTGGACAGGATCCTCTAAGTTCTCACAGACACACACAACATGGTCTTCTTTTTTTTTAACACTTAGAGTGCTAATCACGTACCCGAACTTCTCTAGTGGATCACGTATATATACGAAGTTGAATTCAAAATTTATTTCAACGGTCATTTGCCGTACATTTACGAAGTTAGCAATCCTGAGTAATGTTTGGACATCGTACTTCCTCATACTGCCACTAGATGGTGGGCAAATGCTCATAACGGTTCTGTTCACGTCGTTGTCTGATAGCGATATGCTTGCTTCCGTTTTCTACAGTGCCGGCAATTAGAGGGGGCGACCCCCACCCTCCCAATTTTCGCCACTTTTGCCCCCGTACTATGCTAAATCTTATCTACAAAAGGAAATGTATTGTCTTTGCCCTGTAGATTTGGCATCTTGCCCCCCCCCCCCCCCCCCAGTTTTGGGACTCAATCGCCGCCACTGCACAGTGCCGATGATTAGGGGGCAAGGAGGGGCAGTTGCCCCCAATTTTTGGCCATTTTCGCACCCCCCCCCCACTATGATAAATCTTATCTACAAAGGGAAATAAACCATCTTTGCCCCCCTAGATTTGGGACCCAATCTCCTCCACTGCATGTCATATATCTTGTCAACATTTTATTTTTAGTACATTTCATATCATTTACGATGAAACGTCCAAGGTAGCCATGTGGTTATAATGTAACATATCATATATCAAAATAAAGAGGAAGAATCAAACTTTTCAACAGTGTATGATACATATATTTTACATTTTTAGTTTTTGAGATATGATTTTTTAAAAAGTAGTGAAAATGGTCAGCATTCTTGGGACGGAAAGCGACTTAGAGGTCAGCACTCTGTGTTAAAAAAAAAAAACACCCTCTTCAAACAAATGCTTGCCTTCTGGTTTCCAATATCTGGAAAACCTAACTTGTTAAGAATCAACAGCAACCTGTCATGTGGATTTTCCTGCAATTCTTGACAGAAAGTGACTGGGGTCAACTTGTAGGAAATCGTTTGACATCACATGAAGTGAAAACTGAACTGGTTCCATTGTACTGTGCAACAACATGGTGGTTGCTGGTCCTCAACACTTCAGCATGTAGGTGTCTTCACTTCAGCGTGTAGGTGTCTAGTAAGTTGCATACTTGATCCAATTGTGACCAGTACATATTCTACCGTACTGCACTTTTATTACCCATTTGAAGGCTTATCTACATCAGTACTGCAAATGCTATGAATACATGACTAGCACTGGTAATATACTGATTGGTTTTATGTTGCTTTTCTAGACTTTTTATCGTGAGGGTGAATGGTGATTTCATGTAATAGATGAAGTAACAAACAAAATAAAAATGTCCATTTCATATCTAGGATTTGAACCTTGGCACATACAAAAGTTTGTCACAGTATGTTTTAAGTCCATATTATGCACTTATGTGCTCCACTATGAATCGAACCTGGAACCCATAGATCATAAGTAGAGCCACATATTTATGGTGAATAAAAGATCAAGATTTCAGTACAAAAATTGGGCATATTTCAGGATCAAAAGTGGTACTATATATAATGGCATTTCAGTATTATAATGGTGAATAAAACCCTAAATTTGATTTAAAAACTGCACTTGTTACACAAAATTAACATTTCACTGTTAATAGCACATTCAAATATTTATCTGAGTATTAAGTGTATTCCTGTGTAAAGGAGTCCACTTTTGCTTCTCAAATATTTACAGCGGAATTAATCAATTTCCCATGATTTGCGTAAATCGCAGGATAATTCAGACCTCAGAAGGTTTCGTGTCATTTAATAGACCATAAATTTCGTGTAAGAGTTTATTTCACATTTTGCAGTTTATTTCGTGACAGAACGTGGTAACAAAATGCACCTCATACCTTTCAAAAAATGAAAAATTAACATTACAATGTTTTATTTCACATTTTGTGTTTTCGTCAAAAATGAAATATGCATGCCCCTAATCATAAGGCAACAGTGTCAATCACTACACTTATGGGGAGGCAATGGCATAGATGTAGTTAGTCTCTGTGGTGTAGTTGTTAGTTTTACATGCTATGAAAGAAGGGGTGCCAGGTTCAAATCATGGGTGCACCAAGGCTATTTTTGAGTGCATGTTTTACCAGCTTTTCAATTTATCATCCATCCTCAGCAGAAGAAAAATAAACAGAATACATCAGAAAAACAACAAAGTGTATGAGGAAACTATTTTCTGCTTATGTAACTGTAAAGTTGCTTCATTATGAATGACTGTTGCTTTCTTTGTTTTCAATGCATGCCACAGCAACATTTGTTAGAGAGTATACTGCAGAGTCCGCCACTGGAGTCATCGCCATGTTGGCCTTCAGAGATCCAAGTGGAGCTGAAAGATAGAGCTGGCTACATCCAAGTGGGGCCCCCAGATGTGTGTGTGGACATGTTCCAGTTGACATTAATTTTGGGAGCAGCTCTGAACTTGGATTTGGTAAGGAAATTTGCAGTGATTCTGAAAAAATAGTTTTGTGATTGTTGCAAGTTGTATTTGGATAAAATAATTTGGGTCTAAATCATCATAGCCACATGTATTCCAGACATATTGGTGTCTTCGTACCCATAATTTAATTTATTCCGATCTTTTCTTGATATGTCCTCTGTTAAGATTTAGAAATGTGGTCATTGTGAAGAACAGAGCATTTTGAATGGACAAATAAAGTAAGAAATGAACCTTGTGTGGAAAGAGTTAGTGAAGAGAGACCAATGTCAGGAGGTATCAAGAAAGAAGAAAAAAATTGGATGGGACACTGACCTTAGCATGCAATGTTAATTGGTTTATCCATTGTCTAGTGCAGGGATTCCCAACCTTTTTATGTTCACGACACACTTGGGAATGAGATTAAAAACTTGTTAGAATATCTTTTCCATTTTTAATCTTAAATCGAAATGGAATATGTTATCAGGAGAAAATTATATTTATTGTCAAATAAATTCCTACTCCAGTACTAATGTTATCCATTTATTGAAAGATAATATAAGGAACATTATTAATAATGATATTTTTCTAATATTTTTTTTATAAATATAGTTTTTTCGTTTTTCGTTTATCCCTACAATATCTCACCGCACCCCTAGGTCGATTTTGCTGCACCTGGCATCCTGGTTGGGAATCACTGGTCTAGTGTTTTAAACTATACATTTTGAAAGAGCATCTCTTCTCTCATCTTCAGGTGAAATTTCTTTTACCGGTGGTGGGAATTGAACACAAACTACTCCATGGTCCAATTAACATTGCATACTAATGTAGAAGTATTGTCACTAACATTCAGAATGTCATTGCCTGTCTGGTTAAATGTCTGGGGAAATGTACGTTGAAGGAGGAACATCTTTAAATATATGGGATTACAGTGAAATTGCAATTATACGTTTCGCGATAGTACGTTTTTCTCGTTAATACGTTTTTTTCTGGCAGTCCCTGCCAATTCCCATTGGGGTGCATGCTATTATATTTCAGATATACGATTTTTCCAGTTATACATTCGACGAATTCAGTCCCAACAAGGAAAATACTTCAGTTACACGTTTTTAACTGTGCTTGCTTGAAAGAATGGCTGCTCTTGGGAGTTCAAGATTTCCATGATGATAACATCTGCCACCCATTAAATAGTGAAAATAAAAGACACCTGTATGTAGAACTCAGAAGAAAATATAAACAAATTATAGAACAGGCGAAGCAGGATTGGAAAGTAAAAGACACGGAGATGCTAGAAGCAGCAATGGAGACAAAAGACAGTAGAGCGATATGGGTGTGATAAAGAAGCTAAGGGGAAGTAAAGGGACCAACAGTAACATAGAACCAAAAACGTGGGATATATATTTTGCAGAACTATACAAAATACCAGAGGAGGAAGGGTGAAACAATGGCGTAAATCGAATTTTGTGACAGATCGCCTGGAATATCGAAAATTGTGGTCAGCGTTTCGACTAGGATGATGACGTCGAAGCAGGAGTGCATGGATTGCTTTCATCACAGGCGGGAACATTCTATGACGATGGGATACAAAAACTAGTGCCACGCTATGACAAATGCCTGAAAAATAGTGGAAACTACGTAGAAAAGTAGTTTAAGGTCCGTAGAATGCAATACAAATAAAGAAGGTACAAAACTATTTTACTTTATCTTTTACACCCTTTCGGTACTTACTTTCCGAATACGCCTCGTACCTATTTTGTCAACTTCCAAAAGGCATTCGATACTGTAAATAGAGAAAAACTGTGGGAAATGGGAATGTCGGCCATGATGATAAACGCAATATATTCAAAGGTTGAATTCTGTGTACGTTGTCAAGTGGATACCGTGACAGAGGAACGAAAATCGGAAGCGGGGGTAAAGCAAGGATGTGTTATGTCACCCCTGTTCTTCACTCTTTATATAAATGATTTAAAAAAAGGCGACACCCCCAAGGTGTACCGGCGCTCCTGTTCGCAGATGATGTGGTTCTGATCTCAGAGACAAATGCCAGCCTACAAAGGGCTCTGGACAGCAGAGAATCCAAACTGCAAGTAAATCTCACAAAAACAAAAATTATGGTGTTCAAGAACGGATATGTATATGGAAAAGACGAAAGGTGGACTTTCAGAGGGCAAGAATTGGAAAGGGTAATAAGAATAAAATACTTGGGATTAGTTCTCACTATGGCAGGGACATGGACAAGACATATGCAAATGGTACAAGGAAAGGCTGGGGCAATAACAAATGAAATAATGTAGACAGTATGGATATTGGAGAAATACGATATACATTTTGTGGAAAAACTGTATCATACATTATTAATAGGGTACGGGAGGGAGATATGGGGAGCAAAGGGGGGCCGATGTACTAAACAGAATCCAATGCACATTTTACAAGAAGGCTTTGCATATCAGCATGGGCACTGCAAACTGCAGCGTACTACGGGAACTTGGACTGGTAAGGGAGAATACGTGGGGTATGTTGAGAAGGGTTAAGTACTGGGCGACATTAATATCGAGAAGGGATAACTCGGTAAAAGAGCAAGCACTTATGCAACAGGTACAAGGGTAGGAAATGGGAAAATGGGCAAAAGAGATCAGAGGCAAACTTCACGAAATTGGACTGGGATGGAACTGGGAGGGAGAACACGTCGACCAGGGGACATTGCAATTAGTGAAACAACGATTAGAGGATATAAGCAGGTAATAATAGTGGAATGTGAAACTAAGAGATCACTCGAGCTCCAAAGAAGGGGACCGCGGGAATGGGGACAAGCAGCGTACATCAAGAAGGTGAGCATGGTGGCAAGAAAGGGGTTGGCATGGATGAGGCTGGGGTGATGGAGACACAATACAGTAAAAAATGAGGAAAGGAAATATAAATGCATATTATGCAATGGTGATGATGGGACAGAACATTTATTCTAATGTCAGGACATGTGCATTCTGCAGGAGGAGAAGCTACGCAACATAAGCTTGGAAAGTGTGTACGAATCAATAGTAGTGCAAAGGAACATGGAACTATTGGAAAAAAGTGGGGGTATATGTACAAACAGTTAGGGGGAAAAGAAGTGTTGCACGGGATAAGGAAGAGGAATAAGTGTTAGTTTAAGTGAGAACAGTTAAAACGACCAGAACTGCTATTTAACACCTATACGGAATGTAATGGAAAGTGTAGTCTGTAAGGAAGATCATAGTTGTGTAATAAGAATAGATGTAGTGAGCACAGCCGATGGCTCGCACATGAGGCAAGCAATAAATACTTACTTACATTCTCATACAGGTTTTCTTATCAGCTGCAACCATGGGACCAGACTCTCGACTTGGAATTCTATTTTTGTCCCTTGAATAGGAGAGAAGGGGAGAGGCTATGCACCCTTGAACAAGATTGGCCTGTGCTAAATAATCCTGCTTTTGTTCTTTGCATTGCCTTCCGCAAGTCGTAGCTGCCTGAAGCAGATCGGAGATTATCTTTCAAGCTGTCAGACAAGTAACTGGCGCCACACTTCCCAGCCTGTCATAATCATTACAAACAAGCTGAAGAAAGGGAGGGGGAGTTGACAGTGGCCTGCAGGGGGGGGGGAGTTAAGCTGGGACTTATTACTGTCATATTTAAAGATAATACGGTTCTTGAAGACAGAGACGTTGCAGTACTTTTTATTATGCAAAACGAAATCTCAGATAAATGAATTATTGAACACTGTGACTTATTTTTAATGTGTGAATGTTTTTAGAGTAAGCAGTGATCATACACCGTGTGTATGATCTCATTTCAAATGGCAAGCGCCATTTGAAATGAGCACTTTTTCCCCTTTGTTCTATGGGATAAATTGAAGATAAAATGCTATAACTGCTCAACCACTGCATCTCTTTTAAAAATTTAAATGTAAGAATGAACAAAAAGCAACATTTTAAGTAACTTCCGACAATTAAGAGTCCAGGGGGAAGTAGGAGCAAAGTCCCAAAGTTCGAATTTTTCCGTAATGAACAAAATTTTTGAACGCCGTAATTTCCATCTTTTTTTCAAATTTGCGGCAGGAGAATTACATATGATCATAGAGTGATCTTTTGTTGTGTCCCCCCCCCCCCTCAGCATCCATAGGGCCGACGCTAGAAGCTAAATTCCGTAATTATGCAAAATTTCCAAATGCCGTGATTTCTGTTTTATTATATATTTTTCGAAGTTGCGGCATGAGCATTACATATCCTCATAGTGGTCTTTTGTTGTGCTTCTCTCAAAATTTTTACCATCCAGCCTCCATAGGGCCGACGCTAGAAGCGCAATTCCATAATTACGCAAAATTCTGAATGCAGTCATTTCAGTTTTATTATTTATTTTTCAAAGTTGCAGCACGAGCATTACATATCCTCATAGAGTGGTCTTTTGTTGTGCTTCCCTCGAAATTTGGTTAACCCAAATTATTTGGAGGCACAATGTGTAAATTTTACCTCGGCTAAAAGCCAAGTGTTTAAGAAAACAAAACCAATTTCCTTCTCTCTACGACAATTAGTTCTCGAGCTACGATTTTTTTGTACTAGCAGCAAGTATGAAAAGCACATGCTTACAAAGGTGCGGGCTTCAACGGGAATACAGGCACGCGAGGCTCCATCTGCTAAAGGTTTTAAGTACACTTTATGCAGAGAAGGCTAATCGGAACTGGAACAAATTGGTTCAAGGCCGCATGGTGAATGAATAGGCTGCTACGAAAGCAAGGGAGAGGTCGACTGGTATACGGGACAGGCTTCTGGCAAATTTTGCCATTGGCTGGGTTTGGAAAACGTAAAGCAGGGAAACGAGAGTTACAGTAAACATAAGATCGAGATAAACGTCCTAATGTTCAGCATAGTTTTTTGCAGGGAAATGGCTGAATGGATCAAGTGGTAAATCTTGCTTGTACCCCTTTCACCCTCCGCCACCTTCAATGTCTATTTCTCGTGAATTTGTGAATTTACAATATCGATTTAGAACAGATTAGTGCAATACAGCAAACTTTGGTGTATATGTAGTACTCTTTTTCTTTCTTTGTGTACTTAATCTTACCATTTTAATTATATTTCAATAATACGTTTTTCTCAGTTATAAGTTTTTAGCCTTCTGTCCCCCATAAAACGTATAACTGAGATTTCACTATTATTTTTTAACCTCAAGATTAGTGGATGGAAGTCAAACTTAAACTGTAGATCCAGTTTGGATTAGTCTGCATGTAAATCCTAAGTAACACAAATTTTTCCAAACTTTTCAGTATGCATCACTGCCTGCTGCTCCTTTTATAACTTGGATCTTTTTTCAGCTGAAATTGAAATTTCAAATTAAATGCAGCTAACATGTACTTAAGTTGTCATTAAGTGACTGTAGAGTAAGGATACAATTTACAATATATTTCCCCGTGCATGTTTTTATCACCCAATTCTGCTGGCCTGGCCCAGTCTCCAGTTGTGGATTTTTTTAAAAATATTGCTCCACAACTTTCTCATGGAGAATTTATTTTTACTTGTGAAAGTTTTATTTATCTGTGTGAATAATTTATAATTTTTGCTTTCTTATTTTTGTATACTTATAGTTGATTCCTGGGGAGCTTGAAGCGCAGGTGGAAGAATGTTACTTTCTATATACAGTTCTTGGTTTCCAAGTTCAGTCCAAATCATTGTCTAAAGTTGGGAATTCGTGCATACTTGATGAGAAAATTGTTGTAAGGATCAGAAGCTCTTTGGAATGCCTCCGGTTGTACTTTTCCAAACAGCTAGGTCTTACACTTAGCTTTATGTGGGATGAAACAGTGTTTGGTGAGGCAGGGGTTGATTTTCAGAAGTTAATCCCAAGCAGCAGCGACTTAGACGGACTCATTGATCTTTTGGATGGTGACTCTGAATCCTATAATGAAGTCCGGTGTGCTCTGACATCAGTTGGTAATGATCAAACTGCCTGTGATCCTGTGCCATCTGTCAACATGCTGATCAAGTTGAATATCCTGCCAGGACCTGATTCTGTGATTAATGTGGCCAGAGATAGTCAGAGTGAGGTACTGACAGAAATAGGATCCAGAAATGAATCTGATAAAGCTCAGATAGAATCAGAAGTGAGCACAAGTGCACTGGGTGATAATTTGCACATCAATCTTGCCGGAGAGATAGCTAACGATGGTGAAAAGCAGTTGTCGAATGATTATTTGTCTCAAAGTGAGGTCAGAGAGACTGAAAGGCCTCGAACAGCACAATCTTCCAATGCGCCTGTATCAGAAGACAAGCCAAAATCTGCACCTGAAGGTTTCTTTGTAAATGTGGAAGCTGCAATGTCTGGAGATAAATCGAAACCAGTGCAAGAGCCTCTGCAGGAGCATGTCTCAACGCAAGCAACACAGGAGTTACCGTCAGCAGCTGGTGATTGTCAGGCTTCAAGACACGATTCTCCCTCAAAATCTACCCCAACTACACCCGTGGAAGCCGGAGAAACTAGTGGCTCCTTTCCGAACCCTGTGTTGATGCCACCTTCTGACGGTTCTAGGCCGCAAAGCTCTGGCAGAGGAAAGTTTTCTCTCAAGGGCATTCAGCCATGTCATTTCTTCAGCGTCACAATAACAGTAGAAAGCATTGTGCTCCACGATATACCAGAGACTAAGACATGCAAGTTCAAGTAAGTTGAGTCATTGAAAAATGCACACACTCTAAGTTAAATATGTCTTGAAACTTTGTTGCCAGGGAATGATGAAGATACCTTCTTGTGAATTTGGCAATGTTAGCTCCAGAAATGTTTCAGAGTTTTTGATTCTTATCTTCTATGATTTACTTCATGAAAACCAATCTACAACTTATTCCCAAGAAGTCTCTTCATCATATGATAAGTTATTTGGTAATACAGGGTAAGTCAAAATGATGGACCCGACTTCAGGCATTTATTCTGTGAAATATAATAAACAAATGTTATTGTGAAACATGTGCTAAGAAAGGTAAACTGTCAAAGTTTTTTCAAACAAATCACAAGTGTTCTATGTGAGCACCTCGCGTAACACGGCACACATCAAGCCGATAGTCTATCTCCTGCCAAACCTTGTGTAGCATGTTGCGGTCAATATCAGCAATGGCTGCTGTGATGCGGGCACGCAGGTTATCCAATGTTGTTGGAAGTGATGTAAACATGATCCTTGACAAAACCCCACATAAAGAAAGCACATGGGTCAAGTCGGGGGAATGAGGTGGCCAATGAAGGAGAAATCGATCCTCTGGAGATGCACAGCCTATCCAACGTTGTTCCAATGCCCAATTGAGATGGTCCCGGACGCTGCCATGGTAATGCTCAGGGGCACCATCCAATTGGAGAATGAAATCTGTGATATCCTGTGCAAGGAGCCATAGTTGCAGCATTTCAAGGAAAACAAGTCCTGTCACAGTACGTTCATGGAAGAAAAAGGGCCCATAAATCTTTTCATGGGAAATGGCACAAAAAGCATTCACTTTGGGAGAATCGCGTTCGTGTTCCACAAATTCATGGGGGTTAGCAGTTCCCCAAATCCTTACGTTTTGTCTGTCCACTTTCCCTGAAAGGTGAAAAGTTGCTTCATCACTGTAAATTAACCTCTCAGAGAACCCATCCCTTTCCATTAATGCGAATAAATCAGCACAGAAGGACGCGTGCAAAGCATAATCAGTGTCTTTTAAGGCTTGAACTAGTTGCAAGCGGTAGGGTTTCATTTGTAAACGTTTCCGCAGAACCCGCCAGACAGTTTTCTGTGAAAGTTGAAGTTCTCTCGCTGCCCGGTAGGTGGACTTCTGTGGACTCCGCACGAAACATGTGCGCACTCGTTCCACTGTCTCTTCCCCAGTCGATGGACGGCCAGTCGATTTTCGTTTACAGATGCAGCGCGAATCTCTGAAATGTTCATACCACTTACGAATGGCCTTCCCCATAGGCGGTTCTCTCCGATACTTGGTACGGAAATGCCGTTGCACACTAATCACAGACTTGTTCACATGATAATCAAGCACACAGAAAGATCTCTTGTTCTCCAGTCAACACCATTTTCCTGCTCGTTGCTGACTCCTAGTGGTAGAAAGTGGAAACACTGCATGGAAACTAAACTTTGAAAGTTAACCTTTCGAGGTGCAGTCTCACAATAACATATGTTTATTAGATTTCACATAATAAATTTCTGTAATCGGGTCCATCATTTTGACTTACCCTGTATTCTTACCATTGCAAGATTTAACCACTAAAGTAGAATCCAAAGACTTAAATACCTTTCTTTTATCATATTTTCATTCTTGTTCTTTAGAATAGGAAAGGAAACAATAACATTGAGTACCTACTTATTTTTTAGATTTTAGAGCATATACTCTTGTTTCACTCTTGCTCACAAGTACTCCCTGCTACTCCCAAGGGGTGAGCATACGTTCACATTTTGATATCAAAGTAAAAGAACATAAATATGGAGAAACTAGTACTCATTTTATACGCAGAACTGTTTTTCTTCTTTGTTCTATTAATAATAAAGTGAGTACTAGTTTCTCCATATTTATATACTACCGCGTCTGTTTTCCCAATTATGAATAAAAGAACATGTTGGAAACTAAGCAGGTGGTTATATATATAGTGGAATCTTGGTTTTACATTCCCACATTTAAGATTCATCTTCATGGTTCCAATAAAGCAAAATGTTATCAAATTTTCCTGCATTTTTAGCTTTTGCAGCTGGTCCCAGAAGAATGTAAAATCGAAGTTCCACTTTATACCCATACAGTAGGGTACAGTGAAAATATTCTTTTGTTGAATTTCAGAAACTGGTAGTGCTCAAAATATGCCTTTACTGCACCCCTAATCGCCGCCACTGACTAACACAAATTACTGATTGAAATTAAAATATATGTGTGAAATATATAACTTTAGATTGACATTCATATTCCAAGGATGCTGCCCTCCCCCCCCCCCCCCTGGATGTCCATGATGATATGTATTAAGTCTTATACTCCAAGAAAGTGATCGTGCAGTGTAAACAATCAGATACACGTTGCAGTCTTATTGAACTATGTAGTGAAATACAAAATAAAATCATCCTGCCCTTAAAAACACAATTTTTGAACCTTTTCAATGTAACCAATGGAGGTACAAAATAACTAGTACATTATACCTTCCATCTGCCACAAGACAAAACGTGAAGAGCACAGCAACTGTGTCATCTTTAAAATCCCTTCTGCCGCACTATCTCCAACAACGAACTATAAAATTTCTTCGTGAACATTGGGCAGGCCTCTTCCTAACAGTTTTTGAAAAAGCTTGAAATGGTACGTTTAGTAAACATGTTATGTGGAACAAATACATAGAATGTATTTAGAAGAAAACTACCCTTCATGTTATAACAACTCACATTAAATAATTTCACGAGCACGACATGATGGTATCTTAAAAGCAGCTTAAATTTTTGCTCCAATGTAAGGAAGAACACGTAGGGTGAAAATAAACTGTTTATCAACAATGCAAAAAAGAAAAAACATAACTCACATTAAGCTATAGGCCGCTGATCCTTACAGAGGCTGCCACCAGTACAGAAAAGTATCGGCACCTCTTTCAGTGCTTGCCTATTGCATACAATAATAACGGTCTTACTTCAATACCTATCATTCGGCACTCAATGTGACAACATGACATAATATTACATATTAATGTTAGTGTTTTCAGTTGATCGTAGGGGGTGTGGAAGAAAATTAAGGGGCACGCAAGCACCCCCTTTTGCCCCCCTGGTGCCGCCCCTGACGATGCTATTAAAAGCTCACTGCATTATCATTATGTACCTTGCAAGTGTTCAACTGCACACACACACACCATCAGACAATGCATCCAATTGCAGAAGAATATCGCATGTCATTCTGGTGGGTGGCTGTATAACCAATTGGCCCATGAAATTTTCAAATGAAAAGTGAAAACTGAAGAAGTGAAGTAATCGAGTCGAGATTTTTTTGTGTATTGTAAGGAAGTGAAGAGGCATATTTTGAGCAATATCTATTTCTGAAATTTGACAAAATGTTTTTTGCCGTACCTTAACATACAAGTATACAGTGTAGTGTATAGTGGACTTTTAAATGTTGCTACATCTACAGGATGTATCTATAAGGTATCACTAGATTGGAAGCTATGTGAGGGAGGACTTTATTCACCCAAAAAGTACAGCACATGCTCCCTTCTTAATTACCCATCCTGCTGTCGTTGGAATATTTTGTTGCGAACACCTATTCATTGCTATTAATACAGCCCAATACGTCTTTTACTGCATCAGATATACATCTTCTTGTAGATCTTGTAAGACCTCTCCTGACTGTTGTGGTTCAGATCCCACTTTATCCCAAGTTTTTCACTGATGCCTTGAGAGAAACCTGATCTTGGTTTGTACTTTAAGCAGTCATCAACAACATTAATGTACTGTATTACACAAATGCAACAGAATCTTTATAGATTCTTCACAATAATCCAACTCTTAGCAAAGACCAAGGATCAGTCCAATTAATTTGACCTTGCTCTTTGGTATTGCGTGCCACTGATCTACCAAGCTCAGACTAGCTATTTCATTTGTCTAGTTTAGTTGATAGAAACATATTTTTTGCAAGTGAAAGAGAATAGAGTACTTTAGTATTATACGGACTACTTCATTTCAGACCGTCTGTTTTCTGGGACAGCAAAAGAAACGCTTAAGGACATAATAGGAACACTGTATTTGAAAGTTTACAATATATAAATCAAAGTAACCTAACCTAACTATGGTAAATTACTCATGTTTGCAAGGGGAATATAATTTGTTAGGTTAGGTTAGGTTCATTTATATATTGTAAACTTTCAAATACAGTGTTCCTATTATGTCCATAAGTGTTTCTTTTGCTTTCCCAGAAAACAAACGGTCTGAAATCAGGAGTCCGTATAATACTAAAGTGCCAAAAATAGTATTATTTTAAACAAGAATTCAGTTTTAATCGTGTTTCTGTCACACACCCAGATAGTGTGAATGTTTGGTATTAAGCAGATATAATTTAAGGTGGCTTATTACATATTTGATATCTAGTTTTGTCATACCTGTTATTTGTAAATGTTATCCAGAAATAATCCTTTGGTAAAATAAATCAAAAAAAGGAGAAAGTTATTACTCACAATCTTTTTTAAGTCCACTTTATGCACAGATAGGGTAATTGGTATTGGTAGTGGACCTAGAGTTTAAAGTGGGATCTGAATCACTATGCGCCTCCACTTGGTATCAGGCCTGGGATCCCTGTGTAGACCACATTGTTATGCAACTGCTGCAGGTGCAATCAGTAACTAGTTGGCAACTTCCACACATTCACACCAAAAATGAAGCCATTGCATCCATTTCATTTCATCATTGTTGCTCCATGTATACATAGGAAGCAAGGAGACATGGTAATGTACTCATGACCATCAGTGCTCTTCCACCAGTTACGACATTTTCTATGTGATTCGATACTTGCAAGCTAAAGGACAACTTGTGGCTGATATTCATTTAAGGGTGTGCATTGTGTGTGCATAAAACTTCATAAGCGAAGTGTGTGTGCAGGAATAGTGTCATAAATTTTGCAACACTATTACAGTTCAATTTTTTTAATTTTTTTTTTTGTTATTTTGATTTGCTTTTATTTTAATTCGCTTTTTGTGCCACCTTTGGCTAATTTGCGAAGATGGGGATGAGTGATGAAATTGATGAATGGACACTCACAAACTTCTATGCCCAGGCTGCGAATTCGAACCCAGGGACCCCTTGCATCGTAGCATGGTGTGCTAACCACTAAATGTAACAAGTTTTAGGGAAGAAATGAAGGCTTCACTTCATATGTTTACCATTGTAGGTCTGTGATATATGATTGAATTTTTAAAAGGATTACATGTAATATTCCCAGATCTCCATGTGGGTGATCTGAGGTCTAAATTCTTTCCTGCGTTGCCCCCACATAAAGTGGCTCTGGGGTTCACCCAACCTCAAATTAATGGGTACCGGGGACAACCCTCCAAGGTAAAGGCACCCAGAGAGTGGTGCTGATCACATCACCTCCAAATTGGCCCAGATAGAGAATGTGTGTGGCCGTACCCCCACATCTTCTAAATGTGCCTTGATGACATGGTGCTATATGTACAGGGAACTTTACCTTTGCATGTAATATTATTTTTCATATAATGCTATCTTGCATAAAATGGAAACTAGCGTGTGTCAGACATGACTGACCGAAGATAGTATTTTTATTAGCCTTAATTTGCAAAAAAAAATTGTTCGCCACTTGCTACGATTACCAACAAAGTTAATAAATTCGAAGTTCTACATTCACATTCCAAAATCATGACCCTTTATCAGTTGGTCTCCTTTGGTGTAATTGTTTTATTATAGCTGAAAACACTTTTAGTTCATCTTTTAATTCAGTAGCCTTCATGTGTTAACATTCTGGGAGTTTTCTACACTTTTCAAACAAAAGATCAGATGGCATGTCTTTATGCATACTAATATCATAAAATAAATTGAAAAATCACCATGATGTTTAAGCTGCTCAAATCTTTCTCTTAGAGCTACAATAATAGTGTAGGACCTGGTAATATGAATCAACTTTGTACCATTTTTGTGGATCTTTTTTTTTTCCTTTCCTAATTTGCTGCTTCTTTCGATTTCGGCCCTGTACAGTGTTGCCTATCTTTGGATCATCTATATCTAAATTCGATGCCAATTCCATCAATTCACAGGTCGCCGTCCCCCTACCCCTACGCCTCCACAAGTGGAGGTAGGAAGGCCCTGCTAGGCTGCCAAGTGTCGTCTAAGAAACTTTGAAATTTTTCATCACTCCTGCTTTTTTGTTTCGAAGACATTTGCTCATTACATTACGTAGAGTAAAAATTCATACCAGGTAACTAGTGAGCAAAGGAATGTAAAGCCAGGCAACTGGTTTGCAATACACTGAGCCTCATGTGCGACCATTTGGACAGTTTTATTGCTGCCACTTATTTGAAAGAGCGCATCATAGGCCTCTGAGTTAAGGTATCAAAACTTTCAAGTTTTCAATGAGCTTATTTTTTTTTCTTCTCTTCAAAATTTGCCACTCTGGGCGGTGGCATGGTTCGACCTCCCCTTCCACCGGCCCTGATTCAGTGCGCAAAGGGATGCAGAGGGATGGTATCCCTCACCAGCTAGCAAAAATTCCCCCCAGCTATCTCATTGTCACTATGTTTAACTATAGGAGCATCCCCTCAGCTATCATTTTCCACTTCAGTGCTGGTTGAATTGCAGCCTGGACATAGTCATTTCTTTCTTCATCTTCATAATCATGATTACCCAGAATCGCAGAAAAGTGCTCAAAAGAAGAAAATACTCGAGTGCATATGGCTGCACCCTTATTATTTTTATTTTTTAATTTAAGATCAAACTCTTGCAGTGCATATCTAGATTTTCCAATTCTAGTTGACGGAGAATATAAGCATGAAAGGTGTGGTGGTTACACAATTGCTTTTCCCAGTGTTCGACCTCCATATGCTGTGGTGTGAGCTGTCTGGGGGCCCATCTCGCTGACACTTTGCGATACCCAAGTTCTTCATGGATGATGGTATATGCACTACCATATGAAATGCCCACCTCATTTGCTGTTCTTTGGATTGTTGACCACCGGTCCTCCTGAATCAATGCCTCCACAGCGTCAACATTACCCTGTGTGTGGGATGTGGAAGGCCATCCAGAACGGTGTTCATTGAAGACATTCACATGCCCTGTGTTGAACTTTGCACACCAGTTACAGATATGTGTGAATGTCATGCATGTGTCACAATACACTGCACACAACTCACGATAGATTTGTTTCTGTCCCTCTGACCACAGAAACTGAATCACACTCCCCAGCTCAACTGTGTCGAACATCTCAAACGTAGCTGCCATTTTGAAACAACTGCCTCTCGGCATGCACACACCTGCCATCTCGTGGAAAGGTGGCAAACTACATGTACTTCCAAATGTATATTTCAGTTTTTGTGAATACATTTCCGTTCGGCTCTAAAAAAATTACTCAATTACTTTTTGATATCCCCTCATAGTATGTTATTTTATCATCATTCTTTGTTCCAGGTTCTACCATCCTAAAGTTGACATATCTGCTAGTGACCATCCAACAGTCATAGTGGAACCCATGAAAACATTGCATTTGAGAAACATCAGGGGCAGGTTGAATTTCTTGTCATCAGAACAGGAAATGAACCGTGTACTGCTATCCTGGCCACCTGAGGTGTATGTGAATGAGATCATTCATGATTCTCCAAATCTGATAGCACAAGCATCGCTAGATATGAGTATTCTTCTGTCACAGAAAAAGGTAAGACATGGTGGCTAATGGGCAATCTTTGCAAATATGACGAATTCTATATCAAGAACATCAAGCAAGCAGAATAATCCAATTATTCTGTGATATAATTTATGTAGTATTTAATATAAACAGCTCATTCCTCCTTATTACAATTGGTGATGTTGCACAATCTTGTTTGTAGTCAGACCCAATGAAGTGGTAAAAAGCAAGAGTATGCTGGATTACTTATTGTGCTGAATCAGGCCAAAGATACCCGATTGTTTATTTATAACAAGATATATGAAGGGCTCTGGTGTAAAACATGGTGACATTTTTGTCATTTTGGAGTTACAATGTGCATCATGTAGTCCATCGTAAATGAAGTCGAATCGTACTCGAAGTGTTTCGTTTCGTCAACAGATGAGAGCTAGACGTGTTGAAAGTTATGGTATCTACCAGTTGTTTCATGTAAAGTATGGTAAGTTGCAAAGATGGCGGTGAAACGGCTGTTACTGAATTGCAACGTGTCTCAGAAAGTTCGCGAGTATTTAGGCAACAGCAAAGATGAGAACGAGTTAGAAAGTGTATATGATTCCCATAATGACTCGGAATATGTACCACCGACTAAGAATGAGGAGAATGAAGAGGTTGCCAATCAAAAATGCAACTAAAACTTTGCATGGCCACGTACATTTTATTTCATGTAAAACGTGGTATCTACTGTAGATACCATTGGTTAGCTGCAGCAGTGCTCGTAATGGCAATTTTCGGATTAAATGTTACTCTCGTACCTGGATGTGAACTGCGATCTAGTAGAAAAGCACATACTTTTCTTCAACTAGATATAAATAACTGTAGCCACATAGAAATTCGTTGGATTTTTAATTGGGTATGCGCATTTAAGGCTGCTCTAAGATACCATGCCTCCCAAGCAACATCAAAAATGTATTACACTTAAGGAATATATAATTTGATCTGAATCATATCAATTATTTGGAACAGTTTAGTTTTTATATAAAATATTTTCCATAGATCTGTAATGCACATTTTAAAAGTTTTAATATTTTTATGATGGACCTAATAATGTATTTGTAATTTAATTAACTTCCATATTTATGATATGTGTGACTTTGATGAAAGCAAATTATTTTAATTGTTGATATTGCAAATATGTCTTCTTCTTGGTTCGAAATAATGACTATTTTAATCCATAAGAGCCAAATATCAGTGAAAACTATTAAAAATTAAAGCCCTGTGTACATTTTAAATCATTCTTTACAAACATGTTAAGTTAAAGAAAAATACGAGGGTGGTTTGAAAAGTTCTCGGAATCACCACCAGATGTCAGTGCTAGGACAACGAGGTTCTCGCATAGTAATAGGCCATCATTTATTAATAAACACGTGGCGCGTCAGTGTTCTGGGTAGAGATCTGTGGTGCGGACGTCACTTTGTAGTTGTTCCCGTGCAGTGCTTTGTGAAGATGGAAAAAATCGAGATTCGAGCGGTGATTAAGTACTTCGTAAAGAAAGGTATGAAAGCAAAGGAAATTCATGCCGATTTTCTGAACGCACTGGGGGACTCTGCTCCTTCTTATTCAACTGTTGCAAAGTGGACAAACGAGTTTAAATTTGGTCGGGACAGCTTAGAAGATGATCCACGTAATGGTCGCCCAAAATGTGCTACTACCCCAGAAATTATTGAAAAAGTGCATAAATTGGTCATGGAGGATCGCCGACTGAAAGTGTATGAAATTACTGAAGCTATAGGAATGTCATCCGAACGGGCATATCACATTTTAACAGTTGAATTGGATATGAGAAAATTATCTGCAAGATGGGTGCCGCGACTTTTAACACAGGACCATAAACGCATCAGAGTGGACATTTCCGAACAATGTTTGACTCGTTTTAAGAGAAACTAAACAGATTTTTTGCGCCGGTTTGTGACGACAGATGAAACGTGGGTCCACTACTATACCCCAGAGACAAAACAACAGTCAAAGCAGTGGAAACATGTTGATTCACCACCACCAAAGAAAGCAAAGGCAATACGGTCGGCCGGAAAGGTAATGGCGTCAGTGTTTTGGGATGCGAAAGGGATTCTGTTGGTCGATTATCTTCCCACTGGTCAAACAATTACGGGACAATACTACGCTAATCTCCTCGACCAACTAAAGCATAAGATACGGGAAAAGAGGCCAGGTTTGGCAAGAAAGAAAATCATCTTGCATCAGGACAATGCGCGCCCTCACACAAGTGTCATTGCCATGGCAAAAATTCATGAACTTGGTTACGAATTGTTGCCACATCTGCCTTATTCGCCTAATTTGGCTCCCTCAGACTTCCATCTTTTCCCCAAACTCAAAAGTTTCCTCGGTGGACGGAGATTCTCTTCAAAGGAAGAACTAATAGCCGAAGTTGACACGTATTTCACAGGCCTGGAGGAATCTAATTTTCGAGATGGGATCAAGGCATTGGAACATCGCTGGACCAAGTGCATTAGTGTACAGGGAGACTACATTGAAAAATAAAAAAAATCACTGTTGTAAGTCGTTTCTTTCTATTCCATTCCGAGAACTTTTCAAACCACCCTCGTACAACAGAAAGTTACAAGGTCATAATTGTGTCTTCATTGATTTTCTTTATTTTATCTTGTGTCACTTTTGGCTTATTTGCGAAGATGGAGATGAGTGATGATATGATGAAATTCATGAATAAGCACTCAAAAACATCCATACCCAGGCCGGGATTCGAACCCGGGACCCCTGGCACCATAGTGCAATTTCCTAACCAGTCGGCCACAGGGGCCGGTAATTGTTATCTTGAAGATAGAGATTTAAACTAGGGATGGCTTTTCGAAAAAATTGTTTTTCGATTTTCGAAAATGAAATTTTTTGTCTTTCGGAAAAAAAATCATTTTTGGTTTTTCGAAAAAGAAATCGTTTTTCACTTTTCGAAGAAAAAAAATAGTTTTTCGAGAAAAAAACCTTTTTTTGTTTTTCGCTTTTTTGTTTGAATTTTTTTTTAACTTTTCATTTTCGAAAAAAATCTTTTTAGATTTTCAATTTTTAGATCAAAAAGAAGCCATTCCTATTTTATGTATAAATTGCTTATTGAATCACAAAAATCTAATATTGCCATTGTATGCAATTTGGATAGTCTACATAACACAGCTTTGTATCAAGAGAGGCTTGTGAATCGCATTCTGCTTGGCATGCTGAGGTAATAAATAGAGCCTCTGTCTGTGTGAAGTAGATATGTGTAGCTGAAAAACCGCTCATATATAAACATGTTTTTACGAATATTGATCTCCATATAGATATAAGGAAGTTATTTTTAATCACAAGCATTCAGAACTTATTTTTTTAAATACTAACGTAATAAAATGACGAAATCTACTTTTCTAATTTCAGTCAGACGCAGGAGCAAAAACTTGTTACAACAAGTAGCTCAGGTTATTGTTTATTGAATAAAATTATTATTATTAAATGCTTTCATTTTTGTATTGCAAATTGTTATTATTGTTGGTTGCTATAAAAAGTCTAATGTCAAAATATTATTATTGAACTGACATCACAAGTTAGCTTGAATAAAGCGGTATCTGATCACTCATTTTGATATCGTTGCATGTAAAGCATGGTAACTACAACAATTCCTTGAACAACCCTCAAACAAATCGCATATAGCACCACCGAGTAAAATAATTCGGATGAAATATCATGTTTGTATGATAGTAAACATACAAGTGAATCATATTTGCTGTAAATAATTTAGAAATTTATTTTAATTTGTAAATCAGATTTTTTTTAAACATCAACTTTCAATATCTCGAAATCTGCATTTTGTCACTTACCATGTTTAACACCCGAGCCCTTCATATGATATTATAGCTACATGGTTTTCTGCCACTGTCTTGATTGTATATTATATCTTGAATTTCCAAATTCATTGTCATGTAAGTTTTTCTTGTTTTATAATTCAATACTTGTAACAAGAAACACTGTGCTTTTTATAATATAAATAGTGAAAACATTTTACAGCACAAGGAGTAAGACATGTTGCCAGTCAGTGCCGAGTGTGGCCTAGTCCCAACCTCGCTGCCGAAAGTTCTAGGTTGAAGTCCTGACCTACACATCAGAATTCCTATCTGAGTGTCCTTTCATCAATTTCATGTAATCACCATTTGATCCTCGTCATCGTGATTAATCAAAAGTGGCAGAAAATTTTAAAATAAGAACCCTCCCCCCACGAGAAAGATACATCCAATTCAAGATGGTACATTCCTTAACAAAAGTTTAAGGCCACCCACATTTTCTAAGTGTTATATAAGAGCACAGAACAGTACTTCAGTAGTCAATTGGACCACCTTTAGCCTTCAAACAGGCATTTACTCTCTTCGGAATGGATGCAATCAGCTGTCTGCATTCCTCAGCACTGATGTCCGCCCATGTTAATGCAATTGCCTCTTGCAGTTCTGGGATAGTTTTTGGCTGATACTGACGTAACCTGTTCCCAATTGTGTTCCAAAGGTTTCCAATTGGATTTAGGTCTGGGCTTCGAAAGGGCCATGGCAAGAACTAGTCATCTCTGGGTGAGGTCTTCCTCACAAACACAATTACAGGGTGCATGGCTGCCTTTGTTTGTTACACCCTTATAATGCATTGCACACCTTATCGCAACGTTGCAAGTCACATTAGCAACCTCACTATGTATAAAAAAAATGTATTTAAGCAGTATTGAAAATCAGTGCTGGTGCAACACACTCTCCTTCCCCCCCCCCCTTTTATTTCATTCGCAAAGGTGAAGAAGTGCTGTATTTTAGACTAATTGTGAAATCGTACGAAATGGCATATTTTCACTAATTATGCTTCGATTTTCAGATTCAAAGACCAACAAATGCTATTTCAGCCCTTCTTATCAAATATGTCCATCAAAATACCAAAAACATGTTTCTACACATTAATTTACGTCCATAATCACTTACTACCACATTTTACACGTGGCCTTAAACTTTTGTTTCGGACTATACATTGAAGCTCTCTTTCTCATAGTCCCCTCATGGTGGAGTGGTTAGCACATCATGGTATGAGTCCCGGGTTCGAATCCTGGCCTGGGCATGGATGTTTGTGAGTGTCCATTCATCAATTTCATCATATCGTCACTCATATGTCATACCCATCATCGCAAATTTAACAGAATTGGCACAAAAAGCATAGTAAAATAAAGCAAATCAATCAATCAATCTTTGTCATAGTCATTTCCCTTGTTTACAAGGTCAGTAAATGTAAATATTAAAACTCCGTGGTGTTTACACACCCACTCTCTTGATTTTCCTTTTATGTATTTAGGAAGAGATTAGAGCCGAGCTGATACCGATTCTGATGTATTGGTCGAATTTACAACAAAAATAGTAGCACAAAAGGTGCATTTTTACAGGAACTACAGAAACATTCAGCTAGAATATTATTGTTATTATATCCTTCTTAGCATCGAGTCAACCTAAGTTCAATCTCAATACAGAAATAAGAGAAAGATGTGCCATGAAATTAGTTTAGCATAGTGATAATAATTTAAATGCACGTTTCTTTCGTGTAGTCACATTTCATGTATATTTATTATTAGTGGTGGTTCTTTTTTCTGGTGGTACGCAACAGTATGCCTTAGTAGCACTTTATTTTGCAGCTGATGATGAAATATACATTTTAATTTTTTCTTGTAATTATTGTACATTGCTTTTCTAACTTGGGTTAATAATGACAATGAGATGAATGACAAAGTGGTGAAATGGGTGAGGAGATAAACACAACCTAAACCAAAGTTCGAACCTGGGACCTCTGCCTTCGAAGTAAGTTACACTAACTATCCCACTGTCATGGAGGGTTGCATAATTCAATATATGTATGAATGTACAATCACATATGAATATACTGCAGTATTATTAGCACTTATAAACATGAATGATTTCAAGACATTTTGACTTCTTTTGTGTTCCCTATCAGCTTGGTGGCCTGGTGATCTAATGCTATAAGTGATCAACTCTTAGTCTTGCTTGCAAAGTTCCCAGGTTCAAGTATCAACTTGAGCATAGTTTTACTGTGAGTGTCCCATCATCTATTTCATCTTCATCATCCATATCAATCAAAAGTTGCACAATAGTGAACCTAAGTTTTTGTTGGGGGCAGAGTCCTGCACGCGGACCAGTTTTGCTTACTAAACCCACCTAGTCACCTGGCCAAGTTGTCATCCTCCCACCTGGTGAGTCAGCGAGTAAGAACTGAAGCTTCAATCATCAAAAGCCCGCAGGTAACTGTCAGGCCTTGCATGCTCCCAAAGACCCACCTTGCTGAAGTCTCATTCCCGCTCCAGATACACAAGTCATGCAGTCACTGTTGCCAACTTTTAGATTCTAAGTTGCACGTGAAATGTTCATCACGTATAATCAATTTGAAATTGCAGATATTTATTCCATTGTAGAAAACATTTGTATTACTCACACTAGTATAAAGGAGTACGAAGCAAGTTACGCAAGAAGTGCCATGGTAAATACATTTTTGAAACATTGTGTGGCTAGTGGTTGTTCTACATTAAACTACTTTACGAAAAACTTTGAAAAATTTTGCTACGGGTTTTCTCTCTGTTGCAATTTTGCTAATATCCAAATTATTGCTCAAGATATACCCTTCCCTTTTTGAAAAATTATGCTATTCGTGACTTGCTTAGTGCTATGTGCCCTACATGGCACAAAGATCGGTTGTTTTATTTTCATAAATTTAATAGCGAAGAAAATTTTATCCTCAATTTAGGTACGATGTAGCACATTACATTCTGTCCATAAAATATGTGATAAAATCAGTATTACACTACAAAAGGTTTTTGCATATTGTCATCGATTTCCAGCGGCGGCTTGTGACTTTTCAAAACTGTGTGCTCCACATTCTTTTTTGCATTTACAATGACCTACACACACACACATACACTTACTTGGAACTGCTAGTGTATCGAGGATTTTTTTTCGTAGGATTCTGAAATTGTAAAAGTCTGTATCACATAGCTCTTTCTGGGCAGGGGTGGAATAAACATTTTTTTTTTTTTGCAATCACCACATTTAATCTTCGTTTTTAAAGCTGTTGAAAGACAAAAATGGTAATCCGAGGTCATTTTAACCTTTTGGTGCCCAAGGCCATTTTCACATGTAACCCCCTTGATGCCCAAGCCGATTTTGAGCAAAATGCAGAGTTTCAATTAAGTGAGTGTAGATCGGAGGCTAATTGTCCTTGAGAGATGAGTGATATACCGTTGTACGCGGAATGAACCAGAGATTCAGACTATATAAAATTTAAGCAAATTCGGCATATATGTGGTTGGGGGAGGGGGCTAACTCTCAAAATTCCAAAATTTCGGAAAAAAAATAATTGGTTCCCTCACCCTCCCTTCAAGAAAAAAGTACATGACAGTGTCGACATGCACATGGAAAAGATTGCTGACATGTAAGGAACACAAAAATATTTGCATTATTATCATATGACCAATGTAACTTGAGTTGTACCCCCAAAAGGAATGGTCAGCACGCCACTGATTCAAGTTTCAAAATGCAGCGGTACCTTGAAATGACTTTAGCTCAGAGACTATTTGCCCTGGAGATATGGACGATATACCGTTGTACGCAGAATGAATCACAGATTCAGACGATATATAATTTATGCATATTCGGCGTATATATGGAGAGGGAAAGGGGGGAAATCCCCTGAAAATACTTTTTTTTTAAAAAAATGGGGTTTCTTCCCCCCACCCCTGAAAAAAGGATATGAAAAGTTCAAAATGCACATAGAAATTATCGCTAGCATGTAAGAAACAGAAAAATATTTGCATCATTGCCGTATGACCAATGTAACGCGAGTTGTACCCCTGAAACAAAAGGCTTGTACGCCACTGTCTCAAGCTTCGGAATTGAGCGAAATGCAGAGTTACATTGAATTGACTACAGTCCAGAAACTAAATGCCCTAGAGATATGAAAGATATACCATTGTACGCAGAATGAATCACAGATTCAGACGATATATAATTTATGCACATTCGGCTTACATATGGAGGGGGAAAGGGGGGAAATCCCCTCAAAAATACTTTTCTTAAAAAAAATTGTTCCCCCCCCCCCCCGCCCCCCGAAAAAATGTCAAAATGCACAAAATGACAAATTAATGCAAATTTGGCATATATATGGAGGGGGAAGGGAGAAAATCCCCAAAAATTATTTTAAAAAATTGTCACCACCCAAAAAATGTCCTCGCACTTGGGCACAAAACGACACTTACGCACAACATTCACGGACGAAAAGCTAGAACGCAGTGAAAAATGAGCACCGATTCTTGCAGCTGGTTGAAATTCTATTTTTAGACAATGCAGGGTAACCCCTGTCGCAACTTGTGGACAGTTGTGCTAAAAAAACAAAGGTTTCCTTCCACGTGCTTCGAAATTCCATATTCACAACGCAGATTCAACAACCAGTCTTCCCCCTCCCCCCCCCCTGCCTGCACCCTCACGTAAAACTTTCATTTTGACATCGGATACTGATAAACAAGTTTCCTTCGAATGCAGTTAACAGGAGGGAGTGAAAAAGCATTGCTTTAGAACAACAAAGCCGGTCTTGCTTTGTCGGCAAAAATTTGACCCTGAAAAGAGATGCAAAAGAGAAGTCCCTTTTCCCCACCTTTTCCTGCCTTTTCCCCTCCATTTCAGTTATAATTTATTGCATTAGTAACAGTGAGTCCTAATCTAATTTTCGGCATAATCACCACCGTTGATCTGGCATTTGTCATAGCATGGCACTAAATTTTGTATGTCCATGGTATATGTGTCTGACAGCAAAGACTGGAACTATCTCTACCGCAGTGTAGCTGTCAAATCCTTGCTCTGCCAGAAACCTCTTCAGTTAAGCAAAGAGATGAAAGTCGGTACATTCAAGGCCAGGGCTGTTCAGGGAGTGGTCCAAGATCTCTCACCTGAAGTGATGCAAAGGGCCCGTGTGTACTCAGCTGTATGGAGTTGTGCACATTCGATTGGCCTTCCGTGAATTGTCTGCACCATCGTCTGACCATACTATCACTCACGGCGTCCGGTCTGCACACCTCACACGATTGCTGGTGGCTCTGTGCCAAATTCTGAGCATGCAATGTAGGCTACATCGCAGTCGGTGGGAGACTGTGTGAGAGCTGCAAACTTTAACCTAGAACTGTCCTAAAACGGCTACATTGCAACTGTACCAGACTACAGCTACATGCCACTTCTTCCTGCCTGCATGTGTGTGTGTCGCTCTCCGACCACTAGTGCTGCGTATAGGCACCATTTGGAGCTTTTTTCAGGATTCCCCTCGTATATGAACTTTCAGAAGCTTTTATTATTAGTGTTTTCCTGTTTTAATGTGTGGTTAGCTAAATCAGGTACCTATACAATGCAATTCTATAAATTCCTTGTGTTAAATTTCTAATGCCTACATACTCTTTTCGTCAGCGTTAATGGTATAACTGCATGTTGTCTGTTTCACAGTACTTCACTTGGATATACTGTACTGAAGCAGAAATCCCATTGATAATGTAAGGAAATATGACACTTTATTTTGTTCGATTCAATTGTTTCACTTATATGCAAGAGTTAAGTTGTTTGCTTTACAGAGAAAAGAGAAGTAGCTTTATGCATTGATAAATGAGTCCGCACTCATGGTTCTTGCAAGCAGAGGGTTCCAAACCTCAGTGATAATATCAACATATAATACCGAGAATGTATAAGGAGACTGATAAATTACAAATTGTATTTCTTAATCTATCTCTCTTCACTCTTATCTCATTTAGTCGTAACTTTAAAAATAATCAAGTATTTTATTTTAAACTTGCTGCGTATGACAAAATTCCGTAATCCTTCCGTAGCTTGTGAATTGTAATAATTTTCCAAATTCACTATTTTTCAGTTTGAATTCAAATCATAGAGAATAGAGAAATTAAGTCAATTTCATAGAAGATAATATTGGTACTTAACAAATCCATACGTGGATCTGTATGATTTTATTATTTCCATTTGCAAAAACATCGATTTTGTTTAGTTTGTAATTGTCAGGGAAAAATGTAAATTTTGTCCTGGAAAACCTGGAAAAGTCAGGGAATTTCATTTCTGCTTGTTTGTAGCCACCCTGAATTTGTGAAGTTATAAAATCTAACAGTTATACAACCTCACGGCCTCTGTGACTAACATAAATTCAAATGTCTCCATGCCTAGTGAAATTTAATTGCAGTTCACAACACTGACAATGGTGCTTGCATCGGACCTGAAGTAACTACATCAGGTATCATGTGACGACTAGGCCCCAGGTAAAGAGAAAAATCTGGCAAGTCTCGAGTCCTGTGGATTCTTGCTCAGGCAAGCTCACTTATGCAATCATCCAACATCTGGCTTGACATGCGAGTTGCATATTATTTTAGGCATGCCTTCTTGTGGGTGGGTTTTCTCTAGGTCTCGTGCAGGCCTCTGGTTGGGGATTCTGGTCTCTACTTATAGGATTGTAGTTCACAGCTATTACTTACTGTAGAAAAGTGTTAGTAACTTGTATTAGATATTGTTGTTTTTTTATTTCCTCCTCAGTATCACAAAGACTTGACAGATGACCAAGCATATCAGAGTTGTAATTTTTTGGCCTCCCTGGAAAGTTCTGGAAGTGTGGTAGGATCAGTGGGAATTTCCGTTGTGCTGGAGGACTTTGGTTCAGATTTCAAACAGGATGATGTACCATATCACCCACGTATTTTGTCCGGTAAGTTTTCTATAATCCAAACTGTGATCACAATTTAAATCAACATCATAGAAGGAATATCATTTATGTATAATGGCTAACCCTTGAATGAATCTGAGCGGCGAAAGAAGCAATGCAACAACAAGGGGTGTCAACATCTGTACAAATTTACACCATCTTCCAGCTTGCACCACGAAATTGGAAAAATGTGGAGCGAACTGGCTGGATAAGGCATTCTCCATTGTTAAATGCTGTACTTCCCAGGCAATTAAAGGGACCATAGGTGTAGCAAACCAATCAAAAATTCCGTCTGTTTTTGGACGGAATCCTAGCTATCATTCAGTTGTTAAAACAGGGCTGACATTATTCCCAGCCTCCAACAGTGTAAGAGTACGGGAAGATTCAAAGAACACCTCCATATGATTGGCTGTTTCAAGTGCCTGCTGTAACAAGTAGGAAAATCAACCCTGTAAGTGACCAATCACGTTACCTATTTCACCCACTGACACAACAGTTAGGTGAAAGGGGAGGGTTTTGTGCCGGAAACTACAACTGCCTTAGTATAGAGGCTGTTCATCAAGGAGAGAAGACCACTGCGAACCTGCCTGCAGTTTGAGTTTTGAAGTTGAGGTTTTTTAGCACACTTTATGCACAGATAGACTAACCGGGACTTGACCTACAGTTTAAAGTGGAATCTGAACCACTATGTGACTTCGACGGATATCGAACCTATGCCCTCTTCGTTGGCGATGACGCCTCAGGGAACCCCAAACCTGCCTTGGGAATCAGCAGCAGTTGCACTTATGAAGGTTGCACCAATAACTTCGTGCGGTATAGAGAGAAGGTTCTCCATGGATACTTCTGGGTTGTAACAATCACCTTGAAAGTTAATGAGATTGTTACAACCCAGCAGTGTCTGTGACTGTAGTACAAGTACCTACTCATGGAAAACTGGAAGAACTTCACCACGGAGAACATTGAAATGCATATGGTGGTGAGGTGCTTCAAAATATGATGAAGTTTTAACCTTTGCCGCCCAAGCGTCTCGAACGAGATACTCAAAAGTAACCCTCACGGAACCAAGCATCTCGATCCAGATGCTGTGTCAAGGTCGTAGTTTTTACGTTATAACTTTTCTATTTTTGGCTAGAATTTCGATTTTATTTTTTTATATTGTTCCTAACACATGTATTTAATAGAAATGGTTTTTTGCATATTTTTTTGTCTTCATGAAAATGGAGGGGGGGCAAAACCCCATTTTTAAAAGAAGTATTTTCAGGGGATTTCCCCCTCCATGTATACGCCGAATGTGCATAAATTATATATCGTCTGAATCTGTGATTCATTCTGCGTACAACGGTTTTGTGTTCCTTACATGTCAGCGATCATTTCCATGTGCACTGTCAAAAATTTTTTTTCGAAATTTTGGAATTTTGAGAGTTAGCCCCCTCCCCCCACCACATATACGCCGAATTTGCAAAAAATTCATATAGTCTGAATCTCTGGTTCATTCCGCGTACAACGGTATATCACTCATCTCTCTAGGGCAATTAGCCTCTGATCTACACTCATTTAATTGAAACTCTGCATTTTGCTCAAAATTGGCTTGGGTAATAGAGGCTTACATGTGAAAAAGGCCTTGGGCGGCAAAAGGTTAACATTGGACAAATTGTATATTTTTATAATCAAAGAATATTATTCATTGCACTAAAGATAGTAACTTTTTATACAGATTGCATCTAAGACCAGTTATATCATAAAATTATTATTAATTAATAATTATGCCTGTTAATTTATTATAAGCACCTAAAGGTCCTAAAATGGAATTTATAATGTCCTAAATCCCTCTTTTTTAGCACCTAAAAATCTATTCCCTAGTGATGATATATTGCTGACACAATATATATTGCCAAAATATTATGACGATATATGGCAGACATGATTTTTATTGGTAAAATATTGTGGCGATATATCGTCTAGTTGATATTGCCTGGATGATATTTTTTCAACATCATGATATAGCGTCTGGATGATATATTGCCCAACACTAGTTCTGAATCACCCAGCATGACATTGTTACCTTGTAACCAAGGGGTCTGGGTTCGATACCTGGTGGAGACACATTACAGAGTGGTTCGAATTTCTCTTTAAACTGTTGGTCCAGTCCCAATTAGCCTATTTGTGCATATGTGGACTTGAAACAAATATTCAATCACCCTGCGAGATTATTTTGTTACCAAGTCAATGGAGTGGCACCTGCACAGTTCATGCAATGTGACAGAAAAAAAACCAACATCTTATTACACATACTACCAATCTGAAAATCCTGGAAAAGTATTGGAAATATCAGTGAAATTTACTGCTTTTCTAGGAAAATCAACGTTTTTGTTGCAGTGCACTAAAAGTAGGTTTTTGAACCTAGAAGAAAAAGTGACAAGGGAGAAATTTTAAATTTGTTGTGTACAAACTAGACTGGGTGTTATTGTAGTTACAGTAGAAATTGTATATTAAATACTGTAGGAAAGGGTCATGTGAACTATTTTCATGTAGAAATCTACTACAGCAAGTGGCTACTGGAATTTACCACATTTTTGTTGCAATTTTTGGTTTGTATTTGGTAGATAGTAGAATTAATACAGATTTTTCTTACTAAATTTTGCTATAATTGTTAAGAATTTTTTAAAGAAAACAATTCTTCGGTAGTCCCAAGTCAATGCTGCCATTATCACTTTTATATGTGAGGTGAATATTCTAAAAACTTGGCTAAGTGTAGTGTTAGCTAAAATATTGTGACCTTCTTACAAACATGTTAATATGCCTGAATTGCTCTAATGATTTTAGTCTGGAAAATCTTGGAAAAACCTGGAAAAGTCAAGGAATTTTGTTTTTACGAAATTGTAGACAACCTTTACAAGCTTTCTATGCAGGAATTGAGTCTGAGCTATGTGAGTGTAAACCTCCTACATGTAATGTGACTAGGGCTGAGCCGATGCCAATGGCAATGTATCAGAAAGTATCGGTTAGATTTTACTTACCGATACCAGTCAATAATTTTTCAGTCTTTTTTTTTATAGTTCGTGGAGTCCACAAAAATGTCATCTGACACTTTCACAAAGTCTAATTATCCTGGAAGTTTTGCAAAATTCGAAGCTTTCATTGATTGTGCACCAATCTTATGTGAAAAAGAAACTGTATTTTGTGATTATTACACAACAGGTGTTTTAATATTCTGATGCAATTTTTTAATAATATAAATCAAAACTCTGGTAAATTGATGACTAATTGGAGTTTAATACTCACCCATTATAATTAATATTTTGTGAAATATCTATGGGAATCTGTAAGAATATCGGTATTAGTTCAAAATGGTATCGGTTTGGCCCTAAATATACTGCTGGACAAAAAAAAAATACGGACACCTTAATATTTGACATCTGAATTGCAATTACTTATTATTTTATTCTAATTTAACTTATTAACAATTCTGCTTCGAAGGCTAACTAAATGTTGCAGAAATTATTGGAAATAAGAAAACCTGAATATATTCAACAGAAAACAAATTATTATATAAATTAGGCAGCACTACTAAATTTGTGCGTTGTCACAAGAAATGCAAGTGTCCAGTTTATTTTCTCCAGCAGTGTACATTGACAAAATAGCTATCAAAGTTAATGCTATGCGACTTTCAAATGAGTTTAAAAGGAAAGTGTTATTACTTTATTTTTTATTTTTTGCAAATGCATCCAAAATAGCTAGTTGAAATGCAGCAAAACAATAAATAAAAGTTAAAACTCTGATACGTGTTAAAAACAACACTAAACAAACAAACAGCATGATAAAAAAAAATCACTTTAACACATCTCTCAACCAGCCCCGATAATGGTTCCGAGATGGAATCAAAAGCTTGGACTAACTCTTCATGTGGTTTTTATCATGCTGTTTGTGTGTTTTGTGTTTTTTTAACAAGTATGTTGCTGTCACGTACTTGAAATGACTTTTTGTTGTTGTTGTTTATTTATTTAAGCAATTGAATGCAACAGGTATGTTACCTATTTATGGCGTTCATTGCACAATAGTTGAAATGCATTTTAACTCAAATTAATGCAATATATATACATACATAAATATACACATAGAAACACACACACACACACACACACACACATTTAATACATGCAATTCTCATATTCTATTGTTTTTCATATGTTTTAAAATTGACCTTTTCAGGGAAAATACGAGGGTCACTATTTATATTTTGAGCCTAACAATGAAAAAACGAATTTGGCATTGAAACTGCTTTATTGTATTCTCCTTTATGGTCAATACACTTTTGCATTCGTTCGAACCATTTGTCAAAGCAGTTTTTCCAATCTTCTTGAGACACCTCCATAATATGGTTTTTGAACGCATCAACGGTGTCCACGCAATTTATTCTTGACATTCGGGAACAAGAAGAAATCATTGGGTGCCAAATCAGGACTGTACGGCGGATGACCCATCAATTCGATTTTTTGACTGTTCATAAAGTCGGTTGTTAGACGAGATGTGTGACAGCTGGCATTGTCTTGATGAAGAATGATCCGACGGCGTTTGTTTGTTTTCCGTATTTGACCGAAGACCTCTGGCAAACAAATTGTTGTGTACCATTCAGAGTTGACCGTTCTACGTTCCTCTAAAGGCACAGTTGCCACATGACCAGTTTTCCCGAGAAAACAGGCGACCATTTGTTTCGATGTGCTTCGAGCGCGAACAACTTTTGTTGGATTGGGTTCATCTTGAAACACCCATACAGTCGACTGCTGTTTACGTTCCGGCTCATATGCATATATCCATGATTCGTCACCTGTTACAATCTTATATACGTCTTTTGAAGCACCACGATTGTATTTATTGAGCATTTGTTTGCACCAATTGACGCGAGCATCTTTTTGAGTTTTTGTCAAATTGTGTGGGATCCAACGAGAACATACCTTTCTCACAGCTAAATGATCATGTAATATTTTATATATTCTGGTGGAACTAATGCCTATGGTTGCCTCAATCTCACAGTATGTCACATGACGATCTTGCAGTATTAGGTTTTGCACAGCATCAATGTTTTCTTGAACAACAACTGATTTTGGACGACCTTTGCGAATCTCGTCGGTGAGCGAATTGCGGCCACGATTTAATTCGTTATACCAGCGTTTCACAGTGGCAAAGGTTGGGGCTTCATCGCCAAATGTGGAAGTAAGTTGATCGATGCACTCTTGTCTTGATAATCCACGTCGAAAATCGTAAAAAATCATCGCACGAAAATGTTCACGAGTTAATTCCATTTTATTGTTGTCGCGCAATCTCCAAGGCAACATAAACAACACAAATGAAGCTATTGACAAAACATTTGAAGTACGTTATGGTCAATAATGCCAGACGATTCCATGCAAACGTCAAATCGCGCCTAACTTCAATCAGTGTTGCTAAGGCTCAAAATATAAATAGTGCCCCTCGTAGATCCACATTGTTTTCACATTTAACAATCTCATTAAATGCCATACACATACTCCAAATTGGGTGCACTGGTTCTACTGTGTTGGAGGCTAAACAGTTGCTTTCTTGGTCGTAACTTACTTGAGAGGACGTAGAAATCCAGCTGTGACAGGGCGAATGGAGCTTCAGTGTGATTATTTAATATTTTGTGAAGGAAAATGAGCTGGTGCATGATTCGTCTGCTGCTAAGTGTTGTTAAGTTAAAATATCTGAGAAGGCTCTCACTTGATTCCATTTGAGGGTAACTGCCATCCAATTTGTATTTTACAAGTCTCAAGAATTTAGTCTGGATTCCAGTGGCGTACGCAAGGAGGGGGGGGGTTACCAGGTTTAACCCCCCCTTGAGCTTTTGAAATATTATGGAAAATGTTGTAGAAAAAATTAAAAATGGCTAATTTATCACAGTCAAAGATCTGCGACAGTAATGATGATAATAATAATAATAATAATAATTTGAATTATTATTCCAATGCAGCATGGAGAAAAACAACATTCCAAACACAATCTAAGCGGCCATAAAGTTCAATTTTGCAATTCTTTTGCAAAAAGTCGCGCAGTCTCTCGCGAAAATTGTGAAAATTACTTGCTTCATCGCAGTGTGCCGACTTTATTGCAAACGTTCTTCCCGGTACTGATTTTGCATCCCCTTGTGAACTCTCAAGTGATGCTGAGTCTACATCCACATCATTAAATAATGTTGAAGAAGTGCTTTGTGAATCACCTACAAGTGATAAATGTGTTGGAATGTCTATAAACTTACTTTTGAACGAAAACATAGACTCGGTGGAATTTGGCAACATGTATTGTCGCGCCTCATCATCATCCTGGGTGAGTTCCATAGGTAAAGGTATTGTAAATTTCCCCGTGCATATAGCACCGTGCCATGAAGGCACATGTAGTGGTGTGCTGGGGCCCACACATTCTCGATCTTGGCCATTTTGCAGGGGATGTGATCAGCACCATGCTCTGGCAGCCTTTATCCCCCAGGGTTGCTCTCAGGTACCCATTGATATGAGGCTGGGTGCGGAGACAAGGCTGGATAAATTCCAACCAATTCCTGGAATCGAACCCGGATCTCCCACGAGATTGTCAGACTAGACTACCGCGGACCCTTGAATGAGTTTCATATTTTGATTATTTCAATAAATTTAATATATTTGCTTATTTTTATGAATTTTCTTCACACTTAGAATGTTTCACCTATCATATACAAATAACAGTTTACTAGACAATTATTTCATAACAAAGAAACAAAAAAGAATGTAATTTTGTTCTATTGCTTTCATAAATATATTTATGAAGATCTCTGCTACTTAATAATAGTAGTGATATAAGTAGTAACAGCAGCTGCATTAGTAGTATTATTAGTAGTAATTAAACGAATTAGTTGTAAGTATTATTAATTAATTATTATTAATTAATTATTATTAATTAATTAAAGTATAATAAGACAATGGTAATGTGAATTTGTAGAAAGTTTTCGAAATATCCCCCCCCCTTTGATGAAATCCTGCGTACGTTACTGCTGGATTCGTTCTATTTTGTTTACGTCTTGCTGGGTTTGAGGGTGCCATACTACACATGCGTATTTGATTTTCGACCTGATGTATAGCATCATTATGCTTTCGACACTTCTGAATTCCTTGCATGTAAGCATTATAAATCCCATAAGTTTGTAAGCCTCGTTTGTTACAAAGTTAACGTGCACGTGAAATGTAAGTTGAGAATCAAACAGAACTCCCAAATCTTTGATTGTTTCTACTTGTTTTAATTTTTGCTCTTTTATGCAATATTCATATTTTATTGGGGTAGTGTTTATAGTATATGACATTTGGCTATTTAAGATCAGTTTGTTGTTTTCACACCATTCCACAAGGTTGTTAATGTCTGCTTGTAACTCGGTGCAGTCACTGTATTTTTTTGTATATTTTTAAGTCGTCCACAAATAGTAGCTTACCCGATTGGTTCAAATGTTCATGAAGATCGTTTATATACATAAGAAAGAATAAGGGTCCAAGGTTAGAGCTTTGGGGAACTCCGGATGTAGCCTCAAATTCATCGTAAGTAATCCCCTGAAATGTTGCGTACTGTTTGTGGCTTGTTAAGTAATAATAATAATTCTAACATCGGATTCGATATTAGATTGTAAGATTTCAATTTTTCCATTAAGACTGAATGATTTACCGTATCAAGCACTTTCAAGAAATCTGTATATATTACATCTACTTGGGCTCCACTATCCATCGCGGTTGCTATAAAATGAGTGATTTCAGATAAGTTGGTACAGACAGACTTTTTACTTAAGAAACCATGTTGATAAGGAGAGATCACTGATCGTATGCAATAAGAAACGTGCTTGTAAAGAATTTGCTCCAAGAGCTTGGCCGGTGCTGCCAGAATTGCTATCACCTATAGTTCTCTACATCATTTTTTAAATTTGATTTTGGTATCGGGGTAATTTTCGATAGTTTCCAAATATCTAGAAATGTTGCGGTCGAGAGCACTATATTGAACAGCGTGTGCAGAGGGTATTTGAGTATCTCGTCGCATCCTTTAAGTATATAAGGTTGAATTTTATCGAAACCAGTAGATTTTTTATGTCATCTTCGATATCTTCAAGACTAATATCTGATATTTTCCTGTAGTTTACGGTTATTACAAGCATAAGAAAACAGTTTCTCTTTGTGACGTTTCAGGAGAACACACGCTCCGTTCATCAGACATTTATTTTCATTTTGACTAAAGATACAGTTATAACAATGGTTAGTAATTTTTTAAACAAAAAGAATCCGTTATATAATGGATGTTCTCAATGTTACATTGTTGCAATATAGGAACTTAACTGTGAAAAAAGCAGTCTGTTTTATTTTTATTTCAGATTTTTTTAAAATTATGAATCCCAAATATCATCAGGTAATTCAAATTCATCATTGTTTTCACAAAGTCTCTTGATGTTTTCTGTTACATTAAATTTTATAGATGGTGGCTTACTCCATTTGTGAAAGAGAAAACTCCATACTGGATCTATGTTACCATTTTCATTATTTAATTTATTCCAGTGTTCTTCTGCAATGAACGAAGCTTCCCAGACATTCAACTCTGTGTTTCCCGTTAATCTTTTTAAAACCCTTCTCTTTTTAATCAAATGCTTCTCTTCGATGATATGAGTTGACAAACCTGTTCTTGGGTTTAGATTTATAATGTCTAAATCGTGTTTGTGCCATCTGATTGCCATTTTCCTTGCTGTTTGTCCCACATAATCCTTTGAACATGAACAACTTATATTATATATTCCTGTGGTTTCCACATCTGGTAGAGAGTTTCTCATTTTGAATTCATTAAATGTACATTCCAAACTTCTTGGTGATTTAAAAACAATTTTGAAATTAAAACTTGTAAAAATTTTTGCAATTTTATGTGAGAATCCCTTGTGGAATGGAATGCACACAAATTTCTTTTCAACAGATTTTTCATCTTTGTCTGTATTTCTCTTTTCCTTTATTTTCTTGCAACTTGTTTTTTGATTTGGTTTATTCTGTTAGTGTGAAAGCCATTTTCTTTTGCTATATTAAAAAGCCTTTGTTCTTCATTTTTGATATCCTCATTATTAGAACATAGTCTTTGTGCTCTCAGGAAAAAAAATTAAAAATATGTTATCCATTGTTATACGCGAATGTTCTGAATTGGCATGGATGTATTTTTCCCCCGCTAATTTTTTCCTATGGACTGATGTTTGAATTGTTGAGTCAGTTGTCTTAATTTGCAGATCAAGGAAAGAAATTACATTGTTATTCATGGGTTCGCAAGTGAATTTTATGCGACGATGTGATTCATTTAACAATTTAAATATGTCCATGATGGTGTTCTCATTTTTAGCAATAATTAGCACATCATCTACATATCTGATGTAGAGTTTGATATCCGCACCTATCGCATTAACAATTGGAGATTCTATGTAATGAAGGAAAATGCTGGAGATGATTCCGGATACTGGGTTTCCCATTGATAGACCATTACTTTGCTGATAGATTTTGCCATCAAATATAAAGTAATTGTAATTTGCACATACAGTAAACCATCGAACCATTTCCCATGATTCTACTGGGTTAACCTTCATCTCAATAAGCCATCTGTGTAATGCATCTGTGGCACCTTCTATTGGGACACTAGGATATAAATTTTCAACATCAAAACTTGTAATACGATACTCATTATATCTTTTAGTTTCTGTTTCACTTCATATGTATTTTTAACACTGAATGGTGTTTGTTGTTTAATTATAGCAAGTCTTTCAACTAAATATTTGGATAGTTTGTATGCAGGATGTGTGAAAGTTGCAATGATGGGTCGTATTGGAGTTCCCGGTTTGCGAGTTTTTGGTAGTCCAAAGGCAATTGGCAGGGTTGAATTTTTGACAATGAGTTTTTTCTTCATTTCTCTTGGTATCGTGATACTGCTTTCAATTACTTTCTTTACCTCATTTATTATTTTAGTTATAGGGTTTCGAGAGGTATCTGTGAAATTGTTTACTTTGAAACATTCTTCCATTTTTTCTTTATAGTCCTTAATTCGAATAAGGACAGGTTTATTTTCCTTGTCCGATTTTATTAAGAAAATGTAGTTTTCTTTCAACCAGATCTTGAAACTATGAACTTTTTTCCCCAACCTTATATGCTCTTTCTCCCGTTGTGTATTTTGGACCTCTGTTATTTCTTCTGTTGTATTCAAAACTTAACCGTTCATCAAGAGCATCATGTGTGAGACTTCGTAATTTTCTCTTTTCCTCCTCATCATCTAAAAAATTCAGTGCTTTCTCTATTGAAATCACAAAATCTTCCTCGTGTATATAAGCACTACCAACTGAAAATTTCATTCCGAATTGAAAAATTTCTATATACTCATCAGGTACCTTAATATCCGTAAGATTTATAAATAATCTGTTGTCAATGTTCTTAGTTTCTATTTTACCAGTGACATTAACTGCTTCCCTTCTTTCATTGTTGTTGTATATAACTTGTTCCTCTTGAATTAGCTGGTAGAATTTTCTATCAAGTCTCCTTTCTGAAAGCTTGCTGTAGTGTTCTACAACTTGTTGTGTAGCTCTGTTTACTTTACCCCATATGAGTGGAAGCAAAGAATTTGACAGTGTTGTGTGTAGATCATATGTCTTTTGAGAAAGACTGTCCAATTCTGAGTACGAGTCCCTCATTAGTCGTCCTATCATTAACATTTGTAGTTTCCTTTAAATTCACTGGTGTTGGTATTACGAGTTCTAACTTTCCACTTCAAAAAATTTGGCACTATATTGTTTAACTTGCATCTTCTCAAAAATCTGATTCTCTGAAGTGTTGTTTGAATCTTGATTTGATATTTCTGGAATGTACGTACCTCTCTCCCCATAATAGATGAAAAATAGTTTTTCTTGTATGTACGCATTGCTTGCATTATAGAATTATTTTCCTGTAGTTTACGGTTATTACAAGCATAAGAAAACAGTTTCTCTTTGTGACGTTTCAGGAGAACACACGCTCCTTTCATCAGACATTTATTTTCATTTTGACTAAAGATACAGTTATAACAATGGTTAGTAATTTTTTTAAACAAAAATAATTCTTTTTCACAAATGGAGTAAGCCACCATCTATGAAATTTAATGTAACAGAAAACATCAAGAGACTTTGTGAAAACAATGATGAATTTGAATTACCTGATGATATTTGGGATTCATAATTTTAAAAAAATCTGAAATAAAAATAAAACAGACTGCCTTTTTCACAGTTAAGTTGCTATATTACAACTATGTAACACTGAGAACATTCATTATATAACGGATTCTTTTTGTTTAAAAAATTACTAATCCCAGACATATGGGACGTCTACCTCACACATAATAATATTGTTCAAACTTTTCACTTGAAGCATAACTTCTTTCAGTTCCTGAATCTCGCTTGAGAAATCGACATTTTTACAGGGGCCTGGATTATGCTCAATGCCACTTATGATCAGCAACGTTAGCAGGATTACTCCATATGCATGGTAGGCACTCTTCAGAAAAACACTTCCCTTTTCCGTTCGGGTGTTTGGACACCAAGCTGCACGGAAGAGGCCGACCACATGCTGCCACTGCACCACATAATTTGCCATCGTGTTCTGCTACACTGCACTCTGGTTGCACTCTGGAGACAACCGAAAACACGTCCGTTCGCTTTCACTAGAGTGTGTAAGTGTTGATGATAGGTCAGCCTAACCTGGTATTGTCTAAAACAGAACACTGTGGGTAATGTTGGGTTCGTTCTTTCTTGCAGGAAGTGAAGCTGTTCCATTAGGCCTTGATCCTAACATTGTGTATAAGATTGTTGAAGAGCTAGAAGATTGGAAAGACAAACAGCAAGAGATTTTCAAAGAACAGGTATCATTTTTTGTATTGTATAATTATTACTAATTATATCTGTTTTTCTTTTTATGTTACTTTTCTGCCATTTTTGTCTAAATGGGACAATTAATGTGAATGGTGATGAAATGGAATTCATGAAAGTATGCTCATGATGTTGCTGGCTTTCCAAATAAAATCTAAACATTGGCATAGTATATTTTAATTTTGTACCTTTTCTCATAACACTTCCTAAGTATGTATAAAGGACTCTGCCTGTCAATTTCATGAGAAATATTTTGGCCTGGAAAATGAAGAATACCTGAAAAAAGCAGTGAAATCAACTACACTGAGGGAATTTTGAAAATACATAAAAAAAAGTGGGAGAAAAATCTAAGGGTTTTTTGGAATAAAATTGGGGAATGGAAATAAATTCTATATTTTTTCTTTAGTCAGATTAATTTAATTTCTTTGGAAAAATCAGGAAAATTTACTATTTTTCTTTAAATATCAAGTTTTTTGTAGCATATTTCTGGTTTGATCTGAAAATAATTTTAAACTGGATTTAAGATGTTTTAATTATTAGGAGCATGATGCTTATCACATCACCTCCAAAATTGCTGAGATCGAGAATGTGTGATGCCCTACCCTTATATCCCCCAAATGTGCCTTCATGGGATGGTGCTATATCCACGAGGAACTTTACTTTTTACCTTGCTCATTTTAATTTTTGTTGCAAAACAACGACGTAGAATTTTCTACAAATAAGGAATTTACATCAATAATGTGTTGTGGACAAATAATGTTTGTTTAATATCCAAAATACTGATATACCAGTAGTTCAAGTAGAAATTTCAGATTAAATTTTGAAGGAAACTGGAGTCTTGTTATGAAATAAAAGTCTATTACAATAAGTGGTTATTAGGATTAACATTTTTCTTGTCTTTTTTTTGGGGGGGGGTGTTTGGTAGGTTGTTATCAGGAGGGATATGTTATTAAATTTTGCTATATTATGTACAATCTATAATGGTTATGAATTTTTAGGAAATTTTTGTTAATATTCAAAATATGACATCATCATCATCCTTCGCCGTTTCCTGTCTCTAGCTGGGTCGGCATAGAAGTGAAGTTTCTCCATTTTTTCCTGATCTTCCACTACTCCTCTCTTTCCACAGTGTTCCAGTCTTGTCCTCTTCTCGTAACACTCTCCACTATCTGCTCTTTTCCACCGACATCTTGGTCTCCCCCTTTGGCCTTATTCCCACTCCTTGTGCATTGTAAGCTCTTACTGGTAGTCTTTCTGCATCCATCCTCTTCATGTGTCCGAACCATCTCATCTGTGTCTGATATATACTGTCCTCAAGCTTCACCACCCCCACTGTCTGTTGGATTTCCTTATTCCTTATTCTATCCCTTCTAGTCTTCCCCAATATAGTCCATAAAAATTTAATCTCTACCACCTGCATCTTTCTTTTGTCTTTCTCTGTCATTGTTCAAGTCTCTGCCCCGTACGTAATTATTGGCACATAATATGTGTTATATATTACCTTCTTGCATTTCATAGATACATCCCTGTTCCATATTAATTTTCAAACGGTTTGATATAGTCCACCACCTCTTCTGTTTACCTCCTCATCCATTCTTCCACTTCTCTCAATTATGCTTCCTAGATATTTGAAGCTATCCACTACCCTCAACTCTTCCATGTCTATCTGTATTCTTGGTTCATTTCTGGCTCTGTTTTGTTATTACTCCCTCTTTTCTGCACTGAATTTCATTCCTGATTTCCTCATTCCAACTATCAAGCTGTCTCTGTACTTCTTCTTCGCTGTTTCCCCATATTACTAAGTCATCAGCGAACAACAGGGCCTTCATCTCTTCCTCTCCTATCTTCTTCCCCACCTTTTGTTAATTGCATCCATTGTAATTATGAAGAGCAGTGGGGAAAGAGCACTTCCCTGTTTTAGTCCATTACTTATACTGAACCACTCCGTTCTTCCCACTGGTGTCTTCACATAGTTCTGGTTGGCCTTGTGTGTGCTCTGCACTCTACACACTATATTTTCCTCCTCGACTCCTTTCTCTCTTAGAGCCTTCGAAATCTTTCTTCAGTCCATGCTATCATATGCCTTTTCTATATAGGAATGCCAAAATGAAATAATTTCCATACTCAATGTGCTTTTTCTGTAATTGCCTTATGGCAATATCTGTCAATATCACTTAAAATCTTCACTTGATTCTCTCCCCCGCCAGTCAATTACTGTTTAGTTTCTTTCACATTATTACCTTTTACATGTGATATACTCAAATAGAATATACGCAAACTTGGTTATCCCTGATGGCGCAACTGTAGTCGCCTTGTAATCAAGGGGTCCTGGGTTCAATACCCAGTGGAGGTACATAGTGGTTCAGATCCCACTTTAAGCTGGCCCCCATGGCGGAATCGTTTTCACACCGGTTTGCTAAGCCAGGGGTCCCGAGTTTGAATCCTGGCCTGGGCATGGATGTTTGTCAGGGTCCATTCATAAATTTCATCATATCATCACTCATCCCCATCTTTGCAAATTAGCCAAAAGTGGCACCAAAGGCGAAGTTAAATAATGCAAATCAATCAAATCAAATCCCACTTTAAACTGTAGGTCCAGTCACCATTAACCTTACTGTGCATAAAGTGAACTTAAAACACTAACTCACTCAAACTTGGTTATGTGGTATTCTATGTGCACTAAAATATAGTGAACTCTTTCCAGACATGTTCATGTGCACTAATTGCCTAATGATGTGGTCTCTTAAATTTGACAGAATTTATTTAAAAACAGTGCAGGAATTCCAGCTCAGCCAGGCAACTGAGCTACCAGGTCTGAGAACTAGTTTAGGTCCTGGTCGATTTGGAGTTTCACTAACTTTCTACAATAGTATATATTTTCTGTGTGTGTCAAGGCACAATGCATATAGGGTGTTACAGTGACACTTTGGAAGGTGCTCAGAAGTCAACATATTTCCATGTAGTACAACTTGGCTCTGGTACCTGAACTCTCCACCAGTCCTCTGCATTATTTGTGGTTTGTGTCCTATCCATGTGTGTTTGAGATTGTTCTCTCCATGCACAGAAAAGCAACTTAAAATAAATCAATAATAAAGAGAATTAAAAAAACATAATGAACTAGCTATTTAATATTTAAATATAATTATCTATTAATTCGTCAGTCCTATTTGTACACATGCAATCGTTTCATTAATATGCACCATTGCTAAAGAGTATTCACTAGGGCAATACTACTTTGACTAATACCGATACCACTTTCAATACTCTTACAAATCTCCACCAATACTTGAGAATTGTAACTATTTGATGTAGTTTATAAATTTTAAGTTGTAAGTTTTCTGTTGGAATTGTATCAGCAATCTACAGGGAGGTCACATAGTGGGCTTACCCCCCTTTGTTTCTGACTACAGTGATTGTTGTTGTTATAGCGATGTGATCACGTACCCTATAGTTCACGTGTCCAGGACATCGGTATGGAGACCATCATGATCGTAGCACAGCTGAATTCTGCACCATGTCGTGGCAGATGTTTTGCAGGTGTCTGATTAAATTGAAACTACGAGAGCTATGCAGAAATTAACTTCCAATTGGTTCGTAAAAAGCAATACATAACCGCAGTGACATGGTGCATGAGCAGTAGCCAGTAGTAGTGTGTAATCGACCCCTCACACAACTGCAGTCCATTTGCTTCAACAGTGCGCAAGTAGGAACTGACGAATATGGACGCATTGTGTGATTCGATTCCTTCAAGCAGGAGGAGTCAATGCAGTCGAAATTTATTGCCAATTGTGTCGTGTTTATGGCAATGGCTTGTGAGTGATAGTACTGTGAGAGACTGGTTCAGAAAATTGAAGGCTGGATATGCAGACATGCACAATGAGGGAGGTCAAGGAAAGCCTTCAATTGTGACTGATGAACTTGCCTAACAAATAGAAGAAATTGTGCGAGCAAAATGTCATTTTGCAATTTCACAACTTTCCGAGGAATTTCCTCAAATTTCCAGGATACAATTGATGATGATTTTTTGCTGTTAACTCCTCCTGCTTGAAGGAATCGAATCGCACCACGCACCTCACAACTGGCGGGAGCAGTTCCTACTTGCACAGTGCTGAATCAGATGGACTGCAGTTGTGTGAGGAGTGCAATTACACACTACTGCTAGGTACTGCGCATGTGACATGTCACCCCGGTTATATATTACTTTTTACGAGCCAATCGGAAGTTGATTTCTGAATAGCCCTCGTGTACCAGCTGATACTTATACATTGGTATTGGATCAGTCTTAGTATTAACTTTTTTTTACTTTCAGTTGAAAAAGAAAGAGCAAGATCACCTGACAGCCTTGACATCGGAGTGGGTAAAAAGATGTGAGGAGCTGGAGCTGAATTTCCAGAGAGGGGTAGCCCAGTGCAATGACATTCTGGGGACACTCGAAGGTTTTACCTCGGAGCTGAAGGAGAAGGGACAAAAGGCTTCCGAACAAGAAGTAGAGGTAAAAATTGTGTTGGAGTTATTAAGCAAATAAGAGTCTTAACTATAACAATAAGAACATTTATTTGTAGCTTCCATATTCCTTTTTTTCATTTATACTACTTTCTCATAAAAAAATGTTCAATACACTCAAGTGGAAAATCCACACTAGATTTTTTCATGTGAAATAACGAAATTGTGTTTAAATTTTCTGTTTAGTTATTTATTTTTCAATACACTAGTAATTGTATTCCATGATGGAGCAACAACATAGTTGCCAGGGTTTAAGGTACAGTCCCTTATTTAACTAATATGTCCTGTGCCGTGTGACAATGATTCCTGGGATGTTTCTCAATACCTAGATCATCAACTTTTCTGCCACCTCCTCTGCACCACATCTACTTACTTTCTTTCCAGCATTTGAAGTGGAAATTGTTGGAGGATGTTCGGTTGAACCTGGGGTCTAGCTAGGAGGGATACCCTACAAAGCCCTTCACTTCAAGCACTGGTTCAGTGTGTTTCAAGATGAGTGGTAAATTGAAAGTACAGGTTGCGGCAGAACCAACTAAGCAGTTTTAAGGAGCAATAAAAAGTAAATCTGGATATATAGAGAAAAAATGTATTTGTTTTCTAAATTAGTACAATATACCATTTTACATTCATTTAGTTTTGAAAATAATGTCGTCAAGATGGCGGCCGTCAGCATCAATACATTGTTGTAGACGATCCCTGAAGTTTCGAGCAGCTCTTGCACACATATCGTGGGGTATGGCATTCACTTCGTCAATAATCCGCTCTTTTAACTCTGGTAGGGTGTGAGGGCAGCTTTTCAAAACCCTTTCCTTCAGATATCCCCAAAGAAAGTAGTCACAAATACTCAAATCTGGTGACCGCGCAGGCCACCGGACATCACCCCTCAAAGAGACGAGGCGTCCCGGAATCATTTCTCTCAAAACATCAAGTGAAATTCGAGCTGTGTGAGCAGTAACTCCATCCTGTTGGAACCACAAGTCCCCCATTCCATGTTCTTCAACAATCTCGTCCATTCTGGGTTGCAGAAAATTTTGCAACATTGAAACATAACGTGTGGAATTCACTGTCACTGTCACTCCTTCCTCCTCAAAAAAGTAAGGGCCTACCACGCCAAATTGTGATATGGCACACCACACTGTCACTTTAGGAGAATGTTGCGGTCTTTCATGAATAATGCGGGGGTTATGTTCAGCCCAGTAGTGAAAGTTTTGCTTATTCACGCACCCACAAAGATGAAAATGTGCCTCGTCACTACTGAAGAAAGCTGCATTCGGAGGGATCTGAGCAAGCATTTGCTCACACAGATTTTTACGGTTGGCGTAGTCTGCTCTGCGTAATTCTTGAGCAATCATTATTTTGAAAGGATGGAACTTCAAATCGCAGTGCAGAATCCTTCTCAAACTGCGGTCTGAAATCCCCAATGCAACAGCATGTCGTCGAGCAGAACGTTGCGGCGATTGTTGAACTGCTGTTCTCACCCGCTGCACATTTTCTGGCGTTCTGATGGATCTGCGTCGGCCATGTGTATCTGTTCTTAGTGTGCTACCAGTTTCCTACAACTGCCGAACCCACGACCGAATTGTGTTTGCATTAGGAACGGCATTGTTGCGTGGAATGTTGAACTGGCGCCGAAAAGCTCGTTGTGTAGCGATCACAGATCTGTTGTTTTCATAATACGCACGAACGGCAAAACCACGATGTGCACCGGTCCAGACCATCTTAGCTACTGAAATGGGGTCAACGCCTGAACAAAGGCAGACCACGTGCAACTGCCTACCCCACCACAGCTCCCGCGGTAATCGATAGAAACTGCTTAGTCGGTTCTGCCGCACCCTGTATATGGAAACGACTTTGTATGTTCTGCAAGTCATGGTTGAAGGATAAGGGTAATAAATATAAAGCAGGTTGCAAATACTACAGAAATAATTTTTATTGATTAGGACTCTATGTTGCATGTTTGCAAATCTGTCCCTTATTTTCATCTTGATCACCTGGCAGCCCTGCACCAACGTGATTGTATATTGTGATAATACATGTATAATACTTGATTTATATTCAAATCAGTCTTCAATATACGTATTTATTTTTTGAGGGCCATGGTTTTTTAATGTCACTTAGTTATGAATCTATACAAATGAAATCAATAATTTGCACTTCCTTTATTTTCTTCTATACCTTTGCCACAGGTCTCAAGACTAAGAGAAGAGCTCGATCGAAAATACTCACAAAAGTTGCAGGATTTGAGAGAGGCTTCACAACGACTGGAGAATGATGTGCAGCATAAGGTTGGTACCCATGCTATTTGTGATGCAAATGTGTGGCTATAATAGCTGCCACTGAATTAGGTGACTAGGCAGAAGTAGGATGGTGCCACATATGCAAAATGAGAGAGACCAAAAATTGCAATTTTTTGTACACCATGACCTTATTTCTGTGGCTATGTGTGTGTGTCTCTCCCTCTCTCTCAAGTATATGTATACACACACACACTTCATACACTGTAGATGGTATTTTTAATTGAAGAAAGTGTACAGAATATATCATCTGTGAGTAAAATGTTTGATTTGTAGCTGCACTTTTGTAAGCACATATTTAGAAGGGCTGTGTGAGCTCTTTTTTTTATCATTCTTGTAGCTTTTCTTCTCCACATCCTATGATTTACATTTATATAATGACAGTCCGTTTACTTCTAGAATATGTCTGCTCAGAATGGAATCTGGCCTTCAAAATCTGGTCAGAGAAGATAGAGAAAATGTAATAACTTTTTTATACACCTTTTGTTTTGTAAATTCAACTCCAAAGTGAAACAGTTGTTGTGAATATCTTAATATATTGGAAGTCATTAATCTAATAGGCACTGCAGTCCAGAAGGTTAACTGCCAGCAATAAACATGCAAACAATATTATTTCTGGAAAATATGATTGTACCTCCTTATTGGATCAAGCATTACTGAAGGTACCATTGGGCCTCCGTGATGGCGTAGTGGTAAACCTATCACCTGTGACCAAGGGATGTCCAGTTTGATCCCCAGTGAGGTGCGTAGATATTCACATCCCACTTTAAACTGTAGATCCATTCCCAATTGGTCTATATGTGCATAAAGTGCACTTACAACAAACAAAGGTACCATTATACAATTATTGATAAAATACAGGTTCCGCACTGTGGCCTTGCAGCCTAAGCCATCATGCTTTGGGCTCTGACTATGGGACACATGCAGGTTCGAGTCTCCTGGGGAAAGTGCAATAACTTTTCTCCTAAGATTTCGGCCTGCATATGGGACTAGTAGCAATCCACCATTGTGAAGAATTGCGGAGCTACGAATGAGAAGCGTAACCCGGTCAAGGAAACCTACGTGCTGATCACACGTCACCCCGTAACTGGTTGGGTAATCTTCCACCTCGGCAGGTGGGAGTGAGCCTGGCAGTCTGTAGGTAGGCCCTGGCCCTCAAGGCCTGTTGCACCACGGGTTATTATTGTTAGATAAAATACAGATTTTACTGTGAAAGGACCTGTACAAATGCTACTTTTTATCTGATTCATTTTATTCACATGTTCTTAAAGGTAAAGGTTCGCATAACCACTATTTATAGATGCAAAATAATCTAACACGGTTACTTTTAGTGGTTTTTATTTTATTTAATTTTATCTGTGACGTTTCGTTCTGGTTTCCCAGAACTTTTTCAAACTAGACTAAGATACACATACAATAACACAACCTCACTCTACACTTCTAAGGAATGAAGTGTCCTGTGTGTCCTTATTTCCTCCTAGGTAAACTGGTTTATCCTTGCACGTGTCATAGCTGGCTTTTTCTCCCCCTCCCCTCCATCCTGTAACCTACTCTTCTTGTCTTCCCTCCCATCCTCCTTCCTGTGGCACTGACCTTCACTTTCTCCTTTAACTCATCTGGCAAGTTGAAATCTTCCATTTTTGTGCAGAAAATAGAAGGTGGCTCAGGAAACTTAACCAACTTACTTTCCACATGCTTTTTTATCAGTTCCACCCATTTCATTCCACTTTCTGCTTCATTTTTGTTCATTTTCTCTCCCCTGTTTATGCATATGTGCTTTGTTTCTGCTGCTTTTCTCTCTATTTCATTTTCCCTCTTCTCCTTCATTTGTACTTTCTTAATCTTGTGCCCATATGTCAACATATGCTCACTCAATGCTGTTCTTGGATCTTCCTCTTTAATGTCTCTCTTATGTTCTTTAATTCTCTCGTTGATGCTTCTCCCTGCTTCTACATCCACCACATTCTACTTCATATACCCCTGCCGTTGCCAATTCACCACTCTCCTTTGTATTCATTAAACCATTTCTCGATGCTCTTTGGTGGCTTGAAGGCTGCTCTTAGGTCATACTTTCCATAGATGTTTCTTATCTTTTTCTCCATCTCTCTTCTGAATGGCACACTCGCATTCTTTTTCCCTTCCTGTGCATCCTTATTTTCTTCTTCCTTATTGTTTCTCTTTTTTTTTAAATTTTCTTCTCTGTACTTCTTATTCTTATTATCGCCAACAGCTCTCTCAGACTTCGACAGTGACCCTTCAGCTGGAAGAAAAAATTACAAGGTTAGAGCAAGAAAATAAATTGTGGCGGGAGAAAGTGAAGCATTTAGACGACGAACTGGAGAAAGCGAAAAGAAGCATGCTGTCTGAAGGAGAGACTTCTAAATTGCTTCAGGAATTGGTCAGTACACATTGCTTACATTTTGTTAAGTAAAGTAAGTGTTCATGTTACGGGAATTTCCATTCTGCCATAGTGGTATCTTTTGAAAATGAATCAAGAAAACAGTACACAGGTCATTCAAAAGGTAACTTCTCATCTAGATGTTAATAACACATTTTGCATCATAAAAGGAAAAAATGGAAGTTTTTCAGAGCAAAGAAGCTGGCCATGAATTAGAAAATAATGTAAATTTATAAATAGTACAAATGGAAACATGAATTGAGCAGTAAAAAATCTTACAATGTTTTGTGAACAAAATGTAACCACTGGAGCATTGCATTCAAGTAGCTATTATTATTATTATTGCATAAAATATTACGAGAAATGCAGTTCTTGCATATTTGAAACTGAAAGCATGCAGTGTAACCTCAGTTATACATTTTGCAGGAGATTGTAAGAAAATCTTGCAAGGTTACATTTATTTATTGAGGGTTCCCACTGACCTGAAAACGTATTTAATTTCCAGGATTTGAAACTGAAAACGCACTTAAGTTCTTCCTCAAAACACAATTCCTTAGCATGGAGCGGATGTTTCATGTAAAAATATTATTTGATTTTATGTTTCATTTATTTTAAACATTGTTGAATAAACTTGATTTATCTGATTTCCATTCAAAATTTAACATAACACTAATTTATTAGTGTGTCAAATCCTTACAGAGTGGCCAGGAAAGTAATTTAAAAGTACAAGGAAAACATGGTATAGTCAGGGAATTTGTTTTTGCAAAGTGGATGGGAACTTGGTTACTACGTTTTATTAACATGTTACAAAACAAAACAAAAAATAAAGTGCACTGAGAGGATTAGAGTAAAAGAAAGACCAATGTGCAAGAAAGATCAAAGAAAGAGTAGAAATATCAAAATTAACCTGTGAATAACATTAGCTGACTTTGTTGTTGATCACATGATGAAGAGTGTTTAAAACAGTAAAAATATTTTGTACAAACAAATGTTATGTGCCAGAAACACTAATAAAGCATGTTGTGATATGTATTTTTTTAAGTAAATGATGGTGAAAGGCACAAGTGATGCTTTATTGTAGCCAGTCATATTTTTCAAACATTGTTTCAGTTCTGCTAGGTATTTTTTTTTACTCTGAAAGTACCTAATAGATATGCTCAACAAGTTGAGCGATGATTTTCATTTACTTTTCAACTAGTTATTTTATTTTGAGTTTGTGAAAATCAGTTACAACTTATGTTTCTGTTAGAGATGGGACAGATTGATTGGTACTCTATCAGCATTGGCCGATATAGTAGGGTGACCAGACATATACATTCAAAAAGAGAGGACAGAGCATGGCAAAAAAGGAGGACACTGCAAAAAATGGCAGCACATTCGCCATTACTCATATCTTACCCATACTTTGCTCACAGATACTTCTCAGATGATTTATATTGTTTCAAATATTTGCTTATTTAGTACTTTTTACATGTAAAATGTTTCTGAGTTTGAAATATGTGTTTATTTTTTAACTATGGCAAGCAACCTAACCACATTAACTGAGCATTGCAAATACAAGATAGGTCCACATTCTGACTAGGGTGCCATGGAAAAATCTTGAAATGCTAGGGGTGCCATGAAAGGAAAACATTTCGGAACCTCTGTACTAATTATTTAACACATGACAATCATAACTAAGAATATCTATAATTTGAAGCACAGAATTTTGCTCCTTTTCCAATTCTTGGATATTAGAATGAAATGCAAAAGTAACAAGTAAGCTTCGCTTATTTTCAAAAAACCGAATTTAAATTTTATGTAGTTTAGAATGATTGGGACATTTTAATGCCACCAACATTTCTTGCACTCTTTCAACAGTTTCGACAGCAGGGGAAAGTGACAGCCACCTTACACTTTACCTCATACTCGTTTCTTCCAACCTTTAAAAGCTGGATATCTTCTTGCGAGGTCATTTTTCAATTTACACTCTCGCTTCATTATTTCATAAAAATAATATGTAAAAATCAAAATTCTTACTACACGCTTATGTATCGCATATCTAGGACCAGAAATGAAACTGTCAGACCTCCGTGTCGGAGTGTTTAGCACAGTGTTCCGGGTTCGAATCCCAGCCTGGACATGGGTGTTCTTTGTGAGTGTCACTTCATCAAAATCATCATATCTTCGTGGTGAGCCAAAAGTGTCAGAAAAGTTACGTAAAATTCAAATTTCTTTATTTTAGGGCGAGGCTCAACCTGTGGCTGTTCTCCCACCTAACCCTAAATAAACCAAATCAATACTGCACAGACTATGTGTGTTCCAGTCTGGAACATGCTCAGACTGTGAAGCAATGAGTTAGAATAATACTAGACTCAAGTGTTCAAATCACAGATGCTAAGTGAGCATTGTTCGAATACTTCACGTGCCCCAAGTGATATGCCTTAAATGATGATCGTTATGTGTGGAAGCATTCTCTATGCAGCACATTTACTGTGGTCAATGCTATACTCTTTCCAAAAAAAGGAGGACATTTACAGATTCCTTAAAAATCTACCCGGATGCCGGACAGACACCTAAAAAGGTGAACATGTCCGGGTAAAAGAGGACATCTGGTCACCCTGCGATATAGGCATATCTGTAAAATTACTGATAATTTTACTGATCTATCTGTAAATACATATCTTATAATTTAGTGCAATATTCTACCATTTTGTTAAAATTTTTATGGATATACCAGGTAACCAAGAAAGTTCATGCAGTTTTAGTACAAAGAAGAAAAGGTCCAAAACAATTGTGTTTACCTTATATTTATTCTGCAAAATATCCACCATCCGCTTCTACAACCTGCTCACATCTTTGTACAAACCTGTAGATGCCATGTTTGAAAAAGTCTTTGTGTAGGGCCGCAAAAAACTGCACCACCGCGTTTTCAACCTCCTCGCGAGTTTGGAAATGTCGATTGCGCATATGGTTGTCCATAGACAAAAAAGATGGTAGTCTGATGGAGCTATGTCGGGTGAATACGCTGGATGTGGCAGAAGTTCCCAGCCGAGAGAAGAAATCACCTCCAGGGTCATCTTTGCTGTATGCAGTTTAGCGTTGTCTTGTTGGAAAAGAACACGCTTCCTATTCACTAATGCAGGTTGTTTTTTTGCAAGCTGTTCGGCCACTCTTTGCAATTGCGCGGAGTACACCTCTTTGTTGATGGTTTTACCACTTTCCAAGAACTCATAATGCACAATCCCAGTCGTAGTCCACCAGACACACAGCAGCACCTTCCACTGATGAAGAGCAGGATTTGCAGTTAAAGGTATGGTGTCATTTGACGATAGCCAATGGTATGAGCGTTTCTTGTTATCGTACATTACCCACTTTTCATCACACGTCAAAATGCAGTCCAAAATTGGACAGTTGTTGTTCCTAGTGAGCAAGGAAGCGCAAATGTTCAGTCGTTGGAGACGGTTCGCAGCAGTCAGCTCGTGCGGGACCCACTTACTCAGTTTCCATGATTTGCCAAGCTCATGCAAGTGCACACGAATTGTTTCAGCACTTACCGCAAATCGTTGAGCGAGTTCTTGACACGTTTGACTTGAATCCTCTTCAATTGCTGCCTTCAGTTGGTCCACATCGAGAGATTTCGGTCTGCTCGATCAAGGTTTGTCTGCCAGTGTCTCATCGCCACTCGAGAAGGTCTGAAACCACTTTTGCGCTGTCTGTTCACTAATTGTACCTTCTCCAAACACTGCACATATTTTTCTTGCTGCTTCCGCTCCTTTTGTGCCCAACTTGTACTCATACAGTAAACATGCCCTGATTACTGCATTCGACAAAGCCATTGTTCACTGCGAATACTTGCTCCCGAACTATCGACTGCGACCTGTTATCTACGTTAGCCGACGTGCCAAGGAATGAGCTTTCCGCCAATCACACATACATGTACCCCTGGTGGCTGAACTGCGTACTACCCCACGAAAACTACGGGCAGTTGTAACAACCTCATGAACTTTCTTTGTTACCTGGTAAAAACAATCTCCATGCCCTACTTTTCTTAATTGGCCCTTTTCATATTGGCCCATCCCTAATTTGTGTTAAGCTATAGGTTACTCATTTCTTTTTTTTTTCTAATGCCACACTGTAGAGGTCTGTGGAGGCAAAGCTGGCCAATGCCAATAACACCAAATACTTCTTTAAACAGCAATGGTCGAGAGCTGTGCGGGAGATTCACCGTCTCAAGTACGAGAACCAGGAAGCCATCCAGGTCAAGCTGAAGCAGGAGCGAGAGGAGCTGAAGAAACTAGGGTAAGCTAGTTGACCACACTTTTATTCTTAGCCTCTTTTTACACTGTCCTCGCCAGTGATATTCTAACAATTTCTTGCATATCATATATCTACTGACCAATCTCAGACTTTCCAATAGACCAACATATGCTGAGAATTATGATGACAAATTTTATGGGGGTGGAAAATTTGGTTGAATGGGAATGTTTTGATAGTGAAAAATTATTGTTCAAGCTAAGTATTAAAATTAGGGAACATGGTAGGTTAATTGGTACATTATTGATATTCGCTGAATTAGACATATCGGTGTATTGGTAAAATTGCTGATGGTACGCTATATTTTTATTTTGTTATTGTTTTTATGAACATAGGATTTGCAGTCTGTGTGCCTCGCTTTTTCAAAGACAAAGCCCACAGCAGTTACCAATGTAAAAGTCTACACTTTTACATTGTATAGAGGTGTACATTGTTAATATCGGTAAGCTGTGGTTACGCGAACCTTTAAGAAATTATTAGAGCAGAGAGCTAGTTAAATATGTTACGAAGTGAAATGAACCATTCTTGCATTTGTTTTATTTTTATTTTCTGGGTCATCATAGAACATTGACTCTTGGATTGTTAGAATATTGATTATTAGTCTCAGATTTTTTTTAAATAAAATGTTACGAAAATATTTTGGGCTTAAAAGAGATTAAACAACAGAAGTGGAGGAGGTCACATAATCCTAAACTGCATAACCTATGTTGATCTCGTGATATTATTAGAATAATTAAACCCATAAGGCTTTTGTGGTTAGGTCATTCATGGGAAGGAATAGAAAAGTTTACAAGATCCTTGTAGGAAACCTGGTGGTAAGAGACCTGTAGGAAGGCCGAACTGAAGATGGAATGACAGTATTAAGATAGACCTGAAGCATATTGGTAAGGATGCTTAAGAGGAGATAATGTTTCCCAGGATTGGAACGAATGGAAGACTTCTGCTCCTGCAACAATAAACTTTTAAGTTTAGGAATGCCAGAGAGATAGATAGGTACTAGTGACTGCATATAAAATCGTTAATATTTAGTGCAAGACCCTCGCGCAGAGTTAATGGATCTTCTCTAACATGCAAGCTTCATTGAATTTAATCCATTTCTCCCATTCATCACTACATTTTGAGAGTGTCTTATTTCCTCATTGTAAAGTTAATAGTTTTTTCCCACTGATGTGGGAATCAAACTTACAACATATGACTTAACCAATGTCTATTTAAGATTGCATGCCAAATTTTTTTCATAAAGGAAATGGCAGGTGAAAAACTCACAGAATATAATTTTTTTAATGTATTATTGTGCACTGTGCTGTTTAGTTTTGTCTTGGTTTATAACAATTAGAGCAAACTGTTTTAAGCTTGGTATATTTTGTTCTTTGTTTGAAATTCAAGTTTGCAGGGTGGCAACATATTATATTTATCAATGTCAGTTGGTAGTGCTGTCCTACTGCAGGCATGCATGTGCAGAAATATCATGTGCTTAGCCAGCTACAAGACTTGTGGTCAGTCTGCCATGGAACATTGTTCTGTTCAGATGCAAATTGCAGCAGTGGAGGTATTCATTCAAACGGATTTCATTTTTGAAATAAAGAGAGCATTGCAATGGTCCAATGAGGATCTCAATTCATTTCAAGTGGCACAGCATATTAAAGTGAGTCAAACATTAGAGATCTAATAGCAGTGTGCACAACCAGAAGTTTTCAGTCTGAGAAGATGTATCTGGCACCATGAAGCTTCTCATTGCAGGGCCAGCTACGCCTCCACTGCTGTGATTCGTGTCTGAACTGACCAACGTTCTATGGCGGACTGATTGCAAGGCTTGTGTAGGCCTAAGCATGTGCGATTTCTGCACATGCCCACCTCCATTTGAACATGGTTATCAAATGACATTGGTCTATACAGTGTGTACATTTTTCAGATCTCAGAGGCTGAAGAATTTACATTGCATTGGAACAAGAAGATTTAAGTATATTTTGTGGGAAAATATATAATTGAGGTCACTGTATGTCTCCCCATTTATGTTTTTTTTTTTTCATTGTCTGATTCTGTGCTTCTCAAGTTTTACCTCACATCTGTCAACAAAATCTAGACTATCCTAACCATTTTAGATTCATAATTTGCAATACACTAGGACCATGGCAGTAACCCACCAACTTGGAAAACAGTGATTAAGTACATCATTCTTATTCTAGGCTAGAAGGACTGATCCGTGAAGAAGAGCAGGGATTGAAGCAGGATGAAAAAGAATTACAGAAGCTTCACGAAGAGGTTCGAAAGTACACGGACAAGAAGTACGACTCTCAACCTATGAATCATGGCCCCGGAGCATTGGATCCTCAGCAGCTGTATAAAATCAGAAGGAAGTACTTGGGTTTGCACTCTGCAAATGCCCAGCAGAGCTCCGAATATGGCAAACAGCAGTCAGCCTCGAACGTTGCACCCAAAACAATAGATGCAGAGCAAGCCGAAGAAAGAATCTCCCAGCTGATAGGGGAACGTGATAGCTTACTTCAAACTGGCCACTATGAGATTGATGATCCTATAATCAGTAAATTGAATCAAGAAATTAGGTTTCTGTTGACTGAACCTGCAGCGGATACGTGATTCTACTTTTCTCTGCGATTCGATGTTTTTGTTCAGGGAAAACACTGAATGAAGTGCAATGATGTGTCCTGTAAAGTTTTTGTATGTTTTGTAATTTATTTCCATTGTATATGTTGTCTGAGGAAAAGTTCTGGAGAAATTCTTCCAAGTTGGTGTGTTTTTCTCTGTTGTGTAATTGTGAAACTAAGTGCTTTTATGGGGGGAAAAAAAAGTTTTCACATAAAGATTTAAATTTTTAAATTGATAGTTTGTTATGAATTGTACAAATTTTGTAAGTATAAAATATTTGATAACAGACCTTTTTGAAAGTATATTTTATGTGAAGAATTCTGTATATTGTGTATCAGAATATTGTTTTATTTTTATATAAAAAAGTCCATGTACAATTATTAGCAAATTTCTTCCACGTTTCAATACACCAAACTGAACTTTAAAATTGGGAAAAGATGAAGCAGGATAAGAAAACATACAAAACTGCCTGTCATGTTTCATTTTAATAACCCTGGTAACACTGTTTAATATTGGTTACACGTTGTAATGTATATTCATATTGTAGGGTTCTTACTGGGGAATTACAGTACAGTAACCATAGTAGAGTACTGCATGGGACAACTTTCACTCGCTTGCAATCCTTTTGAGTTTCTCACCCTTGAGTGTATACAATGGAATATCATTTTAATATGACAATAATCTTAGAAACACATATGTAAAGTGTCCACCCTGCTAGTTTCAGCCCGCGATCATATTTCATATATCATTGTGTTGGTAAGATAGACTAAACTACATTTTAACATGTAAGTGATGGCTGTTCACTTAAGTTTCAATTTCACATCCTCTTGCACTTCACAAACCATACTTAATGGCCCACTTCAACAGAAAAGTGACAGTTATACATGTACCACCAGGCTTCAAGTGTATATTGCTAGTTTGACCTGCTCAAGCGTTATTGACTCATGGTGAGCTCTCAACTTATGCATTCTAGCATCGTCTGTGTGAACTATTATATTCTGAAGCAAAAACCTCTCTTTGCAGCACTCTAAACCACAGCCATTGTGTATGAAAGGAATTTTTCAGTGTTTTTGATGAGGTTTCCACACTGCTAATGAATACTTTTCGTGTGTCTTGGCTTCAGGGACCCATGGTAGAATTGATAAAACTTAAAAATATATTTCCTCCCACATGGATGCACAGATATTAAAGCCTGCCTGAGTATAATGAAAGGAATACTGTGTGTACCATATGGTGTTCGTCATGCAAGAAAGTTCCTTTCATATGTTGTAGAAACATATTGAACATGAGATCACTTAGCAACCACCACCATATTCTTCTGTCCATGGAAACTGCTTGCCTCTTCTTGTAACGTTTCATTATGGTCGTCCTTACATCAATTTAAACATTGATTTTTAAAGCCTCAATTTTGCAATGATTATTTGGATAACCTTGTTCCATCAAACATCCCTATAAATTAAAATTGTATGGATTTAAGTGCAAAGGAAAGAGAAGCTGGTTCCATTCAAAGCTGACAGATTACAGAACTTGAAAATGTTTCACATCAAAGTTGCTTGAAATTAAGAAACATCAAAACAAAGTGTCAATCCAGGGGTTTATCTAGAATTTTTCTTTGGGACAAGGGGTGTAAAAGTTATATGTAGTGCCAAAATAACCTTCATTTGGGCCTTTGTCGGAAGGTGTTTGTGTTGTTGAAATTTTGGAGGGTGTTGGAGGAGGATACATCATTGTGTGAATCAACCCCTTTTAATATTTATGTATGAGGGGCAGTCAAATGAAAACCGAACACCCTCTACAAAGTGACAATGGAGTTTGTTTTATTCAAAAGTAATTGCCACAAGTGTTAAGACATTTATCCCACTGGGGGACGAGACTATCAATTCCAGTCTTGTAGAAAAAGGTAGGTCACTGATGGATCCACAACCTCACCCACTGTTTCACTTCCTCGTCCGAATGAAACCGACGTCCACAAATGTCTTTCTTCAGGTTACCAAAAATGTGGAAGTCACAAGGGGAAATATCAGAGCTGTACAGAGGATGTTCAAGCGTTTCCCAGCCAAATGTCTGAAGCTTATACCTCACCAGATTGGCAGCATTGCGTTATCATGCAAAAGGATGATTCCTTCCGACAGCATTCCAGGGCGTTTTGACTTTATGGTGCGTCGCAGTTTCTGCAACGTGTCTGCATAGCGCTGCACATTGATTGTGGCTCCATGCTCTAGGAAGTCGACAAGCAGAGGGCCCTTGCAGTCGAAGAAGCAGCTCGGCATGACCTTACCGGAACTCGTATGGACAGCCTTGGATTTCTTTGGCGGGGGAGAATCGACATGTTTCCATTGTTGGCTTTGCCGTTTGCTCTCGGGCTCAAAATGGTGGCACCACGTTTCGTCCCCTGTGACGATACGTGACAGAAACGCATACCCTTCCTCGTGGTACCGCTGCAAATGACTCAGACATGCAGTCATTCTGTCAATCATTTGTCCCTCCGTCAGTTGATGCGGAACCCACTGCCTGCAAATTTTTCGGAACTGCAGGTGATCTTTGATAGTGGCATGCACAGAGCCATGACTAATGCCAACCTTAACACGAAATTCTTCCCCTGTGATTCGTCGGTCTTCCCGGATCAGACCATCGACCCTCGCAATCACATCAGGCGTAATGGCTCGATGGGCCTGTCCCGGGCACGGATCGTCTTGCAGTGATGTGTGTCCTTCGCGGAATCTCTTCTGCCACTCGTACACACTTGTCAGGACACTGCAGACATGCGACGATGAATTTCGCATGTTCCAGCGCCTCAGCCACCAAGAAACAAACCACACCTCTCTGCTCTTCTTTGCTTGCCTCCATTTCCAATGCTGGACGAACACACTTTTCACTCCGCTCACCTCCTGAGCAATGACAAAGCAACTGTGTGGACCTGTTCGTTTTCACTATGCATTTCTCCTACCCTACAGATGGCAGTATCGATACGTAACAACAGTGTTGCCAACTTTTGCGAGGAATGTGTTTTATGGTGGGTGTTCGGTTTTCATTTGACTGCCCCTCATACCTGGTAGTGCTTTCCTTCCTGTGCATGCCAGTATTGTCTTTCCTGCATGGACAGATTAAAGGAAAGGGCACATGAGATAACCACCCATCCTGTCATATCTAAAGAAAGTTCCTCTTGACATCTAAAGTGAAATCGCCATCTGCCCTTTGAAAGCCCTGTGGGGCATCTGAAACCAAAATAAATCATTGATTAGCATAAGGGAAAATTAGGAATGCTATTGAGATGAGACAAGTTTCAATGTCATATTAAAATTTGAGGTGAGGAAACCACATCCTTAGAGACTTGTTCAGATCAATTTGAGGGTGTGTGTTCATAAATCATTGTACAATTGCGAAGTGTAAAGCTTTGATAAATCATAAAGGTAAGGTAAAGTTCCCCATACACTTTGCATCATGCCATGAAGCATCTATAAGGGGATGTGGGATTGCCTAATCTGGCTGTCCTGTGTGGCAGTCCGACACCCTATTCATACATACCAAGCAGACATGATAATTTATAGATGGATCATATAGTATTAAGTTCATCGTAATTTCGACGTTCTTCCATTTTTTGAGGGTCCGCAGTGACAAAATTAGATATCAGTGGGGGAAAAAAGCTTGGATATTTGTTTTTGCTTTTAATATCTATATTAGTCCAGTCAAATTAGAAAAAAGAATGGAAAAAATTCCAACAGAGATAAAAATTGGTAGATATCACCAGTATGGTATTTCAAACAACATACTAAAAGTCCCCGACAATCCGAGTTGTGCTCTGTCCGCCATATTGGAAAATGGCGGATGAACGGTGACGTTTGATCATAATTGCTTTATTAACTAAAAATGGTGAAGGCTGAGCCGAAAATGTGTTCAGACATAAATTAAAGAAAATAAAATTTCCAATAACTGTAAGAAGATAAATTTTTGTGATTTAACCTACCATTTCACTGTTAATAATATATGTAATTTCTTTAAGGGTGCTGCCCATTGTGGAACTTCGATGTAATGGATCTGATCATCAGAAAACAAACTGAATAACCTTTTTGGCAAGGCAACAATGGATATAACCCAATATTGTATTATTTGTGAACAAACGTTGAGTGAAGGTGACAGTGTGGTTGTGATAAAAGGCTTAAATGCTATAAAGAGCAGCAGTTTACTTCAAAAGGATGGAATATTTGAGAAATTGGAAAATGAGACGAATGTGAGATTACATATTAAGTGCCGTAAGGACTATACTCGTGAGAGTAGTATTACTGCTGCAAGTAATTGTTCACCACAAAATTCAATACTCCTTCGATCAGCAGTACATATATTTCACTTCAAATGTGATTGCTTGTTTTGCAGTGAAGTTTGTGATTTTCAAGCAGAAATGAAAAACAAAAATGTGAACCGACGAGTTAAAATATTTGAAGTTCGATCCTTAGCATTCAAGGAGCAAATCATTGAAGCTGCCATCAAGAGGAACGATGATTGGGGAAGGACAGTGCTTGATCGAATGCACACCGTTATTGATCTAGTTGCAGTTGAGGCTAGGTATCACCATCCTTGTTTCACTAAATTTTACACATCTTCACCTACATCAGGAAAACGTGGTAGGCCTGAAGATAAGTGTATTTCTATAGCATTTCTGCAGTTATGCTGTTACCTTGATAATGATAACGACGAGTGTCAGTACTCGATGAATCAACTTATGACGAAGATGAAGGAATATCTTCCACAAGATACTGATGTCTCAGAAACAACTCTTAAGAAACACCTATGTGATCACTATGGAGAAGACATGATAATAAAACACGTAAAGGGCAAACCACTACAGTATGTTTCCGTGATACAGGATATAAAATATTATCCAAAAGTTGGTACAGCCAGAAAGAAGAAGATCTAAAGAACGAAAGACTTAGAATTGTTAGAACTGCTGCTGCAATAATTCGGGAAGATATACGATCCGAAACATATGCTAAAGATATGTATCCAAATCCACATTAATGCTTGAAGACAGCTGATGATATGGTTCCAGAGACATTAAGGGTCTTTACAGAGGGTGTGATTATGAAACGAATAAAAGGAAATGAAGACTCCATCAAAAGAAAATGTGCGTGTATTGAGCATGCTATTATATCAGCAGTAAGACCACGGTCATTCAATTCAATGATTCAGATTGGACTTGCAGTTCATCCACATAGATATTTTGGTTCAAGAAATATTATTGATATGTTATCAAGCATGAGTTTATGTGCATCCTACAATGAAGCCGTATTGTATCTTAGTTCTGCAATGTTAAGTGATAAGGAAATTGTTGTTGACAAGGAATTATTGAATCAGTTTGTTTTTGATAATGCAGACGTCAATGTTCGGACCTTGGACAGACTAGGAACTTTCCACAATACGGGGAGCATTATGTGCACTACTCCTGCAAGATCTGTTCATCCCAGAAAATAAATTGTTCGATTGAAGAAGCAACCACCAGAATGTTACCTTGCCAAATTTGGTAATGTTCCATTACGCACATACGTTGTGCCTGCTGTCCGTGGCCTGGAGAAAATCAAGATTAAAGAAATTGAATACACCAAACAGGTAGCACCATCAGTGCATGTTGCATCACTTCTTGATTTTGTATAGATGTGTGGAAATCACCTTACCTTGTCACCAAGTCCAAGTTGGAGTATTTATATGGAGCTTGCCACTGACGGTAGCAAGGAATATCACATTTCTGAAATAAGTATATTACCATTTATAAAGCTGCTGCCGACAAGTCCAGATGTCATATACTCATCCCTTATGTTCGCAGTTGAAGAATACATGAAACATGGTCAAAACACATGTATTGTTACTTTCGACCAACCTCTATATCTGAGAGCCTCTGAAATTGTTGCGGCTTCTCTGGACAACGGATATATGTCGTCAGTTGTCCTTCGTCTAGGTGGATTCCACATGCTTATGTCGTACATGGGAGCGATAGGATACATGATGAGGGGAAGCGGATTGGAAGAAGCTTGGTCAGTAATATATATTATTCGTTACAAATCGGGAAATAAAAGCGTACAACTTCCATCAACACCAGGAAAATTTGATTACAAAATAATGGGAAAAGTTTCCACAAAGTTAAATTTATTTTTTACATTATTGGATTATATTGGTTAAATTTATTTTTAACATCATTAGATAGGTTGGTTAAATCACAAAAAATTATCTTCTTACAGTTATTGGAAATTTTATTTTCTTTAATTTATGTCTGAACACATTTTCGGCTCAACCTTCACCATTTTTAGTTAATAAAGCAATTATGATCAAACATCACCGTTCATCCGCCATTTTCCAATATGGCGGACAGAGCACAACTCGGATTGTCGGGGACTTTTAGTATGTTGTTTGAAATACCATACTGGTGATATCTACCAATTTTTATCTCTGTTGGAATTTTTTCCATTCTTTGATGACATTTTGCCTACTTTTACTGGACTATATGCTGTGAAAGTTTGTGCAGTCATATGCTGCATCAAGCAAGCTGCATATGTTGCTTGCACAAGACACACATACAGGATGTAACAATAGTCACTGATGGATTTCAGTCATTACTAACTCAAGAACTGTTGAAGATTGCAAATTACAGTTTTTACATTGAATTGCATTGTATTGTCTCCGGTCAATTTTTCTGGACTTCACTCTAATGATAGGAACTTGTTTGACGTCTTCCTTGCTTGTCTTGGATCTTCCCACTTCTTTTCCTGTCAAGAACACTACCAATTTCCATAAACTTGTTGTACCAAGCCTTAATGCTGTTTGCAGAATGAGAGTTCCTTTAATCTGATACCTCAGTCTGGCGGAAAACATATAAATTGTACTGATTTTATTCCATTTCCAAGCTTGAACTGGAAGAAAATGTCAAAATTGAATTGAGGTTCAATAAATCAGACTACTTTTGTGGTACCCTGTACTGTAGGAAAATCTGCAAGTAGGATTGTAATTTCTCTTTTGGTGTGACAACCTTCCTTAAAAAAGAGAAACAAAATCATGAATTAAAGATATAATGGCAAGTTCTAAGGTAACACTGGGAACCAACTGCAGCCACAGAAATGAGTGTTTCGAATGACATGGCTTTCTGACATTCCTGTACAAGCAAGTATGTAAAACTATTTTAAAGCTTGAGAAATAATATACAATTTTTATTTGGAGCATATTGCTAAATGCCGATACTCTCTCAGATCCCCACTGATACCGATACTTGAAAATTGTAATAATTAAAAGTTATTAAAAATATTCATTAAGAATAGTGTGTAAGAATTCCACTCTTGTTATGTGCATTAATTTAACAAGATTTTTTCTTTAAAAAGTTCAATAATTACATTAGAATATTAAATTACATGTTATGTTATCATAACATTCATTATTTTTGCACAAAAGTGGTGCAAAATAAAAATAAACTTCGAATTTTACATAACTTCCATTATAGTTAGACTCCGTGAAGTGTTGTGTGGCATTTTTGCGGACCCCATGAAAGTCCAAAATGCCGGAAAAGTATCGGCTGGTATTGGTAAGTAAATTCCAACTGATACCGATGTATCGGTATCGGCTCAGCCCTATATACATGGTGTCATTTTAATGGCACCCATGGACCACGGAAACGTATAGAGGACATCAAAACAAACAACTTTTCTCAGTAACATTTTTCTCATTGGTGTGTCGATTCGACGCTACAGCCGTTCAAAAAAGACCGTTTTGCCACCTGGATGCTGGCAACCCAACACAACATTTGATCGTATCTCTGACGTCATTTCCTGCGGCGAAACAGCACACAGCAGGGTTGCAAGGAACACACAAATTTTGTGAAAATTACAAACTACCAACTACATTATTAGCTGTAAAACCAAGCGAGAAAAACACCCAGTAGACCAAACATCATAGCCTACCAGCCAGAATATCAGCAGTCATCTCAGGGGAAAGGGAAATGAACCAACGATATGAGAAATGGTAAAATCGTATTCAAAATGAAGTGTCAATATCGGATTTTATCTCGTCCTACATGTCGAATATCATCAACAATAAATTTTATTGGACTTACACCTTACATGTGGCTGTTTACGCCCAGCTACATGTCAAATATTTGCAAATCTCTTTGCAAGGTTGATATCTACAGGTTTGTGTCCAGATGCCTTGTGGTACTTTTGTGCTGATAACGGAAGTATCTGAGGTTTGCGTTGTTACATTACGGCTAAAACACGTACAACCACAGTAACAATCTAATGAAGAATCAGTAGCGAATATACTGTCCTGTTCACAGTTGCAAACTATTACATGTGTATCTGGTGCATAGATAAACACAGTCATCGCATCGGAGAGTTTGTATTACTACTACTTATATCCCTGAATTTTCAACAATTTTTGCCACTTGCCTCATAATGCCCTGAATATACATTATATTAACCTATGTGTTGCTTACCTTTGGAATTTTGAGTTCTTTCATTTCTATTTTGTCATCTGTTCAGTGGTCACAGACAACTAGTATCAGAAGGACGAAGTGAATAGACTAAATTGTACTATTATAGTATGTGGGTGACACCTATAAATCATATATTTCGCACTTTTTTACATTGCTAACATACTATTTTGGAATGCAGAACGTTTCCTAAGGTGAAATTATGCATTTCTAACTAAGATAATGTATATTTCTTACATTTACGAGTACTTACTGTTACTTGTTATTTCGATTCTGTAACACATTATGGCGGGCGATAGCGTACTGGTTCAGGGTGCGTTGTGCGAGTGTTTTGTCGATTTATGCAGTGTTGCAACCTCGTTCACCGGAAAATACCTACTTTCGTGCCCGGATTTGAAATTATGCTAATACCTCGCAAACCATTGACGTTAGCCTCACAAACCATTGACGTTAGCCCCACAAACCATTCACGTTAGCCCCAAAAACCATTCACGTTAGCCCCAAAAACCATCTTTCGTGAGGTTAAGTTAGGTTAGGCAAGCATAGTTAAAAATAAAAAAAATACTACACGTCATGTCCTAGTGAAAACACGGCAAGTTTGAAACACTGACTATGGGGAACATTGTGCTCTCGTGCAGAAAGCAAATGGCGGCAGCAGAAACAGCGTGTCGGACAGAGATTTTCGCAGAAAACAACATGCATTTGCATTAAAATGGATCAAAACTACATTCACGAACTTCCACAACGCTACAGAAAATGATTTCCGTAAGTACTTTCTCCTGTAAATTTGAAGAAATCTGTCACCCCTATACTATAATGTTACTGACTAAATTGTAGATGCACACTTGGTAACTAGATTTGCAAATATTTGACATGTAAGCTGAGACAAAATTCGATATGACCACTTCCACTTGAATTCTCATTTCTTTCTACCATTTTTTGTATCGTTTGTTTACTTCCTGTTAGGTTACAGAACGTGTTTTCTCGTTTTGTTTTACGGCGCATAATGTGGCTGATTGTAGCTATGTCATTTTTCATAGAATATGTGTGTTCCTGACAACCCTGGAATGCATCGCTTCACGACAGGATATGACGTCACAAATGCAATCAAATTTTGTGTGTGTTGTCAAGCATTTAGGTGGCAAAACGGGCTGTTTTGAACGACTAGCGCCGAAATGATGCACCAACAAGAAAAGTTGTTTGGTTTGATGTCCTCTATACTTTTCCGTGGTCTGTGGGTGCCATTAAAATGACACCCTGTATAATATACACTGATCTATCAGAAAATATAGCAAAGAAAAGAGTTTGAACACTCCTGTTTTTCTGATATTATAGGCGAATTTATGAGAATGTGCAATTGTGATCTTCGGAGGGAAGGGAGAGATCTAAAGCTCAGGCAAAATTGTTGTGTACTAAGGTATATTTTCCCTGGACGAAACAGTATGCAAATTCTTAGTTGCATAAAAATGTATGTGAATATGTCAGTACACACGTGAGCATTTTTCCCCTTTATTGAGTGGACCTCAATTATTACTCTATTAAGGCTTTTAACTCTTCCTTATCTTCCTGTTTCACTTTCTTTCTTTTATCTTCTTCATTTTATTTGTTTCTTTCTTTTCTCATGATAGAGTAATTAACTCTCCACTGAAAATAATAGAGTAGTAGTAGTCAGTCACATATCCAGGATTTTCAGAAGGGGTGGGGCAAATATCCCCAGCAAGGAAGGAAAATTAGATAGATAAATGCTCTTAATATCACTGATGTGCCCCATCAATCCCAAATGGAGGACTGTTTTTCTTCTGGAATGTATCAAATTGCAGTATTTCTGGAGGGATGTCTGCCTCCCTTCAGACGTCATAGTTTTACAGAATATAGACATTGTTCTTACCCCAACCCTCCAAGTTGACCTTTTGCTGGTCAGCAGGTCCACGTTGGTCTTGCTGGGAGAACTGCAAACCAGATCCACTGACCTTCCTCACATCAACTACCAGTTTAATGCTCTGTACGCCATAACAGGCCGGTGCAGGATGACTGTTGCTACCCCCACTCTGCCTTCCCATTCATTTTTGTGGCACCATTACCAACTTCACAACAACAGATTGTGGGGGGAACGGGAGCATGGCCCACCCTTTTTCCACTTTTAGCTTTGGCTATGATATGAAGGTCCTCACAGATATGTCATTAGCTCATGACCTTAATGTTGCCCCTGGATAAAAACACACCCTCTATTGTAATAATAAAAACATCAGCATTTCTAATTTATATCTGTGTTTTTTACATTTATTGTCACATCCTGCTTTTTCCTCATTCTAGATATTTATTTGCACCTTCTCTTTATTTCTGAAAACAAATCGTAATCACAACATAGTCTAGTTTAACGTTCATAAAAAGTACTTTATTTTTTAAAGAACTAATCTGTTTTTGGTACAAAACTTCCAATAAGCAAGAGAAAAATATTTTATCACAAACAATGCAATTAGGATGAATTGTGGCAATTGTTAAAAAAATGAGAGACTAGTAATAACATGGTAAAAACATGGGTCTGTTTAATACTTATCCTTTTAACTGTTTTCATTCAAATTGAATGTGTGTCAAAATACCCAATTCTGATCATTATATCTTTTGATGGTTTTAGGTATGATTATTATCAGAGAGTTGACACACCTAATATAGACTTTCTCATGAGCATAGGAACCCATAGCCCTTACATCAGAAATGTTTTTGTTACTAAGACTTGTCCTAATCACCATTCAATAGCGACAGGATATTATCCAGAAGTGCATGGGGTCGTAGATAATGAAGCATATGATCCAAATATTAAGAAGTTTTTAAGTGATTGTGATGAAGAATTTTGGACTTACAATAAGAATGTTATTCCAATATGGATCTTAAATGAAGTAAGTGACATTCACAGGCATAGTGGAGTTTTGATGTGGCCAGGTGGGGAATTCAAGTATAAGAATATATATCCCACATATTTTGTGCCTTTGGATGAATCAGTACCGTGGTTGAGAAGAATACAATTGGCTTTAAAATGGATTCAAGATCCCCACAGGCCAGCAAATTTAATAATGATGTATTTTGAAGAACCTGACGAAGCTGGCCATGGGTATGGACCTGAATCATACCATGTTGATCAAGCAGTGCAGAAAGTTGATTGGGCCTGTGGCTATTTGTGGTGGCAGTTGGAAAAGCACAATTTGACTAATGCTGTGCACGTGATAGTCACAAGTGACCATGGTATGGAAAGTGTTTCTGCCAAGACTGTTATCAATCTTAGAGAAGTAATTGGTGATGATCAATACGTAATCGCTGGTCTTTCACCTGTGTTTCAATTTTGGGTCACAGATGATGCTTTAAACCAGCTATATCGGAATCTTAAGGAAGGTTCAAAATCTAATAACTACAGTGTTTATCTCAAAAATGAAATTCCAGAAAGATGGCGCTTTAAGAACAATGGACGTGTGGCCCCTATTATGGTGGTAGCAAATGAAGGATATGCTTTTTCCAACCTCGGCAAGTCAAAGGACAGCACGATTATATCTCGATCTGCTCCAGGAGTATATGGAACTCATGGATATGATAATAATGAACCAAATATGCATCCTTTCTTTTTTGCCTGGGGTCCATTAATAAAGAAAAATTTCATAATATGTCCATTTAATTCAGTTGACCTGTTCCCACTTTTCTGTGAAATTTTACGCATTCCTATTTCACATTCCAATGGACACTTTGAGAATGTCAAGGACATGTTGATATCTTATACGAATAAAAAGTAGACCTTGAAGAAACTTTCCTCTTGATCATGAATATAGAGTGCAATGTGTGCATGTCCAAGATGTTTATTTTTATAATACTTTTGCTTCAAAGTTTAAATCCAGTTATTATTTCTGGTACAATAATGATTACAACTAATATATCAGTCACTTAAGAATAGATGTACATTTCAATCTTAACTTCAACTGTAAGGAATGTTGAAGCATTTTAATGTAATCCATTAACCTCCTCAGCATGGCTGGTACACATAACATTCCACTGTGGGTATTGGGCTCAGGATGGCACCATATGGCAGCAGTTATGCCATTTCTTGAAAATTACACATATTTCAATTTGGTCTTTTTTGTTCATTTGTATACATATGAAGATATGACAAATTTGGAGTTGGTCGACCACCACACACTTTATCTCTAATTTTCTTTCAACAGACGAGAAAGTTTGTTTACGAGCGGTCATTTCTTATCTGTTCAGACAGCAACACCTATACTGCATCAAATGATGTAACATAGTTCATCCCTCGCTTCAATCACAGCATCACTTAATACTTTCCAACAATATCCAAGCACTTCAGACACTAACAAACTTGAGACATTGCCACCAACAGGGTTAGTCACGTGTTCCTTTCTTGTGTAATACCAATACCGTGCCATTCTTTTCCTTTGGCATACCCAAAGTCTTTCCACCTTTAAGGGAAAAGTCTGAATGCATGCACAAGTTATTTTAATGTATCTCTTTTATTTTAATTCATCATATCTAATTCCAGCTTTCATTCATTTCTACTCATCCTTCTCTGCCAAAATTTTGCATTTATTCTAAGATGCTCGGCACAAAAATGATACAAAGAGAAGATTGAATATGTAATTTATGCATTTCAAACTTGAACCTCACAGGGCAACACTGGAAGGAGGAAGCAGTAAGGATGGTGCCTTGTGCCTTGTACCGTTTCTTGGAGATCAAGAATTAATATTATATATATATATATATAATATTAATATTAAATAATACTCTTAACATAAGTTTTTATAGTTTAATCAAAACAATGGTCTTGTAAATCATAAATGAATTAATAATTCTAAAAACATCAAGGAAGATATGGTTATATCATCAATAGCTCCCAAAGCCAATATTTTTATTAAACTACTCCTTGATATCAAAATACAATTAATATTAATTACTATTATGCTATTATTAGCACTAATAATACTACAAATAAAACATCCACTATCTATAGGGATTATACTAATTATACAGACTATTACCGCATGCCTAACAATATCAACATTCCTAAAATCCACATGACTTTCCTATGTATTATTCCTAGTATTTTTAGGGGGAATACTGGTTCTATTTATTTATACAACAAGACTTACACCAAATGAAATATTCAAAATAAGAACAAAAATAATAATTATGGGTGTAACCCTAATATTATTATGTTTATTTATATTAATAATAATAGATCCATTATTAACCCCCTCAACACTACAAAATATAGATACATATACAACCTGAAGAAGTACACCCCCGCTACCAGGAATAAAATTATATAATGAATCCATTATAATAATAACTACTATAACAGTAGTATATCTATTTATTACATTAGTTGCAATTGTAAAAATTACTAGACTCTCATATGGACCTCTAAAAATAATTAAATAACTACAAATGACAAAACCAGCACAAATTTATCACCCCCTACTTAAACTAGCAAATAATGCATTAGTAGACTTGCCAGCCCCACTAAATATTTCCTACTGATGAAATTTTGGTTCACTTATAGGAATATGTCTTTCAATCCAAATCTTAACAGGTCTTTTTTTAGCAATACATTATATTTCAAGAACAGACTTAGCTTTTTCTAGAGTAATACACATCTGCCGAGATGTAAACTATGGATGAATACTACGAACTATTCATGCTAACGGGGCCTCCATATTCTTTATTTGTATATATATACATGTTGGACGAGGAATATATTATGGATCCTATTTATATCTTCACACATGATCTATTGGAGTTATAATTATATTAACAACAATAGCAACAGCATTTGTTGGATATGTACTACCATGATGTCAAATGTCATTCTGAGGAGCCACAGTAATTACTAATTTACTCTCGGCAATTCCATATTTAGGAACTATACTAGTTCAATGAATTTGAGGGGGATTCGCAGTAGGTAGTGCTACACTAACCCGATTCTTCGCCTTTCATTTTTTATTACCATTTATTTTAATAGCAATATCCATAATCCATCTACTCTTTTTACATCAAACCGGATCTAATAATCCACTATCTATTAATAGCAACATGGATAAAATCCCGTTCCATCCATACTTCTCCATAAAAGACACACTAGGATTCATACTTATAATTTTAAGATTAATACAACTCTCATTAATATTTCCAACAACCCTAGGAGATCCGGAAAATTTTACCCCAGCAAACCCACTAGTAACTCCAGTACACATTCAACCAGAATGATACCTTCTATTTGCATATGCCGTTCTACGATCAATTCCAAATAAACTCGGGGGAGTGGTAGCACTAGTATTATCTATTATAATCTTATTCATTATACCAATACATCATAAAATAAATTTTTGTGGACTACAATTTTACCCTTTAAATCAAATATTATTTTGATTAATATTTGCAACCTTTATTTTATTAACTTGAATTGGGGCCCGGCCCGTAGAAACTCCATACATCACTACTGGACAAGTATTAACAATTATATATTTTATATATTTCATTATATCCCCCGCAACACTACTATTATGAGATAAAATTTTAAAAAAATGACTTCTTGACTGAAACATTTAGTGTATGTCTTGAAAACATAAAATAGAATATAAATATTCTAGAAGTCTTCACATTCTAATTATTATGCAACTAAATATAAATTGATACAATTAAGCCCCTAAAGCCAACAAAAAAAAAAAAAATAATTTAAAGAAACCGGAAGAAAACTCCTTCAAGCTAAATATATAAGTTTATCATAACGAAATCATGGTAGTGTACCTCGAATCCAAATATAAATAAATCCTAAAAAAATAACCCTTAAGTAAAAAAATAAGAAAAATGGTATCCCCCAACAATAAAATTCTAAATAAAACACTTATAAATAAAATACTAGCATATTCAGACATAAAAATTAAAGCAAATCCCCCAGCGCTATATTCAACATTAAACCCAGAAACAAGTTCAGACTCCCCCTCAGCAAAATCAAAAGGAGTTCGATTAGTTTCAGCTAAACAAGAACTCAATCAGGCTAAAGCCAATGGTAAAGCAATAAAAATAAATCATAAATAATCCTGAAAAATATTAAATAAAAGTAAATTATAACCACCAATTAAAAAAATAAAAGACAATAAAATTAATACCAATCTAACCTCATAGGAAATAGTTTGAGCAACTGCTCGAAGACCCCCAAGCAACGCATAATTAGAATTAGATGATCACCCGGCAGATATTACTCTATACACTCCTATTCTCATACAACATAAAAAGAAAAATACCCCCAAATAAAAATTAAATAATAAGGTGTGATATGGAAAAACAACCCAAACAAACAAAGATAAAAATAAACTAAAAACTGGAGATATATAGTATGGATAATAATTTCTCAAAGTAGGTAGTGTTTGCTCCTTAGTAAATAATTTAACTGCATCAGCAAAAGGCTGAAAAATACCACAAATCCCAACCCGATTAGGCCCCCTACGAATCTGAATATAGCCTAAAACCCTACGCTCAAATATAGTAAAAAAAGCAACTCTAATTAAAACACACACAACTAAAATAATAAAAGAAATAACTCCAATAAATAAATCTAATATCATCTACTATAAAAAGAAATTTATCTTTATTTTTGAATTCTAAATTCAATGCACTTCTCTGCCACAATAGTAATTATTATTAATCAATATTATTATATATAATATAAGTATTTGGTCCTTTCGTACTGGAACACTTTAAATATTAAGAGATAGAAACCAACCTGGCTCACGCCGGTTTGAACTCAGATCATGTAAGAAATTAAAGGTCGAACAGACCATCAAATTTGAAATGCTACACCCAAACGATATCTTAATCCAACATCGAGGTCGCAACCCCTCCTGTCGATATGATCTCTCAAGAAAGATTACTCTGTTATCCTTAAGGTAACTTATTCTTTAAATCACTAAAAATGGATCCAAATAACAAAAATTATTGAACATCAAATAAAAAAGAGTTAATTATTATCTTCCCATCACCCCAACAAAATATTATTTAATAATATATATAATTATATTACTAATCAAAACATTATTAAAATATAAAGATCTATAGGGTCTTATCGTCCCCTAAAAAAATAAAGCCTTTTCACTTTAAAGTAAAATTATACACTAACTAATCAAAGACAGTTTATTCCTCGTCCAACCATTCATTCTAGCCCCCAATTAAAAGACTAATGATTATGCTACCTTCGCACGGTCAAAATACCGCGGCCATTAAACAAGCGTCATTGAGCAGGTTATACTTCATATAAAATCATGAAAAGGTGTTTTTTGATAAACAGGCGAGAATAAATTTTGCCTAATTCCTCTAATTAATTAAATAAATATACTAATAGAATCATAATTTCCAAATAAAACTAATTAAAACATATAATTAGGTAAACAAGTAAAACCAAACTAAATTTTTAATAAAATTCCAAATAAATTATAACAAAATTACAAAAATTAGCAATCTCCAAACCAACAAATATAATAGTTTATTATAAAGTTATAACCAACATATTGGCCAGAAGCACATCCCCCTGGTCATAACTAAACATTAATATTAGTAGTGTAAAATACCCTATTATAAACCCGAGAAATGATGAGCCCCCCTCAGGCAGATTTGGCTACACTTAAAACTAGCTCAAGATGTGCATATGAGCTTATTGCTCAAGTGTGGTACTCTGTCTAACCCAAGATTTTTGTAAAAATGCCCTCGGGAATATCCCGTGAAATGATGAGCCCCCTCAGATTGATTTGCCTACACTTACAAAAGCTACATCTGTGAGATTGTTGTCCATAAGCTTGTTAAAAATATGCTCTTCTTGATATTGCTATGGCTACACTTAAAACTAAGCCAAACATGCTCATATGAGCTTATTGCCTCTAGTGTAATACTCTGTCAAGTGTGCTTAAATACTTGACAGTCAGTTCAGAGTATTAATATGTTAACCCGAATATTTTAATTGGGCACCAGGCCCAACTTGCATATCTAGTACTAAGACAATGCATTGTGCAGAGGCCTTCTAGAATTGCTCTGTGACTCTCTCATTTCTTACATCATAAACATATGATTTTTCACCTATAAGAATAACACTACATATAGTGTCATCAGGGAGTGTATCATGGAATTCACAGATAATTTTAATGTTTGTCCTGTCATTAACCACAACTTGTTTTCTTTTTGAGGTGTTGATGACAAACATGGGTCTCTGTGCTTTGAATTCATCTGGTGTGTAATACATGTCAGTATTGCCAGTAGTGACCCTTTTGTATGCTGTAAATGCTTCATATAATTTGAGGAAATCATCCTTGGACATGTTTAAATTATAATTTTCTCTAGGAAACACCTCATTTCTGCCATTTTTAAGATATATGTTTTTGATGTTGCAGTTATCAAATTTACTTGAATTTTTTTCCTGATTATTGTGTCTTCCAGTTTGAAACAGTACCACCACAAAATCTGGCACGTCATATTGTATACTGGAGAATGAGTTTGTAGCATCAAATTCATAATAGCTACCAGTGGCAGGCTTCTGCACACATTGATATGTATAAAATTGTAAAGGCACCTGTGGATTTTTTAGGATATCTGCTTTGTATTTAAGAGCATAACTGGCTTCATATTCAACTACTGGAATTCTTAGCTCCATAGTCTGAATAAGGCACTTGCCCTCATCAGGTAGGGTATTAGGCAGAGCTTCCCCTGTAGAGTTTAATGTACTGTACCTCATCAAAGCATTATTATCATTGGCAGCCCTTCTAAATGTAATTCTTAAACCACCCTTCCACATAATATCTTTGTAATCTGAGAAGAATCTAGGTAACAGGCGCATAGGAAACAGCACAGTGTGGCTCTTTGATATTATTTTATCACCAGCCTCAAATTCACCTATTTTGTAGTATGAGGCCTCGGTCTTGGATAATTTTAGTGTGGCCAAAGCTGTAGAAGTAATACCAGGGTAATCTACTCTGTTTATAACAACACCATGTTTTCTGATCTCAATTTCAGAGAACAGATGTGGCACAAAATTGTCTACCAATCTTATGTTTGAGTTAGCCGGATAATCTGTACCATCGAGCTTTACAACATCAAATTTGATGTATAGATCTGCTCTGTGGGGGTGTATAAAGCCATCTCCTACATCAAGCTCAACCTCAATCTCTGTGTTGGGTTGATTTAAATTTGCAAAGGTCCTCCGGTTTGGGGGGAATGATTGTAGCTCATAACTCTCAATATTTTCCATTTTTTTTTGTATGTATTTTTATTTAAATATTAATTTCTATGATAGCAGTTGTTGTGGCTCCAGCAAAATCAACTAATTCTTCTTTTTAATTAGTGACCATCAACTCAATGTAATCTATTCTATTATGGCACACAGGAAAATATAATGTTGGTGATGGAGTGTAGATGATGGGCTCCATAAATTCAGAGTTAGGTTTGAATGTTGCAATGATGCCAGTTTGTTTGTGAGTGCCTATGCCATCTGATTTGGTGATCATACCCTCGGCCACATTACAGTGAATATTTAGAGTCTCTATGGCTAAGAATTTAGGTATATTAATAGCAGTGTGTTTGATGGCTGGTTCAAGTTTTGTGTTGTTCTCAAAGCCTAACAGCTCTCCTATAGTACCCAGATCCACTGTTTCTGTAGCAGACACAATCTCTACTCTGTGAGTGACAGAATTTTGAGTTAACACTATACCTCTGGGTAACTGAGCATTTAGAGTAGATAGATTATATTGCCCTGGAGTGATAACAATTTTTTGATCACCAACTGCAATCTTGTTGTTGTGGTGTGTAATATTGGGGATCAAGTACATGCCATAAAATGCTCTGAGAGCTATTGTTTTGGGATACACTATATCATCATGTAATCTAAGTTTCAATATTGAATTTAGGCTGGTGAGATGGAATACTCCCATGATGTTTCAGATACCACAAGGCTTTTTGAAAATCTTCAATTGATGGTTTATTTATTTGAGACAGATATCTAAGAACAGATAAACACAGATGTCCACAATTAACATCTTTGAAGTTTTGAACACGGGCATTATTGTAATTAGATTAGTTGATTTTAGATATTTTACTAAATTTTCAGGTGGAACACCTCCAAATGAATCAAACACAAATGCCTCATCTTTTAAATATTTAAGATAACAGATCCAGTGAGTGCCCTGATTTTTGTTCTTATCCAAATTAACTATGCCACACTCTTTGTTGAGTGGTTGTTCTGGTAAAGAATCAGACATGTACACACCTCTAAAATTTTTGATGCCCAGTGGCTTGATTAAAGCTTCAATATCTTGGTTTGTAAGCGGCTCTTGTGTTTTTTTAAACTTATTCATGGCTCTCTTAACACCTTTGCCTTGTTTCTCTATGGCCAGATTATGGCGCTTCAATTCATCTAATTCTGCCTTATTCTTTTTGGCATCTATTACTGTTTTTGCTATAGCAGCTGATCCCCCAGCCAAGCTCCCCACAGCTCCCAAAGCTGCTAAGATGGCCGGGATACTAAATATAAAGCCACCCACATGTGATTTTTTCCTGGAATGCTGTAATTGTTTTAATTGAGGGGTACTAAGTAATAATTTCATACCATGGCCCTTGGCAAGACAAGAGCTTTTTTTCTTGCGCTGCTTTTTGGTTAGAAGACTGTCAATAGTTTTAAGAGATTTAAGACCTGCATAAGGTATCTGATACATAACACCCTTGGCCTTCATCCTAGGTTTATTATATACATATTCTGGGTTTACATAGCTTAATTAAGTGGCTTAAATTTATTTAATTTATCACAACCCCCACCCCAGTTTTTGTTTGGTGTTCATAGCTATGGTGGTCCCCAATGCTGCTATTCTCTCACTTAAAGAAGCATCTTTGCTTACAAATCTACCAAATGCAGCCTCTTCTAATTTTTTGTCTGCAACATGTCGCCTATCAAGATCAGAATGTGTGTTGTATGCTATGTCATGGTCTCTACAAGCAGCATATAGGGGATTAACACCAGGGTCACCTCTGTTTAATCTATGGTCCAATTTTGTACCGGGACCACAATACTGATAGCCTGGTATGTGTAGTTCAAATGGCAGCTTGTTTATGATGTCATTAACCAGCCCCCGACCCTCAGAGATATTCCAAAATTTAGGTGGTAGAGTATTGATAATTTTTATAAGATATCCAATGCCCTTAGTGTCATTCACTATAAAATTAGACAATTTGGTGCTTATCATGTCCATAATTCCAACCTTTTCATTGTAAAAATTGTGGTTGCCAGCATTTTCCTCCCCAGCTATCACCAGCAACCTATCTACAAGTTTCCTGACATCATCAACCCACACAAATTCTTTAGGCAGGGTGTTGTATTGTTTGATCCCACTACCTGTCTTGATCTGTGACCATATGGGCTTGATTAAGTTGTTGTATTTTGCTCCACTGCTAGACTTGACTCTTTTTTGTGTGGGATCATTGTTCTGGTATAGAGCATCTGATTTTATTAATATTTCTTTGTAATGCTCATAATCTTGATCTGTATAGTTGCCAGGTCTCTTCCTAGTCATCAGTTCCCACAATCCAGGTGTGCCAGGGTACTTAACAAAAGCACCTCTTTCTCCAAGATGAGATTCTGAATATACAATTAGATCATCTCCCATAAATGTTACTCTAAAATTGCCAATTCTATGTATGATGCTACCATCACGCTCTGTGTCGGCATATAAGCCAAAAACCTCATCTTTGTTGTCTTTAGGTGTGCTTAAATATTTTTGAGCAAGAAGACCCAATTCAATAGGATCCTGAGTAGCTTCAATTCTTCGAGGAGGAACAGGACTAGGTGTATGAATACTAGAAAGTGGGGTGATTGGATAATCTAATATGTTCCTAGCAGCTACAGGTACAAGCTCTGTGATCAAATTTTGATTTTGCTCTGTAACAGTTTTGATATTTTTACCTAATTCACTAATAGCATCAATAATAGGCTGTTCTGTTTGCTTGTGCTGTTCATAGATTCCTCGGTTCTCTGATTTCCATCCCTTAAATCTTTTTACAAGATAATCTCTTAATTTAAGATCATCAATGATTGGCCTTTTCATGGTTATTTATATATGTTTCAATGTCTAGAAAATTGTTGATTTTATTTCTGTATTTGCCACTATTGGGTTTCCTTGTCATATCAATTGTGACAAACCCATAGCTGTCCTGGTTCCAGCACCTACTGCAAAACTTGGAAAAATCATTGTAGCTCAGGTCCCCACCTACATATTCATCATGTATGTGTTTGAGGTTGGTATGATCTTGATGAAACACACATATAAAATTGCTGTTGTCTCTTATCAGCTGCTTCGATATTTTAGAAAAAGTCTGTGCCAGGTAGAAGCAATCTATGTTTTTGTGTCTGCCCGGCGTAAAAAAATTTCTAACCTTGTTTTGATTATCCAGTATAATGTCATCAAACACAACAACAGAATTATCGAGACATTCATGGAGTGGCTTAACATCTGGTTCAAAAGTGGCTATATCCAGTCCATCATATACCTTCATCAGCTGCTGATATTTTAATTGTTCCAAGCTCTTAGAGAAGACATACAAGTGCCTGTTTTTCCAGTCTAACCAGTTGGATGCCAATAAAAAATTATCAATCATTAGTGTAGTTTTACCACAATCCGATGGCCCAACAATAAGACATCTAATATTATCAGGCAGCAGCTTTCCATTTCTCTTAATCTGCTGTTCAGGCTCTGGCAGTCTCTTTATAACATCCCAGGTGTTCATAGTATCACTTTGTCTGCCTCGATCCAGCTGTGTTCTGGAAGTCCTAGCCATTTGACCAGTATCTTGTTGCCTTTTCTGCGGATAATTTTTTCTATCAGATATGTGTCAGGCTGCTTAGTTTTGCTGAGTTCTTCTTCATAAAACCTGCCTTTGAGAATTTCTCCTCGGTGGTCTTTTATTATATATGTGTATCGGGTCCCAGGTTTAACTTGAACCACTGTAAATAATTCAGTGCTCCAGTTTCTGGTAAAGCCTCTTTTGAATAAGTGCTTATATTTGCTGATTCTTACTTGATCACCAACCTTGTATTTAGCTTTTTTTGTTGTTGGCTGGTATCTAGGATAATAAACAGTACTGATCAATTTTTGCTCATCAGATGAAGTTACCTCAGAGGGCTTCATGTTGATTGTGGAATGGACCGAGTTGTTATATCTATCTAAAAGTTCTGGTAGGATTGTAAGCCATTTATAATTACCTTGGAGGGTAAATTGTTTATACATATGATTTTTTAGGGTTTTGTTGAATCTTTCTACAATAGAGGCCTTGAGATCACTGTAACTCGAGTAATGTTGTATTGACTGGCTTTTAATAAATTGTTGGAACACCAAATTATAGAATTCTTTGCCATTATCTGTTTGTAGATAGCGCGGTGATCTTCCACTCTGATTGATGATTGTCCTGAAGGCTTCTGTAACACATTTTCCAGTCTTGGATTTGAGTGGCACAGCCCAGGCAAATTTTGAAAATGTATCTATGACAGTGAGTAGATACTTGTAGCCCTTGTTGATCTTGTCTAAGTTTCTCAGCTGTCCACTTGCCATCTCAACCAAGTCACACTGCCATAAATCATCTATGCCTTTTGTAACCACTGGCAGTCTCTTATAATTATGTCTGGCTTGTCTGTGTAATTCATCAACAATAATTTGTCTAGACATAGTATGTAAACAAGAATATTGCAACTATAGGGTGTTCAGCAGCTGATACTACAGGATTTTCTAAATACAGTTTGTCTCCTATTTGTATATTAAATTCCAGAGAACCATCATCTTCAGCATAAGATGTTTCTAATGTATTGGGGTCTGTAAAATCCTCTAACTCTACACTGGTGACCTTTGGTTTGTTGTCAGTATTAGTTATTGATAAGGTAGGGTAGTGGTGTGCCTGTGGTTGTAGCCAATATTTGATCTTGATTGGTCTCAGTGTGCCCCCAACAAAAAACTGGTAATAAAATTGTGCAGGGGACAGCATATATATTTTGCCACCTGGTGTAAATGGTGAATCATATTCTTTGTTGGGGATACTGTACAATTCAAGAATTACTGTATGTTTAGGATTCTCGATTAGGCCAGTTATTTCTTTTTCTGCTGTAAGCAATCTACTTGTTACAGATTCAAGGTGCTCATTGATAGTCCTAACAATCTCATCGTGCCCTGGTTTAATTTTTATATCCACAGCAAGTTTCTTGTATTGTTGTACAATCTCTTGAAGCTGGGTGGCAAAAACAGACAGAGCATTTGCTTGGTTGGATTCCATGGCCCCTAGCTGTTCCTTGATATTAGCTACAATTTGCTGTAGATTTTCAACAACTGCCAATTTTGAATTTTGAGCAGTAAGATCATGGACTTGTCTTCTGATATCCTCAAACAGAGCATGCAGTTCATTAATATGTTGATTAGTTGGTAGAGTGGCCACTGTCTGAGTAAGTTGTTTGATCTCTGTCTGGATATTCTTGATATCTTCTGATTTCAATATGCGATTCACAGCTTTCTTAATATTTTTAAGTTCCTGTGATGTAGCAGTATTCTGCAAAGATTCAAGTGCCAATTTTACATTATTTAATTCAGAAGCATCAGCCACACTTTGCATAGCATCTTGGAGCAGGGTTATGTCTGCCTGAGTGGGTGTTGATTGTTGTAAAATTTCAAGTTTTGTTTGGATATCATCGATCAAGTGATGAAAATGAGATAGCTCAGATTCAGTGTTGAGGTTTTCAAGTTTTGTGATCTGTTGCTGGACACTGACAAGGGTATCTACAATACCAGGCAGGCGAGATTCTAGAGTTTCTTGTACATTTGTCAGATCACCTTGCACTGCTGCTATTGTACCCTCAAGATGGCTTATGGTACTCTGAATTTTTCCAAAATCTTCATATGTTTCAAGTTGCAGCTTGATGTTGGCAACACTATGAGTTATAGCACTCAAAGCATCAGAAGATGGCAAGTTGTTCATAAAATTTTCAAGTGTCTCAATTTTTTCTTTAACCTCGGCTATGGCATTGTTCAGAGGGTCCAGATTAGGTATCTCCAGTGACTGAATCTGTTCCTTTAGAGTGGAAATCACTAGATCAAAATCTTCTTGTGATTTTATGCTTTTGACAATTGTTTGGAGCTGTGCCTGGACATTATTTATTTGCTCTTCCAATTGTTGTTTCAATTGCTCAGAGTTGGTAGCCTGAGTCTTAAATTTGGCTTGAAGAGCTGCTACAGCCTCCTCTAAATTTTGAAAATTATCTAATGTGGCCAAGTCAGTATATTTTTGAAGCAGCAATTTGAGTTCTAAATCAATTTTAAGAAGAGGGTCCATGCATTGTGATTGTAAATTTGTAATTTCTAGTTGAAGACTGGCATTGAGTGTGGTTTGTAAAGCTTGTAAATCACTTCTTAATTTTTTGACTCTGACATCAAGCATCAGAATCTCATCACTGTGATCTTCATGCCTTGTATGGCCAAATATATCATTAGGCATTTTTGTTTTAGTGGTTATTTATTATAAAATATCTAATTCTTAATTCTATAAAAAAAAAAGGTATAAGCTTGTCATAGGATCCCGGGACCTCAATATATAAGCAGTCACCAGCAGAAACAGTATATACAGTGCCAGAAATCATGTTTGAGTGCTTAATTCTATAAATATTTCTCCCTACTGAAACCTTGACATTACCCTCGGGAGTTGTAATAAATTGTAATTGACCACCTACAGGTAACTGGTAGTGATTTAAATTATTGTTAAATATGTATAATGTTTTACCTGTTTTATCATCAACATCTGTAAGTATGCTGTTCAGATGAATAATTAACAAAGCACTTAGTTTAGATATCATAGATTGTATATCAGAAGAGGGTGCTGGTGTTGGCAGGTCCATAATAGCCTGTTTTTTGAACCCAAATAAGTTCATAGGCATGTTTATTTATTTCAAATCATGCTCTGTAATTGGGCATTGATTCCCAGTTTTCAAATCACAATGACCCCATGGTAGAGTATGTATGCCACATGATAAAATGCATCTCTTATCATCATGTGGGTCCAGAGCCACTTTTCTTACAACATTTGTAGTCAACAAGTGATCCACACTCTGAATTCTGCATTCTGATGTTCTTATTAAACTCTGGGTTTTGAGACAATTTTTGTAATCTTCAAATTCAAGCTCTTTGTCCACAATTACTCTGCCAATGCCCTTGGCCTTTTTGGCAACAACACCACTACATGTTTCAAAACTGTACATCTTGGCCCTTAACCCAGCAAATGCCACAATAACATCACCAAGTGTCTCATCTTTTAACTTGCCAGGCACCTTTTTGTTGTGGGGTTGAATCTTTGTATGTTCACTGGTATCAAAATATTCAAGCAATGCAGGCTGTGACATATCTTGATAGACATCTTCTGTCTGAATATCAAGAATAAAGCTATCTGTGTCCATGTACATCAGTTTTACACAATCACCATAAATAGGCTTGAGCACATCATAATAGAGCTTTAGCATGTGTAATTTGGCCAATTCCAATATCACAGCCCCTACATAAATAGGCTTATCAAACTTAATCTTTGTTTTTTTCATGTTGAAAAATGCCATATTGTCATCATAAATTCTTCTATAATTGAAATTAGGCTTTGCTATCAATTTTTTGCTCAGGCTGGGGTCAGTAATTAATTTAACATCAGTATGTTTTCTGACATTTTCTATGGTTTTGCCATACACTGAATTTACCATCAATTTAAACAAGGTCTTATCAAATTTGCTTACTGCAGATGTTCGAAGCTCTGTGTTTGTATCAATATATGGCTTCAACCATCTTGAGTGCCTGAACCTTAAGACTTTGCCAACTTTGGTCACTTAAACACCATGATTCATTAGGAACTGGAGGTTTTTGTAATATATGACATAATCCTGTTTTGGCTCTAGAGTCATCATTAGCTTCTTCTGTTTAGAGCCAGGTGAACACTTAACCTCAGGAATTGGGGGCAGATCAGAAAATGTGTTGTGTAAATCATCAGGAATTGTCAGATCAACCTCTAAGAACAGGCCATAGTCACTGTCATCAAAATCCTGAAGATCCTCAATGTTGAAATCTTCAACCCACTCAAGCCCTGCATATGGCAGTTTATCCATCATCGCATAACCATACAGGCTGTTGGCATCTACATACAGTATATAATTTGATGGCAGTGCTGGATCATAATCAGGAATATATTTGTTATTTGCTCTGGCATATCTCTGAGAACATTGCACCATGCCTCCTCTTATACATTGTTCCATAAACAGATACATATCTTGATCTTGGATCAGATCCAATTGCATTTTAGTGTTCAAAAACATTGCAGACCATGCTAGGCCTGGAGCACTGTAAAAATACATTGGATCCAGCTTATAATTTTCCATCGATGATTTTCTAAATGCCTGAAGTATATCAGCTAAGAGAGTCACATCAAGTTTTAAATATGCCTTATGATAATCACCAAATGTCTGGCATTTTAAATTGTTCCACATCAACTGGGCATGGTGATAATCATCATCAGTGATTCCAGATGCCCTGAGTTTACTGTAGAATGCTTGTTGTGGTGGCAGAGAACACTCATCAAATTTAGAAAATTCTGTAACATAGTCATATGGGTATACACCCTTCCGCCTAATTAATTTCAGGTCCTGATTTGGAAACATAGCACATGTGATTTTGAATTGATCATCAGATAATTGACTGGCCAGAGTGGCAAGGCTAGCTGACAGAATTCTGTAGGAATCAAGAAATCTTAAGTGAATGGGAACACCATTAACTTTAATTATCTTGCTAATAGCAATATATTTCTCATCATTTTCTGCTAAAATATTTAAATTCTGCTTGTCAAACCCCTCGTACCTGATCAGATGATGAAAATCATAATTAGATGCACCATGGCAAAATATTGGGATAAATTTTGGTCTCTGGATCTTAATATTACAGCTATTACACAGGGCCATTTTGAATTTACCATCTGTATGAGAATGGTGATGCACCTTGATATTTGTATCTGAAAATTCAGAATCACATACCGGGCATTTTTCTGCATTGTTGAAATCTTCAATCTGATCCTCTGTTAAAGGCATCATGGGTTTTGATTTTAATAAGACATTAGATGCTATGTCATGGCATTCATTTTCTATTCTATGTGCAAATTCTTTGATGGCATCTGGTCCCATGTATAAATATTCTTCACTAACAACACCATCCTGTACAACAACATAATAAAAACTAGAAGGCTCATGTAACTGGTATGATGTAATTGAAGATTCATCAGGATCTGGACTGCAGAATGCAAGGGGTTTGAGGTTTGATTCAAAATCACAGACTATATATGCTGGGTGTTCCAACAAGGCTTCAAATTTTTTGAATTTGGCATTTTCATTTGGCTTAGGCATAACCATATGAACAGGTTTATGGTTGCCACAGTATTTTAAATGTTCAATTAACTTGTTTTTAGCAATTTCTGCATTTTTTTCCCGAACCCCATTTATTATTTTTTGACCATCAAATACAGTCAAACATCTTCTGCACAACTTGAATATTGTATTGGATTTGTCTAGTTGTTTTCTGACTCAAGCTTCAAGACTGTGTATCAGAGTGTAATGGTGTGTGTCATCCCCTTCAATTAAGAGCAGATCAATCAGAACAGCAGAATCATCATCAAGTGTACTGATTCTGAGAGGTGCTATCAAGCAATTGCCACGGCCAGTAGAACAAATAAAAACATTAATAGATAATTGTTTACCATTGATATCCCTGGCCTTTTTTTCAAATTTATCAATATTCTGAACAGACATTGGATATTCTAAGCCCTCCATAGCATCATCAAAATTGTGTTCATATTGTTTATAATAAGTTATTCTCTCAGGATGCCTTAAAACTGGATACAAAGCAGCTAAAATACACCACAGAAAACATTTCTCATCATTATTTTCTATGTTAACCACGGCTTTCTTGTTTTTAATATTGGCAGGTAATGGCAGATATGTAGATCCTTGTAATGGGCTGAATTCAGAAATATTAACATAGAGCTTGTGTGGAGTTCCGCATAGGCTCCATCCCGATTCTTTTGCAGCAAATTCAGAGTGTTTAATATTCAATTGCTCTATCAAACTGCTTATTATTTTGTCTAAATTTGCATTTGAATATACAGCTACAGTTTCTGTTATGTGGGGCTGTGTAAATTTTGTGCCATTTGGTTTCTTATATTGTGTAAACAATTTGAGGGACAGCTTATAAGAGCCATTTTGTGCATTTAGAATTGCCTGCACATCAGGATTTATATTGTTCAAAAAATTCTTAATGTCACATCTTGGTTCTGATTCAAAATAGTGATCCCTAAGTTGGCCATTAAAACTGCTATGGATAGGTGGTGCATAGCGTGGCTGCTTTGCTGCTCTAGCATCAACAGGTGTTTCAAGCTACCTTTTCAGACCAGATGTAGATGGTTGTGGGGGCAATGTTGATGACTGTGCAGAACAAGTACCCATATGTTTATATGTGAAATATTCCATGCTATATTTTCTATGGCATTTTGGGCATATTTTTGTGGGTGTTTGCATTTTTCTGGATCACAATTCTTTTGGTGCCTAGCCCAATTGGGGCTGGTTATATTCTTATTGAATTGATTACAATATTTTTGATTTGGCATTTTTGTTGTTGGTTTATTATATATATTTCTTGGGATTCAAATCAAAATTCTATGCTTAATAAAAAATATCAGTTGGGTTCAGCAGTGTGCTTTGTATATTTAGTGTATATACTTAGTGTGTAAATATGTTTGGCTTTGGTATTTTTGTTGTTGGTTTATTATATAAAATTTCTTGGGGTTCAAATCAAAACTCTATACTTAATAAACCTATGACAGGTTGTAAAGCTAATAGCCTACATGCTCAAAGGTAGAATAAGTACAGAAGCACTAAGCCACCACAAATACATGTCTACACAGGCATGTCCTAGAAAGGCAATGACCTAATACCATGTGTCATGTATAACAAACTGGGACAGATATAAACCCTTTGTTCAATATATAAAAAATTCTGTATATTAAATCAAACAAACCTATAATTCAATTTATACAAATCTGCTATATTTTTGTGTTTTTTAAAAAATATGAGGAGCACTGCAACAACATACCCTTACTCCTCAGCCACTCTCACATTACTAGCTGATATGTAATGCAAAATCTCTTTATATAGCCTAAGCACGGACCGCATTGAAAACATCTGAAACAATAAGCCAATCAGAATATACCACATCATCACATTATGTCATAACCAACCAATCAGAAAACAACACATGCCTAATAATTTATTGCATAATATTGGATAATAATTTGTTGCACAACATGATGCAATAGAAGTGGACTGGAAGTGGACCGGAAGTGGGTGAACCGGAAGTGGACCGGAAGTGAACCGGAAGTGGACCGGAAGTAAATATGTGTGGGTGTGGGTGGGTGTGGGTGTGTGTGGGTGGTTCATATGAGCATGTTTGGCTTAGTTTTAAGTGTAGCCATAGCAATATCAAGAAGAGCATATTTTTAACAAGCTTATGGACAACAATCTCACAGATGTAGCTTTTGTAAGTGTAGGCAAATCAATCTCAGGGGGCTCATCATTTCACGGGAAATTCCCGAGGGCATTTTTACAAAAATCTTGGGTTAGACAGAGTACCACACTTGAGCAATAAGCTCATATGCACATCTTGAGCTAGTTTTAAGTGTAGCCAAATCTGCCTGAGGGGGCTCATCATTTCTCGGGTTTATAATAGGGTATTTTACACTACTAATATTATAATATATATTAATATAAAAAATATTAAAATGTAAAACTACATTAAATATAATTCCCCAATAACTAGATATAAGATAAGTCGAATAACATTTTATTACAAATAGCAATTTTAACAGAAAAATATAACACTTTTACCTTAAAATTAACCCACTAGCTCCTCACCTTTCGAGAAAACAGAATATTCAATTAAAATTTAATCCTCCCTGATACAAAAGGTACGATTATTAACATCTCCTATAATAAAAATTAATATTTCATATATTTAATAAATCCCAACACTGTACTAATAACCTATAACAAACTAATTTATATATACTAAATATATAACCAACCCCAATAAAATTACTTTTCATATATAATCAATCTATAAACAAAATTTAAATAGTAATAAAATTTCTATCAAAATATGTCGAATCGCACGACTAACTACTCAATGTAAATGAATATTCTAACTAACAGAAATATTTTGATACTAATCAAACCAGGCACACCTTCCGGTACACCTACTATGTTACGACTTATCTCACCTATATAAATGAGAGCGACGGGCGATGTGTGCATACCCTAGAGCTAATAAACCAAAATGTTATTCTAAAACAAAATTACAATTAAATCCAATTTCAAATATATTTTCAACATATTATCCAAATCAACACAATGTAACCCATCTCCCCCTACTAATAAGCTGCACCTTGACCTGAAATATATTTCAATAGAAAAAAAGAATATATATATTTAAATATTCAAATTACGGCGGTATACAAAATGATATTTACAATAATAGGCCAAATAAAACGTGGAATATCGATTACAGGACAGGTTCCTCTAAATAGAATAAAGCACCGCCAAATTCTTTGAGTTTCAAGATCATAACTAATACTACTCAGACCAAATTTACAATGATAATAATAGGGTATCTAATCCTAGTTTAATACACCACCTTTATAGAATTAATAAAAATAAAGAATAAATTATATTAAAAATTTCACCTAATAAATAAAATATAAACAACCAAAGATCAATTATTACTACAATTAAGCCAACAACTCTCCACTTATGTCCCCACGTCTAACCGCGGCAGCTGGCACGAATTTAGCCGGACAAAATAAATATTAAAATTTAAAATCCTGTAATCTAATTTACATTAAAATTAAACAAACCCACACACTGCAAACTAAATTCAGATATATCGTCTCAACCCATAAAAAATTGGAGGAAATTCTACCTGTCTTTAACAAATACATACGTAAAATTTAACTAAGGAGATTTAAGCTAGAATAAAACTTTAACCTTAAAATATAAAGAGAGGTTCTTTATTATCATATAATATGTATTAAATTAAATTAAATTATAATTAGAAATTATTTCACGAAAATTTCCCTTTTTAATTTTTACTCACTTTCCCGTACTATATAGAACACAATTTTTTTTCCCTCAAAATTGTGTTCTATATAGATATATTAACTTCTTTTTTCTCTAAACTCAATAAGTGTTAAAATGGCATATTAAGTAAGTCAATTACTTTAAGTTAGACTACAAACACTTAAAAGAAATTAAATAAAATTAAAAGCAATTCTGAAGTATTTTACATTATTTAATAAATAGGTCCTATTTATTAACCATAAAAATAAAAGTCCAATAAATAATATTATTAACCCACTATTATAATTTTTTTATAAATATGATGTCTGAAAAAGGATTACCATGATAGGGTAAAGTATACATGAAATTTAACATGTTCTTTTTATTTTATTACAAATAAAAAATTCATTTTTTATAATTGAAAGAATTAAACTTTCTCCAATGGTATCAAACCCCATAGTGCATCATACACGAAAATATAATAAAAAGGTAAGCTAATTAAGCTAGAGGGCTCATACCCCACATATGAAGGTTTATAATTAATCCTTCCCTTTTTAATGCTCACAACCCCCCAGAAAAATAATATTCCTATTGACCCTCACAATAGGAACCCTCCTTTCTATTTCTTCCACCTCATGATATGGAGCCTGAATAGGCCTAGAAATTAATTTAATATCTTTTATTCCATTAATTTCTACACCAAATAATCAACGAAATACAGAAGCATCACTTAAGTACTTCCTAATTCAAGCATTAGCATCATCAATAATTTTGGCTACAGCATTAGTTATAATTAATTCAGTAAATTTCAATATACAGACCCAGCTTCTAACCATAGCCTTATTAATAAAAATAGGAGCTGCTCCATTTCATATTTGAATACCAGAAGTTATAGAAGGAATAACATGGATTAACTGTCTAGTAATAACAACTATTCAAAAAATTGCTCCATCAACATTACTTAGTTATCTAATCGACAGTTTAAACATAATTCTAATTTTAACAATTAGAACATCAGCAATTATTGGAGCAATTGGGGGTTAAATCAAACCTCATTACGAAAAATTATAGCCTTTTCATCAATTAACCACATATCATGAATTATTCTAAGAATAACATCAGAAGATAACACCTGATTAACATATTTACTACTATATATTCTTATAACCACCTCTGCCATTATACTATTTTCAATAAACAAGACATACTACATCCATCAACTGTTCATATTAAAACTTCCCCCCATTAAAAAAATGTCCTTATTTATATCAATATTATCTCTTGGTGGCCTACCACCACTACTAGGGTTTTTACCAAAATGAATAGTTATTATTCAAACAACCAACCTTAGGCAATTAATTATAATCATAATTCTAATTAGTATATCATTATTAACCCTATACTATTACTTACGAACCTCACTTACATCAATTTTAATAAATTATAAAACTAATATATGAAATATTATTAACAACAAGCCATTAAATTTAAAAGAACAAGTATTATCGGTAGTTACAATTTTTCTCTCAGTTTGTGGGTTACCTCTAATTCAACCAATTTATATATCTCTATAAGATTTTTATAAGGTCTTAAGTTAATTTTAAACTAATGACCTTCAAAGTCATAAATAAGGGGTATTCTTTTAGGCCTTAATACATACAACGTATCACCCTGAAATTGCAGTTCAAAATTATTATTCTTAACTATAAAGCCAAAATTAATGAGAGAGTTTAAAACTCATAAATAAATTTACAGTTTATCACCTATAACTTCAGTCATCTCATTCTTGCAACGATGATTATTTTCTACTAACCATAAAGATATTGGTACAATATATTTAATTTTTGGGGTCTGATCAGGAATAGTTGGAACATCATTAAGTATCTTAATCCGTATAGAATTAGGTCAACCAGGAAGTTTGATTGGAGATGATAAAATTTACAATGTAATTGTAACCGCACACGCATTTATTATAATTTTTTTCATAGTAATACCTATTATAATTGGAGGATTTGGGAATTGATTAGTACCTCTAATAATTGGAGCCCCAGACATGGCCTTCCCACGATTAAATAACATAAGATTTTGATTACTACCCCCATAATTAACTCTACTATTATCAGGAAGAATTGTAGAAAGTGGTGCAGGAACTGGTTGAACCGTATACCCTCCCCTATCTGCAGGAATTGCACATGCTGGAGCCTCTGTAGATTTATCAATTTTTTCATTACATTTACCAGGGGTTTCCTCTATTCTAGGGGCAGTAAATTTCATTACAACGGTAATTAATATACGAACCATAGGAATATCCATAGAACGAGTACCATTATTTGTATGATCAGTAGTAATCACTGCAGTTCTCCTATTATTATCACTACCAGTTCTAGCAGGGGCAATTACCATACTATTAACATATCGAAATCTAAATACCTCATTTTTTGACCCATCCGGTGGTGGGGACCCTATCTTATATCAACACCTATTCTGATTCTTTGGACACCCAGAAGTATATATTCTAATTCTACCAGGATTTGGAATAATTTCACATATTGTAATTCAAGAAAGAGGTAAAAAAGAAACATTTGGAGTCCTTGGAATAATTTATGCAATAATAGCAATTGGATTTCTAGGATTTATTGTATGGGCACATCATATATTTACTGTAGGAATAGATGTTGATACACGAGCATATTTTACTGCAGCTACAATAATCATTGCCGTACCAACAGGAATTAAGGTATTCAGATGAATTGCTACACTCCACGGAACACAAATTAATTACTCTCCATCAATATTATGAGCATTAGAATTTATTTTCTTATTTACAATAGGGGGATTAACAGGGGTAGTACTAGCAAATTCATCACTAGACATTGTACTACATGATACATACTATGTTGTAGCACATTTTCATTATGTATTATCTATAGGAGCAGTATTTGCTATTATAGCAGGACTAGTACATTGATTTCCACTATTTACAGGAGTAATAATAAATCCAGATTGATTAAAAATTCAATTTATCTCAATATTTATTGGAGTCAACTTAACATTCTTTCCACAACATTTTCTGGGGCTAAGAGGAATACCACGACGATATTCAGACTATCCAGATGCATATACAATATGAAATATTGTTTCAAGATTAGGATCAATCTTATCATTTACAGCAGTAATTATTATAATTTTTATTACCTGAGAAGGTATAACAAGTGCTCGACCAACATTATTTAATCTACAACAAGCGTCATCAATTGAATGATATCAAATATCACCTCCTTCAGAACATACATATTCAGAACTTCCAATACTACTTATTAACAACTAATTTTTAAGGTGGCAGAGAAGTGCATTGAATTTAAGCTTCAAATATAAGGGTTATGCCCTTACTTAAAAGTGGCAACCTGAAATGAAATAGGACTACAAGATAGATCCTCCCCACTAATAGAACAAATAATGTTCTTCCATGACCACACAATATTAATTTTAATTATAATTACAGTATTAGTAGGATACCTAATAGCATCATTATTTAATAATAAATTAACAAACCGAATACTTTTAGGACAGGTGTTAGAAACAATATGAACAATTATACCAGCAATTACCCTAGTTTTTATTGCACTACCCTCCCTACGTTTATTATATTTATTAGATGAAATTAATCAACCTTCACTAACCCTTAAAACTATTGGACATTAATGATACTGAAGTTATGAATACTCCGATTTTATAAAAGCAGAATTTGACTCATATATAACCCCAACAAATGAAATAACAATAGAGTCATTTCGATTATTAGATGTGGATAATCGAACAGTACTACCAATTAACATAGATATTCGAGTACTAACTACATCTGCAGATGTATTACATTCATGAGCCATACCATCTATAGGAATTAAAATAGATGCCACTCCAGGACGACTTAACCAAGCAGGAGTAAACATTAGTCGAATTGGTCTATTTTTTGGACAATGTTCAGAAATTTGTGGATCTAATCATAGATTTATACCAATTATTATTGAAGCTACAACTCACAAATCTTTTATTAATTGATTAATAAAAATTATACAAGAATCATTAGATGACTGAAAAGTAAGTAATGGTCTCTTAAACCACAAAATAGTAATACAGTATGTAACATTGTTATTCGTACACATAGAATTTCCGAGGAAAAAATGTCATATCTACTAGTAAATATGATCATTTTCATATGTACCTGGAAATTAATGTTAATGAAGGTTTCAGCAACAAATGTCAATAAAAATGTATGTTCAAAGTGTATAAACAGAGCATATAATTTGTGTGAAAAGAGAAAAACACGCTGTTTCATGCAACATTGTTATTCGTACAGGCAAGAGTTTCAATCTTCCTCGCATACAGCGCCACCGCTATTCGGGCGATTTCGTTCAGTTTGCAACTTCGTAACAAGTTTGAACATGCAGGCGCACTTCCCGTCAAGCGGAATGCTGGCGTAGGCATTGTTGTAGGCCTATCGTCTATCTATCAGCGTGTTCGAAATGGGCAAGGTGAAGGAATTTAGTTCCGATCTGAAGGATGTTATTATAAATTTGGCCCTTAGAGGTTATTCGTTAAGAAAAATTGGACAAACAGTCAATAAATCACACTCCACAGTTCAATACATAGTAAACCAATTTAGAGAGGAAGGTTCAACACAGAATGTGCTGAGAGAAAAAAAAAAAAAAAAAAAAGACTGTTGAATAAACGTGATGAACGCTTTATTTTAAAAAGAGTGCAAGAAAACCCCCGACTAAGTGTTCCTCAGTTACGACCCTTAGTAGAAAATGTTGCTGGCAAGATGATGTCCGATCAAACTGTCCGACGTGCCTTGTGGAAGCATGGGTATCATGGCAGAATACCACGAAAAAGCCCGTATGTAAGTAAGGTGAATCGCAGGAATAGACTTTCATTCGCGAAAGAGCACATCCACAAGGACCAGGAATTTTGGGATAGTGTCATATGGTCAGACGAGTCCAAGATTAATATATACGGGTCAGATGGGATAAATAGGGTGTGGAGAAAATCAAATAAAGACAATGATTACATTAACACAGTTCCAACAGTTAAACACGGTGGTGGGTCATTAATGATTTGGGGCTGTATGTCGTCCAAAGGTGTTGGTACCATCCAGTTTATTGATGGTATCATGGATGCATATGTCAGGCACAAATAATTAGTGAATCACGTGTTCCAGGGTGCATTATATCACATATTTGAACATATTGAAGAACAATGTAAAGCAGAGTGTCCAAAAAATGGACATGCCGCCTATCTACAGATTCCAACAAGACAATGACAGTAAGCATAAGGCGCGAGTTAACATGAAATGGCTAATATGAAATGTGCCCAAACTACTACAAACACCAGTTCAAAGTCCAGACTTAAATCCCATGAGCATTTATGGGAAATTTTGAAGAGGCAAGTCCATAAAGCAGGTGTCAAGTCCAAACAAGAGTTGAAAACTGTTGTGCAAGCCGAGTGGAATAAAATAAGCTCTGAAACATGTCGGAAACTGGTTAATTCTATGAAGAACAGGTGTCAAGCAGTAATTAAAGCCAAAGGATATGCTTCAAAGTATTAGAACTGTCAGTCAATTTGCTCTGAATATACTTTTTTCTTTTATATTATTAAGTGTACGAATAGAAAAGTTGTACAAAAAATGGCATGTTTCTCTTTCAGTTTCATTTAATTTATTATTGTCATTGGTTATACAGAATTTGGGTAAGATTTTATGTTCGTAATGATATTAGTTATTGAACTGTAAAGAAAAAAATTCGAAAGAGTGTATTTTCTTTCAGATATTAAAGAATTTTCTTTGAAAATCCGTGTGTACGAATAAGAATGTTACATACTGTATAACAACTACTTCTAATGAAAAGAGTTAGTTAATACATAACATAGGAGTGTCAAACCTAAATTATCTATATAGATACTTTTTTATCCCACAAATATATCCATTAAACTGAATTATTCTATTTACAACATTTATATTAATTTATTTTTTATTCATAATTGTTAACTACTATAATCTTAATAAATTATTAAATAATAACAATTTTAAAATGGAAAATAAACCAAAAATTAAATATTGAAAATGATAACAAGATTATTCTCATCATTCGACCCAACATCATCAATTATAAATATATCACTAAATTGAATAAGAACATTCTTGGGATTATTAATAATCCCAGCCCCATTTTGATTAATACAATCACGGACCTCTATATTATATAACATAATAATGATAAAATTACACAAAGAATTTAAAACATTTCTAGGAATAATTAATCACCAAGGAAGAACTCTAATATTTATTAGTATATTTTCAATAATTTTATTTAATAATTCAATAGGACTACTCCCCTATGTATTTACTAGATCAAGTCACTTAGTCTTTACCCTAACCCTAGCCCTACCAATATGATTATCATTTATACTATTTGGGTGAATTAACAATACAAAACATATATTAGCACACCTAGTGCCGGAAGGTGTGCCAGCACTATTAATACCAATCATAGTAGGTATTGAAATAATTAGAAATTTAATTCGTCCAATAACTTTATCAGTGCGATTAGCAGCAAATATAATAGTTGGACACCTAATAATATCAATAATTGGAAATACAGGAACAATATTAGAAATTATTGGACTTTCAATATTAATTTTAGCACAAATTATATTAATTATTATAGAAACAGCCGTAGCATTTATCCAATCTTATGTATTTGCCTTATTAATTGCTATTTATTCCAGAGAATCAAAATAACTAATGTCAACAAACCAAAACCACCCATATCACCTAGTAGATCAAAGCCCATGAGCAGCAACAGGGGCCATTAGAGCAATAATATTAACAACAGGTATAATTAGATGATTTCACCAACAAAATATAATACTATTACTAATAGGAATAACAACTATACTCCTTACAATAATTCAATGATGACGAGACATTTCACGAGAAGGGACATATCAAGGATTACATACAAATCAAGTTATAAAAGGACTACGATGAGGTATAATTCTATTTATTATTTCAGAAGTACTATTTTTTGTATCATTCTTTTGAGCATTTTTCCATAGAAGCTTATCCCCAACAATTGAACTAGGGATACTATGACCACCAAGGGGAATTACTCCATTTAATCCAATACAAGTACCTTTATTAAATACAGCAATTCTGCTAGCCTCAGGAGTAACAGTAACATGAGCCCATCACAGATTGTTAGAAAAAAATCACTCACACACAACGCAAGCACTTATATTAACATTAATATTAGGAGTATATTTTACTATTCTTCAAGCATATGAATATTATGAATCCCCATTTACTACTGCTGATGCAGTATATGTATCCACATTCTTTATAGCAACAGGATTTCATGGGCTACATGTCATTATTGGATCAACATTCCTAGGAGTATGCTTAGCTCGACACATCTTATGCCATTTTTCACCAACACATCACTTTGAATTTGAAGCAGCAGCATGATATTGACACTTCGTAGACGTAGTATGATTATTCCTTTATATTTCAATTTATTGATGAGGTAGATAATATTTACTTAGTATATTTAAAGTACGCTTAACTTCCAATTAAAAAGATTATAATAAAATAAAGTAAATAATTAATATAATCATAAGTACCTCATTACTAATTATAATGATCACCTCAATTGTAATAATATTATCCACACTACTATCAAAAAAATAATTACAGACCGAGAAAAAAGATCACCATTTGAGTGTGGATTTGACCCAAAATCCTCAGCACGAATTCCATTCTCTATAAAATTCTTCTTAATTGCAGTAATTTTTCTCATTTTTGATGTAGAAATTGTATTACTACTACCAATAACAGTTATTATTACTAATTCAAAACTAATATATTGATTATGTGTTAGATTCTTATTTCTATTAATTTTACTTTTAGGCTTATATCACGAATGAACCCAAGGATCACTAGAATGAGCATGCTAGAGTAATAGTTAATGATAACATTTGAGTTGCATTCAAAAGGTATTGAATAATTCAATTTACTTTACTGAGCAAGAAGCAAAAGCAATCAGCTTCGACCTGAATAAATTGGTACAATTACCCTTGCTTACTTAACTGAAGCCAAAGGAAGGCGGCATATTAATGTTAATAATAAAATTAGGATTATTTCCTCAGTTAAGGGGTATAATACTAAGTGGGGGCTGCTAACTTCCATCTTTAGTGGTGAAATTCCATTAATACCCTTCATATTATTTCTTTAGTATAAAATTACATTATCTTTTTATGATAAAGCTGAACTCTAAATAAGTTCAAAAAGTGTTTACAGAATTATTATATTCTTCCTAATAACTTCAATATTATGCTTTATTATAAGCTATATAAACACACATAAATTATTAATAAAATTACTATTAAAAATGAAAATATAAAATAAATATTAAAATAGTTAGAATGTATTAATTGAATATTTAAAGAACCACTCCTTATATATTTATATACCCCCTGTCCACCTATAAGTTCACTTCACCAATAGTCAATAGCCTTAATATATAAACCTCCAGTAGTAAATGAACTACCAATTAAACCCCCCGAAGATAGGTAAGGTAAAAATCATATCCCTCCTAATAAATAATATATTATTTTATTATTAAAAAATGGATAAATTTCAAAAGACGTGATATTACATCCAATTCATCCACCCAATAAAATACAAATAATTGCCCCTACCTTCAATTTAAATGGAATAATAATAACAAAAACAGAAGGAAAGATTAATCACATTAACCCAGAGCCACCTACAATGGATAGAAATAGTAAACCTAATATACCCTTAAATATACCTCATCCTCCATCATCAGAAAAAAATTGAAATGAAACACCTCTATAAGATTTACCAACTAAATAATAATTCAACCGAAAACTATAAGCTATAGTTATACCCGTAGAAATTCATAATAAAACAAATATTACTAAATTAAAAGAAGATATACTTAATATTTCCAAAATTAAATCCTTAGAATAAAACCCAGCCAAAAATGGTATTCCACATAAGGCAAGACTAGAAATTATTATACAAGAAATAGTTATTGGCATCTTATTAATTAAACCCCCCATACAGCGAATATCCTGAACATCCCCTATAACATGAATAACTACACCAGCACATAAAAACAATAAAGACTTAAATATAGCATGTGTCAATAAGTGAAAAAAATGATAACTCCTTTAATCCCATAGATAATGTTAACATTATTAATCCAAGCTGTCTTAGTGTAGATAAAGCAATAATTTTCCTCAAGTCATATTCAAAATTAGCACCAACCCCAGCTATAAATATAGTTAGTCTGGATAATAATAAGAGTATCCTACCAAGAACAGTATATATTAATATATCCCCAAAACGAATTAATAAATAAACCCCAGCAGTAACTAAAGTAGAAGAATGAACCAATGCAGAAACTGGGGTTGGTGCAGCTATAGCTGCAGGCAGTCATGCAGAAAATGGAATTTGTGCACTCTTTGTTATCCCAGCAATAATAATAAATCTAGTAATTAATATTATATCAAAATCAGAAACTAATCATAAATAATAAATATAGTTCCAGCTACCATAATTTAACATTCAAGCAATAGATAATAAAATAAATACATCACCAATTCGATTGATCCTCTTCCATGTATTTTGACCTTATAGCCACCTCGAGCTTCTGCCTGCTATCACTATAGCAGGGGTTGTCCTGTGGGGGTTCAAATGAGGAACTGTACCAGGGCATTCGACTTGCAGTTTCCCTTTCTCGGCAAAGAATTTGCCGTGTTACAGATACAAATACATGTCTTATTGTGTAGAAATTTTAGCGAAAAATTGTAAAAAGGTAAAGACATTGTTTATTGTTCATTCTCAAGGTGAATACTGTACATTACTGGGGGTTCACTGATCCTGTGCGCTATAGGGGCAACTGTACCTGTGGTGGTGGCATGGCATTTTGAGATCAGTACACCTTGAAAGTTGTTCGGATATATCCCGAACAACCTGTGGTTTCCACCCTGTAAAGTACCCTTTTCACTTTTGCTGCGGGAAATGCATTATTTTTGTTAATGTGTACTAAACTTGAGATACCCATTTCTAATTGTTTTGTATCAGACAGGTTTTTTTTATGAATCGGAGATGAAATGCAAGTGTTCTTCCATAGCATGGTCGAAAATGTTTTATCAACATTGTGTAATGGCTAAGGATTGATATTGCCTGCAATAACTGCTTTGCATCAGCAGTTGTTTTATAAAAAAAAATATGTGGCTTTACAAAAGTCACAATGCATTCACATAGTGTTTATTTATGATATTGTGCAAATAGGAGCTTAACGTTGTTATATTCTCTACATCTCATCCACTTTTTTTTCTGGTGGTATTACTGTCTTGCAAACCTAACAATTGCATTTTATCCAGAACTAGCAGTTTTCAAAATAAATTTGGAAGAAATTGCTTCCAACAAAACAAAATCGCCTTACTCAAATGACAACAAAATAATTATTGAATCATTCCGCCAGTTTTTTCACTGATTGGAAATTCTTAAAATTCAGAAAAATTGTGTGAATTTTCTTCACATGTGAAAAATGACTATATTTAATTCAAAATCTGTTCTTTATACAGCCAAATAAAGAACTGTTGACACTGTTTCTGGACATGCAGAAGGCAACTGAGGAGTTCCGAATAGTTTGAACAAATGAATTAATTAAAATTAATGGGTGCATGTTATTTTGCACCCTTTACACTCTATGGGGAAGAGAACCACATATCTAAAATCTTTACATAATTATTTTTTTAAAAAAAAAAAGGTATAAAGCCCCTTGGGAAAAGTTAAAAGTGCAGGGTTTTAAAGGGACCTGCACAAGGCACACAGAAAACATTAAAATGGAAGAAGACACTAAAATATAACCTCAGAGACAGTGTAAAAGGCCCATGTTTCTCAAAAATCATAAAACATTGGTTAAAACACTGTCATCATCTCGCAGCATGGATGACAAGGACTTGGGAAGATGAAAAGTTTGAGAATAATTAAAAATAACATTACATACACGACAGAGCAGAGGGTCCAGCACCTGGAGCAAATGACTGTGAGTGAGATGGTTGTGTCTAATGAGAAGTCAAGTTAGTTACCTCTTCTCTGCGGAAGGGGCAGTGTGCTTGGCAACATGGAACTTGTCTCCTGTTACTTCATCTCACAGGCTAGATGTCAAGGAGGAAAGAACAAAACCTACCCTGCCTGGTAGGAGTTAGACCCGCACATCACTGCCTGTATTAGCAGACTTAACACCAACTTCAGTTGTTTCATTTCCAATGGGGACCTAGCAGAAGTGAACTTCAGTACAGGCAGGTAAGGACACTAGCCATCGAAAAATGCACTGCACCATTGGGTGTCTGGAAGAGAGCAATTCCAGACTCTGGAGCACACGAAGGGAATAAGAACAAACAAGGACTCAGCAAAGTCCAGTGCCTGTAGATGGCATACAGTTCTGCCATGTAGATGGGAACAGGCAGAATGTAAAAGCAAACTGTACGTAACTTTACGAGTTGACAACAAAGGCACAATCCACTGATTTGACCAATTTGAATCAATGCTGATATGGTGTTTCTGCCTCTGGGAGGACAGTTAGAGATAAGTCGGTGGTAGATGCAGGGAGAGAGTAATACCAGTAATCATATAAATACCAGGCAGATCACTATCAAGATCGAGTGCTGAAAGGATCTTGTCTGCACGAACACCAAATAGTCGTGTGGCACGAGGATGTAGGCTGTACATAGTCAGACTTCTCTCATCAAAGATAGTGTGGTGCAGGCGCGATTGGCTATATAGCGCAAATGTGCAGTGAACCCCCAGTAATATACAAAATAAACAATAACTGAGATGTTCATAAGCGTAGATTGGCAAATTCTGTTGGTGAGAAGGAGAAACCGCGGGCCAGAGCCACTCAGCTCCCCTCTAGTTCCGTTTCGTGCAAAGTCTCCGCTGAACCTCCGCAAGGCAACCCCTACCATGCTAAAAGCATAGGACGGCTAGCAGAAGTTCGATGCGTACATATAGCGAAAATACATGCAGTCTGATACTTCAGGAAGGTCGTCTCGTCAAAACGGACATGAGCAGTTCGTAGGATCACCAACGAGTTGTAGTTGTTGCTGTGTGCGAAGTTAACATATTGCATAGAATAGAATCGAATCGCTTTGATTTAGCGATATACTTTCGAATAGTTATATAAGAATTATCTTGTAATCAAGGGGTCTTGGGTTCGATTACTGATACATACTCATTTTAGCAGGCAGAGATTTGTATTTTTAACTGTAGGTTCAGGATCCAGTTCCAATAATATAGTCTATTTGACAGTGGTGGGACCAGAAAAGAGTTGGCAAGAGTGGAAGAGCCAAATTGAGGCGAGAATATTTTCTGAATTGAGATACCCCTAAATATAATACCATACGAAAATCTTAAATTAAAATGATCGCCCCCTACACACACACTCCTTGGTGCTGTCACTGTTAACTGAACATAAAGCAAATTAACTTTGTCAGTAATCTATCGGCCAAAATTTGATAATTTTCCCAGTACTATCTCTACGAACTAAAGCGTGTAGTGTCTCAAAAGGTTTAGATAAGTCCACTTTGCATAATTTTGGTCAACCCCCAGGAAAATTATGCACGAGCCGCGCCTGGTGTGGTATGATGGATGGGAAGGTATCAAATGATGGCAGACGTAATAAATAAGGATGAGACAATGAAAGCTCCAAGGCCTGCACATAAAAGCTGACAACTGGACTGGTACGAAATGCAACAGAACACAGATGAATACCTGCATGATAAACAGTGTCGAGGATGAGAAATCGAGAAGGAACTGCAGACAAATAAGCCACACAGTGGCGGCGAGGGGGGGGGGGCATTTGCCCTCTACTTTTTTCCACTTTTCCCCCCACACTATGCTAATTTTTTTCTACAAAGGGTAATATACTGTCTTTGCCCCCCCCCCCCCCCCAGGTTCGCCTCCACTGAAACCACATATCCATAATCGTGCTTTGACCTAAGGAGAGAACAATAAAGTCAAAAGAGAGTACTGTTATCAGCACCCCGAGATGTGTAACTTAAACACATGGAGAATGTTGAGAACTTACAGTCAAAAATACTTCGTATGAAAAATGAAGTCCAAAAAGCAATCCATCACAAAGTGCAGGTGTGTTCATCCCATACATAAGTCAGTCTCAAGGTGGCAAGTGTGTTGACAGAAATTAACACACACAGTCTTCTGAGGAGAAAGTAAAACCAGTTGGGAGGATCAAACAGTTTACCATTAGTTGGAGTTGCAACAGAATCTGTGAGCAACAAAAGATCAACAAGTCTTATACGCAGAGTAAACCATATAGGGGGTGAGAATGCTTGCTATAACACAGTTAACTGTCACTCAGAAAGCTGCCCTGCAGAACACTGTTCTCTTGCAGATAAGGATTAGGAATGAGTTCCCAGCATAAACATGGAAGTATCTGTCACAGCAGAAATTTTAAAGAAAGTATGCAAGCTGGTCAATAACACCCCAGGCAGGCACGTATCCAGGGGGGGGGCTTAGGGGGCTCGAGCCCCCCCCGAAAGTTTTAGGTTTACACTAGATAAAATGAGGTTTTTGGTTTCTTGTGGTGTGAAATAAAATAATGTGACAATAATTTAAGGAAATAAATAATTATCGAGGCAAGACGGAGAATGTTCCGTAACCCTGTTATTGATAAAAGCACGTATCCAAGATGGGGCACAGGGGGCTCGACCCTTTCCCCAGGAAATCTTTCAGTTTACGTTAGATAAAATTAGGTTTTTGGCTTCTTAAATAATGTGAAAATAATGTAAGGAGAGAGATAATTATCGAGGCAAGACGGAGCATGTTTTATATCCCTGTTATTATTAATAGCACGTAGCCAAGGTGGGGATGAGGTGGCTCGAGCCCACACCCCCCTCAGGAAATTTTTAACTTTACACTAGATAAAATTAGATTTTTGGCGTCTTGAATAATGTGAAGATAATAAATTTATAAATGTGAGAGAAATAATTATCGAGACAAGACGGAGAGTGTTCTATAACCCTATTGTTGTCAATAGCACGTACCCAAGGTGGGAATCAGTAGGCTTGAGCCCCCCTTCAGGATTTTTTTCTGTTTACACTAGATAAAATTAGGATTTTGGCTTCTTGAATAATGTCATGATAATTTGGGAGAAATAATTATCGAGACAAGATGGAAAATGTTCTATAACCCTGTTATTGTTAATAGCACGTATCCAAGCTGGGGTTGAGGTGGCTCGAGCCCCCCCCCCCCAGAATTTTTTTTTATTTACACTAGATAAAATTAGGTTTTTGGCTTTTTGAATAATGTGACGATGATTTAAGGAGATAGACAAGTATCGAGGCAAGACGGAGAATGTTCTATAACCCTGTTGTTGATAATATTGCACGTACATACGTATTGCACGTACACTTTTCTTGTTGTCTCAGCGCACTTGAGGACTATGTAGAGACTTGTCAGCATTTGGAAGCTGCACAACAAAGGTAGCGCCACACGTAGGGCAATTCGTTGTAATTTCTAATCTCTGGAAGGCGGGAGAGGGTACGTTCTTGATTGAGAGAAGGAGTCAACTACTGGCAATATTAACGAATCGTTTTATCTGCGGAACGTTCTACAATATAATGAGGATATAAATACGCGGATTCAATTTTTCGATTGATCTGTACAAAGAATCGGTTAATGAGATTTCAGAGGTAAGTGTGACAATTCATACAGTCGATTGGTGATCAGATCAGTCAGCATCCTCTGATTGCTTTATAAGACATAGTGATTCGAAAATGAAGACATTGACGACAGCAGAACTTCCAGACCTCAGTGTGGTGCTAGTTCGGTTCGAGGGCCGAAGAGATCAATGCCTCTCTCTCTCTCTCTTCTCTCAAGTGAATATTTCATCAGTACCGGATATTAAAAGAGAAATAAACTGCATAGATCAACTGAAAATCAAAGTTTTGAGTGATGATTTAGTTTTGCCAGAACTGAATTTCGTATATGCAGTCTGAGAATTTCATGATATAAAAAAATACTTTTGTTTAAGCCTACTGGGTTCGAAACACATTCAAACACTTAACTATCATAAGGAGACAGCCGAAAATTTTATGAATGTCGAGAAGAGAAAGCAGGAAGATGTTGCATATGTAGACATTTTAGGCGGAAATTGCAGGCTCTACCAGGATCCAAATCAGGGTTCTACCAACTGAGCCACCTAGTCATCCTTTACTTCAACCGATTTTTCATTAAAATGTCTACATAGTACATGTCCTGTGTATATCAAATCGTAAGGTGTTGCCTGTATAGTGAACAAGCACAGAAAATATAGGAGAGAGAAGAAAACTGAGGAGCATTATCACCAGTTGAGGATAATTTTTTCTGTAGTCAACAAGAGCTACTACTTCGAGGTGACAATGACAGTGGCCTAATAAGGGAGATTTCACACCGTGTCGCCTGAAGATTAGGTTTGTGCGGCCTTTTGTGTCGCTACGGTGTGAAACGTTGCTGTTGATTGGTCCATTCCAATCGACATGTATCGCGTGTCCCTTCGGTCTGAAACCTTTCTAAGTCTTGAAAATCCAAGTCACAAGGATGGAAAATAAGGGCCTTGTTAAGGTTAGGTGTGAAGGCAGGCAGACGACAGCACCCTAAAGGATCATATTCAAACCTGCAGGAAGAACGCATCTCCAATACGATGATAAAAACTTCTGGTGAGTTCATTTTAAAAAAAAATGTCCGAGATAAAGAGAGGCGTGCCCAGGATTTTCGGAAGGGAGAGGGGTTACGCATACTATTTTTGGTGGTCAGTCCTGATTTTGCCATTTTTCCCTGTCTTTGACGTTCCTTCTTTTTTTTTTTTAAAAAAAAAAAGGAATGCTGGGTCAAATGGGGTTATTACCTCACCAACCCTCCCTTGGGCACGTCACTGGAGATAAATGAGTAAGCATTTGATCATACTGGGAGACGAAACATTAGATGTGTTGGGAACGGAAGGGTTTTTCACTGTGCATTAATTGTTTCGTGATCCACCTGTATTCGAGAAGACTTCCTTTGTTTCGTGCCGATATATAACAAGACAGTGGAAGCTGTGACAGGCATTTTTGAACACTTGTGAGTGCTAAGGCCTGAATCTGAACAATTTGGTGGGTTTCGGCTTTTATAAGAGCTGAAAAAATGGGAGGACAAGACACGTTAGTGGTGTTCAGGCTCGAATCAGAGAGTAATATTCGAGAGCTGTCCGCAACCCACAATTTGAATCTCGCGTTGTTGAGTGGATTGTCCATCCCGTGCATGTGTAACAGCTTCGTAAAAACACTCAAAGATACCATAGATGTTTTTATGCCTGATGAGAAGAAATGGACAAACACACATACTGAGATGGTTCCGGCACACATTATTAATGCATGGAAACAGAGGAGTCGAGTGGTAAAAAATGTTCCGATTTCACGTTCTGATTAAAATGATAGCCTTACAGTGGCAACGATTTAAGGGATAGTTGCTCCCCATTTTTTATTTTTCTGCCTCAACATTATGGCCTCTTAATGTTAAGCCTTGGCTACCAAGAGAAAGTAAACTTTCCTTGCAACGCCCTCCGCACCCCCCCCCCCCCCCAAGTTTTGGAACCCAATTGCTACCATTGGTCTTAAACATACAATTGTGAGGTTCTTACTATACCCCTTAAAAATGGTGTTGAGCCCCCCCCCGAAAGGAATTCCTGGATACGTGCCTGACCCCAGGATTGGAGCTGCTTAAGGATATGAAATCGCCACATTGTGATATAGGTCTTTTGGAGGTCAAAGAAGATTGCAGTTTAAGTATTTCTTGTTCAGAAAGCATACTGAATATGTGTTTCAGGTGTAGAAGATGGTTAAGTGTGAAATAGTTGGGGGTGAAACCCACATTAAAAATTACTTATCAAGGAATTCTCCTTTAAGAACCAGGTGAGACGATTATTGACAATGTATTCCATCACCTTGCAAACAGCTAGTTACAAGTAAGGTGACATGTCTGTAACTAGAGGCTGTGGTCATAGGCGTAGCTAGTACTTTATATTTGGGTGTGCACAAAAAAAAAATGAGGTCTTGCACCTTTCTAGCATATTTTGCAAAACAATCACTTGGCTCTTTAACTGCACTGATGTTTGTAAAGGAATATAAATTCACTAAATGACAGTGTTGGAAATTTCTGAATATATGTAGAAGAAAAAAATCAAATTGCATAGAAATTACACACACACACACACAAAATGTTCATAAATGTTACAAACAAATACATCAAAATACACGTCATCCATAACAAGAGACGTCTGTCAAAGGGTACAATGTTCTTAAACTCATCAATAACTTCATTTACATCAATAGACTAAGTGTTTCCTGTTCCACAAATAGCAAGAGCACGGCTTCCAATCTATCCTGCTTCTGAGTTGCTCTTAATTTAGTTTTAACTTGTTTAAGCTTGGAGAAAGCTCTCTCTCTCTCTCGCACGTGCATCTTGTGATAGGTATAGAAGATAAGCGCTGCAGTACAGAGTAGAATGCAGTAAATATCTTCTTTCTCCAATGACAACAAAAAATCGAAAAACTATAGACACTCGTTTCATCAGCGATAATGCACACGTTTGTACCAAGTAATGACATTTTCAATTTCTTACAAACTGCCGCTTATTTTCTCTCTTATTGAAATATCTGTCTTTAATTCTCTTTGATAAAGCAGCCCATTAGGGTGTGCCTAGGCACACCCCGTAGCTACGCCTATGGCTGTGGTACAGTCTTTATCTGGCTTCAGAATGGAAACAGTAAAAGTAAAGGTCTCCTTCCAGGAGTTTGAGAATCAATACTATAACCAGAACCTATTGAATAAAGTTAGATGAAACAATATGACAGTGACAGGAAGTTGTGGAAGCAACTCATAGTGACTGCTATCTAGCACAGGAATAGTATTATTTTAGTACCGAAGTATGTTATCGAACTCAAATTTGCTAAATGGTTAGTTGTACGACTCTGGGTTATGGCTCCAAAAAACAAGTTTCCAACTTGCCGTCATACTGTAGTGCACTCATTGGAAGAGTAGATACTCCTCCCTGTATTCCTGTATTCAACAAACTTTCGTCCAAACGTCTTTGGATAAAGCCTGTTTGTTTAGAGATGTAACATTTGATCCCAGTAATTTAGTATCATTGCACTACAAGATGTCAGCTGTATATGCTGGTAATCCTCTCCATGTAACCATGTTAGGATCTTTGCTATCTTTCTTTTGACATATCATACATAGACCCTGCACTTGTTTCCAACATGCCAGAGCCTGACTAGTCTGTAAAATGCAGTCCAGGGTGTACTAAGTGGAAGGAGTTGACATTTGGGTGTTATCTTAAAGGGTCACCCCTTACACCAGGTGCGGATCCATGGGGAGGGCAAAAGGGGTGATTGCCCCTCCCAGCAGCCATGTTTTTGGATATATTATTATGCTTAATAATATTCAAGACTCATTCATTCTGTAGGCCTTCCCGATGGCACAGTGGTAGTGTCGTCGCCTTGTAATCAAAGGGTCCCGGGTTCGATACCCAGTGGAGGCACATAGTGGTTCGGATCCCACTTTAAACTGTAGGTTCAGTCCCGATTAGCCTTACTGTGCATAAAGTGGACTTAAAACACCAAATGAATCAATCATTCATTCTGTATTTTTATCACCACGTTTAACAGGCTCGAGAAGTCCACTGTATGCTCATGATAGGCTAATCAGAACTGGACCTACAGTTTAAATTTGGATCAGAACAAGTCTACAAGTTGCCTTAAAAGGGAATCGGATTTGAGACCACTGCAGAGAATGCATTTTTATTTCTATGTTTATTCCTTTTACTCCTCATATCCAGTGGCGAAGTGTGCTGTCTCAGGAAGGGTAGGCACAGGATGGAGCAGGGATTGGGAGGGGGAGGGAGCTGTGATTTTTTTAAAAAGTAGTATGTTAAAATATAGCCCCTAGAAAATAAAAGATAACATATTGCCTGAATCTCATCTACTGCTGTTCAGAAGAGTCTGGATAGAGATTGTAAAGGATAATGTAGTGATTAATGCTCTTGCCTTATAATCAAGAAGTAGAAGGTTCAATTCCCCATGGATTCTATTTTAATCTAGTCTTGATTAGATATCTGAGAATAAAGGCGCTTCTGTCTCGAAGGTGAGAAAACAGTGATGATGGGACTCGATGTTCTGACCACGCGTCACCCAGTGAAAAAGCTGTTCTGTCAGACCCTAGCCTTCTTACATTTGTTATACACTACTGGGCAAAATAAACCGGACACTTGCATTTTTTGTGATAACGCATAAATTCTGATTCGAAGGCTAACTAAATGTTGCAGAAACTGAATTAAGTACAAATGCATAAACAAAGTCTGGGCCTATGAATGGTGCATATGGTACTACATGATCTGCCAAACATTCTGTAATATATCATTGCAATTCAGATGTTAACATGTTAACTGCCAGATGAAATTTTCAATATTCACTGACAGCGCCGTTAATGCAATTGGGTAGTGTTTCTGTTGTAAACTAACTTCATGTTATCAAATTTAGAATTTTGTTTTTATTATATCGATAAATCGAAATTATAGTGTGCTGGTCCCATGGGACCAACGTCGCAGGGATGCTTGCCCTTGGAAATCCAGAAGATTTTTACTCGCTGATAGTTGATGACAATGTTTTCAGTATTATTGCAGAAGAAACAAATTTGAATGCAACACAGTGTCTAAGTGAGAGTCTTCTAGACTACATGAATGGGTTCCAGTGACTGCTAATGAGATGATGAAGTTTTTTGGATTAGTAGTTTGGATGGGTATAGTACAAATGCCGCAGTTGTCTGACTACTGGAGTCAAAATTGTTTATACAAGAACACTTTCGCAGCATCAGTTATGGGAAGAAATAGATTTGAGCTAATTTTGCGAATGCCCCTAGAGATAGATTGCTCAAAGTTCAATGTTTGGTTGATCTTCTCAATGATAAGTTTTAGGAAGTATATGAACCCGGTGAGTTTGTCTGTGTTGATGAAACTCTTGTACCCTTCCGTAGAAGAGTAATTATGCATCAATACCTGAAACAGAAGAGAGACAAGTACGGCATTAAATTATTCAAAGTATGTACTGGCAACGGCTACACTTACAATGTGAAAATATATTGTGGGAAAAAATTGACGGAACAACAACTAAACCAGCTGATATTATATTGTCACTGTGTGACAGGCAGGCAGGTCGTACTGTCTGTACCGACAATTGGTACACAAGCGTAGATTTGGCAAATAAACTTTTGTATGTAGATACACATCTCGTAGGAACACTGCATGCAAATAGAGGTCCCAAGGATATTGTTGAAAAAAAACTGAAGAAAGGCGAGGTGATAACCACTACAAATGAGCGGGGAATCACCATATTGAAGTGAAAAGACAAGAGGAATGTGCTTATGCTCTCTACAAAACATTCTCATAACATGATGGAAATTCAAACAAGGGGTGGCACAACACAAGTGTGATTATAATAAAGGTAAATCACCAGTTGATCTGTCTCATCAGATGGCAGCGTACTCATCCCCACTGCGAAAAACTGTGAAATGGTATCGCAAAGTACCTATGGAACTTCTCCTGAACACCGCAATGGTAAATGCTTTTATTTTGTACAAAGAAGTTACGGGTCTTTCAGAGAGAAAGTGGTCCTTTGGCTGACAAAAGAGGAAGGGACTACAACAGGTTCACCTGGTGAAGGAAAACCCCTGAAAAAACGATCCCATCACACAATACAAACGAAGGAAGGGCCAGTTCACAAAGTGTGCAAATATTGCAAGTACTGCTATAAAGTACTGCTATACTGAAAAAGAAGGCCGAAAAACAGCAGCAAATAAAGTCAAGAAGGTTCTTACTTTTTGCGAAGGGTGTGAAGGTAAACCACATATGTGTATTCCTTGCTTCAATAAAGTTCACGTGGAGTGACCACAGTTTTCAAGTGTTGACTGAAACTTTTCAAAACTTTTGTGAAAACATTTGCAATGCAGTAGTGTAACTCATTTCTTTTACAAAAATATGAATATTATGTACTGTATGTTCTGTATTACGAGGCGTATTCGGAAAGTAAGTACCGAAAGGGTGTAAAAAATAAAGTAAAATAGTTTCGTACCTTTTTTTATTTTCATTGCATTCTACAGACCTTAAACTACTTTTCTACGTAGTTTCCACCATTGTTCAATCATTTGTCGTAGCGTGGCACTAGTTTTTGTATCCCATCATCATCGAATGTTCCCGCCTGTGAAGAAAGCCATCCATGCACTGCTGCTTTGACGTCGTCATCTTCGTCGAAACGCTGACGAGCAAGAAACTTCTTCTTCAGATGAAGAAAAAGATGGTAGTCACTTGGTGCCAAGTCACGGCTGTTGGCGGATGATCAATTGTTCCCAGCTGAATGACGTGATGACATTTTGAGTTTGTTGGGCCGTATACGAACGAGCACTGTCGTGAAGCAACACAATGCCTTCGCTAAGCATTCCGCGTCTTTTGTTTTGAATTTCACAACGCAGCCGGATTAATGTGTCACAGCAGGCATCTTTGTTTGTGGTCTGTCCTCTAGGCAAGAATTCTACCATTCTTGCATTGAGAAAACAATCACAGAACGGACTTCACAGTCGGCGGGCCGATTGATTTTTTTGAACATTTCAAACCTTCAGAAAATTACGAAGAAAAAACATGATGAAGGACGTCAGCAAGAACTCACATTGTCGCGACTGCATCTCTACAGTGGCAATATTTGCAAACGGTACTTACTTTACGAATACGCGTCGTATATTTTTTCCTATGTTCCCAAAATATATGCCATTGTATGAATACATTTTTAAAATGTATGCTAAAGATTATCCTGTAAGTTGGTGCATATTATAAAAAATACAAAATAATACAAAAATATTAAAAAAATAAAATGAAACATATTTCACATAATTGGTGAAAATAGCATAAAGGCAACAAATGCAAATATTGTCCCCATTCTTATAGGGACGCCTCGCCATAGAGTTACATAGGTACAAATAGCCTCAGTGTTGATGCACCAATACCACTGTCTAATTATATATACAAATACCACAAATAAATTAAAAATAAATAAATATATCAAAATGCTGTATTTAAATAATGAGCGAAATCAGGTTACTTACCCATAAGATGTTCTAAGGAATATACATGCTTCATATCAACAACAATAATAAATATAAAAAAAAATGGCTTTGCTGCTTATAAGTTGCCAAAAATGCATGGGACGTTGGATTCTAGGGCCCCGTTCCAGGCCTTTCCAATATGAAATATGCTTGTGCGAAGGACCGTTGGGACCCATGGGACCAGCACGGCAGTTAACATGTTAAATATTACGGTGTCTGTTTTTTTTTGTCCAGCAGTATATTAAAGCTGCTTGTAAAAATTATTTTCTACTTCAATAACAGCATTGTAAATGTTTCTCGCATTAAAGAAATGGATCATTTGATCGTCACTTAGTATTTATTTATTTTTAACGCTGACCTCCGTGCCGGATTGGTTATAACAGCGTGCTACGACAAGGGCCTCAGGTACGAATCCCCGCCTGGGCAAAGGTGTTCTTTGTGAGTGTCTCTTCGTCAATGTCATCAAATCATCACTGATCCTCATCTTCCCAATTATTTCAAAAATGGTAGAAAGCCAAGTAAAATAAACTAAATCTATCAATCAATTATATCTTTAACTCTTTTATGCATATATATCTCTTCAACACGTGACTTTTTTTAAAATTTTAATACGATTTAGAAAATGATGAAATGCTAAATGAGAGCATGGACACCTTTCTGTGTAACACACCGACCAGAAAATTTCAGAAACATGGAATTTCTCAATACATTTGCACTGTACTTTGCCCCTTTTAAAAGTAGCGTGTTTTCAGTTATGTCACTAATCATGAAGGAAATTTCGCCTCAATACCCCTTTCCTCAAAGAAATAGAAATACTTTCCCTCTCTGAATTGAGATTGGTGTGGGGCACATCCAGCAGCTATCACTTCGCGAAAAGCGGTTCCTTAAAAAAGCTGAAAGCACCAAACTTAACACTAGTAACCAACTTGCATGCATTATTTGCAGTTAGAATTCTAATAGTGCCAGGTCCATAGCCCCCCCCCCCCCCTTGGACTGCCGTCAGCTCCCCCTGGCACCGCCTTCAGCCCTCTTGACATTAGGCAAAACTATTTTCTGTAATTTGTTTGCAGTGAAGGGTAAAAATGTATACAGCAGATATTATTTTGCTCACAACTTTCGTGAAGGATAAATTCACAGAACATGAACGACAGCTAATACATTTGTTCATAATATTTATAAGAAGAAGTATAAGTAGCGGCAAGTATTTAGAAGATTGTCTTCTCTAGACTCTAGAAGGTTCTTTCACAGGGCAGCTTCTTTATCTGTATGTTCGGTGCCCCTGTTGCGACCTCCCGTTTAGACAGAAATCTGTGACTTTGATGTCATCATGCAAATTCCCTCCACATCTGGGTCAAAGGTCAACAGCTCCCATGTTTTAGAAATTAAGGGGAGTTTCATTGCTTCCACCGGGGGTGGAATGTATTGTAGGCACTATGATTGCATATTGTGCATTTTTTTATGTGATATAAATATCTGTATCATCAAAAGTAGTATGGGGTGTGTAGTGAGGGATGATGTCAGTATCAGTCAACACTTCAAGAAAACAATGTTTTAAAAGATATAGAAAAAATAAAATGTAGTATTTGTATGATATTTCTAAAATTCATATAACTTAATTACTCCCACACACATAATTTACCTCCATTTAAGACTGTTAACCTTTTTAAAATTGGACTTGGTTTACAAAGGTACCCCTGGAGATCAATTCTAGCTACGGGCCTGAATAATGCCTACGTTGATAGGTTAGGAAGCCAGATTTAGAGGTGTTAGCAACACATTTTCGCGACGTGTTAGCAGCTGAGTGTGCCCTGCTCCTGGCACACACTGAATCTTCCATGGAAACGGTGCTTCAACAAGCTCTGTGCGTCCACTGCCTGTTTCGTCACACGCTCGTACATGATCAGCACTCTTCAGATGAAGTCGGAGGCCAGCCTCACCATTTACGTTACAGGCGAATGCGCCCCTGAATTTATGTTTTCCTGCACGGATCACATACGGTGTTATGGGACCAGCTGAGGCACTCTCAGGCGGGCCTCGCTGAATGTGCAGATTGAGTTCCAGGCAGGGTTGGAAACTTGCGGTAATTATCGGAAGACCTAGAATTTCAGTTTTCTTTTATTAAGCATCGTTTAATGAAATTATAAGTAATAAAATAATCCGTAATAGACAAATATATTAGGGTAGGACCGGCCTCCGGGACTCTTAGGATGCTTCGCCACTGCCCACATGTGACCTTCAGTTTACTGTGACAATGGAGGAATTATGATAACAACAGGCGCCTCGTGTCCCATGGGCTTATTATTTTTTTAAAAAAAATGTAATAAATAGAGGTGAGAAAAATAGAAGGGAAGGGCTAATTTTTGTGGGCGATAAAACTACAACATTATGCTTTTAACCAGTTATAAATTCTAGTGAAACATTACAATTTGAATGAATACGTTAACTATTTAGTATTTTAAATAAACCGGGTGGTAGCCATCTGATTTTAGAATATTCAGGAAGCCAAAATAAAACAACGAAACGTTCTCTTACAAAGAATGATAAGCGTAAACACAATTTTTGACTTCTCATAATTTAGCGGTTCGAGAACATTGAGAAACATTATACTCAGCAGAAATGACAGAAAATTAAGGAGACTTCGTGAATTTCGTGATATTTCTGTTTTAATTACCACAAGAACATTTCAGATGTACACAATAAAATGAGATTCACCATAATTATCCACGTTCTGAAATTCAAAATGAACTGATACAGGTAAAGAGCAACGATGTCAAAATGGCTATATTAAAAAAAAAGTAAAATCAGCTAAGTCCAGAGATTTACTAACTTCACGTTCAGTTTCAATTTTTACTTTCTTTAAGTTCGAACTTCTTTTTACATTCTAGATTATTTTGCAAGTGAACGTGACCTAACACAAAACAGCACAACAATGTTCATAATGCAACAGTTATTGTTTATTGTTGAAGCTCATTACAGTAGCTATGAAACTACATCCAAAAACTGATGACCAGACACACGTAAGAATTATATTGTACCAAAGCTTCAATGTGAATTCAAAAGTGGGGATATGCTGGCAGCAGCAGGATAGTACGCAAGTTTTTGAATTTTATTATTTTCAGTCGCTTTTCTGTAATTTCTGGCTAATAGTGACGATGCAAATTTAGTGATGTGATTATATTACAGAAAGGGCATGTACAAGGACACCCATGCCCAGATCGAGATTCAAACACAGGAACTCCTGTGGCAAGATTGAAAGTCGGCCACTTAACACACACGGTCACTAAACTGGCATGTTTGTTATTAATGCTACATTGATTTGGCTTATTTTACTTCAATTTTCTGCCACTTTTGGCTACTCATGAAGATGAAGATGATGGGATAGTTACAAAGAACACCCATTCCCAGGCTGGCATTTGAACCAGGGACCCTTATTAATGTTATATATGTTGAAAGGTCTTTGTCTGTAAAATAGATAAACCCTGTGGCCAACAGGTCTTAAGAGTGGCAAGGCCTGCCAACCAGATTTCAGTTAGATGGCATCTAGTGAACTCATAGAATCCCATCACCGCTGCTGTATACAGCTTGATAGATTAGATTGCATAATGAATGCTAGTTATTCTCTGCTATTTTATGTACTAGTTATATCCTGTGTGTTATATTTTGTTAACAAAATATCACACACAGGATATTCCTGAAGTAACTTGGATTCTTGCTGTAACATGATTACGCCTTGTTTCCATATTAAACACACTATAGTTGCTGACCAAGGCAGTTTTTTTTATATATTAAAAGCACTTTACACATTATGTTTTCACCCTATATCTCATGGATTCTTGTTATTCAGGTAGCAAGAAAAACTGTAGGATCTCTCCCGATAAGGTTTTTCCCTACCATTTGGTAGGAGACCTCGTGGAAGTTCCACCTAGGACAATGGGCCTGCCTCTGTGTTGGTGGCCCTATACTAGGTGTGATAGTAGATGAGGTTTTCCAAGCTAGTACGAGTTAGTTTGCTCTGGAATGTTGCTGGATCGGGAAGGTCCTGTTTGCTCAGCATCCACTATTGTTATGCTGGGGTGAACTTTGCCAGCTTGCCACAGTAAAATTAGAGTAATAGCAGTAATTCCTGAGATTTTTCCATGTCACTTCAGGCAAATGTAGGTGTGTAATGAAGTAAGTCTTGATAGCAGTGTGTATGTAGGTATGCAGATAGTAGGTATGTAATGTAAGACCACTAACGGTGTCCGTATTTGCAGACTCAAATGGTGTATTACAAGAATCACCATGGAGATGAAAGCGAGATCTTGTTATACACAGATGAAATCGACATTTATATTGAGTGTATTTGCAAGCAATATATCAAGTCGATTGCAGTTGGTTCTCCAGCGCTAGGCTGTAAGGTACAAATGGCCTTGCGTCCCTCTTCCAACTGACAAAAATAGGCCCTCACAGATGGTAGAAACGTTGACGGCGTTGTGAGGCTTCAAACTGACATCTACCTGTACTGACACTAGTTGGCCCCATCTTTTCAGAACCTTGAGAGACATAGATTGGCCACAAACCATGGAGGTCTAACTTCACGGCCCCAAAATCAATCTAAATTGTGGAAATGTGAATTGTGGAATCTAAACTTGGAGCAATCTCTAAAAAAAAAAATAGGAAATATTTCGGAGATCAAAAGCACAATAGACTTTGCAGATCATGTAATAATTGTTATGGAAGGTAATTCAAGAACAGAGTTGGGAAGATAGACCAGATTCGCGATAAACTCTCTCGAGGACTTGTGTAATAGACCGAAATTGACGATTGCCACCCAGAAGACCAACTTTATAATCCTAAAGGGTAAGCTAAATACTAATAAACACCCACAGATAAAATTCAGAGAAAAATCTAAGAAGTGTAAAGGAAGCAAAATATCTAGGTGTGAAATTACGAGAAATGCAACGATGACATGGATTACGTAACTTCAAAAGCTGAGCCTGTGATAAATAAATTGGAAGCAATAGGTTCGAACACAACACATTCAGACTCCCTATGTCGTTTATAAACCCACACACATTCATAAACTACAATGCAATAATTTCTTTTGACGGACCAATCTGAGAAGACTACCTAAAATATACAAAATATGTAACAAAAATAACATTATCACAAATTAAGACCAAATAATAAACACAGAACCGCCATATACTGGTGCAAGGAAGGCCAAGAAGAGAGAATTTACAAAAGTAATTGGCAGATATGGCACTACCATTGCAGAATTAACTCCCAGATCATCCAGGGGTGGAAGGAAGAATGGACTAATAGCCTCCATAGCAGGAGGCTGTACCACTTCTTCCCATGCATAACAGATTGCTGTCGTTGACGTCTCCAACAACGAATGGACACTTCCCTTAAGGTAAATGGTTGACCAGATTCAGGGTTTCCAAATTCCTCAGCACATACAATAACTTTATGTTCAAGTGCTGCATCATATGGGTGATGCTTCTGTCTCTCAATTTTTAATTTCCGTTTGATGTGCACTTTGCAAAATCTGGCTCACTGACCACCTATTTACAGGAACACCAGCATAAGAACAAATCACAGAGCTCACTCTTTCTTGTGAAATGTTGATTGTTCTAACACAACAAATTTAAAGGAAACAAATTTCGTAAGGGTGATTTGTACTTCGGTAAAACATAGGAGAAAACTTGATTACTGAAATTTGCAAATACTTACTTCTATATTACACTAATACCATGGTACAGCATGTCCGAAAAGTAACTGCAGTGCAGTGAGAAAATAAAAATACATGAACAACGTGTGAAAGAGTGATAAATTGGGAAAGACATTGCAGAAGGAGAGTGAGAGAGACTCCCAGATGGTGTTACTGAGGATGGATATTGATGCCTGCATTTGCCACGTTTACCCAGTTTACCGAGTGACAACTCAACTCAATGAGCATGAGATTCAAGAGGGTTGGTTCCAACACACGGCTGGGACATCACTTAGTTTTTTTGGAAGATTTTTTTGGTGGTCGCATTATCTCCCGTGGACTCTGGCCTGCTAGGTCTCCGGACCTCACTCCCCCAGATTTCTTCCTGTGGGGCTCACTCAAGGGACGGGTATACAAAAACAATCCTCACACACTGGCGAAATTGCACACAGCCATTGCCCAGCACATTGAAGAGATAACTCCAGCAACCCTCCATAAAGTGTTTAACAATATGCAGCGTCGTGTGCAGACATGTCTTCAGGTCGGAGGAGGACATTTCCAGCATCATCTCCTGTAGAGAAAACTGCACTGCCGTAAATACAACTTCAAATTCACTTCAAGAGTTCCACTGCACAGTTACTTTTCGGACACGCTGTATATTTACCCACAGGGTTAGAATTCAGGTGCCAGCCCCTTTTTCTCAGGAGCACTGGCGTAAGCAGGGTTTCTTTTTTCGGGAGGGGCTGGAATTGTAAGGATGTGGGTGTTTCTGGGGGGGCATTGCATACACAACATATTTCTCCTCTCTCAAAATGACAACGGGGGTACTTTAAAGAGGCTTTGCATTTGCCACTCTGGTCCCACCCCCCCCTGAGTTCTTCACTGCTTTTATTTGAAAATGTTGATTTTCTCAAAATTTCGGGCGGGGCTGTAGCTTCAGCCCCATCTGCGTACGCCAGTGCTCCGAAGCCAGCTTTTTTTTTATTTGCCAATATTGTCTAAGAAAGCCATGAATCCAACTAAGATAAAGCTACACGTTTTGAACTATGACCTTAAAACATTTGAAGGGCTCAGGTGTAAAACAGCAATATTTTGGTAATTTTTGAGTTACAAAGTAAATGTGTCATCCTTCAATTTTCGAGTGGAATTGCCATGTCATACAATTTGCATTGGACTCAGTGAAGCCTTGTGAAATTGGTAAACACAACACGAAAACAATTTATCTACAGTATAGCTTATAACAAACATTTTCCTTGAAATGACCAAAATGTCACTTACCTTTTTTACTACCCCTCTCTACATATATATATATATATATATATATATATATACATATATATATATATATATATATATATATATATATATATATATATATATATATATATATGGGGGGTCCCATTCTCTCTCTCTCGAAAAGGAGGGAGGTAGGGAGAGGGAGGGGGAGGGAGAGGGAGGGAGAGGGAGGGAGAGAGAGAGAGAGAGAGAAGCCCCTCCCCTACCCCACCATGTTTTATACCAGAGCCCTTCATTTAATTTGTTAATTGGATTGGATTAAAAGTAATTATTTCTTGCGCGAGAGTGGCTTTCCTCAAAAAGGCTCAACTGGTAACAACATGAAAAACTATGCAATAATTCTAACATATGGCCAACTCGACCATATCACCACAAATTTTAAAATTTGGCTAGAAACAGTGAAAAAAAATATAATGGCATGCTTATTATTATGATGTAATGTTACATGTGATACAGAAAACACACAATCATAAAAAAAAACAGTGTTCATTTTTTTTAAGAAAAAAAATAATGGAAATTTCCATAAGCTAACTAGAAATATTTTTAAAAACAAAAATTTTTTAGCACAGAGTTTGAAAACTCGGGCAGCAGGTGAAAATTTTTAGGCATCCTGTACTATTCTACCCCTATTTATGTATACATACTCTGATCAATATGCCTTCGAATCCAAGGTTCATCTAAATTTTCAAGATCAAAGACCCGAGAAAAAAGTGAACCTAGAATTCGAAAGAATTACAGTATTTAAATTTCATAATACGAGGCGTATTCGTAAAGTAAGTACCGTTTGCAAATATTGCCACTGTAGCGATGCAGTCACGACCGCGTGAGTTCTCGCTGACGTCCTTCATCCATTAGTTAGCCACAGGCATGCGTGGGAGCAGGTCATTCTTTTTCTTCCTAGTTTTCTGAAGGTTTTACATGTTCAAGAAAATCAATCGGCCTGCCGACTGTGAAGTCCGGTCTGTGATTTGTTTTCTCAATGCAAGAATGGTTGAGTTCTTGCCTAGAGGACAGACCACCAACAAAGATGTATGCTCTGACACATTAATCCGGCTGCATCTTGCAATTCAAAACAAAAGACGCGGAATGCTTAGCGAAGGCATTGTGTTGCTTCATGACAATGCTCGTCCGCATACAGCCCAACAAACTCAAAATGTCATCACGTCATTCAGCTGGGAACAATTTGTTCATCCGCCAACAGCCCTGACTTGGCACCAAGTGACTACCATCTTTTTCTTCATCTGAAGAAGAAGCTTCTTGCTGGTCAGCGTTTCGACGAGGATGACAACGCCGAAGCAGCAGTGCATGGATGGCTTTCGTCACAGGCGGGAACATTCTATGATGATGGGATACAAAAACTAGTGCCACGCTACGACAAATGCTTGAACAATGGTGGAAACTACGTAGAAAAGTAGTTTAAGGTCTGTAGAATGCAATGAAAATAAAAAAAGGTACGAAACTATTTTACTTTATTTTTTACACCCTTTCGGTACTTACTTTCCGAATAGACCTCGTAGCTTTGCTGACATATGCCTGAAGATTTTGTTTTCTATGCACTTTGACCCTCTATTTTGCCCTGGACCCCTTAAAAGGGCTAATCCATAGCTCATAGTTGTCTCCTGCTCTCTCGAAATGATGTGTTGGAATAAGTATAGTTACAAACACTATACAATTCAAATTCAAATTTTCTTTATTAAAGGGTGAGGTTCAGTGGATAATGTAGAATCAACATTGCATGCTAACATAGAACCATTGTCACGAACATTCAGAGAATTAGGAGTTAGTCATTTAGTTCCTTTCATCATAGAGTTACTCATTTTAAAAGTAACTCAGTTACAGGTCCTTGAAAAATAACTGTAAAGTACCTTTACAGTTACTTTCCACTGAAAATGTCCTTGCAAACAAATTACACAGTGTCAGTGATCATTATTTGTAATGAAATACATATATGAAGACATGTATGTGTTTTATTTGTGTTTCTGTACAATAAGTAAGTGATGAAACACAGAGTCAACCTTGCTAGGAAACTTTTTAATTAAAAAAAAACATTCATATGTCATGGTACTTAGAAAGTGGTTGTATTAATTCCATGTGCATCTTCCACTCCTACCTCAACAAGATCCACGTTCCAAATGCAGGAATCCACCAAAAAACACTCAAATCTTAGCACGCAATTATAAATGATGAATTGTAATAAAGCATGGATGTTCTGAATTTAGGATGCAACAAAACCTCGCTTTCTTGCCTTAAGCTATTCCATAAAAATCCTTTCAACTTAGAATACAGAGAAGACACAGTTGTAAACAGAATTGCCAAATTTAGCTCTTCCCTCGTATTCCAAATTTTCAAGTTAACAATTTAGGTGTTATACAGTAACTGTAAACGTAACTCTGTTCAGTTACTGCTTACTTTTAAAAGTAGCTAGTTAGAGATAAAATTCCTAAAAAAAAGAAGAAAAAATAGAAGGAAATTACTACTTCCAAACATTGCAAATTTATATATTTTCATTTCGTAATCCAAGATTTACTACTTTTTCATTGTTGGGAGTGATCTAATCTCTATTCAGCCTTCCAAAAATTGCATTTTCTACCCTGTATCTATTACAGTTTCATTGTTGCCACTGGTTTTCTTTTAAAAAATCACAAAATTTTGCAAGCGATAACAAGTTACTGAAATAGTATCGTGGCAGCATGGATTCCTGCAGGTGGGTTCCATTCTCCTTTCTTTAAATCATGTATTCATCACCATTCACTTATAATGCTGCGTATCCTATGTTATGTCTTTGTATTATTAAAGAAGGGTTTCATATGTTGTAATCAGAATTCTGATGGTGTAACAGTAACACTGTCGCCTTGTAGTATAGGGATCCTGGTTTTATTACCCAGTGGAGGAGCAGAGTGGCATGGATCCCACTTTAAGCTGCAGCTTAGGGTGACCAGACGTCCTGATTTTTGCACGAGTCCTTTTTTTGAAGGCCATGTTCTACGGTGATACTTCAAAAAACCAAATATGTCCTATTTTTCAAAAGTGTCTTGCAAAACATCCAGATGAATTGTTTACCTCTGTGAAACTGTCAATGCTTTTTAAATTAATAGTATTGTTAGTTTGCATAAAAAATACTTCTAGATCTAAAAATGTTCACGCTCACGACCTTAGTCTTACTGTAAAGCTCATATTTATTGCTTAGAAGCAGATATTGCATGTTGTCTGTTCATGATATGATATGAAAGGTACCGAGTAATGAGTAAAAGTATATGCAGTGGTGCCTTGAAAATTGAAAATAGACCAATTCTGGGGATTTGCATGTTTGATGCATTGATGAGATAATTACTACAGTTGCAGCAAGAGACAAATATATTCTCAGTATTGACTAATATTTTAATATGATTTTATGGTAAGAAAGTAAGGAAACAAAAAAAAACAGAACGAGCCAGATAGGAATAGGTTAATGTGTAAAATTAAAAAGAAAAAGGAGGAACAAAAAAAGAGAGAAGGGAAAACCTCCGTGCAGACTGGTTAAATGTCAGGGGTCCTTGGGTCGAATCTCACCCTGGGCATGAATGTTCTTTGTGAGTGTCCATTTATGAATTTAATCATATCATCACTCATCCTCATTGTCACAATTCGCCAAAAGTGACAGAGACGTTAAACAACAATCAAATCAAATAAAGAAGAAAACAGATTAAATTGTGTAATATGTCAGGACACATGTAAGCAGCATGACTTTCCTTGCCAAAGAAAGAGGGGTGCACTTGATGTGCTCTTTTAGTTATAGTTGCAAACCCTCCTCATACTCATCCATGGATGTCCGGCTTTTCGTTTCAGAAAATCTGGTCACCCTACTGTAGCTCCAGCCCCAATGTGGTGGTCTAGTTGGTAGGGCATCTGACTGCCACATGGGAAACGTGGGATGGTTGATCTAAGGTTGGAATTCCTCTGGCATTGTCCTTTCGTAAAGCAGCTCTGGAGATCATCCAGCCTCAAATAAGTGGGTACTGTTTGACCAGCGATCCGAGAGCTCTCGAGTTTTCTGCGCATGACCGAAGTAGCCAGGTCCAGTCGTAAATTGGGGGAGTTTGCGGAGGTGCTTCTCTGAAACGCGCGAGTGTCACGTGGGGAAAGAAAGCAATGTTGCCAACCGGAGAATATTGACACAAGATATTGGAAGTGCTCTGGCCGTGGAGAGGCATCTTTGCAAATGCTGGTCTTGAATGTAGCGCAAGTTCGGCATCTTTGACCCAACCTCAGAGGAAGCCGACTGGACCCGTATCTGGTTTCGGGCCAGGTCTGAAAGGGGGAGGGGGGAAGGGGCATGAAAAATGAAAGTCAACCAAAAATGATGTATTTCACACGTATAATTTCATTTTAGCCACAATAATGTGTGTTAATTATTGCATGATCACCATAAATTCAAATTTAAGCAATGTTTTTCTTATGGAACTGCACTATTTTTGGAGAAAATGTGCCTTGTTTGCCCCACTGGAAAAAAATACCTTGTATAAGTGAAACTGCAATTCTTTACCCTACTATCCTTCTATTTTAAATTGTAAGAAGGACAAACGACATGATTGTGATACAAAACAAGCCCTTGTCACCAGTGGCGTGCCCAGGATTTTGGAAAGGGAGGGGTTATGTATACACTCGTGTCCAAAATTAAGGTGACAAATGAAAAATGCAAGAGAACAACAAAATTACGTATAGAACGGGGTTGTGGGTGATAGAGGAGACAGAAAACAATAAAGAAGAGAGAGGATGCACCAAATGAACAGAACAAAAGGAGCATTTAAGGAAACAACCTGTATTACTGGATTGGGTACAAAACTCATACAAAGGAATACAACGATTTAATTCCATCCTGGGCATTCTGGTGGCCAGGCACTGCCCCTTAATAAGGAATATGGTCACCACGAACAGCAATACATGCCGCACAACGGTTTCCCATGCTGTTCATGAGGGTGTCAACAAGTTCCTGGGGCAAGGCATCCCATTCTTCCAAGAGACCACATCGAAGCTCGTTGAGGGTTTGTGGAGGGATAGGACGTGCTGCAAGCCGCCTCCCCAATGCATCCCACACATGTTCGATCGGATTTAGGTCGGGTGAACGTGCGGGCCATGGAATCCGTCGAATATCCTCACCTTCCAGGAACGCATCCACAAGTTGAGCACGATGTGGACGGGCATTATCGTCCATGAACAAGAATTCTGGTCCAACAGCCCCTCGGAAAAGTCGCACTATTGGTTCCAGAATGTCATCCCTGTACCTCTGGGCAGTGAGTGTGCCGCGGTTTAGCACATACAGGGGCGTACGTTCACCACTCATTATCCCTCCCCAGACCATGATGCCACCACCACGGTATTGGTCAACCTCCTGGATGCGAGATCAATGAAAACGCGTCCCAGGCTCTCGCCATGCACACATTCGCCGCGAGTCACTGTGGAGACTGAAGCACGATTCATCTGTGAAGAGCACACATGACCACTGTTCTTGGGTCCATTGTCCATATTTGCGACACCACATGTATCGCTCGCATCGGTGACCGGGGGTGAGGGGGATGCACACAACTGATCGTCTTGCAAAGAGTCCTGCCGCACGAGTCGTCTGTACACAGTTTGACGCGACATTGAGGCTCCAGTCGCAGCATACAGGTCCTGGGAGAGCTGAGTTGCAGTCCTGTTTGTATAGCGACGGGCCGTGATTGTCAAGTAACGGTCATCGGCTGGTGTTGTCCGTCGTGGCCTCCCTTGCCCTGGTCGTCTTGTTATGGTTCCTGTCCTCTGGAACTGGTTCCACATTCTGGAGACCACTTGGCGGGACACATTCAACCACCCTGCAACGTCGGCCTGTGACTGCCCTGCTTCCATTCGACCGATTGCTCGCCATCGCATTGCATCGTTCAGACGTTGGTGATGAGCCATCATGTTCGTTCGCCCACCTACAGCTGTCTACTGCCGAGGTTTCTGCAGTCTGCAAATGGCTCACCTGCAGCGCATCTGTTCCCTTTCCACAATTGTGCAATGACGTCACGCACTATCCTTCCCTGGAGTGTTTCGATAGAAGTGTTGCGACGTGTTGCATATTTCCCGAAAGTGTTGTCCATTTTCATGCACGTATTTGCGACTTTTCCCACTTTTTCCCTTTGTCACCTTAATTTTGGACACCAGTGTACTTTTTCCTTGGTAGTCAGCACTCATTTTGTCATATTTTCCTACCTTTAACGTTCTTTTTTTTATGAATACTGGGCCAAAGGGAGGGGTTATAACCCCCACCAACCCCCCCTTTGGCACGCCACTGCTTGTCACAATCCCTTACTTCTGTGCATGTCCCTCAGTTTTCGATACTTATGTTCTGGTGGATAAGCATCCTCGCAGATTGGTAACACTGTTCAACGTGCAACCCCGAACTGCGTTCTCCCACCTGCCTACCTCTCACGAACTTCCCCTTTTTCTTGGCACTTTGCCAACTGGAGCTCTCGGATCGCTGGTCAAACAGTACCTGGGGGAGGGGTAGTAAAGGTGACAGGAGCATGGTGCTGATCAAATCACATCCAAAATGGCAGAGATCGAGAATGTGCCTTCATGGCATGGTGCCATATGAATGGGAACTTTTACCTTACCAGTCCAATTAGCCTATCTGTGCATAAAGTGAACTTTAAAAAAAAATCACACTCTTTAAGGTCCGCCTAGTGTGTTGGTTTCTGAGGGAAAGAATGAATTTTATGGCAGCCATGAATCTTTCATGTGCCTGCATACATACACATCAGAAATCGCCTTTTTTAAGGAGCTAATAATACCCTCAAGTTTTCTACCTCCTGTGAAAGTTTGTGGTGTTGTACGACAAAATCCTGTATACCAACTGAAAGAGAGAGAGCAGGAAATGGCCCAGAGGCAGGCATTTATGAGATCATAATAATCATGACATATTCACAAACGGCATTTTGACTAAGATTCTGTAAATGAAAAAAATCGCAAAATGTAAAGAATGAGCACACATCATGAATTATCATGTTTGTTTCATTTTATATCAATATTAGTGCTTTTTTTTTCATCTACACAATTCTATTGTTCAGCTGCACTTGCCATGTAAATTAGTCTGGTATATTGCATACATAACTTTATATTGAATGACATGCATGTTTATATTTATCTTATATGTTTGGACAATTGATCATGCTACTGGTGAAAAAAAACTCTCTGATGTTTAACTCAAGGGAATCGGATATCTGTTGTTTTAGTTTTGCTCGCAGCATTAAGTTCTTAATTATTTGTGTTTCACATGCATGCCGACTTAAGGTGCCGTTTGATATTTCCGACTGCCATTCGGATGAGGCATTAAAGTTGCTCATGCCATTCTCCACTTCATATTTGTGTGAAAAGTGATTTTCATCTCTGATTCAAGTGAAAAGCTAGTACAGAAATACACTTGACACACACTTAGATTTACGACTTAGGTTAACCACCACTGAACCTAACATACGCCAGCTTATGCAGAAAAGGTAATATATTAGTTGAGAGAGTAAAAAAATAATAATTTTGTTTTCAATTTCAGCATGTGAGTTTAGTTAGATGTTAGGCTAGAGTAAATTAGTATTTTAAATTACATATTAACTTTTCTAGAATGAAGTATGTGTAATTTGTTTAAGCAAGTGTAAAGAGGGCTTCTTAAAGTACTCGATGTTAGCAAAAATATGATTATAAACTGGGTGCACACCTCTACAAGTAATTCTACAGGCACCCATGCTTATGGGTCCCATGAACTCTGATATCCTTCAAGGTGGGTCCTGGACTGGAAAGGTTGAGAACCACTGCCTTATATAGTACCTGGCTGTGTTAACATTATAAGAAGAAAACAAAAATTTACTTTTGCTTCTTTTATATATATACATAATTCACAGGTTGTTACAACACAGCTGCTTCTTGAATTTCACAAATTCTCTTTGAAAGAACACAAGGTCCACTTACATCACAACACACACTTTATCACAACAACCCTGCACAATATAATGTGATTTTTTGGATATTATAAACTGGCTATTATTGCAGATACTTAGAGGAACAATACTGGAATATCATAATATTGCTTTTGAAACTACACATTTCACCTTGAGCTACCGAACTGAAGTCCCAACACACAAGAGAGCCACTTCTGATGTTGGTGAGCAAAACGACTTTGATGGACATTAACGTGCCTGATGCACTTTGAGATAAGATCCTCCTCATGATATTTAATAGCCTTTTTTAGGACGTGGCCTATCTCCTGGTTGCCCTCAACATCCATGAATTCCCACAAATGTTTCCCCATCCCATCTAGCAGTTGTGACCCCTTCTCCTCGCTCTCCAAGCCTGAATGTTCAAGTAATTCTTTGAAAGCTGTGAGCAAATATCTACGATGGCACCAAAGGGCTTCATGACCCGTATACATTACAATAAGTTCTGTGTTCAGGAGGAGATCGGAAACAAGAAAGCCTAAAGATCTATAAAAGGATGCCCAGTGGCCATTCTCGCGACAAAAAACATCGGTCCTTCTGCTGAGAATTTCAACAGCAGATCCATCGCACGAAGACATCTTCAGAAATTTCTGCAAAACCCTTAAACTTTCATTTACAGATGAGCAACTTGATGAAGATGCAACTTCCAGGTTGAGGATTTGTCGCAGAAGGAACTGGCGATATTGCATTCCACTATGATCAGACACGTGGTCAGCAGTCCACTCTTCGGATGCCTTCCATTCGACCAAGAAGTGACGTAGAGGCTCCTTAGATTGCATCGCCAAGTTCTGCATCGTCCATATTCTATGGTTCCATGCATGATAATTATTGGCGTAACGGGATGCTGCTGCCTGAGTAACCTGAAGCTCGCTCAGCAGAACAGAACATGCATCTGGTTGCCCACCACTGCCAAAATCTCTGAAATCTTGGTTCCTACATGAAGTTAACAGTCTGTTAATGATCCATTTCCGATGACTGAATGCCTCTGCACATTTTGGTTTCCGTGAAAGTACTACAGCTGCAAAGTGAAGGTCCACTTTTGGATCCAAACGCCCTGCTTGTATGAACTCTTTTCTCATATTCCAGAAGGTTGGAACATCAGGATTGAGCAGCAGTGCTCCCTGCAACAACCGCAGTACCACAGCAGGATCTGAAAAAAGAATATAAAGTACTATAGGACTATTTTGTGCCAACTTTCTATTCTACAGTGTATCCTTGAATTATCTCTAAAGTATTTTTCTTCTACGTGTGTATTGCTTACATTGTAGAATTATTTCTCTTGTAATTGTCAGTTGTTTCAAGCATTTAAACATGTTTTTGCTGTAATGTTTTTGAACAAAACACACCCCCTTCATCAGCCATTTATATTTATTTATACACCATCATAACATTGGAATAAATTGGGATTCATAATTAAAATTTGATAAGATCTGAAGTTGAACATAAAAAAAAAAAATCTTTCATAATTTAGTTGCTATGTTAACATTATTAACAAGATTCATTGTGTAACTGCTTCTACTTGTCTTTGTTGAATTTATCCCACTGTTATAAGAATACCATTCATGAAACTAGAAATAAATGTCTGATGAAGGTAGCATGTGTTCTCCTGAAAAAAAAATAATAATAATAAATACTTGGAACAATTAAGAACTACAAGAGGAATAACTCTGCAGTAATGAAGTAGAATTAAATGACTTCATGAGGCACAATTCCTTTGTAACGTTTCAAAGGAAGGATCGAGCATATGCATGTGTGTGACCTTGATTGTCCTTCACTTCAGTGTTAGTGTGCACGTTGAAATGGCAGACACAACTTGCTTTTGTTGAGAAGTTGGTATCAGCATGTGAATGTCCTTACTTAGGACATACAATAAGTCAAGTGCAACATGTCTTTTTGAAACAGTTTAATAAAGTTCCACCTCTCTAACTCATGAAGGCACACTAACACTGAAGTCAAAGGGAAACCAAGGTTGTGTTCATATGCATGCACAACTCTTCCCTCAAAACATTACCAAGGAAACCATACTTAGACAATTACCCTTTGCACTACATTGCCACTCGAAGTGATGTAATTCCATTTCATTACTTTTTAATTATCATCTGTAGAGATATAGAGACTCACCAGACAAACTGTAGTTTCCCTTCAAGAAATACAGAACAATAATAAATAGCACGTTCATAACTTCATTTGTACAATGGTATCAAGCTTTCACCAGGCACAACTGTTCCACCATTCTTGCATGTGTAGAAGATTTACATCAGGATACTGGCTAATTTTGTACAAGTTTACATACAAAGGAAGTTTTATATTATAAATGAAAAGTGACATTTCTTCCCAACAAGAATGTGTGTATACAAGTTGCACTTGCAGCACCCTGTTTTGTTTTCTTCCACATGTGCTCTTGCTAAGTAATGAAACAGCTTTCATCAATGAAATTATGAATGCACCAATTCAGACTATACTTGTAGTTGACTGAACTTTTCAAGGTTCATTCTGCTGGCAAATTAAATATAAATTTCCAGATCTTCTTACAGTATTCAGGTAAAAACCAAGTTCTTGTTATTTTGCACGTGCTTTTTAAGAGAATAGTATTTATTACACATGGTTCAAATTAAATGAACAAAAATGAACTATAAAAAATGACCATTGAGACGTTAATTCAAGAAAAAATGCAAATTATTTTCATTTCCTAATCCTGACAAATATAAAACCTCTTGAATTTTCATGGAATTTTCTGGCTATCTGGGTCAGTGGGATGCCTGGTTTTTAATTATTAATCATTTTGACCCATGTCACAGTGTATTTCTCAAGAACTACAAACTAACAAACTAACTCTCTAGCTTTCTTAAACCCAAAGGTTCATGGCTGCAGCAACACAGGCCTTCCATCTGTCTCTATCTTGAGCAAGATCTATATACTCTTTTCCATCCCTACCAATGTCCTTTAGGTCTATCTCAACGTTGTCCCTCCATCTTCGTCTTGGCCTTCCTACAGGTCTCTGACCATCATGTTTCCCAACAAGAATCCTGTAAATTCCTCTTTCCTCTCCCATTTGTGCCACATGGCCTACCCACCTAAGTCTTCTTGATTTAATTATTCTAATAATATCTGGACATGAATACAAATTATGTACTTCTAAATTATGTAACCTTTTCCACTCACCTGTCTCCTCATCCCTTTTAGGTCCAAATATTTTCCTAAGGATCTTATTTTCAAATACTCTCAATTTATGTTCCTCTTTCAATGTAAGGGACCAAGATTCACACCCATATAATACTACAGGCAAAATTACTGTTTTGTATATTTTAACTTTTAGTTTCTTAGATATTAAACGAGAAGACAAAAGTTTATGAAGAGAGAAGTGACATGCATTTCCTGAATTAAGCCTACTTTTTATTTCCTCTTTAATATAATTTTCATTTGTTAATATTACTCCTAAGTATTTAAATTTGGAAACTGGTTCAAACGAGTTGTTATCAATAATTAGATTTTGATTATTACCTAACACTTGGTTTCAGCTTGTAAGCATATATTTAGTTTTCTCTTTGTTAACTTCCAAACCTATCTCTTTAGCAGTTTTGAAAAATATTTTAGCATTATTCTTAATTGTATTTATATCATCCCCTAATAAGTCTACATCATCTGCATATGCTAACAACTGAGTCACACCATTTAATTTTAGTCCTTCGTTAGTTTCTTTTACCTTCCTAACAGCATATTCTTAGGCAAAATTAAAGAACAATGGAGATAATGCATCTCCTTGTTTTAACCCACCATGAATTGTAAATTTGTCAGACACATTAATACTCACACGAATTTTACTTTCTGTTTCACTGGTGCATACTTTTATCATACTAACAAGCTTCTTAGGTATTCCAAACTCGACTAATATATTATATAATTTCTCTCTTTTGACCGAATCATATGCTTTTTGAAATCAATGAATAGCTGATGGACATTTTGATTATATTCCCACTTTTTTTCAAGTGTCTGTCTGATGTGAAAAATTTGATCTGTAGTTGATCTGTTACGTTTAAATCCACATTGATAATCACCTATAATTTCATTAGCATATGGGGTTAGTCTTGTTAAAAGAATGTTAGATAATATTTTATATGTTGTTGAGAGTAGAGAAATTCCACGGTAATTATTGCAGTTCATTTTATCATCTTTTTTAAACACAGGAACAATTATGGATTCTTTCCACTGTTGAGGTAATTTCTTCTTTATTCCATATTAAACAAATTAATTTATGAATTTGACATATTAATGAATTTCCACCATATTTAATTAACTCAGCTGGTATTAAATCAATGCCAGGTGCTTTGTTATTCTTTAACCTTTTAATATCATCTTTAACTTCAGTCACGTTAGTTTCTGGAACTAAAGGTTCTGCTGTGTGCACTTCATTTACTTCTGATTTATCTCCTACATGAACATTTAAAAGGTCATTAAAGTAGTTCTTCCATCTATTTAGAATATTGCTTGGGTCAGCTAGAAAATCACCATCATTATCTTTTATCAAGTTTACTTTAGGTTGCCACCCCTTTCTAAATTCATTTACACCTTTATATAATTCTCTGATATTTTTGTTTTCGCTGTTTGTTGAAATTTCGTTAATTTTGCTTTCCAAGTAATCTCAAGAACTACAAACAAAAAATGTAATTAACTTCATAGCTATGAATTTCATGATGTTACTCTTGAAAATTGTAAGCACAGTATTGAAAGTGTGAATTAACGGTTCTGATTGTTTTATGACTTTTTCAAATTCTCCTAGCAAAAAGACTAATTATTGTAGAAATTTGGCAATCACTATCACACGAAATTTGAACCTTCCTTAAAGTAATGAGCACTATTTGGATTTCAACAAAAGTTATTTATATTGGGGAAAAAAACTTAAAAATTACCTTACTCAAACATTCACGCTCCCCATGGACAAGGTATTCTCCATAGATAGAAGTGATGGTATCGTAGAATAGATAGAATGAATGTAGAAGTAATTTAGAACCTTTTTTAAGAAAGCATTTAGGGGTATTATTTTAATGATAAGAGAACTAAACCTGGCCTGCCTTAACTAACCATGAAAACATTTAGGGTTATTGTTAAAATGCTAAGGCATATAGCATATGTAAGTACATAGAAGTCTAAAAACAGTGTCAAGGAAACATGCAGTAAGTAATCACTAAAACTCCGCAGTATGTGTTAACAGACGTAAATCGAAACTGAAGCATGTAAAAATTGCATACGTAGCATAATTAAATTGCAATAAAACAAAAGGAAGTTGGACAGAAACTGTTTGCATTTGTTCTGTAATTTAGACAAACTTCGACATGTAGAGATGTGGTTAATTTTTTTTTTCAAAAGCATGCACAAAATGAAGAATAAATCATTACAATTTGCACCTAGACTATTCAATATACAGGAGTAAAAATAGTTGCAATTACAGGAAATCTTTAATTATTATATTCATCAGTAGAATTCTATGTGAACTGCACGAGAGCAAAATTAACTTTTAATCTAGCCCACATTCAGTGTCTAACTTACCTTCTCTGCGACGATGTTGGCGTATGTCTAGGAGCCGATGATAGGCATAGCAATAGACATGCCTAACACACCATGACTCAAGGCCCATACAATGATTCACATGGATCAACGGAGATTTATTCTGGTTCTCTGCCACTGGTAAAATATCAAATTCTCGCCTACAAAAAAATTAATCAAAATTTTAAACTAAGAATGCATTGATATCCCAAAAATATTCTTACACAGATCATAGAAAAGTCTGTTGTGTTACCAATGATCATACGTGGGATTTTGTGCACTACATTTATCGTCTCATTTTTACTTTTGAATTACTAGGGTTATTTTTTACTTAAGGTCCGTTTTGCAATAACAAACGAAGTAAGTGGATTTACATACACATCTCTATTTTTCTACATAATTCCCTTGCCGGTTTAAACATTTATCGTAACGAACTACAAGTTCTTGGATACCCTCCTCATAGAGCTCTGCCGCCTGTGATGATAGCCAGTTAGTAGTAGTCACTAGGCGCAAGGTCTGTTTGTGAATACTGTTTGAAATTGTGCGTGGGAATTAGCGTGCGTGCAGGCTCCCGGCATTCGTTGAGGAGCATCCAACGCCATTTGCATTCACGGTGTCAGTCTGTACGCTTCATTAAAACGTTTAATAAAATCGAGTGCCCTGCCAACTGTGAAATACGGTCAGTCATCCGATTCTTAACAGCAAGAAACATGAAACCTGTGGATATTCAACGCCAGATATGTGAAGTTTACGGAGACAATGCAATGAGTGACAGTGAAGTGCCAAAATGGGTGAGATTGTTCAAGCAAGGTCGGGAAAATGTCCATGACGAATCGTGCGCTGGTCGGTCATCTGTAATCACTGACGAGTTGGTGCAGGCAGTTGACACTCACATTCACTCAGACAGGAGATTCACAATTTCCAAGTTGTCATCGGAATTCCCACAAATTTCAAGGTCAGTTTTGTTTAAAATTGTGTCCGAGAACTTCCAGTTCAGGAAATTGTGCTGTTGATAGGTTCCTAAACTGCTGAGTGAGGAACACAAAAAGAAAAGATTGGCAAAGTGCTTTAACATTTTTGACCGTCTACGAGGAAGGTGATGCATTTTTGAGTCATATCGTCACAGGAGATGAGACGTGGGTGACCCACGTGGCTCCTGAGTCAAAACAACAATCGATGGAGTGGCAACGCACATCATCGCCGGTCAAAGTGAAAGCTAAACAGATACTTTCAAAGAGCAAGATCATGGCAACTGTGTTTTGGGGAAGGCAGGGTGTTTTGTTAGTGGACTTTTGCCGCAAGGAACAACAATTAACTCAGCTTCCTACTGTGAGACACTAAGAAAACTTTGTCGACCAATCCAGAACAAACGGTGTGGAATGCTGTCAGCCGGTGTCGTACTAATTCATGACAATGCCAGGCCACATGCTGCGGCTCAAACTCAAGATCTGATATGATTTTTTTGGTTGGGAGGTATTCGATCATCTGCCATACAGTCCAGACCTTGCACCTAGCAACTACCACCTATTCCGCCATCTGAATTGATTGATTGATTTAGTTTATTTTACTTTACATTTTGTGTCTCTTGGCTAATTTGCGAGTGATGAAATTGATGAATGGACATTCACAAACAACCAAGCCCAAGGGGGATTCGAACCCGGGACCCTTGGCATCGCAGTTCTGCCATCTGAAGACCTTCCTAGGTGGCAAGCGTTTAGACACTGATGAAGAAGTGAAAACGACCGTGAGTAACTGACTATCATCACAGGCAGCAGAGTTCTATGAGAAGCATATCCAAAAACACGTAGTTCGTTACGATAAATGTTTAAACCCGCAAGGAAATTATGTAGAAAAATAGAGAAGTGTATGTAAATTCAGAAATTAAATAGTTTCTTGAAAAACATTAACTTCCTTAGTTTTTATTGCAAAACGGACCTTACTTCAAAAATAACCCACGTATTAAGGGGGAAAGTGTACAACACATCAATAGTGAAATATAAAGGGTATCCCAAAAGAAACCCAGGATTTAATTTAACCCATCCGCTTACCTAGTCGTCGAATCGACGGGTTCCCGATTTTCATCACGTAGCTTCTTTTTCATTCAATAGATGGCAGAGGTTGTATGATCTTTCAAATCTATGACATGTATGTTTGTGCTGCTAAGTTTGTCATACCATTTCAAGCATGTTTTGTTCAGTCATTTCTCATGTAAACAAACCTTCATTTGTTACATCTTGCAAACATGTTGCATATGAATGTTGTAGAAGATTCTGCAATTGAAAAGTTGCTTTTCGATAGCGATGAAGAGGAAAATGTGGAATTTGGAAGTGGAGATGAACACAGGGGTTCATTTTGTGTTAGTGAAATTGAAGAATGTTGTGAAAGTGAGGAAGAGGTGGCTCTGGTAGAAAAAATATAAAAAGTTGAGGAATGGAAATGGAATGCAAAGATGTGTGTGATCAAATTTATTAGGTGAGTTTCTAATTATCTTTCAAGTAAACTGCATATGTGCATACTTATTACTATACTTAAACTTCAATATATAAAATTTTCACGTAAATTGCTTGGATAGTTTTCACAATATTTGACATCTTGTCTTGTTGTGCAACCTTCACAGGAGATAGCCAAATTTAAATGGTATTTCATGGCAAAAAAATTGGCATTTAAATGGTATGCGGATATTTATTAGTTGGCAAAGTTATTACATTACTTGAAAGGGTAAACACTGCCATTAAATGTGGAAGAGGATTTCTGACAAATGTCCTCCACAATGCATTTCACATACTTCATTTGACAAAATTCTGAATCACTTTTTCACATAACTGTGGCTCAATGCGGTTCATAGCTCTTTCAATTCAGGAATAGTTCTTATTTTCGCAGCTTAAACTTTGGTCTTAATGAATCCCCAGAGAAAAAAAATTGCATGGTGTGAGATCACACAGTTGTTTCATTTGGGGCACTTCTCGTACCGAAAATGTCTGGTAATTTGCCCACAGTTTCCATATTTGTAATGAATTTTAACAATCATCACTCACTCCTTCGTCATGTAGTGCTCCATATAGATAACAACAATGTTTTTACTACAACATGTGACGTTGCAGAATGCTACCAACCCTGCGGGGAAAAAATGGCATACAATTTAAATCCTGCTTACTTTTGGGGCACCCTTTATATGAATGTATGTATGTATATATATATGTATATGTGTGCGTGTGTGTGTAATTTCGTTGTTTGATAGGCCAATTGGCTATTACTGGTATCTTATCAAAGTAATCACAAGTTTTCATAATACTGGTTCATCACTAAAAATCATCATCACTCCTCCAACAAGAATTGAATTCAGAACTACTTGTGCATCAACGATGTGAACTTGACATTCTCAATGACAGAAGTGAAAGTGGTTCCATTACAATTTCACATTCACTAGGTGAAGAATATTAAACTGCACAGTTTTTTGTTACATACATGGATCAGATATATTCATTACTGTGCATTTACATAATCCAATCTGGTACCTTAAAATACACATCTGTGCATTTTACATTGTATAAGAAAACCAGAGTTTAAATTTGGGGTAAATGTCTGTTATATTGGAGACACATTTCTTCATTTTTACAGAAGAAACTACTTACGGAAATGAGTTTTTGTAGTATTTTGAAAGTTCGTGGAGGTATTTTCTCACAGTAGAATGCTGCACAACAATAAAGAGTAATTAAAACGAGCACGATGTATAAATACAAGACAAAGAACGGAATCGGATAATCAATATGAGATGGCAACGCACCTTTGAACGGAAAGTTCGTGAGGCTTGAGCACAAAAATATAGTTCCTTAATGAAAACACGTTACAGCGTATACAGAGCATATAAATTCGTTAAAAATATTAGATACTTAAAAACTTGTTGAAATGTAGAGTATTCGGCACGATTATTTTGTTACAAGTCAAAGTTAAATATATATATATATATATATATATATATATATATATACTGCTCAGCAAAGAAGAGAAAACCCCCGGAAAATATGCGAACTAAAATCCACGGCACCAGACGAGAATATGGGGGAAAATTCTTCTTTTCCTCTGCTCTCAAATGGCATGCTGTTGCCACGATGCCTCACAGGGTGACGCGGTCAGTGGTTGAAGAAGTATGGATAGCGTTCGTGATGATTCCCGATTTAAATAATTATTAACAATAAAATCTATTGTCACGGTTGTGATTCTTACTATGCGATAGTAAATATTACCATCTAAGAAACAGATTTTATCTTCAATTTAATTATTAATTATAATTATATCCTTAGAGACAGTGGCGGCGATTGAGGGGACCAGGCCAGAGGCGCTAACTTAAGATAAATTTGGGGCGGTAAGGTTCGCATAAACAATATTTATATAAATAAATAACCCATCAAATATACACATAGCTTACATTTTAAAAAGAAAGAATGATTTGAAGAGGTTTTTTCGGGCAAACAGCCAGGTGATTTCTGGGTAGGCTCTCGACAGTTAACGTCACTCTCATCTTCAGGGATTGAAGTGAATCCCTCAAGATGTGAGTGACGTTAGCTCTCGAGAGCTCAAAAGCCTATCCGGAAATCACCTGGCTGATTGCCGGAGAAAAACTCTTCAATATTCGTTGCCAGGAAACTTCAAGATTATTAAAGAATTATTTGTTTTGTAAACTTACCATTTACAGTGGAGTGCAACCTAAATCTGACTCGTCACTAACATTCACCTGACTGTCATTATTGCACCGTTTGTCAACCTCAATGGCACTTCCACTCTCGTCTGAATTCCAAACCATTCTGGTCTGAATCCGAATCCTCACCGCTCATGTGACTTTCATCCTCCCGGCAGTCTTTGATTACCAACTTGTCAACTTCTACTTCAATAATTCCGTCCTGGACCCAATATTCCTCTTGTTTCACCTTTACTTTTTCGCAAGACCTTTTCCATTCTTCTTTGGGAAAGTTCTGAAATTCTTCTCTTGCAACTTACAGTACTCTGCCCAAATTACGATCCACATTTTGTGATGCAATAGAACCCTTTATGATACCCCAAACATACTCAATAGGGTTTAGATCGCAATGATAAGGTGGAAGATGAAGTACGGTGTGGCCGTTTTCTGCTGCAAGAGTGTCGACCCAATACTGCGGGGGCTTTTTGTTGGTTTTGATTAGCTGATATAACTCAGCCTTTCGAAGTTTATCTGAAAATTCATTTGAATTGTCTTTCAACCAGTCCTGCATTGCAGCTTTAGTGCTGCCTATTGTGGGAGATTTGTTGACTTGCACACAATGGTAAGGCACATTGCCCATGACAATAATGCTGTTGGAGGGAATATTCGGTAACAATTGACTTTCAACCCATCGTTCAAAATTTTCAGCATTCATTTCCCCATGATAATCTCCGGTTTTCTGTTTAGCTTTGAACATAAGTAGACAGTTTGGCACGAAACCGCTTTCACTCCCAGCATGAAGGATGATCACCCTTCTTCCAGCAATGGTATTTGATAAAGCACCATGTACACTGCCTTCATCCTGCCAACACTTTTTCACCGTGTAGTTCTCATGGATCCATGTTTCATCTAAGTATATAACTGGCCTTTTCATGTCACTCTTCTCATTTCGCCTCAATGCCCTCAGAAAACTTGTTCGATTGGACACGATGTCACTCCTTTCCAGCAAAGCACTTCTCACGTTTATGCACTTTCGGAAACGAAATCCTAAGTCATTGCAAATAATGTTGCGAAGAGTTTCACGACTACCCTGAAAATTAATTTCTTTCTTTAATTTCGAAAGCACTTTTTTTACTGTTGGCACTTCATGTTCAACCGTATAAAAATTACTCAAATCCGGGAACTTTTCTAACGATGGAAGCGGCCCCGGCGCCCACCCAGCGTCGAATAACATGGGTACCTGGGGGAAACCCTGGGGGGTAAAGGCGGTCAGGGGCGTGTTGCTGATCACATCACCCCCACTCACGACCGGATCAAGGAAGTGTGGGGCGTTACCCCCACACCCCCTATACGCCTTCATGGCGTGGTGCTATGCACAGGGGAGCACTTTACCTTTTTTTTTTTTTAATCAAACACTTGTCAAAGTCATCTACAACAATTCTACGCTTTTCAGCAGACCTGCACTTTCCCCACGGAATTTCCTTCCTTTCTAATTTTCCTAATGAAAGTGTCCGACATTTGAACTGCAGCCGCCGTACGCTTCGTAGCTTGATTGACTGGAAACGTATAACATCCTTCTCTTGCTTCGTTGTCAAAAAATTTAACAACATTCAAAATCATCTCCTGGCTCTCGGTATGTACGGTTTTTCCCTTCATTTCGGTACAAACAACATACACAACAGACGCACTCGAACTCAATGACCTTTCGTCCATGTAAGTTTGGCAACATTGAAAGGGTGTCAGAAGTCGAGCAGTCCTTGCTACCCCCCACCTCCCACCCGACCCAACCCTTGAACAAACAAGTGGATCCACTCGTTATTGAAATTGGTGCTGACAGCGATTCTGATGATAACAGTTCGGACGACGGGGATCTGAGTGGTTAGAGGAATTACAGTGATCTTAAAGGTAAGCTTACTATTTTGTCTATTAAGTGCAAATTGCTTAACATGTTTCTGGCCGTAAAACAAGGTTTACTTTGCTTCGTTTATTAAGTGTATTCAAAACATTTAAGTTCGTAGTTTCTCAGTTCATATATCTATTTTTCCTAGTTGTTATTTTTTATCTTTTCGTGTTCGTGACAAAATCACAAGCGCGAAGCATTGACATTTCTCCGCATGCGGATCAGCTGTACACAAAAACGTTCCGTTCCTCCTGTGTGCTTTCTCTGCGGACTCTGAGACACAACTGTGACGGAGAGAATCTTTCATGCTTTGCGCGGAGTGATACAATGGTTTCGCATCAACCTGTAGAGCGGTTCCAGCTGACGTAACTGTCAAGATAGCTTGCACCTTAGTATACCTAACCTAACCTTGCAGGAAATGGTTCGTAAGGCTATCCGTCAATGGTTTTTGGGGCTATCGTGAATGGTTTTTGGGGCTATCGGGAATCGTTTTTGGAGCTATCCGTCAATGGTTTGTGATGACATAATGAACACGAAAGTAGGTATTTTTCGGTTAAGAAGGTTGAAACACTTAATACCCACTCCAAATCGACAAAAAACAAGCACGACGCGCGATGATCAACACCTGTGCGCGCCATATTGTATGTTCCGCAACGGAAGAAAGGACCCCAAAGAATTACTCGTAATGTGAAAAATCGAAGTTATTTTCGTGTAAAAAGCATAATTGCACCTTCAACTATGTTCCGCAATACACAATTGGTAAGTAGGAACCATTTAGAACTGAAAATATCCGATAGAAATGTGTCTCCGATATAACAGACATTTACCAATAAATTTGGAAACTAACATTTCTTACGATTTTATTTTTGTCTAAGTACAGCTTAAAAATATTACCAACCCCACAAGCAGAATGCTTTTAAAAAAATGCTATTAAATCGGTCTTGAATCTGTTTTTTTTTTTTAAAAAAAAAAAAAAAAAGACCGCTAACCGGTATGCACAAATGGTCTTTCATACAAAAATGCAGCAAAAAAGCAGAACCATTCTTCATGCAAACTACTCGTAACATATCAAATTCTTGTTACTAAAACGGTGAAATAATCATGTTAATCCAATTACATGTCTGTGTACAAAAAAATCACACACACTAAAATTCATATTCGAAAAATATTCTGGCGAGGGATACTAACAATTGAGGGTCCTTCTTGAAAATAGTTTCAATATCTGAGAGAATTCTCTCAGCAGCTGGAAAGGATTCGTCTTGCATTTTTCTTCGACAATTACACTTGTTTATCAACACACAAATGAAAATCAACTTGATATGAAGTTCTTTACATATAAAACTTTTACACGCCTTTCCTGCTAACAAAACACTGTCGAAATTCTCGACCAAACAGTATTTCACCTATTGAAAATAGTCGTAAAAATTATTCATTTTACCAGTGATATGATCATTGTCATTATATTGATATCTTTAAAATATAAACAACGCTTAATGTGTATAATACCAGAGATTATTTACTTAGGCACAGACTTTGGTCCGCAAACTAGAGTGTGGCCTAGGTCACTCCGTAATACATCTTTATCACACAACGCGCTACGAAATTCGTGTTCTGACGTCATAGAGAAAAAACTTACATTGTTTAGTTAGGTTTGGTTCTCTTAGCATAAATACGCTGCAATTGCATTATTTACGCTAAGAGAACTAAACCAAACTAGCATATCCTAACAACTTAGGCATTTAGCCTAACAATGAAAGGTATCCCCAGTGTCGTCATAACGCAAAGTTACTTGCGCGTTGTGCGATAAGGGGGACCAACCGTCCCATGGCAGAAGATTGCGCAGGGGTGGCACCAAGGGTGGAGATAAAGTTATGATAAAGTGGACCAGTCAAACTTCGACCATGAAGGAACCAACGTGGGATGATAATTCTAGTGGCCGAAATGAAGCAATCAATCAAACATATTTCCACATTTTGACCGTTTTCTATTTTTGCAATGTTGCAGGCCATGAAAGAAAAACGTATGTGTAAAGGACTTAAGCCCCCCACTCTCAGAGTAACTGTTTGATCGCAAAGGTCTCGTTTTGATGCTATGGACCATCGAAAAAATCATTTCATATGCAATCCCGTGGATGGTTGTAGTTGTCACTGGTATTTATTTATAATGTCGGATAAGATTCTAATAGCGATAATAAGCCAGCAGAGGCGCTGCCAGACCGAAGTAACAGATATTACCCCTCTTCTTCATATAATGCATTTAACACCCACCTCAGACGCACACATGAGATCCTTATCATATTTGATGTGTCTGCACACAAGGAAGAATCCGTAAGATTTGCAAGGGCAATTTATACGACACAGAATGCCTATTTGATTATTTTTTTTCTTATTTAGTTTCGCTTACATGCGACTTGTGGCTAATCGCGACGATGAGGATGAGTGATGATATGCTAAAATTGATCAAGGGACACTCACAAAGAACACCAATGCCATGTCGGGAGTCGAACCCTGACCGCTACTGTCGTAACGCGCTGTGCCAACCATCCGGCCACGGAAGTCAGCAGGATGCCTATTTTATTTCTCATGGTACTACATATTTTGTCGCTTTCCCCATAAATGTCAATGTCTGCTGCCACTGTCATTTGGAGAACAAGAAGGAGAGAGCTACTGCTCCCCCGTGGAAACTGGGTACCAGCAGAATTCCAAGTTTCTCACATGTAATTTAATTTCAGTATGACCATACTTCATTTACTGTTTAAGATATTATTAAATTTACATATGCATACTTTACCCCTACCTCTTACAAAGTGTCCGAGTGCCATGGGTTGGTTGGCCACTTCTGTTCTAAAATATAAATTACCTTATATACCACTGGCGTACGCAGGATTCTTTTCCGGGAGGGGTTGCAATTGGAAAGGTGGATAGTACATAGCTACTTTCTAGAGGGACGGAATACACAACAAGGTATTTTGTACATTTAGAATTTTCCACTCTAAAATAATGGCAATCAGTGGTAATTTCAAAGGAGGTTTGCATTTACCATTCTGTTTATTCCCGTGTTTCTCATTGTTTTTATTCGAAAATGTTGATTTTCTCAAACTTTCGCAGGGGCTGTAGCCCCATCACCCCCCTTTGCGTACGCCAGTGTTACATACAACTCACATGCAAGGGCGCCGACTTTCCAAAATTTCTGTGGGTGCATATCAATGGCGGTTAAATCTGTAATTATCAAGTATTGTAAACTTTAAACAACTTACATGCACAATGATTGCAAGATGCAATGATATTATCAACACGTTACTAAAAGAAAATACCACATTCATACAAATTAAAATGAAAAAATATTCATAAATGCAAATAATTTTAATTTTATTGCAGAAAGAACTATGCAAGGATTTTGTTTGTGAACAGAAACTACAAAATGACTAACTTTATGTACAAAATAATAATAATGATAATCATGACATGTTAACTTTCAATATAAAACACATTCCTTCTTACGTCATTTGCACTTATGAATTTGTTTGCAATTTTGGTAATGTCAATATACTTCCATTGTTATTGTGGGGACTGCCTTTGACTTGGTCAGAGACAGGCAAGGAAGGGGGGAATGTGTTGCTTGGTTGCCTTTGCACAAACACATTTGAAACAATTATGTTTTAGAGGTTAGAAATTTTAACTTCCATCTCAATGTTTTAATTGCTTATTATTTTTTGATAATGGCAAGTGAGAAATATTTACTTAATTTTGTTTTTATCAAACTAAAAATCTTGTGGGTGCGGTGGGTGCTCGAGCACCGGAGCACCCACGTAGTCGGCGCGCATGCTTACATGTGACGTAATGGACCAGTAGCGAAGCGTAGTCTTAAGGCGAGGAGGGACAATTTCCCCTAAGGGTGCGTTCCGAAAGTCTTAACGAAACGAACGCATTCAACGAAAATAACTGGGCTCGTGAATCTGGTGAAACCAGTTATTTTACGGACTTATGGGACACTCTAGGCGAAAGCGCAGGCGCAGCGTTTTGTTTAGAGAAACTTTCCGCATGGCGTCAGCGGAAGGAATGTCCTTATGGCAAAAATAAACTCTATTATGGCCATTGTTACTCATTTTAATCACATTCTAAGAACTGTCCAGGCATACTTATCTTGTGCATGTTGCTTCATATCGCTATCTGTTAAAATTATAATACATTTTCCGAACTAGTGCAGTTTGAATCCATCAGCACGCGCTTTGTCTGCAAGGAGCAGACGATTTTCACGGAACAAACCAGCATCCTGGCCCGTGCGTTTGGTGAATCTCGTTCTTGCACGAAACGCACGGAATGCGACTTTTGGGACAGCATAATGAAACTCACGAAACGCACGGAAGCACTTATGGAACGGCCAGTTACCATAACTCGTTTAACGCGTTAAACTCGTGCGACTTTCGGAACGGGCCCTAAGTCTTTCTCGCTGGGGCACCTACCGATCACTGTTACCAACTTCGCTCTTATGGAGCCAAATCTGGCTCTTTCGTGCACTCGTTTGTCTGTGAACTGTGGCACCCGCCCTCTGCCGCACCATGTTGCAACCACTGGCTCCGGCCCATAAAAACCAATCTTTGCCATGAGTGTACATTTTGCACGTGACGTGATATTCATTTACGTATAGGCTGCGTCACCCACCCCTCTTTACTCCCCAGGTATTATTATACATAGCGCTGTGGCTAAGGTGAAGATGACAATATTGTTATCCGGGAATTCTTTATTTTCGATTTCATATGAACATCGTTGGATTATTGAGATGGGTGTTGCAGCCAAATCTAGGCGGTGAAAACTAAGAATAAATTACCATCACTTTAAAGCTAACGGTAATAGCAGCGCCCCCACCCCTCTGACACCTAAAATTACCCTAGGAGGCACGTTATGCAGCCTTCGTTAATCTAGCTCCTTGAAAGTCATCTTTAGCTCTATTAATGATGAAATGTAGCTCCTTTATGCACACCAGGTTTGGCAACACTGCGAGAATGGCCCTATGAGGCAAGGAGAAATGCATTAGGTTTATGGGACCATCATTTTATTCGTTCTCTCGGGAATATCAAACATCCAATGACGTAGAAAAGTACATGGACCGAAAAAGGATACGTTGAACTATGTCATTGTAGAAGGAAAAGTCGAAACTCGCATTTGATTAGCTGTAATTTGAAGTTGAAGTTGATTTCCCATAAGGAATACATGGGATTCTGAAAATACTTATTAATCATATTTTTCAAACATCGTGTCTAACTTATTAATCAACTTGAAAAACAGTTTTCACTTGCAACATGGAGAGAAATTCATACTCTCTTGCATACTAATACCTTTTTTAAATAGCAGTGCCCAATCCGACGATATTGAAATAAATGCACAACTAGTGCGTAATTGTCCCCCCCCCTCACCTTAAGCCCCTATCACACGGAACTGGATTTATAGTAGTAAAGCCCCTATCACACGGAACTGGATTTCTAGTTGGAATGCCCTAGTTGGCGATGAACTGACTTTCTGGGTAGTAATCATGGCCGCCTGGCTGACTGCTTGACTGGTTTTGAGGAATAGGACATGTTCTAATTGCTACTAACTTCTTCGACTAGTTTGTGGAACAGCCAATCAGAGCAAAGTTTGGCCATGTGAAGATAATCTGTGAGTTTGTAAAGTAGCCTTTTTTTTTGTCTGTGGCTTTCGAGTGCATACAACACGAAAGGCATGTGTACAATTGAAAAAGCTAAAATATTCTTCCATACGTGTATAGTAAACGTTTTAAAGTATGTATTTTATCAGCGCCGTTCTTCTCTACCTAAAACCATTTAATGCGATGCGATATTTTTCTCGGTTGGATAGTTATCGTATTTTAAAAGTGTGAAGTGATACTTTGTTTACATCTCGCGCGGCCGCCATTATGGGAACGAAAGACTATCGACAAGTACGGTATAACAAGTACCGTGTGAGGCGAAAACTAGCAAATGGTCCAGCGTCAACTAGAGCATTCCAACTAGAAATCCAGTTCCGTGTGATAGGGGCTTTACATATGCGAACTTTCCGCATATGACTGTCCGAAAGGTACAAAGTACAGACTTGAAGTATGGTCTTGGCGGAAGTGACGTCACCTAGTACAGTTCGAAAGCGCCAAGAACAGAAGTACGCAAGTACACAGCTTGCAGTACAGATGAGATGGTTGGTGACTAGGTCACGTGATTTCCGCACTCGTTGTTCATTTGTTTAATATCAAGGAGGTAGAAAGCGAGCATCACAGGTAGAGATATAAGTTATGGGCCAGCAAATTGTTGGTCATAGCATGGTCATAGTTCCTCTAATGTGTGGAAATGTATGTGAACGACCATTTGAAAATGCTATGTGATTTCTGTGGTGAAAAACAAGAGTTTAAATGACGAGGAAAACAACGAGTACTCAGTTTTATCTACTGATCGTATTTGGCGCTGCAGTCGAAGTGCAATTCGAAAGACAACACTTCCAGTCTAAGACTTGGAGACCGCACTCCAAGACCATACCCGGAGGATGCTCGCTTCAAGTACAGCCTTGCACCTTTCGCACACGGCCTCAAGGTGTATAGTACGGTCGGAACGCCGGAAAATATTTCACTTCCGGTGGAAAACGTGCCTTTTGGGCACGTGTTATGATAATAAGAAATTAAAAAGATCCACTTTTTCAAATAATATATTCGCCCAACCCTGTGGCCGAGTGGTTAGCACATCGCGCTGCGACGCCAAGGGTCCCGGGTTCGAATCCCGGTCGGGCTTGGTTGTTTGTGAATGTCCATTCATCAATTTCATCACTCATCCCCATCTTCGCAAATTAGCCAAGAGGCACAAAACGCGAAGTAAAATAAACTAAATCAATCAATCAATCAAATAATATTAGATATGGCGGCCAATATGGCCGCGAAAAGTTTAAAAATAACCCTTTCAGCTATTTGATCATGTTTGGATCAAACCTTATGTTTTGGATGTGCCTGAACTCAACGTTGCATCCAAAATAGTGTCAGACTAAGCCCATGAAATAATAATAATTCAATTTTTGACAATCTGTATATGTACAGGGTGTTTCTCACCATAAAAACTACACTTATTATCAAGTCGCTGGATATACGTATAAATAATACACTACTATACTACTACGTAACACTCTTTCTATGTAAAAAGTGTGAGTATGTTTTGCTCAAATAAGAAAATAACCACAGCAAAACTCTACGATAAGATATATCTGTTTTCATGAGCCTTACAGTTACAACCTTGTTTAATTCCAAAGATTTTGCAAGTTCTTTTAGTTATATTGAGTTTTAAGTGCACTTTATGCACAGATAGGCTAATCAGTACTAAACCTACAGATTAAAGTGGGATCTGAACCCTATGTGCCTCCACCGGGTATCGAACCCGGGATCCCTTGATTACAAGTCAGTGACGCAACTACTACGCCATTGGGGAGGCTCTAGACAAGCAAGCTCTTTCACAAAGCACAGATTAGATAGAGCACTCAACCTCTCATTATCAATTCGAAGGTAACACTTGATTTGGGGCATGCAGTCGTTGAGGGGGGTATGTACATTTCAATAACACGAAGCTTACAAAGTTCGTAAAATGCACTTTTGAATGTTTCAACCATTGTAAGCATCTGCTGAAGGGTCTTTATTATAGATCATTTCTGCCTCATAGTGCTCTATAACTCTAAACTGTCCAAATCACAGCAGTAGGTAGCGGCGAAAGATTGTAGTTTCTCGTGCTTCAGAAGAGCGGCACTAACTTAATAAAGTAGGCATCAAGTAAACAACATCACCCTTGAATAGAAATCATGTTAATGATGCCATTTTTTCTTTCAAGATGAAATAGCCTATCTTATGTTTTATTGTTCAACGACTGGAATTTAGAAGTTAGGTCCAAAAATGGGGAGGATGCGAGAAATATCATTAACTTAGAGGTGCCACTTCCAAGGAACAAAAATATTTTCACTACAAATTCACCTCCACTAGGAGATAAATATATGAACATAAAAGAAACGAATATAGTTGCAACTTTTACACTGAGCATTTTGACTAGTGAAAATAACTGCTAAAGATTATAATCTTATTTCACAATGTATTATGCATAAATACTGATCAGAATTGGATCAATAGTTTTAGATGTACTCCCTGCAATGAATCAAGTTTGGTCAGTGTGGTGGTACTGCAGAAATTATTTTCTAACCTCACAAATTAAAATTAATTAACATGTAGGACTAGGACTGCGAGCAGGGACGGCGCTATAGGGGGACTGAAGCCTCCCAAAACAGGTAACTAATTCTCCAGCATTCTTAAACCCGACGGTTTATGGCTGCAGCAACATAAGCCTTCCTATCCTTATCACTGCAAATATTCGAGAGGGAGAAACACGAAGTTAAAGAATGAAAAAGTACACAAACTACCTAATTCCTAAATGCTAAAACATTGGAAATATTAAAATTGACCTCCCAGCCCCATAGTCTAGCGATAGAATTGCTGCCTTCATATTCAAGGGTTCTCACGTTCGATCCCAGTGGAGGTAACATTAAGTCATTCAGATTTCACTAGAAGGACTTACCCTATGGCGTAATGCCAACGTCATCGACTTGTAATCAAGGGGTTCCGAGTTCGATACCCAGTGGAGGCACATTGCACAGTGGTTCGGATCTCACTTTAAACTGTAGGTCTAGTCCCGATTAACCTATCTGTGCATAAAGTGGACTTCAAAAAACAATTCAAGTCAATTCCACTAGAAGTAGCTCTCGTCCCAATTAGCCTCTGTGCATATAGTAGACCTTAATACAAATTCAATCAAGTAATCATTTAAATACGGTGCGAATATCAGTAGGTTTGGGCAATTTTCTTGCTCGCAGTCCTAGTCCTACATGTAAATTAATTATAATTTATGAGGTTAGGAAATAATTTCTGCAGTACCACCATGATGGACAAACTTGATTCTGTGCAGAAGAATCAATCTTTGAAGCACATCTAAAACTATTGATTCAATTCTGTGCAGTATTTATACACAATATATTCTGAAATAAAATTAAAATCTTCAGCAGTTATTTTCACTAATAAAAATGCCCAGTGCAAGAGTTGCAACTATATTCATTTCTTTTATGTCAATGTATTTGTCTCCTAGTGGAAGTAAATTTGCAGTAAAGATATTCTTGTTCCTTGTGAGTGGCACCTCTTAAGTGGACGGCATTTCCGCATCCTCCTCATTTTTAGCCCTAAGTTCTGAATTTCAGTCGTTGAACAAGAAAAAGTAAGATATTTCATCATGGCAGAGAAAATGGCATCATTAACATATTTTCTATACAAGGGTGGTTTGTTTATTGAATGCCTTCTTTATTAAGTTAGTGCCGCTTTTCTGATCCTCGAAAAGCTACAATCTTTCGCCGCTCCCTACTGTTGTAATTTGAAAAGTTTAGAGTTATGACACACTGAGTCAGAAAGGAACTCAAAATAGTCAGAAAGGAACTCAAAATAAAGACCCTTCAGCAGCTGCTTGCAATGGTTGAAATATTTAAAATTGCCTTTTACGAACTTTATAGCTAAGCTTTGTGTTATTGAAATGTGCACACCCCCATCAACGGCTGCTTACGGCAAATCAAAATCGTAATCGAAATGGTAATGAGAGGTTGAATGCTATATCTATTCTGTTCTTTGAGAAAGAGCTTGCAAAATCTTTGGATTTAAACAAGGTTGTAGTAGCTGCTAATAAAAACAGACATACCGTAGTTTCTTCCTGTGGTTATTTTCTTATTTGAAGGAAAAGTACTCACATTCTTTACTTATAAAGAGTGTTACGTGTAGTATTTATATATATCCAGCGAGTTGATAATCAGTCTATTTTTATGGTGTATTTTGTTTACTGTTCATTTGAATAGTAAGTATGTGATACTATTCCTCTCAATAATGGCTTAGGAAAAGAAAACAATACAATTATTGCATTTTAATTGAAATAAAAGATTCGTGCCTGTGGAACAAAATGCAACATAACATCCCTGATGTATCTTTGGATTTGAGTGTAAAGTATGTTACTGGTAAAATTATACCGTAATAAAATATTACGTAATTACCTTTTAGTCGATATTTGTTAGCCTCCCGAGAATTTGACTCCGAAATCTGTAGCCCCCCACTTATTTTAGGCTGGCGCCGTCACTGACTGCGAGTAATAAAATTGGCCAAGCGTGCTGATCTTAGTACCGTATTGGAATGTTTACTTGATTTGATTTGTATTCAGGTTCATTATATGACAGAGGCTAATCGGGACAAAAGCTACAGTTTCTCTTTCTATTGGAATTGAATTAAATTTTGAAGTTCACTTTATGCACAGATAGATTAATCAGGACTGGACCTACAGTTTAAAGTGGGATCTGGACCACTGTGTAATGTGCCTTCACCGGGTGTCGAACTCGGGACACCTTGATTACAAGGCGAAACCATTGCTATTACGCCATCGGGGCACCCCTTCTAGAGGAATCCAAACCACTTACCAAGGATCGAACCCGGAACCCCTTGATATCAAAGCAGCAATTTTATCGCTAGACTATAGGGGCTGGAAGGCTAGTTCTAATATTTCCAATGCTTAGCATTTAGGAATTAGATAGTTTGTGTATTCTTTGATTCTTTAACTTGGTATTTCTCCTCCTCAAATATTTGCAACGATAAGGATAGATATAACGATGAAACCAATGAGTGAACATCGCAATTGTCAGTACTCGAATGAGGAACTAATGAACAGAAAAGGAACATGAAGGTTCTTTAGATTTTGAACGTCGTCCTACTTATAAAAAATCATTTATACATCTGTTAGACGTATTCCGAAATATAGTGATTCGATTTACAGACCTAATAACTGAGCACATTTAGCTGTATATGCCAAGAACAATCTCACATCCACTGAACACGTCCACCTACCAGGCATGCAGCAGACTTCCTAGCAAGTTTGGCGACTCATGATTGGCCAATTCCTTAGTACAAAATGATCAGGGCCCCTTGATTTTTAAACACATCGTAATAAAGTAACCTTGCGATCTAGAAAATCTACTTGAACGTTGTACTTGCACCAATGGAAGTTTCAAAATGGAAAATGAAAATTTTACTTTTCATGTATTAGGTCGAAATGCGTCTATCGTACTACAAAAATCTAGGGGGCTACAGGGGAGGGCTGAGGCCTGGTTTTGGGGGGCTGAGGCCCCCCTGTAGCTTCGTCCCTGGTTCCGATTAGCCTATCTGTGCATTCTGCTAAGGAGTTAATGTTATCTCTTTCACACATAAACTGAACTGTGTGAGACTCTTGCGGATGTAGCCAGTATAATCCTCGGTGGGGTTTGTGTAGTGCCGTCCATAAGTATCCGAGATTTTCTTTCATCTAATCTAATCACCACTCATCTTCATCGGTGCGATTAGCCAGAGTAGCAGAAAAGCGACATACCAACAAAAAATCTTTCCCACACACTTACAGCATGTGCTGAGTTCCCAGAGAAACTCTGTGTAGACCCCTTCATATTTATTGTTGTGTAAATAAACACACATTTTATTCCACTTGCACATTTGTCAGTGAACAGCAAGTCGCAACTTGTGAAATCAAAGCAGACGGTGAAACACAACTACGCGGGTTTGATCAGTGCTGCCCTCTGGGCGGAAATGACATAAGCTCTTGCATAGACTAGCCGGAATTGTCTATTAAGTGATCTATGGTGTTTTATCCATTTTGAAAAGTGCAAATAGATTTGGCATGGCCTAACACACTCGTATATTTAAAGTGTATTAAAATTCAGCTTATTTTATGCACATGTAGGATTGTTTATTTTTTCTCTGCACCGGAAGTAGATATTGCGCTTGCGCGAAATGATTCCTTCCACAACCCAAAGTTGGAAGTTACGATAAGTAGTGCTTGAATTTATAGTATTTTCTCTCATTTCTTGTAATCAGTAGCAATGTATTAAGGGTAATTTAAAAACAAAATAGTTCGTCTCCTGTCAGAAACACATTACTGTTATTTTTCTTTTGTAAAGTGTTGTTGGATAGTCAGGTGGCATTTAGTATCTATCCGCGGCCTGAGGGGACAATTGAACGAAAGCTGAAAAGCGAACGAAGTGTTGTTTGTGTCAGATGTGGGTTTTAAGTTGCAGTTTATTATTGACGTACAAAAAATGTGAAAAATTGCGTGAAGTATTCATGTGCCAGTGTGAAGAATATGGTAGTGTAGTGCAGAAGATACAAAGAAACCACGTAAGTAAAGGAAAAAGACATGGCCGCGCGCATCGTCTGTAGGCCTACCTGTGACAAGAGCAGCCATTTTCACTGCTAATCTCGCAATTTTGACTTTTGTGCCAGATTAAATATGCAGAAACGCGACGGAGATAGGAGGGCAGGTGATAAAGAAATTCGTGAAGATGCATCAAAGAAGACTTCTCGGGCAGGCAGTGGAAGTAGAGGCATGCGGAGCGGTTCGTCGGGGGTGATGATGGTTGGCCCCAACTTCCGAGTGGGGAAGAAGATTGGAAGTGGGAATTTCGGAGAGTTGCGACTAGGTATGTAGTTACAAAATTCTTAAATCTTTCTTCCAGATAATAATTTTATATCTTGCCTGTTGAACTATGTTAATTTTGTAATGCTTGCTGGCCCACTTGAGAGACAAAAGATACAGGTACCACACCAAACAATTGCTTATTACCTGAGCTACTAATCGGATATAATAAAGTCTACAACGCTACAGATATGAAAACTATCGTGTGAACAGTTAAAACAATATTAGGAAAGTGTGTGTGTGAAAATATTTTTGCTTGGAAGTATATTTATCTTGAGAAATTGCACAACTAGGACTGCTATTCGAAATGCCAGAGTTCATTTTTGAAGTTCTTACAGTTTATGCAGCTCTACGAAGTAGATTTGGATGCATTGTGTAATTTTTTTTTTAAAAAAAATCAAATTTATATCCAGTGCAGAATTTATGCGCATGTTTTTAATACAAGAAACTGAAGTGCTTGCTTCATGCTAAAATAATATTGTGTACATCGAACCCAAATTCCAGGCTTCTATGTGCATTTTTTTTGTTTCATTATGCACAAATTAAGCATGCTCACGCATATATTCCTACCCTTCTTGTGATGTCTTATTTTTTGTGCATTGTACCATGGACAGTGGATCTACCCAGTCCACCATAGCCCAGGCATTGTTTTGACAAATGGAGCAATTTTACAATACCGGACCATTCCCCGATTTCGTTCATATTTCGCATACTTAATGATTTTGGACTCCTAATCATGAATCTGCAGTTAATAATTGGGGGTCACGTGTAGAATTTCGAAAAAGAAGGGGGTCTGTGATCGCAACGACAATGCACGATTGCTCATTATTTACAGGAAGATTTGTGTTTCCCATACCTTAAGAAACGTAATTACAACCCCAAATTTTAACTATGTTTGCGTAACCTAAGCTATCCTTACCCTGAATGGTTTTTGGGGCTATGCATGGATGGTTTTTGGGGCTATGCATGGATGGTTTTTGGAGCTATGCATGAATGGTGTGTGTGTCCTGTGATTGCAACCGACAATGCACAATTGCTCATTATTTACCGAAAGATTTCAACAAACATCGTATGCGGAGAATGATTGCGGTAATTGAAAAATTTATTATACAACTTCTGCACGTCAAATAACTATATCAACATGTCACCATCACATGTTAATCTTGGAAACTTCATCGGAACTATGTATTTTGTGAGAAGTAGGATAGAAATTACAGCTGTGTCCACTATTGTAAAATAATACTCAAATACAATCTGTTGCGCAACTATACCTTGGTTTTGATTTCCCATGGCATTTCAAATAATGAATTTTGAATTGTTAATATGCTGCTTCTCTGGCAGTCCTTCTCATTCTGTGTTGTAGTTCAGGCAGAGTTGCAAGTCTTTCGCTGAAACTGGCACATCATGTTCAAAAGATGAGTATTAATAGGATTTGTGTATCAATATGCAGTATTGTTATATATGTATATTTATGTATGGGCCGAGTTTATTAATTGCATATTTATTGTTTTGGGTCTGGAAGATTTCGAATTGTTGGTAGTTATAGTATGTTGCGAGTTCTTAATCGATTTAATGATGTGAATATTGTGTTGCATTTCAAAAATTTTCTTACACTGTTCAAAATTTACAGTCCAAGTTGCAAAATGTGATCATAATTGTAGATTTGGACACTATCTTCATCATAACATGAAATGGAAAATGTTAGCTTTGGAGATCGTTTGGAGGAGCCTTAAAGTTAGCTGGGGGGAATACTTAGTTGGGGTGGAGGATACCATTCCCAGTGGAGCACTGATCTTAATTTAGTAAGTTGCCAATTTTTGCAATCGTAAATTTAAACAAGATATATAGAACTATGTAGCATTTGTTCTCATTAAATTACAGGATGGGCAGTTGGCATTTATGATTCACTGCAGTAATTGTAATGTCTCATGTTGAATAGGGATATGATTTTCAGAATTGTTTATGTTTACCTATTTTTGGTACTTTGTGCACGACTGAAAGTTCAGCTCTCTTGCACTGGATGCCAGATGGCAACTAAGTATAGTGTTCTGAAACTTCAATCTAATGAAGAGAATGCTTATTGAACTTTTTCGACTTTCGATCTTACCACAAAACTTGCTGGGTTCAAATCGTAGCTTGGTAGTGACATAAAATAACAAAATGCTATGAATTGTGAATGTATTGGGTCCAGTGACTTGCACCTGTAAGATTTCGAAACCACAAAGAAGATATATTTATCCTTGAAGTGTGATCAGTAGGGAACATAGTTTTAGGTGCTAAAAAAGAGGTATTTAGGACTTTATGTGCTTATAATAAATTAATAGGGATAATTATTAATTAATAATAATTTTATGAAATAACCGGTTTTAGATCCAATTTGCATACAATAGTTAGTATTTTTAGTGCCATCAATACTATTCGTTGATTATAAAAATACACAATTCGTTCAGTGTAAAGATATTAATTAGGAACTTTACTTTGTGTCAATTGAATCTAACTCCATTTTTGTTATTCAATACTTTATCTATTTGACATTAATTTCCTTGCCTGGGCAGTTGTTTTTACATATTTTTAGGGCTGAGCTGATACCGATGTATTGGCATCGTTGAGTATCGGTTGATTTTATTTTACCGATACCAAAGATTTTTCGTGGCTAGAAGTTCGGGCAAGGGCAACAGCTCGTCTCAACATGTCCTTTTTAAAAGTTCGTTCACCCTTCCTTGTGACAGATTGGGAGACCAGCACAGGAAGTTCCATAGATTTTCCTATATAAACACTGGATAAAACCCCACCCTCCTGGAAAGCCGATGGCAAAATCAAAGGCATGGGTGAAAGCTGGACCCAAACGTGACCATGAAGGCATATAACTGCTTAGTTAACGCTGTAGGAAATAAACCATTAGTTTCCAATTCTTGCTTGAGGCTCATGGTGGCAAGATAGGTGGACGTTTTTAAATCACCCGCCATGCTAATGCCGGGTCAGGTAGTAGTGGAGTTCGTGGAAAAGAGGGATAAAGGTTGCTGTGAAATTACGTAGCTTTGTTTGATCTACGTTCAAGCGGGAAGGGGTTTCAGCAATTTCTTCTTGTTCTCTTCCTTTTCTGTGTCAGTCTTCTGTGTGGCTGCTGGTATCGGCCAATGAGGGTTATTTATTTCCGCCAAGATATGATTGGGAACATACAGCTTTGAATGATAGTACTATGGAAGATTGGGTTTTTGTTTCAAGTACTCTTTATGTACAGATAGGCTAGTCGGTACTGGACCTACATTTTAAAGTGAGACCCAAACCACTATGTGCCTGAGTATCAAACCTGGGATCTATTGATTACAAAGCGACTGCGTTACCACTACACCATCGGGAAGGCCCCTCTCAAGATTTTATGTACCCCACTACTTAACAATAATGTACATAAAATATTTATCAGGAACTTTACTTTTCGGTAAAAATTTACTATCCTTCAGACACCTCTAATTTTTTCGTTTCGTCAATTTTTGACATTCGTACTTACGTATCTGCTTCGTGGAACATTCCTGAAGGTGTATCAACGTTGTTTTGATGAAATTTGAACTCTTTCCTAACCTAACAGAACTAACCTAACCACGCGCCAATGGTTCGTGGGGCTAGCGCCAATGGTTCTCAATTATTTGCAATATCTAAATCCTGATACTAACACGACACCAAATTTTAACTATGTTTCCTAACCTAACAGAACTAACCTATCCATGTGCCAATGGTTCGTGGGGCTAGCTGTTCTCCGTCGGAGAATTAATTTTCAACGAACAACATGAATTTCAGCTATGAAACATTCCCACATCACACAAAACACCTTCCCGATGTTCGACAATGCTACAGGAACTTATTACGGTAAGTAGTTTCTTCTGTAAAAATAAATAAATGTGTCCGAAGGATAGTAAACAAGTACCATTTCCTTGCCATGACAGTTGTTTTTACTACACAAATTTTAGCGGTCTCGACTACATGTAAGCTAGATGAATATTTTTCTGTTATATCTCTGATTTTATAGCATCTTTTTACTATTTATATAATAACAATAGTTTTTATTCAATAAATAAAGAACCAAAGAGGTATGAACATTGTCTTTCTTTCCTTCGTTTCTTAGTCTGTGGTTACATACATACAACAATGCTCTATACACATCGGAGAAATTAAGTACTAATTAATAAATTTACATATTATTACGAATTGACATAATTATATTAACATATTAAATACAAACACTTTTATTGTTATATTTCTGAGACCCTTGGGTCGGACTGGCTCCCCAAATTATATGTCTAGATACGTGCCTAGTATATTTTATACTGGAATTATACAAGTATTGGTAGGAATCTGTCGTGGTGTCGGTATTGGCTCAGCTCTACATATTTCTTTGCAATCTTAATTACATAACTACACATAATCTAGAAAATGAATGCATGCTGTTCCCCGCACTCGTACTTTTAAATAAAGCTAGTAAGGCTCATCTGGATGAGTTGGCAAGCCTGTCAGTAGGGATTGATATAACCTTGAAGAATGAGTTTGTTATGTCTAGATCAGTGCCGCTGTTACAGTCCACGGGGTGAGACTAATAATCACAGTTTGTCACCAATGCCTTTTATGCGTGCATGGTAAATCACTTTGTTGGAAGCATATGTGTGGAGAAATAGAGAAGTCTATTTCCAATGATCCGGCACAAGTGTGTGATCTTGTACGCTGATTTCGTGATACAGGTTCTTTGCATGATAGACAATGAAGTGGAAGAACCAAGGTAGTCACACAGGAATTCCTTCATGACGTTAAGCAACGAATAGTTAGGTCTCCACCAGAACACTGAGAAACATGGCGCGATACATATGTAAGCCTGTGGAGTTGTGTTTACAACCAAATGGCTGCCATATTCAGCACTTACTGTGGGATAACCTGAAAAACAACGTGCGGAAAGTGATTTGCGGTCTTGTCAGTGTGTTATTTACCTTTATTGCAGCATTACTCATATTTAGTTTACAATATTTTTTGTGTACTTCAAGATATAGTTATCAAGTGTATGTATTCATATTATTGACAAATTCAATAAATTATAAGCAAAAAATTCTTTAAAGTTTGAGTGCAGGGACTTTTCAAACACCCTGTATCTGTATTCTTATACAGTATTTTTACCTAGTTATGTAATACTAATACAATACTAATTAAACATATTTCGTTGATATTTGAATTTAAATGTAATTATTCTAATTACATTATTGTTATTCTTGAGACTTTTGGTTGGATCCCCAAGAAATACATTTCTAGATATGTGCCTGTTCAATGGAGAACCTTTTCTCCACGCTGCAAGAAGTTATTGGTTCAAGCTTCATAAATGCAACTGCTGCTGATTCCCAAGGCAGAATTGGAGCTCCCCGAGCACCACTCTACTAAAATTGTCTACATTGTCACCTTGTAACGAAGAGGTTGTGGGCTCGATATCCATTGGAGGCACCTAGTGGTTCGGATCCCACTTTAAACTGTAGGGCAAGTCTCGATTAGTCTATTTGTGTATAGTGTGCTGAAAAAACTCAAACTTCAGGTAGGTTCGCAGTGATGTTCTCTCCTTGATGAACAGTATCTATACTAGGGCAGTTGTAGTTTCCTGTGCAAACACCCCCCTTTCACCTAACTTGTTGTGTCAACGGGGGGAAATAGTTGATGTTATTGGTCACTTGCAGGGTTTCCTTTCCTACTTGTCACAGCAGACACTTGAAGAAGCCAACCAGATGGAGGTATTCTTGGTTTAAAGTTAAGCGAATGGTTTAAAATGAATTTTTCAAGTGAAAATCTGATTTTTAGGTCCTAGCCTATAGAATTTTAGTAGAGTGGTGCTGTGTTCATGAAATGCAAAGATCTATAAATGGCATACGTCTAGGGTGTAGCAAAAAAGAAATATTCCCAGATTATAAAAAAGATGCAATTTGTCCAAAGTTCTCTGTAGTGAATTACTTCTGTAGGGGCGTACTGAGTCAAGTGGCACATATTTTTCAAAGTCTCGATGAATAACATAAAATTACTATCGGCATCAAACAGCTGGGTTGCTGTGACCAACTTTCAGTAACTGATACTCATGATAACCCTACCCCCCCCCCCCACACACACGTGCACACACACCTATATTGTATATACTGAAACAACATGATGACATGCAACTTCTATCCCAATTCCTTATTCTTCACTCCGTCATGCCATTCAAAAGTAGTTGATTTTATACACAACGTGGACAAATAATAACATGGAACCAGTAGCTCCCAGTTTGCAGTTTACATCATGCAGTGATGGCAAATGATGTTACAAATGGTACCACATAAAATCACTATTTACTCAGTTATAATGCATTCCTGTGAACTGACAACAATTCTATCAGGAGATAGGAAAGCAACATGAAATTACCAGCATTGGGACCCATGTTAGAGTAGTTTGCATGCAGCTACTATTTTTTTTTTTTTTTACATGTTAGAAGTGTTGGAAAGAATCTTTGTTATACTTATATTGCATGCTTGTGTTTCGTTTTTAGTGAATTTTCTACATTTCTGCATGCCAAAAACATTGTTACATGTATCTAAATTTTCTTGTGCCGCTATTCGAAATGGAAGCTGACCCTGGAATACCTTAATTAGAAGGAGATTGTGAAAACTATTATTGCAGAGAGCCAATTTTTTTGTGCAATAATACAGAGTGAACCAAAAGTAGGTGGAATAGGGTTATACTATAACAATGGTGCTCATTATAACTTTGGCGTTTGTGTTATTTAATTAGAGGAGGTATGAAATATCCTGTGAGGTAGAATGCCCCCCCCCCCCCCCCTTTGTATCATATGGACGCAGCATCGAATCTTTCAGAACCCATAATGGCAAATAATTTACTGATACTGATACTGATGCAAGAAAATGGGTGTTAAATTTTTTGGTGTCTGGTGATTTTATTTTCATGTCAAGCCACAATTTCATAACTAATTAATTAATATCTTGATTACTATTATTACTATTCGTATCCTTAATTAAAAGAGTATTGGAAGGCTGAAAATGCTGAAACCGTTAGAAGAATGGGTTGAAACATTTTGTGTAGAATTATTGTAATTATGAACAAGATCAGATAAAATCGTTACCCACCTATAATTACCCTGCAAACTAAACTGTTTCCACATATAATTTTTTAATGTCCTGTTGAATCTCTCAACTATGCTGGCTTTCAAACCACTGTATGTAGAATAATGTTGAATATTATGCTTTATTGTCAACCATGAGGGCTTAACTTGGAAGCTAATTTTGAGGGGTAGAAATTAAATGTGGGCGTAATTTTGAGGTGGCAGAATCAAACTGGGCCTAATTTTAAAGGGGTAGGATCAAACTGGGCTTGCATCGACCTGGTTCCATTGAGTGTAAAATCACTTCTGTATCATCAAAACTAACTGAGATATGCGTGTTTGAAATTTTATAGAATCCTATCGTAATATGTGAGGCACCCGCTTGTATTACAATGTTTCAACAATCAAAATTGATATTTCAAATCTCCACGACGAAAAATCCACAGTTTAAAGTGAATTACGGGGAATTGGCAATTTAGCTATACACCCCTGATTTTCCACAACGCTTTCCTTAAAATCTTCAGAAAGGCCATAACCTAGAAACAGCTTGCATTGCAGTTTTCACTACAGAACAAGCAGTGGTCACATGAAACTCTTAAAAGGCAGTGTGCAATGTGCGCACCAAGAGAGAACAGCCATTGAACTGTAACTAAAAATGCTGAAATTGGTAGGAGAGAGAGATAGATCCTGTGTGCATTGTTGTGATCAGCCTGTTAGTGCTCTACCACTTTGCCAGCAAAACTTTACGAAGGAAAATTTGCAATCCTACATTGTAAATGTATTGAGTTACATATATCATTACTGAATTTTCCAAAACTAGGAAATTATTCACTCAAGTCAAAGTTATAATTGGATAATTTTGATTTCCATGCAAACATGCTGAATCTAGTTATCTGTACTGATGCTCTGTCCTTGCTCATCTAGAAGTATTTTGTGGTATTGCTTTTTCGAAGCTGCTGTGTGTAGCACAAGAAGCAGCATGTTAACAGAAATTCCCCAAATGAAGTTTTGTAGAATTCATTATTGGGTATTTTGCACATAAATTGGAATCGTTCATTTTAGTATTTTGGTATTTGTGCCTGCATGATTGTAAATGTGTAAGCCAGATGTAATTTTCTGTGATTTGTCATGTTAAGTGTTTCAAGCTTATTGAAGTACAGCAATATGTGATACCTTTAAAGCAGGTGCAAGAATTCTGTACCTTTCTACAATTTTAAATTGTTTTTCTCAAACTTACCCATACTGACTCATAACCTGACATGCCATGTGCATAGTTTGTACCAAACCTGCGTGAATTTTACTTAACAAGTGTTTACAAAGGTGAAATATATGAATTGGCAGAGTAATTGTTGCATTGAATCCTTCATCCTCCAATTTGTTCACTTGGAGCAGTGTGTAATCCAGCTCACAAACCTGACACTAGGACTAGCTGCAGATTCACTTGCTGGCTCCATTTGTGACTGGTGCAAAGTGCAAGTCTCTCAAAGAACCATAAAAGAATGCACCCTTGGCTGAATCAGTTTTGTGCACTCCCAGTTATAGAAACCCATAGATACAGTAAGAACTCATTTGTCCGAAACTATTTTTAGTAAATATTAAATGTACACAATAGATTTTGTAATGTACACAAGAGCTATCCCATGTGATACAATGTTACACACAAAACATATACTAGTTTATTTTTTATTCAATGTAATTTTTTAATGTACAGTACATGTTTAATACGGTGTATTCTGGTTTATCCGAAAGTTTGTTTATACAAAATGGGTGTGGTCTCATCAGATTTAATGAAACCTGTTTTTAGTGTACTGTACACCAATAGTCAAACACCTTGCATACATTGTCTCTTAAATGAAGCCAAACAGATTTTACTTACATGCATGATGTAGCTAATCAGTTTGAGAAAGACAAAAGAGTAAAAACCATAGATATTCTTAATGCTGCTACCAAACTTTAGGAAGGAACTTCTCATGGTATGTTTAATTTACGTAAGAAAGCTGTAGAAGCTGTAGGTTACAGCAACTTATCCACACACACAAAAACACATTCTCTCTCGCTTTTTCCTGAATGCCTAATTTATGAGTAATTTTGCTCTGAATAATGTGTTTCCCTTCCATAAGTTCTGGAAAAGACTATGTAGGTTGTACACTTTTGTATAAGTTATGTATGTTGCAAATTATATCAGATGATACTGACCCATGGATTTTGCATCAAGTTATTGTTCACCCTATATTATTCCAATTCTATAGGGAGATAGAGGAAAACTAAAAAAATATACAAATTTAATTTCCAATGGCCCAAAATAATGTCTCAAGTGACTCAGTGACTCATATTTAACATCTTTAGGGCAAGCACTCTGCTTTACTGGGTATTCTGCTTTGAGCATAACTTGGGTACACATATAAATGATTTGATATAATTTGTAAAAACTTGCTTCCACCTGGTTTTTTTGTCCTTTTGTAATAATTTTATATTACATTTCTTAATTCCATGAAATCCTTCAAATGTAAAACGAAAGCAGTTATGTATGTGCACTGGAGGGCCTGTTTCCATCATCCATTATTTCTTATGTCATATTTTCTGTTTCAAGTGGACCCAGTTAGTTTTCTCTTGTTTGTTTTTGTGAAAAATTAATCTTCTTGCATAGTCAAGTTGCTTTTTGAAAATGAAAAACCAACAATCATACAAACAACCTGGTATTGCTGTTTTGATTTTTACCAATATCTGCCATGGTGGAATTTAATCTAGGATGTGCTTTTAATTATTCCATGGAAGCAGCACGTTTCTCCTGGGTGCAGAAGAGATCACTTTCACTTTATCTTAAAGTGATCAGGAGCTGTGCATTTAATCTCCTCTGACAGGGTCACTGAGTGAAACATGTTTGATAAGATATGTTCTCGCATAAAACACTTGGCCTTTAGCTGAGGTAGAATTCCAATTTTCACTCCCGATTTACTCTATTGACCAGTGTTTGATGATGAAGAAAATGGGATTATATATTCCTTGATATTTCCAGGGGTGGCTAATGGTCTGAAGTCTGTAATTTGTTAGTTCTTAAAAAATCTGTCTGCAAAGTCTGATGCCAAGTTTCAGACAGCTTGTTAAGTGGAGGCTATGTGGATCTGTAGACTAGATGTATTTTTTAATAAGATACCAGTTCCTCTTTTACAATGCTAAATCGTCTCCAGGCTATAATTTGTCCATAATTAGCCAATATTACTTCACTTTTTTTTTTGGGGGGGGGGGTCAGTTACAACAATAATTTGGATCCTTTGACTATCTTCTACCTCTGTATTTTGACTTCAGAGCAGGGTGAATAAAAATCATGATTTTTTTAAAAAAATAATTTTTGATGATTTTTTTTATTTCAATCACAATTTTCTTGTATGTTTTTTTATGTGAAAGGTGTTTCCTGAACAACCTTTCCCTTCTAATAGTCTATTTGCGATTCAAATTACTACCTGAGTGCTAGTATCACTTCGAATATGGCCACTCTATGTAGGATACTTTCCTTGTTTACTCTCAGGTAGTAGTAGTGTATGGTTATGGCTGTTATGGAAGATATGTGGCAGTTGTGCGATATTTTTAAATATTGTGAATACCAAGAACTATAACCAAGGTGAAATTGTGCTGAGAACGAAGCATAAATATGATAGGCAAGAAAAACACAGAAAATGCAGACAAAACTAATATATACGCACTATTTCTATATAGCAGTCCTGTATCATCTGCACCTCATGTTGTGACAGGGGCTCTCGGAAATGATTTGAAAATAAAGCAGTTGAACTGTACTCGAAGAGCTGGGGCAGGAGAAAAATGCATACATATGGTTGCAGTTCTTCCTCCAAAAAAGCAGGCTGGTCTAATAATAATAATAATAGAATTCACAATTTTATGACCAGGCTATCTTCACCGAAAAAGGCCAATGCTGAATGAAGCAGCAATATTAGCATTCCCGTTTTCTTTTTCTGGTTACATTTAAGACATTAATTTATTCTCAAACTATTTTCATCTTCGCACTTATTGTTTTTGATGAAGTATAATTTAAAACTTTACTTGCATGGTAATATACAATCATCTTTCGGAAAATAAAGTGAGTAAACTTGTGCAATGTTCGTAATTTCCTTGCCGCATTTCAGTGTTAACACCCATGCCAGTCTTCTGTCAATTGATTCTGTTTCCCCGGATTTATTTGCAAATTTAATTTTGTCGATTTCATGGGGTGGAAACACATGAAAGCTTTTAACTTGTTCTAAGCCAACACTGAACAGTGAATGCATCAAATCCAGCCGCTCGATGTTGACCTGGTGGGATTTTTTAAGGGAAATCAATCTACTAGTGCCACAAAACGACCAGGTGACAACAATTCGTGGAAAACACATCACTATCTGTAACCAACACTAAGGCATAGATAATGTACAATAATAGTATAGTATTAAATATTTGGTTTCCAATAAGATTAAGAAAAACAAGACATTGTTCAAATGTTTGAAATCTTTGTTCATTTGAAATAAATTTTGGCAATGAAGTTTAGACTTCAGCCACTCATTGTTGCCTATAGTTAGGTCTAGGGTTACCAGATCACTATAAGGGAAATATGTGACATAATGTCCCAAAATGTAGGACTTTAAGTCAAAATATAAGACACAAAACATTCACAATGCATGATACACATTTCCAGAACATGTTAGAAAGTAATTTAAAAATTACGATTTCCAGATTTTTTTTAAAAAAAATGAATCCTTAAATGTAAAATTTCCAAAATTGTATTTAATTATACACAATACACTTCTTAGTAGCTACTTGTTTTAACTGATACTTCTCAGAGAAACCAGTTTTTATTAAAGTTTTAGATATTACAGGGGAATTGAAAGGTGAAGTGCTCGGACGAATTACGCCTTGCCGTAACAAAGTGTCAAACTTCATCATTTGCGCCCGAAGGTGAAGCGGCACTGGATAAGGTGGTAAATGAAAATCGGAATCATCCTTGAGCCTAATTTTGTGCACGTAATTTGTCGCTTTCCCCATATCTTCTTCGGACCAAGAAAAAACATGTCAATACTTGTGTAATAACTGCAACAACGCTTCCTTTTCTTCAGGTTGCAATTCAGGATTAATATCAAGAGTGGTGACATCGGGCTGTACGCCACTCGTGACAGTTGAGTAGCGAACCTACATTACGCTTATAATTTTACGCACAACGCTCATTGAACTCTTTAAGAACTGGCAATAAGTATAAATGAACTGTAGGAAGTACTTAACTTCCTTCATGGAGGAATCGCCCCTGACTAGAACAAACTATAAAAAAAACAACTTGCACAAGTATAATTTTTCCAATGTGCTCATGGCCTATTGTGAATTTCTTATTTTCTGGGTCTCATCTAGCCTTTTATTTTTTGGCATCCATGGGTTGGTGCTCATCGTGTCACCTCCTGTATGGGCGAGATCGAGACCCTACCTCTGAACCCCACCTCCTACCCACATGGACCTTGATGGTAACGGCAGCAAGAATTACCCTTTTTTTTAGCGGTTGCTTCTACATTAGAATCTTTTGTTTCCTAGAACCAGTGTTTCAAATCAACGTTTGTTGTATCTTTCTTTATATGTACATGAACTATTAAGAACGGTTCACCTACTCCTATCTTCTTGTCCTATAATTTAATATATTACCTTTTTAGCTAATAATAACAAATACTTGAAATATCATTGAGTACTTCCTGATATAGTGCTTGCCATATACTATCATCAGGTGTGGAGTCGGCGATTAGCACAGTTGACCTTTGAAAGCAGGAAGTGATACCAACATTTTAAAATGTAATGGAAATATTTGTTATAAATGTGAGTTATGTATAGGTGTCTATGGGGAAGGGTGGGGCATATCACCCAGTTAATCCACACCTAGATGATTCACAGTAATCGTCACACTTGATCTGACCCATACTTCATGCCATGCAAGTAATGAGTCGTGCAAGCACAGTCACATGCCATTGTGTTGTGTGATTGCCTGTTTAGTTACTGGTTATGGAATGTCCACAGCAGTGTATTTGGAATTGTTGTATTTATCATCCCATGGAAGATGGCTATCCAGCATGTATGGTGTGCAGTTCATTTACCACCCAATAATACCTTGGAAATAGAGACATTGGAATTAAAGTAGCCAGTCTTACACAAAGATAATTTCTATTTCTATGCCACTCACAATTTGGCAATATCAAGTTTGTGAGCCTCAGAGTAGGGCCCAGGATGGAAGGGGGTGGGGGGGAGCAAGTTGCCAACGTTGAATGTAAATTTAGAGCTTTTACCACATTTTATAGCCAATTGTGTTTGGTAATAGTTCTGGAATTTGTTGGTGGATCTGTTTCGGGATAACTGACTTTAAATCTATAGTATCGATTTTGTATTGATATATATAATCACAATGATGAGGTGAATATTGACTGCATAATTTGGGGACCATATTGCAATAACTTACACTAATAACATTTCAGGACTGTAGCAATGAACGTTTCAATAGTGTTATGTCACCAATCTGCATTGTAGTTATCTTGTCATATTCCTCATTGTCTAGTTTGATCGATTGATTTATTTGTCTTGACTTTTATTCCACTTCTGGCTAATTGTGAAGATGGAGATGATTGATGACATGATGAAATTTATGAATGGACACTCAGAAACATCCATGCCCAGACCGTATTCGAACCCGGTTCCCCTGGCGTTCCTTATATAGAGAAATGCGTGTCTCTTCAAGGGCACTTCAGTGTTTTCTGTGTACACAATGAAGTTGAACGTAAAGTATGCATTGATGCACACAAATGCAAGCAACGCGTAAATTAGTCCTGTGTGCATTGTTTTGGTTGATTGATTGGGTTTATTTACTATGCTTATCTACCTCTTTTGGCTAATCGCGGAGACGAGAATGAGTGATATGAAATAGATGAGACACAGTACACCCATGCCCAGGCCGGGATTCTAGCCCTGGACTCCTGGCATCGTAGCGCGCTGTGCTAACCACTCAGGCACGGAGGTCGCGTGTGTGTATTGTACACTGCCATGCCATAGTGGAGGTGATGTGGTCGGCACCACACAATGTTCTCCCCAGGTACTCGAGCCTCCCCGATGGCGCAGTGGCAGTGTCGTCGTACATGGTGGAGGCCCACTCCCGATTAGCCTTACTCTGCGTAAAGTGGACTTACGACACCAATTCAATCAATCAACCCAGGTACTCGTCGAGGAGCCTGCGTAAATGGCGTCGTCAGTAGAGGTGGTTATAGATGGAAACATTACCAAATAAATTGAACCTGGTGAACCTGGAACGTCTGCGTTACAGTTCCTCATACTTACCGGACTACCAAGTCTTCCAGATGCGCATTGACATATAAGTAAATTAGTTCTAAGTTTCGAGTATCTATTGAGGACCCATGCAGCCAAGTGTTTAACGCTCTTGTCTTTTGTGCAAACGGCCCCGGGTCGATCTCAGAAGCAGCTGCAAGATTTCGATGTTGACAACTTCGTGAGGACAATTCAGGAACTACCCGAAAAGAAGTAGCGTGCTCTCATATAAAAGTCCAGGAAACAGCGGTAATGGGATTCGGTGCGATGACCTGGATGAACCAGTATTAAAGTAGATACTCCAATGTACAATGGGCGTTACCCGTGATCCATAGATTTAATTTGGAATTTTTTAACAATTAACATGGAATTTTGTAACTATTAACAAATAGAAATGCGTGATCTAAAGAAAAAAATAATAAGCCCGCTTGGCAAGTCAACCCCCACAGGACTAATGCACCTAGGTTTTTTTAAATTAATTTTGATTTTATTCATCATTAAGGTTTGTCATTACATTTAGGGAAGGTGGTCTGAATCCCTACCTTGTAACGTTTTCCAGTAATACCAATTTCACTTTCTGGCCTATTTTCCTTACTAAGCTTTAACTGGAAAATCTGGCCTAACGAAGTTCCACGAAGTCATCTATTTTCCCGGTTTTTCTCCCGTCTCCTTGATACGTAATGATGACTCCCTTATCTCTGAAAGGATGAGACACAAGGATTTCCTATTATCAGAGAGCGTGTGACATAGGGGCTTCCTGTTTTCACCATCGCCCATGTTATTTTAAATTGGGAGCGTAAAATTAGCTGGAAATTGTGCTTCCACGGACCATCTGATGCCTGAGGTATTTCGAAATGCGGAAAATTACGTAGCTTTTGTGTTAGGGTGATTTCGTAGCTGTCGCATGCCCTTTTTCTAGGACGTTTTTTCTTCACTTTACAGATAAGTTCAATGCATCGGGGCATAGATACGTTTATATACGTAGGGTATTAAAACGAACAACTTTTCTTGGTAATGCTTTGCTCGTAAGGTCTTGTCTCCATACTTCGAGCCCTCTAAAAGCCGTAATTTTAATGTTGGAGGTATGTAACTATCAGCCATGTATCTAGAACTATATTTCGGGAGGGGTCCGAACCAAGTGTCAACATGAATAATAATAATTAAGTTTATAATCAGTGTGTTAATAAGATTCATCTATTATATGTCAGTTAATTATTATTACATGAACAGGTAAAAAAATGATAGGGTCCATAGGAATAGAGATATACCAGCATGTATTCATTATGTAGTGTATGTCCAGTTAAGACCATTAAATTTGTGTAAAAAGAACCAAGAAATTAATGTCATTTTTTAAAAAAAATTGATTATTTATCGAATACCCAAGAGCCTGTCAGGTCCAGCTGATGGAAAGTCCTTCATCTTTATTTTTATGCGTATTATTATTAGTACTAGTATGCATACATTTTCGCATGCACTGTCAGCGCAAAGCTGTATAATCACAATATAATCGTTCTCTTTATGTAAGTTCTGCGGAAATAAATCAACTTCATGTTGTACACTGATGTTCACATAAAGTGGCACACTTTATAGAATTGAACAATTGAAATATGTGCAGGAGTGTACAACATTAAGCAAGTATTTTGATTATATACAGCGACTAGATATTTGGGTGGTAATGGTAAATGTAAAGGGGTTGGGGGTTAACCCGTGTTGGTGTCTCCGCTGGCATGATTTTTCCCGTCTCATAGCTTTGAGAATGTTACCAGACAAAAAAATCTATGACTGCTGTGAATTTGTGACACGTGGCTGCATACATACAGGATAGAAAATGTAGTTTTTCGTGGGCACAACGTCCAAAAGAGGCCTCAACGAGTCAACTTTATCAAGAATGATTCTTAGTTGTCTTGCTTTCTACGTGGTGATAGTTTGGCGGTGTTGTATGGCGACGCCCTGTATAATGTATAGTATGTTGCATGTACAAGATCATTGTAGAGAAACCTGGTGATCGAACACCAGTAGTGATTCTGGGTAAGCTATACCGGATGTCGCCGTACAACATTGATTTTCACTCATTGTAGAGAACGTCACGGCGAGCAATTTTGCTTAGAAGCATCGTTTATGTGGTGCGATCCCTCGAAAAACTGCGTTTTCTATCATGCACGTATGCAGGCTTGTTATTGTGACCATAATATGTTGATCCAAAAACGGGACGTCTGAAGGAAATCAGTTTAACTTCTGAAATGTCTGCAATAGTAAAATCATTATTATTATTATTTAAAGAATGGATCCCATAAATGATACATTACACTGGTCAACAATGAAAATGCTTATCAAGTAACCAATTCTTACTAATTTGAGGGTGCTGATAACGATTATTATATTAGTTTTTGAAGATTGGTTCGAGTTTCGAAGAAGGGTTCGTGACAACAGCGGCTATCTGCGTATTTCAATAAACATCTATTGTTTGACGGTTAGCTATATCACTATCCTCATCGCTAGAACGTGATTGCTGACCGAGAATAATCAATCACATCACACTTCAGTTTGTATTGAAGATTTTGCCAGGGCAAACGTGTTGTTACGTGTTCTGTTCCTGCGTAGTTCCAATTTGAACTCCCGGACATGGTCGTGGCGAAATTTTATTTATGTTTGTGGTGTATTTTTTTATTGTTTTATGACTGTACTGACCAGATGTGTTAACAGTGCAGACAATGCGATCAAAAATGAAACTTCACGCCAATCATAAAGAGAGCCTACCACTTGTACTTTGGTTGTAAAGTGGGAGATATGGACAAGAAGTGGGCACCACACATTTGTTGTAATAAGTGTTTGACAAACTTGCGGGACTGGCTACATGGAAAAAGACCATGTATGCCGTTTGCAGTTCCAATGATATGGAGAGAACCGACAGATAATACTTCAAACTACTATTTTTGCATGGTTCCTCCAATTAAAGGCCTACCCAAAAACAAAAAATGAATTATCACTTATCCCAATATTCCTTCAGCTATTCGTTCTGTGCCACATTCTGAAGAACTACCTGTTCCACAACCTCCCGTATCGTACTCCAGTGATTCATCCGACGAAGAGCAAGAGGCGTCCAAACTCGACGCCGGAATGCCAAATCCTGTTGCAGATTCCTAGTCATCCATCGATCCTGACTCCACAGCCAACATATCATCATCTAATAGCCATATGATCACTCTACATGAATTAAATGACCTTGTCAGGGGTCTGGGGTTGTCAAAAAGTGGCACAGAACTACTGGCATCCAGACTCAAGCAGTGGGGAGCTCTTACTGAAGATGTTAAAGTATCCGTGTTTCGGACACGTCAGAAACCCCTGGAAGAGTATTTTTCAGTGGAAGGTGATACGTGTGTTGTAAAATGTGACTGGTCTTATGAGTAAACTTAACATAGAACATAATCCCGATGAATGGCGGCTGTTCATAGACGCATCAAAACTAAGTCTGAAAGCTGTTAGTGAACAATGGAAATGTGTTGCCATCAATCCCAATCGGTTATGCAGTGCACTTGAAGGAGACAAATGCCAACATGGAAAAACTGCTGAAAGCCATAAATTATAACGAATACAGTTGGAATATTTGTAGCGACTTCAAAGTTCTAGCCATACTTCTTGGCCTGCAGCTCGGCTACACAAAATACTGCTACTTAAGGAAAGACTGGCCACTTCGTAAATGTTTGGAGCCAGGAACAAAGAACGTTCAACATGTTCCTTTGATAGCTCCCAGCAGGGTTTTATTTCCTCCTATACATATTAAACTAGGTTTAATCTAGTACTTCGTTAAAGGTATGAACCAAGCCAGTGATGCATTCAAGTTTATTCTCCGTACATTTCCACGAATTACTGAAACTAAATCAGGGAGGGAATATTTATTGGCCCTCAGACTCGAGAACTCCTCAATGATCCTCAATTTGATGCACTGTTAAGATAAGGAGAAGATTGCATGGGACTCTTTCCGAAACGTGGTGATAAACGTTTTGGGAAACGTGCGGGCTCAGAATTATTAAGAACTAGTGGAGCACCTAATATCTTCCTACCAAGCAATGGGGTGCCATATGTCACTAAAAGTACATATGTTACACTCCCACATAAACTTCTTCACAGGAAATTGCGGAGCAGTCAGCGATGAACATGGGGAACATTTTCACCAAGTTATATCCACAATGGAGAAACGATATCAGGGCCACTGCAGCAAGTCTATGCTTGCTGATTATTGTTGGATAATCGCCAGAGATGTTCCAGAACCACAATACAACCGACAGGCAAAGAGGCGCCATTTGTTATATCTATGTAAGTAATGTTTTTATAACTTCCATTTTGTACACGTGTTAATATCGTATTACCTCCACATAACACATATTTCTTTCGATTACGCTTAAACTCGAACCAATTCAGCCTTTATTATTATTTTCGTATTCAGCACCCTCAATTCATTTCCGAAGCATGAAAAAAGTTAAAATTTGTTGTCCAGTGTTATAAGCAAACAAATTTTCCGTTATCATAAGGATAATGTAAGTTAAGTATGACTTACATTTGATGTTCGGCCTACGCTCAACTAGAGTGGATGTAACATCATTTTCATCGCTTTCAGAAGGACTTAATACCTTATGTGATTCACTTAAAATCTGTACCTAGCTATCCATTTATCCTACAAATAAACCTTATTTTCTTTGCAGTCTTTTTGGAGTTGTCACAATTTCTCTTGCAAGTTGTCACTGGTCGAACAGCTTTGTTTCATCTTCTGAACTAGAAAAGACATTAGCATTCACCAATTTATTAGTTGTTTTTTTGTTTTTTTTTAGTAGGTGTCAAGACGTAGAAATTTAAATTCTTGTTGCATATCCCCATTGAAACTACACGTAACGCTGTTCTAGAAATAGAGGAATCCACGACTTGCAGCATTTTGATTGTGATGCAAGAACTTGAAACAGTGTTGGCAACACGCTAGTTTAAAAATTCCATCCACATTTTTTTTAACCATGAAATGTCTGACATTTTGATTTGGTTTTTAAGCTAACTTCTAGTAGACTTTGATAAAGCGGGACATATGAGGATTTTTTAAATATGGACGGGACGACCGGGACACGTCTCCAAAACGGGACGTCACCCTAAGTCTTGCAGTACAGATTCATGGTTGTCACTGACGTTTATTGTTTCTATCGGGAAACGACACAAACTTGTAATGTTGGGATGCATTAACATTCCCAGGCACACACTCACGATTTTCACCCATTTTCTCTTGCACCCTCAGTTTCGACTTGGTGACAGAGAACATCGGGCTGTCGACTCCAAGCTTCCAAGTTCGAGTCCTAGGTTGGGCATTTGTGTGTATCAGTTTCGTCTAATCATCTCTCCTCATATATCCTTATGTATAATGTTTCCGGTGCTCTTCTTAAGTCAGCTTACTGTGGTGATAGCTAAAGTTAGCTGTACTATGAAAGCACATGGGGGCTACAGGCTGGAGATAAGGCCCCCACACGTTCTCCAACTCTGACATGTAGGAGGTGATGTGATCAGCGCAAACGGATTCTCGTCCGATCGTCGGAAGTCGAGTAGCGCCGGTCCTCCTCGGCACTTGGATGGGTGCCCGCCTGGATGCTGTCGGCATCCTTTTAAAACTCCCGCGCACAGGAATGATTGTCGTAACCGCTTTTGGTGCGACCGGTCCTGCATTGCATTCGATCTTCGGTATTGAACTAGCATCGCGTACACCACTGGGGAGCTACATGATAGCAATAGTAACGGTTTCTTGTCCAAGCAGCTGCGATGGAACTCCATGCGTTGACCACACATCTCCCTGTTCTGAAAGGGCTGTTGTGGCATGGGACATAGTTTACTTCAGTATTTAGATATGAACAGCACCACGGTCTGCCCGCCTTTAACCCGCAAGGTTCTCCCGGGCGCCTATTGATTGGAGGCTGTGTGGGCTGCAGAGCCGCTTTGTTCGGAATTTAGCATAAGAGAGGCAGCAAAAACACATTCATAACACGGTCGTATATCTCAATATTTCCGTTGGCGTGTAAAATCTATGCTTACCAGAATTTGAATGTGAAAATAAATTTAGATTTTTTTCTCAAGCATCAGAGATTCTGCATAAAAAGATCTTGAATTTATTTTTGTTTATTTACAAAAATGTGAACAATATTGGATATTATCGTGTTAAAAAACGAGCCAGTACGTTGCGTGCGTATGTGGAGAAATTTTCAAGGTCTTTAGAGCTGTTATTTTTCAGAAGCCCATACGATTCGAAATTGGTTTCTAATCATTCCTATGCATATACGATGTGTCATGTATTTGTTTGAAACTGTTTGTTCTGCCTTAAGTAACACTTGTTGGCTCTCCCCAGCGAAACCGCGAACAGCTGGTGTCTCTTTGGTGACGGCAGACGTTTGTTCGCCGCTGCCAATTGAAGGTTCTATTGTGGCCAATTGCTGCAATGAGAGGGGGACCTTTGAGGCCTGTTAGTGGCATCTTACTACTTGTCATGCAGAACGACTTCGGGGTCATCATTTAACTTTCTATCGCGGCTGCCTCGTTTTGATTGCTTATCAGGCTGCATTTTCACTACCCTGACTGCCGCTCGTTTGCAAATGTATCAGCTATCTAGTTGAATAGGGTCTGTGATTTTCGCAGCGCGTCTTTTATGCAAGGAAGTTACATTTCCCCCGTCTCGAGCGTGTAAAGGCGACATTGTACAGTGAGGATCAAATTGAAAAAGGTAAAAAAAAAAAGAAAAAAAGTGCTCCCCTGTGCATAGCACCACGCCACGAAGGCGTATAGGAGTGTGGGGGTAACGCCCCACACTTTCTTGATCCGGTCGTGAGTGGGGGTGATGTGATCAGCATCACCCCCCTGACCGCATTTACCCCCCAGGGTTTCCCCCAGGTACCCATGTTATTCGACACTGGGTGGGCGCCGGGGCCGCTTCCAACGTTAGAAAATTTCCCGGATTTGAACCGGCCGGGGATCGAACCCGGGACCTTTAGCATGGTAGTCAGACGCGTTAACGACAGCCACCACGACCACTAACACTAAATCACCGTTGACATTTTGAAAATTCCTACAACTTTGATATCATGTACAACTACCTTTTACCATACATTGCTTCTTAATATTTTTTTACCACCATCTGGCCTGTTTGCCAAAAAGGAGTATACATTAATAGGGAATTTAGACTGTGTATCAATGCTGGCTGTTGTACACGCATGAACGAAACGCTTCCTCAAGATGAAAAACTCGTGCTGAAGCAGTATATGCCAAAGACACTTAGCTAAAAATCTTGTAAATAAACTTAGCTAAAATCTTGTAAATAAACGCTATATCAACATACAGTGTGGGTGTTAGTTACAATAAATTAAATCAAAACAACCCCGGGGCACAACAGCCCTATGAGAGGCAAGACCTAGCACCCGGCTTTTCACTGGGTGACGCATGGTCAGCGCATCGAGTCCCATCGCCGCTGTTTTCTAGCGTTCGGGACCGGCGCTCGCTACTACTTCTTTTCAAGTAGCTCCCCAGTTGTCCTCACACTGCTGGATCAACACCGAAATTTGTGTGAACTCTCACCGGAAATCGAACCAGAGACCGCTCGCATCAAAGGCGAGAGCGCTAACCATTTGGCTACGCGGAAGCTCCTTAGAATCACAATAGCCAGCAAAATGCCAGGTAGGCAAATAATGTACCCTACACAGAGATTTCGTGCTGGCGCCCGAACATCAACAAGTATTGTTTTGAAGCTGATTTCTCGACGCTATAATGTCTGTCTTGAGCAATGACTTTAGAATTGAGAAGAACAGATCAAGTGTGTAGCTTGCCAATCACTTGCCAATCACTCCCCAGCTGCTTTGATAACGTTGGTATGCCAAAGTCAATTGCCCAAGTTGTATAAATCTTAGTCTAGTCCTTGAGGTTATATGGGGCGTGACGTCATTTAGGGGGGAACTCCTGCATTAGTTTCAACTGCCGTGCTCCAAGTGAAATCAGATCTTGTCAATTGTCACCTCGGTTTACGCACATTGTGTTTGGTATCAACAAAATGTCTCATCGACGTCATGGCATTCTTTTCTGTTGATGTGGTATCGTCGGTAGCGTCTTATCGGTAAAGCTGACGATAAATTCTCCTGCAAATAAATCAAGTCTCATTGTTCTCGTATCATTTAGGTTGACTGTTTATTTTTTCTGTGATATCCTTGTTGCACCACCTGAGTTGAAGTTAACGGAAAGAATGCGCTTTCGTTCTAGGAATTATAACGGCCTTTATCCTTGCGTATGTTTTATCATTTGGCTTTTAAGACAGCTTCTCGTTAAAATTAGAATCTCACAGGTATTGTCTTTCTCCTCTTCTATTAATAGTCATTGAAATGTATATGCTGTGAGGGATTATAATTGAACCAGCAGCAATTGGATTTGGTGTTCCATGCAACTTGACAAATCGAAATATCGCGAGATATATGCATCGAACGAATAAATGTTCCATATGAAAGTATGATATTGTTGTGGGTAGGGTGACCAGACATACTCTTTTTAAGAGTATTATACTCTTTTAGACGTTCATATACTCTATACTCTTTTCAATTTGCAAAAATTCCCAAATATACTCTTTTCCTTGCTATTTAATTTCATTCATTATTTTACGCGTAAAAATGTGTTTAAATCCACAGAACGGAAAACTTCAAGATGACAACAAACTGAGATATTTACTCCTTGACTCAAGAATTTCCTATGAACAATTTCAAGAGTCATTTTCATATTCCATCAACAAGCAAAACATATTTCAAATTCATTGAAATTTAATGATAATTATATTTTTGACACTTACTGTGCAATTTCAAAAGCCGTTGAAAAACATCTTGAAGATTGGGGGGGGGGGGGAAGAAAATAAACAATGATGGGTAAGTGGAGGTCAGTGTACAAGATTTACTACAGACTGGGTCATATTTAAAAATGATTGTGCCTCTTATAAAATTCTTGTTTACTCTGCCTGGTACAAATGTTGATTGTGAAAGACACTTCAGTGTTATTAAAACTTATTGGCGAGAGGAAAAAAAGGACACTCCTGGTGTCAACACTCGAACAAGTAATGAAAGTAAAATTCAATGTGGACATGACCTGTGAAGAGTTTAGACTGGCAATAAAGGACGATTTAAACATACTCAGGAAAGCAAAATCATCCCAGAAGTATGAATGATGGTGCCCATTGGTGAGGACGTATTTACAATTAGCTAATTACATTATACCCATAAGTAATTTGAATCTGTAGAGTGTATGTCTACTTTATAGGGGCTATAATAGAAGCAATATCAAATAGCCACCATTATTTTATTTTCGTTTTCTTTTTATGTTTTGTGTATGTGCACCTTCAACCTATAGACTACACTCTTTTTAGTCAATAAATATCTGGTCACCCTAGTTGTGGGGGCAAGTCACCTACGCGACAATGAACCCACCCCGCCACCCCCGGGGAAGGGGGCGGCAGGGGCAACCTTGAAATGTTAGAAGCGAACTCCTATTTTTTTATTACATATTCGAATTCGACGTCCGAAAATACGTAGGTTTTGTCGGACACATTTTGTTCCATTCGTGATAGGGTGGCGCCGTCCGTTCGCCTCTCACCATCGGGGTGCTTGTTTTGGGTGAGTCACCTCGCCTCTCACTATCGGGGATCGGGGTGCTAGATGCAATTATTCCATGCAATGCTCGAAATGATGTCCTCGAACTTCAATGCATTTGTTGACCCGTTGTTCAAATGATTGAACACAACGCAAAAGTGTATCTGCATCAGTGTGTGCGCAAGCATTTCTTATTCGTTCGATCATGTTTGCACGGATTGTTGGCACATCTTGATAAACACGTTCTTTTAGATATCGACACTAAAATAAATCCGGCGACGTAAAGTCTGGCGATCTGGCAGGCCAATGCACCGGATCCAATGACCATTGTACATACGGTTTAATTCCTCCCGTGCTACTATTGCATTATTTGCTGGACAACCGTCATGTTGGAACCACATGTGATGTCGCAGTGTTTTTGTTTACGTCTTCAAGCAATGTCGGTAATTCCTCATGCAAAAACGTTCGATATTTGTGCCCGTCCAAAGTACTGTCAATAACATAGGAACCAATCAGTTTGTCGCCTATGATTCCACACCACACGTTAACCGACCAAGGACGTTGACGTTCAACTTCACGCAACCAATGTGGGTTTTCCACACTCCAATAATGCATATTGTGACGATTAACCTGAATGCAATTTGATTATGCTCTCCAGTGGCAGTTGCTCTACGAACCCTTTTTTTTTTAGGTTGTACACTTCCTTCGGCACGTAGAACGCGATCGTAGCCTGTCAGGAATATGTTCCGCATAAAGGGTCACAGCATCGTCGATGTTCCTTCTGCATTCACCATAAACAAGGATAATTTAATTTTTTTCTTCTACGGATAGATATAATATCCATGATGTTGAATACCCCACTTAACTGTGTCGTTCGACTCTTTGCGGTCACACTTCACCGACTACAATCACTTACTACTGAGAGCGCGAGCACAATGCTTCTATTAGGTCACAGTATCCCTCCGCACACACTCCAGAGACAACCAACACGTTGAACTTACGGCGCCATCTATCTATCACGAATGGGACAAAATGTGACGGACAAGACCTACGTATTTTCGGACGTAGAATTCGAATCTGCAATAAAAAATAGGGGTTCCCTTTTAACATAAGGTTGCCCCGTGCCCCACCCCCCACCCGGGAGTGGCGGGGTGGGTTCATTGTAGTTCTTAGTTATCGGCGTACTATTTTTGTTTTTATCAGCATGAAGTTATGTTTATAAGTTTATTACGCACTCGGAAGTGTGAAAATTCATTAATCTTTTTTGATTTTTTTTTTCTGTAAACATGTAATAATCATAAATCATGATCATGCTGACGTGTTCTCTTAGCAGCAGCGAGCTTTTCCAAGAAATTGGTTTGCATTGTTAGGAGGGAGGCGTGCATCAAGAGAACTGCCAACTCGTACTTCGTAATGGGTTTATGGCATTATCTCGAGGGGAGGAAAGTCGCTTTAGAAATGGTCGCCAAGGCCAGGTGTTTTCTTCAAATCGCATGAAACTTTAAGCACACCTGGATTTGTTTCGGGTTATTGACCTTTCGAAGTTGTGCTGTGTGTTGATCTCGTCAGAGCCCTCACCGTGTAAATTGTCACGTTTAAGCATAGAGGGATTTTTATTTTAAATATCTGGAATCAAGTTCATTAGGCTCTCCTCACACGGAGCCATCGAGTGGAATGAATAGATACTAGCTCTTTTTTACTTCTTGCTTCAAATTCATGCGCATGCGCTAGCTCGTACTACTGTATATTAGGGTACGTCAGGAATGGAAAGTTAATGCGAAACAACTAACGCTGCCAAAGGGGTGGTTTGAACAAGTCAACCACGGGAGAATGGTGTATAATTTTCATAATGCTATCTGGACAGATGGTAGCATGAGCGTTCACTTGGTGCAAAAATAAATTTGTTGCAAAGTGAGGTCATTACGTGAAACGCATAACGAACGTTAACCAATCGTTCGTTACCTTTAATTGATGCACACGAACCCGCCTTGCACCTTTATTCTTTTCGCTCCCCCCCCCCGCCCCCAATATGACGGTTTCTAAATGTGCTCTTCTAACTTATGTAATAAGTTAGTGGTTCCCAAAGTGTGCGCCGCGAAATGTTCCAATATTTTCACTAAAATGACACTTGTTAGTCTAGGCATGGTTTTAGATATGATTGTTCCAAATATTTAGTACTTTTTACAAATATAATGTTTCTGAATTTGAAATGTGTTAATTTTTTTTTACTTAAGGCAAGCAACCTAACCACACTAACTAAGCGTTGCAAGGTTAGATAGGCCTACATTCTGACTTGGGCGCCGCGGAAAAGACTTGAAGCATTAAGGGCGCCGTGAAACGGAAAAGTTTGGGAACCACTGTTAAATTCTGATGAAAATTAATGCAAATGTCAATGTTTACCGAACAGTCAGGTAAATGCACGACGTAATATAATAGGGAACACATATTCCTCCCATATGTGGTATCGCCTGGATGTACAGGGTAAGTCAAAACGATGGACCCGATTACAGAAATGTATTCTGTGAAATTGAATAAACATATATTATTGTGAGACATGCGCTTCGAAAGGTTAACTTTCAAAGTTTACTTTCCACGCAGTGTTTCCACTTTCTACCGCTAGGAGTCAGCAGCGAGGAGGAAAATGGCATTGACTGGAGAACAGAGATCTTTCTGTGTGCTTGATTATCACATGTACAAGTCTGTGATTAGTGTGCAACGGCATTTCCGTACCAAATATCGGATAGAACCATCTACGGGGAAGGCCATTCGTAAGTGGTATGAACATTTCAGAGATTCGGGCTGCATCTGTAAACGAAAATCGACTGGCCGTCCGTCAACTAGGGAAGAGACAGTGGAACGAGTGCGCACATGTTTCGTGCGGAATCCACAGAAGTCCACATACCGGGCAGCGAGAGAACTTCAACTTCCACAGAAAACTGTCTGCCCCTGCGCATTACCATGGCAGCGTTCAGGACCATCTCAATTTGGCATTGGAACAACGTAGCATAGGCCGTGCATCTCCGGAGGATCGACCTCTCCTTCATTGGCCACCACGTTCCCCCGACTTGACCCATGTGTTTTCTTCATGTGGGGTTTTGTCAAGGATCACGTTTACGTACCACCACTTCCTACAACATTGGATGACCTGCCTGCCCGCATCACAGCAGCCATTGCTGATATTGACCGCAACATGCTACACAAGGTTTGGCAGGAGTTAGACTATCGGCTTGATGTGTGCGTTGTTACGTGAGGTGCTCACATAGAACACTTGTGATTTGTTTGAAAAAAAAAACTTTGACAGTTTACCTTTCTTAGCACATGTCTCACAATAACATTTGTTTATTATATTTCACAGAATAAATGTCTGAAATCGGGTCCATCATTTTGACTTACCCTGTATACAGAGGACTATGTGCGTCCAGGTTTCTTCTTACCAGCGAGTTTCTATTGGGGCGGTTGATTATTACCATTTTTTAAAAGCTCGTTTATGTTCATTCAAAGTTTTGTACATTTCAGACGCGGGGCCAGGTGTTAGTGGGCGGCCGAGTAGGGGGGGGGGAGGTCCTTTACTTTTCTTTGGAGTTCGTACAAGTGTTTGTTCGTAGTCAAGTCAAATTACAAAATTTATAATTCTGAAGTCAGTAAGCGATGAGTATACAGATATTTTTGTCAGTTTCCAAAACAAGTTAGAGAGCTCAAGCTCGTTAGTATCCTCACTTGATTTTTCACTGTGTGTGTGTGTGAGCGCGCCCCACCGAACGTGCAGCGTGTAGTATTGGGGTGTCGTTTTCAAGCTGTGTTTATAATCCTTATTTTTATTTATGCAATAACTCAGTAAAGATTCAAGGTTACCAGTGATATTTTTGTTGCTCTATGGAAAGAATTATCATGCCAGTTGAGTTGCCTGGTGTACTCCACCCCCCCCCCCTCCCTAGTCAATTATGCACTCATTGCCCATCCATGAAAAAAAAATATTTCTATTTTGTACTTCTGCACCCAATACAAATTGCTCATACAGTCTGTCCGTAGCACAGATTTTGTCTTCTACCGACAGATTAAATAAATGGCGATGGCAATCGGCAATCTGTGACGCATGGTTTCGTACATACAGGATAACAATTGGAAGTTTTCCGGATCAGGGTGTGAGCTAGGACCGCCCAAACTACGGCCTGCGGGCTACATCTAATTTTATTTTGAGGTAATATCGTTAGTGTAAGCAAGATATAATTGGCATGTGACCAATCATCTTTATATCAAGAAGTTTAGGCGCCGCTTATGGACATTTATGGTCACGAGAGCAATGTGAGCATGTCATGTGTATATATTTGTCACACACACAGTACATGCTTAAATTTTGGGCCTCCCTGCACTTCAGATCGTCCCTGGTTCACTCGATGCGTCTACTACAGAGGTTGGTGACTTCGAGTAATGCTTAGGATTAGATTTGTGTGGGGAGTAAAGAGTGGTGAAGTGAAAGCAGTTTCAGAAACACTTTTCTCGTCAAGAAGCAGCCATAATCGCATGGAATTTGTTAATGAAAGTGGGGCTTGAGGGGAATGTCGTCTTCCAAGCGAACGACTGCAGTCAAAAACTGCGTGCCTCGGAACATGTTAGTTATCTGGGTCACGGTTGCCCGCGTTGCGAAGGTTTGTGTGCAGCCTCATAACGTCCTTTGTGCTCACTCCCGCGACAAGTAAGGGTTGATCCAACGGATGATTTGTACACGAATGCTATTTATAACGCGAACAGAAACAAGCGCCCGCTATTTCGCGGAGAATCGAACAGGCCACGAGTTGTCTTCGCGAAAGCAATGGATGATTCACGGAGCGAAATGAAAGAAATGAAAACAAACTGTTTGCGAGTGAGAGATATAAATGTTTTGTTGGGTGACTAGCAGCTGGAGGCCACAGTTGTGCAGCTTGCTCTCTGATCGACCTGTTATCAAAGGTCTGTTTATCAACATATATTCATTAAAAAAATCGGGTGTGCATATGTAGTTGGATAATTTACTTTGTCATTTTGGCGATGATGGTGTTCGTGTTGCATGGTTAAAGCTATCACCATGCAATTCAGGGATATCGGGTTCGATTACTTATGCTAGCAGCAGCTTACACATGGTCTTATTATTGAAGACGCTTTTGCGCTTCATAAATCATGTATAGGAAATAATGTATGTGTATGTATGTTCCAATTTTGTGTATCCCTTTTATGGTCAAGGTTCTAATTTGGGGTGCAGAAGCCACATTATCCCTTGGATACACTTTTGTGTGTGTGTGTGTGTGTGGGGGGGGGGCACATTTACGTGGTTCAGATTGTGCACTATAACACTGTAGGTCCAGTATCTGTGCATGAAGTGAACTTACAACTTTGACCTTAACACAACAAGGTGACCGTCGATGTGACATGGCTGAATTTCATATGGAATAACTTAATGTTTGTTTTTAATACGTGACGTTTCTAAGAATCACACGTATGCTTAGAATTATGCATAAATTAATGTCGTTACAAATCCAAGAATGATCTTGTGGATTGCACCCGTTACTATTGAGATACTACTAGTAATTTTGTCTCCCCTTAAACCTCGAGTTTGTTTGAAATTGTAGGCACACACTCAACAGCGAATCACTTCGTGCAAGGAACGGTCTGAATGCAGTAGCAGATACCATAAACAGGTCAACTGTTCCAGAATTATGGGGAGGAAATACGTTATATATCTCCTGTGTAGCTGATTGCGTAACGCCCTTGCCTTTGTTGCACGAGGTCGACGGTTCGATTCCCGCTGGAAGCCCCCAAATTTCTGTCTTCCCAGCATGAGCATAATTGGGTATCTACTTGATAGCAGTAGCAGACTCCGGTTTAGTAAGCCAGAAAGCAGCGGTGATTGGGCTGTATAACCTGACCACTCATCTCCCAAGGAAATGAATGACCTTTGGCTGGTTTTGGTCCTCAGCGATTGCTGTTGCGCCTGTGTGTGTGTGTGCGCGCGCGCCCGCGTGTTCGCTCTAATACGAAATACTTGCAGTCCTCATTATGAATTTCGAATTTCTTGTGATGTTGGTCAATGAGCAGTGGTAAGCAAAAATTACAATGCTTACACATGTGATAGAATTTGGGATTTTGCTTGCTAATGCTTCATATGCACATTAGTTAATTTATGGTTCTCTTCTGGATCTAATTTTACGCTAATTGCGGCAAAGAAGGATGAATGGTCTGAATAGTGTCATGCATATAAAAGATCAGAATGTTACACTTTCTGTTTATAAGGAATTTGCAATCGTAAAATCTTCGTTGTTGTCAGTGTGTTTTATCTAAATTGCCTTAAATATCACACTTTGAATACTACGTGTTAACAGCGTCTAAACTGAATTCCAGTTGAGATAGGAAGTATTTTTTCCCCCAGGAATATCGTCGATAGCATAATAAGTGCGATGACAGTTCCGAAAATATTTGTTTCGTTCCGTATTATTTTACCAACAAAAGAAGTCCATCGGCATCACGATTCGCTCCGTTACGTGACCCTAGAACACAATACGACAATCACGACTTTTCAGTGAGGGTCGGTCTTTTGTTTCGAGAACATCGGAACTGTGAGGGTGTTTTGTGCCAGTGCGAAAGCCCGAAGAGTGATGCATACAGTCTGTGACCTATTCGAATGCAGAACATGGGTTATTTTCTTGCCTGGGTGTAGTTAACGAAATTAGGCCAGTGCTCGCAATGAGATGATTCTTTTGGGAGTCGTTTGCAGTGTTCGAATTAAAGCGGGGCAGCGAGCCACACTCTCTTCTTTCTATATTTTGTTTCCCAGGTTCCACATTCATAAATTTGGTTTCTAACCGGGGTAAGGGTATTTCTTACTCCCTGGTAATGTTATTATTTCATTCACCAATAATTTTTCTTTATTATAGTTTAATTTTAAGTTTGGAAAGTGTTAGTTGTACTACTGGTATGTTAAATCTGTGTAAAAATAAATACGGCAATTTTTGTAAGTACGCCGTACATAGTAAATTTTGATATTGTAATGACACAATTTTAACTGTTAGGTAGAGCATAAGGTTCTTAAAATATCTAAATCTCGAAAAATAAATATCTGTAGCCCCCCCCCCCCCATTCTTCCTCCTCTTCTCCGGTACATCGTTCAGTTTGAACTCTGATTTGCTTGACGTTTATAGTTTAGTTTCTGGTGAACAAGATCCTTTTGATTGTCCAAAACCTTTGGCATTGTTGTTTATTCCAATTTTACTTCCCCCTTTCTTCCTCTGTATTGATGGCAACACCGAGGATAAATGACGATACATAATTTAGTAACCAACACTCTTCCTCGTGTGGGTTGAAATTACAGGGTTGCTACGCGACTGGAAAACCTGGAAAACAGGGAAAAGTCAGGGAATTTGGTTGGTCAGGGAATAGTCAGGGAATTTTGCATATTTTCTGGAATTTACGTGCATTTTGGAGTTGCAGGAGAACCAGTTACAAAATGAACGAACGGTTCATTTCCACTTCCGAATTCGGTTCTTGTGATTCCAGTCTCCCCAAAAGATTCAGTTCAGAAACTTGTTCCTCACGTCATTATGACTTCTAGTCTGTTACGTACAGAATTATGGTTCCTTCGCATTTCAATTCTATATTTATTCACTCTCGGATCTAGGTTCTTGGATCCGTTCATTTTGCGACTCGTTCTTGTGAACCTGTTGAAGACCGGAATTTGGAGAGGTGTGAGATTTTTCCTTAGAGAACAATTTACTCAAGACGAAACCTACGCACCAGCCATCCTCAGAATTTCTTGCGGAAAAAATGTTGCTTTAGCTTTGTGTGTACTGAGGAAATTTTCTATCTTCAAGAACACACCCGTTCGGAACCCGTTCTCTTTTGATACGTGAAGCGGTGCAGGTTGGTGTTCGGACAGTTCATTGGTTTTGGATCTGCAATAAAGCTTGAAGAGCAGAATTTCACGTAACTGGCTGTGGTTGACGTCAGACTGGACAGGTGCGGACGCCGAGTAAAAGCAAAGGGACTCACTACTTCGTTCCCCCCCCCTTAACCCGTTCTGTGAATTTGAGTCCTTCGTTTGCGACCCGTTCAGAAGCAACTTGATCAACTAGTTCATTTGCTCGTTGTCGTAGTTTTTTACATTCCAGAGATGTGTTACACCCGAGAAATTAGTGATTTTATGCAGTATCAGTGACGTCATTATTCGAATATGCACGTGTTTTGTGCATGTAGAATGAATTTATTTTTAAAAACTGGTGCGAAATAAAGGAATTAAACTTACGCTGGTCACACATTGTTGTTAGGTTAGGAATGTTGGTTTCATGCCGATAGTAATTTTACGTATTGTTTTCGTGTAGAATGAAATTATGCTGAAAAGTGGTGGAAATGAGCCCAAGTTCCTTTTGTTTTATTTCGATTTCATCATGTTACAAATGCAACTTTTACATGGTTCGATTTCGATTTATGTCTGTTAACACATGCTGCAGAGTTTTAGCGATTACTTAAGATTTTGTGAATATATGCTTTTGTGGTTAGGTTAGGAATGTCAGGTTTGGTTGTCTTAGAATTAAAATAAAGACCCTGAATGCACTCTACTAAGGTTCCGATTTATTTCTACATTAATTCCCACTAGTTTACGATACTTACTGTCGCTTGTCAACCGGAGAATACCTTGTCCGTGTGAAGTGTGTATGATTGAGTAAGGTCATTTTGAAGGGTTTTTTTTCAACATAAATAACTTTTTTCGAATTCAAATAGTGTTCATTATTTTAAGGAAAGTTCAAATTTCGTGTCACAATGATTGCCAAAATTCTATGATAATTAGTCTTCCTGCTAGGAAAATTTGAAAAAAAAAATAAATCATATAACATTCGGAACTGTTATCTTTTAAAAGACAGATTTCGATGTTGTCCGTAATATAAAATTGGTTCCAGCATGTGGAAAACTCAAATAATGGAGATATTTGATTCCAAAGTATGGCCCGCGTATATATATTTTTTTAGGTGTATGGTTGGTCACCGGCCCCATTCAAGTTCTGAATTTCCGTAATATGTACTATTTTCAATAAATTAAAAAATATAATCATTAAACTTATTGCATATTTTCTAAAGGTACATGACCTAATTTTCTGTTGTTTCTCATTTGTATTGATACAGGCTAATTGAGGTTGTATATAGGTTACATTGTAAAGCTTTGATATATGCCACATTTTTTTATTGATTTTTTTACACCACCTTAATTCTAATGACTTAGTGAAAATGGGGAAGTACAATAGTTATTTATTTTTTCATTGAATAATGTTATATTAATCACTTGGTAAATTTTCAACTAATAACTGTGTATATTCATATTCATAATAATTAACGTGCCTGCATATTTAATTGAAAAACATGAGGTTCAAATGCAAAAATCATGACGACAAACATGTCTGGAAAAATTTTATTTCTAGTCTGGAAAACCTGGAAAAGTCAGGGAATTTCATAATCAAAAAATCGTAGCTACCCTGAATTATTTTACTCATTCCAGAGTGTCTCTCTTAGTTTGCACAGTCCGAGCGGAAAATTCCAATTAAAACAATTTCAAAGCTTACTTTTGTGACCGTCCACTAACATGATTATACCATATATGCATATGTAATTATGGTACATTTTTCAAACGGGTAGGGAATGGTGTCGAGACGAGACAAAGCGGGAAAGTCGCAAAGCAAATTTGCTTTCGGAAATTTTCAGTATTACGCACAAGTTTCAAACGAGGCCCAAAGTCGTAGACAAGACACCAAGTCTCGGTCTCGTCTCAATTTTTAGAAGTCTGTGTCGGTACCATCCCTAATTCGGGGAGACTAGCGGACGTTATGTGATGTCAAGTATGGCCTTTGTGCGTCACAAGTTGTTTTTTTTTGTGTATATTACCCACAGTAGGTCGTGCCGCCTTGGTTGATGCATTTCATTGCTGATAATGGATTTCTCCGATATATTCCCGTATATCCTTGTGGTTCTCTTAACATAATTTTGGACTCTCGCTCCATCTACAGTCATGTACACCCCTGTTCAAATAAAGTGACACTCTTTTCTGCCATATCGAGTGTCACTAAATATCCCTAGATGTAAACGGGAGTACATAGTGTTGCTTCCATTCACAGTACTCCCAACTCTTTGCTTTGGACTACAGATAGAGATAGATAGAATTTATAATTTCTGAAATTATACGTTAATTCTGCAAGTTTTTATCTCGCTATAGGTAAAATTTCGGCCATGCATGAAATGCGTCGTGTAGCTATTGGTCTACCATCGGATTAAAAATTATGGATATACGAGTTTGGACTCTTTAATTAAAAATTAACCAGTGGACCTATGTAAAAACGAGTTAAATCAATATTTAGCTTATTCGATTCTGCGTTAAGCTATGGTAACCATTTTTTCCCCCGAGTTTGCCTGCGATTTTATCGTCATGAGAACCAAAAAAATACCTTTTTTTTGGTGTTTTCCAAATGACCACTCTCTTTGAAGTTATATAACTAAAAAAAAGAAAACTTGTGGTCCGATGGTAATGAAATTTAAATACAGTGCAGCTAGAAAGGTATTAAGCAAAATTCATAATTTTCAGATTTTTGAAATCATCCAAAAAAATTTCTCGTCAATTTCATGAACAACTTTTTGGTAATATTGGGTAGTCATACAAATACAATCTTGGTCTTGTTTTGAAGCTATTTGCAGCTGTTTTTAAAACCCATTATCAGTGTCAATTCACATTTCGAAACCAATTTTATACAGATTTTTATTTAACGGAGTAAAGACGTGTGTTAAGCATGGCAACACCGCACGGTGTGTCACTACCGTTGAACCTGCGGGCTATCACCAGAGTCCAAACTCTGATATCCATAATGTTTAATCCGATAGTTGTGCGTGTTTATGTAGGCCGGTGGCGAGCACGTTATGTGGTCGGCTTTCGATCTAGCCACCGAGGTTACAGGGTTCAAGTCCCGGGCTGCACATGAGCGCTTTTTGTTAGTGTACCTTCATTGATTTCGTCTAATCACTACTCATCCTTATTGTCGCGATTAGCCAATAAAATTTATGAAAAGCGACGCAAAAATAATAACAAACTTAGCTCAGAAATAGTCCAAATGATCCTTTGAAGGATAAGGACTGAGCTGGCATTCATATGAGACTTATTTCCTCTTATCGCAGCTGGTGGGGTTTTTAAAGAGATGCTTCCTATCTCCACTGGTGATGTGTAACGCATGTGGATCCACGTTTCAAACGCAGCGTGTGTTCTCGTGTCTGTGTGTGCCCCAGCTGTTGCGTCACACGTGTTTGCCCCCAGGACTCGGAGCGCATGCGTTGTTTGCGTAGCCGGGAGCATTTTTTTTTATTTTTATACCATCTAATGTATTTTGTACCAGTAGGAAATACTTAATTGAAGCTCAACGAAACCAGAAATACCAGGCAGAGGCGTGCCCAGGGGAGTTGGTGGAAATGATAACCCCTCCCCCTTTGGCACAGTATTCCTAAAAGAGAACGTCAAATGCGGGGAAGAATGACAAAACGAGGACTTTACTAAAATAAACAACAACGAAAAACATACGTAACCCGCCCCTTTCGAAAATCTGGTCACGCTCACGCACTGGCCCCAGGTTCGAACTCTGATGAGCCATAGGGTTTGGTCCGAGCACCATTTTCATCAGTTCGTCCTCATCGTTGCGATTAACTCAAGAAGCAGAGAAACGACGTAAATAACCCAAAATAGAAATAACAGTCTTCTGACAATACCAGGGTCGCTACTCACCGGGAATTCTGCGTGATTTGTACATGAATTTTTCTCTGTAGACCTGAAAAATTGAGCAAGTTTTTCACAGTATAAGTTTTATTTTTATCGTCCGTTTACTTTTTTTAGTGTCTTTTGCAGAACAGTCTTATCTGACAGACGAAAGTTAATTGCAAGATAAGATATCCTAAAGTTGAATAGACACATTTGAGTGTGAAGTTCTTATACAATTAACACATTTTCGTAGATTAATATATCCCGTAACATCCGTCACTTGTGTTTGATGATGTATTTCGAGTCTGAATATGTGGAATTGCAAATGTAAACTCCGTACCTTATGTACCGTTAAATTGAATTGAGTTAGAATTTTTGGATACATTGAAATCACACAGACCAATTATATTGTTAATACAAGGGTCGTTCAAGGTTGACCGGGACTTTTATTTCTGCAGAGGAAATAGGTAGCAGAAGAAACACCAAACTATGTCAGTTTTTCAAAGTATTATCCGTGCGCGCCGAGGCACCGTTGCCATCGTTCTGGCAGCTCCCGAATTCCTTTGGCGTAGAAAGAACTTGGTTGTTGTCGTAACCACTGGAGGACATCGCTCCGCAGTGTTTCGTCTGTCGTGCATTTCTTCCCTCCCAAATGGTCTTTAAGGGGTGCAAACAAATGATAATCATTGGGGGCTAAATCCGGACTGTAGGGGGGATGGGGCAGAACTTCCCAGCGCGTGTCGGCCAGAGTTGTTGCTGTCACATTGGCCGTGTGAGGGAGGGCATTGTCTTGGAGAAGAATGACATTTCCAGACAACATCCCAGGTCTTTTCTTGCGAATGGACTTTCGTACAGCACCACTCCACAATGTGGAGTAATACTGGGCATTAATCGTGCTCCCTTTGTCCAGAAAATCCACATGGATAACGCCCTTCATGTCCCAGAAGACACTTGCCATGATCTTTCCAGCGGACGGCTGCGTTTTACTTTTCTTGGGGTGCGGGGAACCTTTATGCCGCCACTCCATGTTGCGTCTTTTGGTCTCTGGGGTTGAATTGTGCAACAATGTTTCCTCACACGTGATGATGGATTGCAACAATTCATCACCTTCTGCTCGACACCGATTCAGAAGCTGTTCACAGACCGTCCTGCGTGTCTACTTCTGATCGAATGTCAGCTGACGGGGAACCCACCTTGCACAGATTTTGCGGAAGCGTAAGTGGTCGTGAATGATTGTCTCAACACTCCCGACACTGATATTCACCTCGGCAGCAATATCCCGCACTGTTACTCGCCGGTTTTCAAGAATCATTTTCTCAACACGTGCGATATTCACTGGTGTGACTGAAGTCGGGCGAATGTGTCCATGCGCTTCATTTGTCACCAGCTCTCGTCCTTCGCAAAACTGCTCACACCATTCGTACACTCTTGTCCGCGACATCGTTTGTTCACCATACTGTGCTTGCAATCGTCTGTAAATCTCAGCTGGTTTCACTTTCTCCTTCACGAGAAATTTGATTACACACCGCTGCTCCACAGCCACAGACACACTGCTTGCCGCCATGTCCGCTGCAACTGCTGGGCATGCGCGAAATACGTCATGCCGGGCGCTAGTTACTCGCGAAGGAATACATTACGTCACCCGCACGTTTCATCATGATCCGGCTATTTATCGATTTTTTACGTACGAAAACCCGGTCAACCTTGAACGACCCTTGTATATGTGTGTATGCATATGTGTTAATGGTGAGATGCGTAATATGTTGATGTAGAGAAAATATTGCATACCCTTGAATTTTAGAAAAGTTCCCCTTGAAAATTGGGAATATACTTAAATTTTATCATGCTCCTAGAGTGGCCACCCTGAATACACAATTTCCATTATGTCCCGGTGATTCTTTGTTCTTGATTATTGAACACAATATTTGAAGCAGTTAAATATAATGTTTCATGCGCCCGTATGCACCACGTAATCATCGTTGTATGCTACAATGTGACCACTCTTTTCTTATTATCAAAGGATATGGTGACTTAAACGAGTCTGTACATTGAATGGAAGAGAAACCGAATAAAATAGGCAACTTATGGATTGGATAGTGGGTGATGGTTGATTGAGGGAAAGGGACACAGAGAAAAAATGTCAGTGGCAAACGTGAATCTGTGGTGAGTCGTTATGTACATATTTGATTAGAAAAATGCTCTTTTCGATGTTTCATATCATCGAATCGAGGCTTCAGCGGGAAAAATATGATTTAGCAGGAAAGGGTGTCGATGGTATGCGTGTGTGTGCGTACTGTTTGGAGTGGGGTGATTATCCGGCTGGTATAAAGCCACGGACACTTCTGGGTTGTAAAAACCCCGTTGACTTTCAATATAATCTTTACAACCCAGAACTATCCGTGGCTGTACATTGATGGTCAATGATCTTTATAAGCTCACCTCTTCACAGTAAGATTTACTTGCCAGTTACCACCTTGCTTGTTTCATTTCTTTTCAGACTGGATTCTGAAAACGATCTTTCGTGACTTACTTATTTATGGCACTTCGTGAATCGTGAATAGTTCAACAGACTTTCTTCAAAGATTATGATTGCATTTTCTTTTATAACCTTAAATCTGTGACAGGAGCACAAAAGAAAATGTAAACAGCTAGTTTTCCAACGTTAACAGTGAAGCTCGCGAGCAAAGATTTGTTTGTTTTGTGATAAAGAATGATGTGTATAAATTCAGCTCGAGACCACTAGTCATACCTAATATGGTTCACACCCATTTCTTAATTTGACCACAAAAGGTGATAAAAGAACAGGTTCTCACTTTATACGTTTCCAGTTCTTTTTGTTTTCCCAGATAAGTCCATGTTCCACAATAAGGTTTCATTGCAATATCTCTCGAAGCTGCAGAACATTGATAGCACCAGAGTAATACATTTTCGGAGTCACTTAACGCACATTTCTTTTGTGAGCGACAGAAAGAGTTGAAAATATTGTATTGTGCTATTTTTTTTTCATATGAATCTTTGGTAGCACCTAAGGCATTTGCGCCAAAGTCTTCGCTATCGTTCATGCGAGTTCGTTTGACGTAGTCTTCATGCCGAAGAAGAACTGTACCGACAAAGAACTATTTTGAACACTATTTTCGTGTATTCTTTTTCAACTCCCGTTACACCTGCTACCGTTATCAGAAAAAGCGATTTAGTCATTACCTAACACAACTTTTAATATAACACGCACACCTCGTTTCGATACTACTACAGCGACGTCGCCAGACAAGGGACCTCAGATAATCCGCCCCCCGCCTTGTTAAATTACCAACATTAATCAACTGGAACTGCAGCGAGTTATGGGTAACTTCATCAAGAGGTGTTAAACATGTTTGGACAACGAAGGCGGCCAGTTTCAGCACCTTCTTTAATAAATTGGTAAGTAAATGAATCACTCTTTAAACTAGTTTATTCACGGACATCTACAATGCCAACATACGGCCGCGAGCGTCTTGCTTGCGTATAGCACAAACCCCGACGCGGCGGTCTACACTTCAATGGATCGGTCTGTACGTACGAACTCTTTATCCCGTATGCATGCAACCTTGTGGTACAGATTCATGGTTGCGACTGGCGTGTATTTTTCTGGTGGGTAACATTCTGAGAGTGACAGTACTCCTGTAAACAGTATCATGTCAGCAGATAACGTCGTCAGGGCAAAGACACCATTTTGCATTGAGTTAATTTGATCACCCTCCGTACGTTTATGTTGCTTATCGTATTGCTCAAGGGTTTTTTAATTTTTTAAATGGATCTTCGGTTCGAGGGACCCTGGTTTAATTCCAGTGGTTCCGTTTTAATTTTAAACTAATCCATTCAGCGTAAAACCAGCCAGATTCTTTCCGGAGAGTGAAAAGTTGTTTTGACGTGGGCGAATTATGCGCTGTCCCGAAGTGGTCGGACTTGGCTGCGAGAGGGATGTAGGTAACTCGAGCGGCCTGTGAGAGTGTGTGCCTGACGATGCCGGGGAAGAAAAGCTCATTTAATTTGTTTACTCTCCCAAAAGGGACATCCTTTGACTTCTTCAGTCAGACTCGTGCTTTTCCGGGGACGATTCATGCCAGTGCGAAATCGGCAAGATAAATCGATGAATTGTACATCTTAAGGCGTTTACACAGTGTCACCAACTCGTAAGGGATTGCTTCGAGACTTGACATGACAGACGTCTGCAAAATCGAGACTTGCTGTTCGGAATTATAGTAAATTATAATGTAAAATGTATGAAAATTTCACCTAAATAAAATTACTTCACATCAATTCAGTTATGTCATGGGAGTGCTTGTGTGGTTAGATTATAAGCGTTCTTTGTTGTTAGGGTTCCGACTGACCCGAAAAATCCGTGAATTTTCATTAAAATTCACAGAAATATGTAAAAATATTCTTTAAAGACGGGGAAAAAGTAAGAGAAAATAAATGTGGTGTTTTGTTTGTCTGATGATAAATCCGTCAACACATTGCACTTTTTACTGTGTTCTTGATTGGAGATGTTTTGAAAAGAAAATTGCCACGTGTATTATTTTTGTTCAGTTATTTTTCGACATTGTTGAATGTAAGTACAGAGTCGTCCGGAAAGTTATTTAAGTGAGGGAAATTTGATTAGCCAAAGCAAGGTAAAGTTCCCCGTGCGTATAGCACCGTGCCATGAAGGCACATTTAGGGGATGCAGAGGTACGACCCCACACATTCTCGATCTAGGGCGTTTTGGAAGTGATGTGATCAGCACCACCCTCCGACCGCCTTTACCCCCCACCGTTGCCCCCAGGTACCGATTGATTTGAGGCTGGCTGAGCCCCGGAACCGCTTTATGCGAAGACCGAAAAATTCCAACCTTAGGTCACCCACCCTGGGAATCGAACCGGGTCTCCCGCGTGGCAGTCAGAAGTCCCATCGACTGATTTGCCGAAGTGGATGGTGAAACTTGAATGTACAAAGCTTTTTTTGTATTTCATTGGCATGTTTTTACATCTTTGTATCATTTCGAGACTGAAGTGTAGATATACTAGAAAATCTCGTCGTTATCCGTAAAGGTGAGCAAACACACTGACAATGCCGAGAGAAGGAAGAAAAGAAGAACGCCAATATCAGATCGAGTTTGGAGAGTAGTGAATCAGACATGATTAGATAAAGTATCTAATTTTATATTAGATAATCTTACAAGCATGGGCATTTCTCATGGAGACAAAGCTTACATAGACGTATTGCTCCCATTTTCCGGAGTATGCGGGGAGATTTTATGAGTAAGGGGTGCAGTTTTGCATTAGAACATCATTTACGGTAGGCAGGCAGGGCATTCGCACTTTCCAAGTTTGTTTTCCCCATCTCTGCATTTGTAGTAGGTCTGTTGCCGAGAAAATAAAACCTCTGTGTCGCCAATAAATATATTTCTACATAACCAATGTTGTCATTTCCTTCTTCCGTTGGATTGGCCGTGAGTCACTACATTAACACCTCCACTTGACTGGCCACATCGAAATCCTGACCTCTCAACACATGACAGTTTGCTGTGGGTATTTATGAAAGTGTTGATTAGTTTTTGAAAGTTACTTTATACACGAAAAGCCTAATCGCGACTGGACCTACAGTTTAAAGTGAAATCTGAACCACTATGTGCCTCCAACGGGTATTGAACCCGAGACCGCGTGATTCGTTACGCTAATATGTTACAAAAACAGCAAGCTGTAAGTAACGTTGTATGTAAAATAAGTTAGAGTAATGGTATGTTTGTTAAATTTATCTATGGGTAACGGGACTTTAACCGATATGGATATATATATATATATATATATATATATATATATATATATATATATATATACACACATATATTTGTTTATTTTTAGTAATTGAACAATATGATTCTCTTGAATAGTAAGTGCAGTTTCAAACGCTTAAAACTTCGTTTTGATCATGTTAAGTGCCACACAATGGTGAGGAAATTTGTTTTAAAATTTCCGGGAAAACCAGGAAAAGACGAATTTTTGTTTTAAAAAATAGTGGGAATCCTGATGTTTTATATTAAAGTATTGATGGTTGGCTTAAGCTGGGTTCGTAATTTCTTCTTTTTATTCATGCTTTTTTCACAATCATTGTGAGTAGTGTACTTGCTTAAGAGCGATTTTAATCATTCTTTATAAGTGCAGTGTGAAATCCAAATGCTCGTAGCGTCTCTTGGTGGCATTTTCGAAACTTAATCAGCCGAGACAACAATTTCACGGTTCTTCCCAAAGAAAGCAAAGTATTCAGCGACCTCAATCACGGCTCATAATTTTCTCATGTGCTAAAAGATTATGACCTTGTAGTCGCACTTTGTTGCCGCTGAACTTTATGGTGACTCATCAACGTCGGAAATTTCTGACAAAGTACTCTCGTCCGTCTTTCACGCTGTAGTATTAATAAATGATCGATTTTCGAATAGCCGACGACTGCCTTCTATAACACATTTTTCATTTCGTAAGCTACAAGCTGGTATTTAGGATCGTCATGCTATGTCGGTGGCGTGTGACGCTGCTCTCCTTCCCGGCTTGGTGCTGTTGCTGTATATTCTGATCTTTTGTATTGATTATGTGATAATGTGCGATGTTTCGCGATAGGTCGGTCAGAAGTGCGAATTGAGATGTGTTGCTCAGAATTGTGTGGTTATTCACAACCTAACAGCAATTTTCGATAATAAAGGCTGAACTCATAAAATTGTACTTCTCTGCAAACATTTAATCCCTGTTGTTGGTCACGAAGTACACTAATTGAACACATCGGTGAAATCTTGACCCTTGGACATTGTGTGCCCAACATAGAAGAAATTCAGAGGGGTTGTAATAATGACAAATGTCGCCCCCCCCCCCCACACACACACAGAGAACTTTTTTTTTTTCCTGGGGATGCCTACCTCAAAACTTTCAATGGCCTTGAAGAAAAGATAACATGAACTCCATTCAGTTTCTTAAAAGGGTGTACGTGGAAAATATTTTTTCATGTATGTTGCCATCGTAGTCATTTCAGCGGACACTAGTGCTTTTTGTTTATCCTGCGCTTGTACCAAGCGCAAAACTCGACTGTCACAGACAAAGTGACTTTGAGGCAAGGTAATTTTAATTATGTATAATTTATATACTCGTATTTAACTTGTTGGAAACATCTGTTGCCTTCTACTCCTATGAATTGTAAGGGGAAGAAAATGTGATAAAATTATTCCAAAAAATCACCATATTGAACCTGCTCACCTAAAGAGATATCTATGTCTCTCTCTGTGTGTGTATTATAGTGCTAATGAAATGTACAAAGAAAGTATTTGTACCTTTCTCGGTACACTACAGCTCGACCACAAGGAAAAAAAACCTTTCTTCATAAGCGTTCGCGCATCTTGGGAGATTGTTCCTTGGGAAACCAGAAGATCTGCTACAAAATCCGATGATCTAATAGTAGCGGATGAACGACTTTATTGGGGGGGGCGGCATAGGCGTGCGCACTGGGGACAAGGGGACGTCCGAAGATATTTTTCCAGCGAGGGGGGAAACAATGTATTTTTATCAGGCGGGTAAACTAGACATATTACCCTGTAATAATGTTGCCCTCTCAGAAAACGCCACTTGAGTTTGAAATTATCACGTTCCTACATCCCTATTATAATAATGGATGTAAATTACTGACTGAAATCAACTCATACATCTGAAATAATAGGTACTTTTATGTCAACATTCATTTTCCAGAAGGGGAGGGGGGTGGCGACCATGCTTGCACTTCCTTCTGGACGGCCATGCCGCTATATAATTTTGTAGAAAATTAATTATTTAAGAATAGTATATTAAGGATAGAAAACCTGCGCTTGACACACACGGCTAGGGATCTCCCTGTGCCTAATCTATTTCTTTCATGACCAATTATACCCAGGATAACTCCTTTACATTTTGTACGGGGTGTTAAGGGACATTTGACTCGTCATAGTTCATGTAATGAGGCTTTTATCAGTCACATAGTTACACATATTATTTTGTATCTTCTGATCCCATTGCAGTCCCAGAATGATTTTTTGATATGTTTTAGAGTATGGCATGAGGGACCAAATATATTTTTTTCACGATTTTTTGTGATGACATGTTTTGAGATATTCAAGATCAAAGGTCAAGGGCACGTGACAAAATTGTATTTTTATCCAAAGGTAAGCTTGTCATATATCACTGGAAAGCTTGTTCAATTCCCTGTACAATAAGCTTTATTTGAGCTTCCTAGGCGAAATAGGAACATATTTATAGCACATTTAATACCTATAGCTAAGCGGGCTCAAAAAGGGCAATTTATGCTTTGACCTTGAATAATTTAACAATTACAAGACTCACGAGACTCAAAATTTTCATAGTTACTAAGTTCCATGCATAGCTTTAACTCCCCAAATTTCATGAAAATCTAAGTTGGTCAGACTGTGGGCTGTGTTGATTTCATATGGAATGACTCGTATGTTACTTGACCGGTACCAAAAAGGAAACAGTCTTATGAGTTTGCATACGTATCGTAATTCTTATTTGTCTTCCTTATGCACTGAAAGCGAGGCTGTTTGCACTCGGTCGTCTAATTACGCTTTTATGCCAGGGCACCGAGAGGATATTGATTTTCATGATGTTGAAGCACGTGGCACAAACGCTGGAAACCTTGACCCCAGCTTTCAACGATTTTCATTTCGAAAGTGATAGTTTTGAACAAGATACAATACTTACATTCACTGGGAGTATAAAGGGTGACTTTTTCAGAAGACATTCCCATCAACCTCTCTTACACGCAGTACAACTCAGAAACCGCATTCCTGCTTCCTGCAGGCAAACGAGGCTTTGGCGCGTGGTTATAAACCTCTGTGATGTTTGTGTTCAGCGTTGTATCCATGAGTGTTTTGTGATTGTTAATCCATTTCATATAATTAACATTCATTCTCTTCGCGATTAGCTAGAAGCGGGAGAAAAGCGACTTAAAATAAAATCAGTTAATTGCATTTGATTTTTTGATTGTTTAAATGCATTATCTTTATTCAACAACATGTTCGCTGAAGATGAAGTGATCAACCATTCGTCGTGCAGGGAGAGGAATGGAACGGCCTGTTGCATTTATGAAATATGTCACGTTGTACGAAGTTAAGATCTAAGGGGGTGATCCTACCTCTATTCGCGATTAAAATTATCCGATATGCCATCTGGTGAGATTGTCAGGAGCTGCTTTATTTAGGACACTATTCTGTGTTGAAGTCGTTCAAAGCATGGGGAATGTGCGAAGAGTAACGTCTACTGTTCAATTTTTGTCTCTGAATCATTTTATGGGTCACAACAAATGAAAAATTTTCATGTGTTTCCACCCTGTGGAATCAAACAGAATGAAGTTTGTAAATAAATCAGGGAAAACAGAATTGATTGACAGAAGACTGGAATGGGAGACAACACTGAAATCGGGCAAGAAAATTACAAAAGAATGCACGAGGCTGAACACTTAATGTTTGGAAAGATGATTATATACGAGGGTCACTATTTATATTTTGAGCCTTGGCAACACTGATTGAAGTTAGGCGCGATTTGACGTTTGCACGAAATCGTCTGGCATTATTGACCATAACGTACTTCAAATGATTTGTCAATAGCTTCATTTGTGTTGTTTATGTTGCCTTGGAGATTGCGCGACAACAATAAAATGGAATTAACTCGTGAACATTTTCGTGCGATGATTTTTTACGATTTTCGACGTGGATTATCAAGACGAGTGCATCGATCAACTTACTTCCACATTTAGCGATGAAGCCCCATCCTTTGCCACTGTGAAACGCTGGTATAACGAATTTAATCGTGGTCGCCATTCGCTCACCGACGAGATTCGCGAAGGTTGTCCAAAATCAGTTGTTGTTAAAGAAAACATTGATGCTGTGCAAAACCTAATACTGCAAGATCGTCACGTGACATAGTGTGAGATTGAGGCAACCATAGGCATTAGTTCCACCAGAATATATAAAATATTACATGATCATTTAGCTGTGAGAAAGGTATGTTCTCGTTGGATCCCACACAATTTGACAAAAACTGAAAAAGACGCTCGTGTCAATTGGTGCAAACAAATGCTCAATAAATAGAATCGTGGTGCTTCAAAAGACGTATATAAGATTGTAACAGGTGACGAATCATGGATATATGCATATGAGCCGGAACGTAAACAGCAGTCGACTGTATGGGTGTTTCAAGATGAACCCAATCCAACAAAAGTTGTTCGCGCTCGAAGCACATCGAAACAAATGGTCGCCTGTTTTCTCGGGAAAACTGGTCATGTGTCAACTGTGCCTTTAGAGGAACGTAGAACGGTCAACTCTGAATGGTACACAACAATTTGTTTGCCAGAGGTCTTCGGTCAAATACGGAAAACAAACAAACGCCGTCGAATCATTCTTCATGAAGACAATGCCAGCTGTCACACATCTCTTCTAACAACCGACTTTATGATCAGTCAAAATATCGAATTGATGGGTCATCCTCCGTACAGTCCTGATTTGGCACCCAATGACTTCTTCTTGTTCCCGAATGTCAAGAATAAATTGTGTGGACAACGATTTTCGTCGGCGGAAGACGCCGTTGATGCGTTCAAAAACCATATTATGGAGGTGTCTCAAGAAGATTGGAAAAACTGCTTTGACAAATGGTTCGAACGAATGCAAAAGTGTATTGACCATAAAGGAGAATACTTCGAAAAACAATAAAGCAGTTTTCAATGCCAAATTCCTGTTTTTTCATTGTTAGGCTCAAAATATGAATAGTGACCCTCGTACACAACAATTTGTTTGCCAGAGGTCTTCGGTCAAATACGGAAAACAAAGAAACGCCGTCGGATCATTCTTCATCAAGACAATGCCAGCTGTCACACATCTCGTCTAACAACCGACTTTATGAACAGTCAAAAAATCGAATTGATGTGTCATCCGCCGTACAGTCCTGATTTGGCACCCAATGACTTCTTCTTGTTCCCGAATGTCAAGAATAAATTGCGTGGACAACGATTTTCGTCGGCGGAAGACGCCGTTGATGCGTTCAAAAACCATATTATGGAGGTGTCTCAAGAAGATTGGAAAAACTGCTTTGACAAATGGTTCGAACGAATGCAAAAGTGTATTGACCATAAAGGAGAATACTTCGAAAAACAATAAAGCAGTTTTCAATGCCAAATTCCTGTTTTTTCATTGTTAGGCACAAAATGTAAATAGTGACCCTCGTATTACTACCATGATATTAATTTTTTAAATTGTACTGTAAATAAAACTTTTTTTTTTTTTTCGAAAAGTCAAGAAGCGTTTTGCCCAATGCATCCAGATAAACAATGTAATTATTATGTATGAAATTTGGAACAGGCGCAAGTCGATTAAGTGCGAAGATGAAAATAGTTTGAGAATGAATTAATGTCTTAAATGAAACCAGAAAAGAAAATAGACATGATAATATTGTTGTTTCATTCTGTACGATGTCCTTTTTCACTTAAGTTAGCCTTATGAAATTGTGAATTCTATTATTATTATTATTATTATTATTATTATTATTATTATTATTATTATTATTATTATTGAACCAACATGCCTCTTTGGAGGAAGAACTGCAACGATATGTTCAAAATTTTCTCCTGCCCCATTTTTTCAAGTACAGGCCAATTGTTTTGTTTTCAAATCATTTCCGAGAGCCCCTGTTACAACATGAGGTGCAGATGATACAGCACTGCTTTGAAGAACCAGTGCGTATGTACATTGGTTTCGTCTGCGTTGTTTGTGTTATTTTTGCTTATCATAATTATACGCTTTCTTTTCAGCACAGCATCACCTTCGTTGTAGTTCGTGGTATTCACATCGTTTTCACAATATTAAAAAATATCGCCTAACTTCAACGTTCTTTAAAAGCCATGACCACACAATACCTACTACTAACGGAACGTAAACAAGGGATGTATCCTAAATGCAGTGGCCATATTGGAAGCGACACTAGTTCTCAGGTGGTAATTTTAATCGAAAATATCATCTACCAGTCGACAGTAAAATTCGAGAAAACTTAGTCGACACTGTGGCAACCCAGCTTAGTCCACAGTGTCATCAACTCTTGAGTTTACCGCTGGGCCAGTTTCAACTATATATATTCTCAGGATGTTCAGATTCGAGAAGCTTGAATGAAATATAAGGCATGGAATTTCTGGCGTTCCTGGCAGCTGAGTTTATATACGTTTGTGTGCCAGGCATGCAATTATCGTTAATGTTTTGTCATTAGAGCCTATTTTGGACACAGAATGGGCGCAAGCAACTAGCGAGCCGCCCCGCCCACCGAGAATCACATTTGACGGTCAGTTTACCACACCCACTGACTCTGGGTAGCAGCATTTCGGAGTTGGCAGTTTTCTTATAACATCCTCTTTTGTTTCCGTTGAGCGCTTATTGAGTACTGAAATTTTTAGCCAAGCAGCTTCAGATTTGAAGCTTTAGGCAGATTTCACACCGAAGCGACACGTGTCGCTTGGAACAGAAGAATATAGACATATGATGCAATCGAGATCTTTCTTTTTTGTGTTTTTTCTTCCATAAACACGAATTGTCTTCGGACCTTTTAAAAAGTTTTCTCGTGATCTAATGATCTTGCTTTTATTCAAACCAGGGTTGTTAAAGGTCCAGGAATTTTAAATAAATTCAAATCCGGTCCAGGAGAAAAAATCAAGCGTAAATGTGTTCTGGACCGTGAAGAACCTTCTTATCTGTAACATTTCAATTCGGTCCAGGAAACCATGTTCCGGATCAATTTAAATAAGGTCGAGGAACCTTTTTTCTGAATGAATTTAAATACGGTCCAGGAACCTTTTTTCTGAATGAATTTAAATACGGTCCAGGAACCTATTTTCCGGATGAATTTAAATACGGCCCAGGAACCTTTTTCCGGATGAATTTAAATACGATCCGGGAACCTTTTTTCCGAACCAATTTAAATTCGGTCCGGCAACCTTTATTCCAGGTTCAATTTCAATACGGTCCAGGAACGTTTTTCCCCGAATCAGTTCAAATAGCAACTTGGATCGATTACGGACCTGACGATAAACAATTATCCACTTGTGGGCATGAAAGAATAATCCAGGCGCTGACTGCCTCGAGAATCTAAGGTACAAGGTAGAAATGGGTGAAGCGCAAACGCTGCAGTTACGTTACCCTCTCTCCATGTAGCCCCTTTCTATCGTGCGTGTTCCTTCACTTGGTTGTAGCAACACCTCTGGCAACACTACCTGTCCCTGTTGTGATATCTGCTGGGCGACTCCTATTGGCTTCAGTTCTTGGGTCGGATGCCGGAGCAACACGTAACGGGTTTGTTTGAGCTCAATGTGATGCCACGCTAATATAGTCCATTGTTTTATGTACAGTAACTCTTCGACAAAGGAGGTTTTGAAACTGGCCCACGAGAGAACAACAGCGTTATTATTTATTCCCTGTGCTACGCTTTCTACAACAGCAGCGTGGCATTCCAATGTAAAACGTACTTGCGGACATTTTTAGAAGGCAACTTTTAATCGGTCAACCCTGGCCCAAGAATTTTAAATACTTTCAATTCCGGACTGGGATAGAAAATCAGCAAACGTAAATGAGTTCTAGACAATGTATAACCTTTTCATATTTAAAGCATTTCAATTAGGTCCAGGAACCTTTTTTTTCCGGATCAATTTAAATACTGTCCGGGAACCTTTTTTCCGGATGAATTTCAACTCTGTTCAGAAACCTTTTTTCCAGAATGAATTTCAGTGCGGTCCGGGAACCTTTTTTCCGGATGAATTTCAACTCGGTTCAGAAACCTTTTTCCAGAATGAATTTCAGTTCGGTCCAGGAACCTTTTTTCCCGGAAGAATTTCAATTCTGTCCAGGAACCTTTTTTTCCCACATCAATTTAAATACGGTCCAGGAACAATTATAATACGATCTAGGAACCCTTTTTCAAAGTAGCAATACGCAACTTGGACCGAATTTAAATTGTGCAAGAAAAAGGTTCCGGTCCTGCAACGGAACCTAATAGAACCCATTAGAATTTATAGGTTACTGGACCTTTAACAACCCTGATTCAAACTCAAATTTGGGTCCATTGTATCATCTGTGCTTTGTTACAAAGTCCAGTAAAGTTCACAAACAGGCCCATCTATATGTCCAGTCACGGACACTTCTGGTTTGTAACAACCTGATAGAAAGTCTGTGGTATCGTTCCACTCCAGAAGTGTCTGGCACTACATCTTAATCCTTGAGAGCCGCTTCAGTGGCCGAAGACGTTGAGTGGAGAGATCTCCCACGGTGGTGGTTGTCGAGGGAATAAAACCGGTGGTAATCTGTTGGTGCAAGGTCCGGTGAATATGGTGGATGGCACAGTGTCTCCCAAGTTGCTGAAGGGTCTCCCGGGTCCTCTTTGCCACATGTGGCTTGGCATTGTCGTGCAGGAACAGCATATCCTTGCGATTCACCAATGCCGGCGGCTCCTTCTGCCGCAATGCACGGCGCACCCTTTGCAACTGCTGAGAGTAGAGGTCAGCAGTCATGGTCTGACCAGGTGGAAGGAGCTCGTAATGCACCACTTGCCGACAATTCCACCATACAGAGAGCATAACCTTTCGTGGGTGCAGAGCTGGTCTTGAGGGGTGAGGAACAGGGTCACGTGGCAACAACCAATGTCTGGTACGCTTGGGAGTGTCATAGAGGACCCACTTTTCGTCACCAGTGAGCAAGCGATCAAATATGGGTGTGTTCAGGTGCCGAGTGAGCAAGGACAAACAGGCTGTTACTCGTTAATCCTTGTTGGCTGCCGACAATGTGTGGGGTACCCACTTGCTTAACTTGTATGACTTCCCTATCCCATGCAGGCGCAGTCTGACTGTTTCAGCAGAAACATGGAACCTTTCTGCAAGTTCATCACACGTTAGACCACTGTTCTCCTCGATGGCTGCTTTCAGGGCCTCGTCATCCAACACATGTGGTCGTCCACTGCGAGGTTCATCCGAAAGGCTCACATCTCCCGAACGGAATTTCTGGAACCAATGCCTGGCAGTGCGTTCGTTCACGGCATTCTCCCCAAATGCCTGGCAAATGCGGCGACTTGACGCGGCAGCTGACAGGCCCACTTTAGTGTCATACAACAAACACACACGAACAAGCTGCTTCGATGCCTCCATTTCTCTTCGACACTGGACGATCTATGACTGCTGTGTGTGCGCAACGTGCCTGTATTAATCAGTCGATGGTCAGACTAACTCCCGATCGCTTGGCAGGCACGTGCGTCATTTAGTTTCCTCTCTGTGAGCGCATGATTAATGGAACGTCAAGAACGTTTTTGGTTACCTTGTAGTTCATAAGGTTCTTGACTCGCAGTACAGACTTATTGGCCAATCGAGATAAATCGTGTTGTATCGACCTAATACTTAGTAAATGTTTCAACCCACTCAACGTTATAGCTTTAGTAACTCAAGTTGGATGTAACAGATATAAGGTTGTGGTCTTTCGGTCCACAGAATTTCATCCTTTGATATCTAATGAAATAACATCATGGGCACCCGCAAAAGTTTTGTAAGGGGGCGGGGTCAAAATTTAAAAAGAAAATGTTGTCATTCGGGATATAAGATTGAAAATCGTGCGATGTCACGTTTATGGTTATCTTAAACTAGAAATATTCTCAGTGAAGCTGGTAGTACAAGCAAAATAGTAAAGAATACACATAAATATGAACGAATGAAATATACACAGAGAAATACGTATGTAGAAAGAGAGATAAGAGAATCAAGGAGAAAAAGAGAAATGGCAGTGAAAGAATCGACAATAGAGTAAGAAAAATAGGTTTTTAGAGAGGCAAGAAGGCGAAAATGTGGTGCAACAAGAATATTTTCATATTCCAGGAAGAGTGAAGTTGTCTTGTTCCTCTCCTCCCTCCTTGTGGGCAACTTTGAGTAGGACCCTAAACCACGCTCTGAGAACGACTGTTCTTGACGACCTATGCCCCCATATGACGGTCCATTTGGACTTTTCAATTACACGAGGTTGTCACTTAGCCCGATAAAAATTGCCGAAGACTGCCACAACGTCGTGCAAGCTGTTCACAGCTCGGGATGACTAGCGCGGAGTCACATGGCCGCAGACCACGTGCTCACTGGTTTGCCTTCATCGCGAGTCGCTCAATAAATAAACGCATGCTCTCTCAAGTCATCTGGGCCGGTGCAGGACGTGGCAGTAACAGGGGTCAGGCAGTGTTTTATTATTTGAACTACTACTATTGACCATTTCGACAAGCACGGGGACAGTTTTACTATCAATAAGCATTTCTGCGATTACACATGCCGTGCTTTTACTGGGTCTTTATTCCTTTCTAAAGGTTGAGGCTAATGTCGGTACGAAGGTTATCCATTTTGAAAGGGGTGTTGTAATTTTTTGTTAACATGATTATTGTAAGGACGTCATATGATAGGAAACACGTTGCTCATATCATCGCTAATAGTTTTTTGATGAATTATCAACTGGGACAATGTATAATAAAACAATAAATTATAATTATTAATAATATAATTATTATTAGTAAAATATTACATTTCCTCCATCACGCAAATATATTATTCTAAGAAGGTGCCCACATATGATTATTTTTACATAGTAAATCAAAGGTTCCTGTAGGGGCTAATCAATCACAAGGACTTTCAGAGCATACAGTGGTCTTAACACAAAATTACTTTTTGACAGAAATCGTGACGTCATGTTGCAGTGAATATATTGTTTTAAAACGTTCTGCGACAAACTTGCGTTTGGTTCATTGTAACTGTGTTGTCAGCATAAATGGTGGCAACGCAGTATTCCTCACAAATGATGTAAGACACACTCAATTCACCCCTCCCCCCACACACTTGGTGTTTCCGGAAGGAAATAGTGTAACACTACACCAAAGTTGGTGGTCCATTTTAATACCGGAAGGAGTGTTCAATTACACAAATTCTGAGTATTTGCAACACCACACTATTTTGCACTAACTTTTTGTGTATTTTAGTATTCCTGCTTGTCAGTACCTATAGTTTTGCATTAACCACACATTGAATGTATTCCTCGCAAGCGATAGTAGGCTGCAACCTATCTAGTTTTCAATGTTTTCTCAGAAATATGTAACTATAAATAACACCAGTAACTTTTTAAATGATCTGTTTCACCCCAGAGGGTAAATGATGCGTTTGTCGATTACAGTGTAGATGGTTGGAAACTCCAATGAACTGTTTCCCTGAGGCAACCGGAAATCGAATTCAAGCCCTCCATTTGCGGTTGATGGGTTCCAAAGAACGAGCATGCGTTTCTGTGCAAGAAACTCGAGGTCTCTGATTTGATAGTAAACTCACAATCAGAAATTGAGTCTCGCGACAGTACAAAAGCTGTTTTCGAAGTGCAAGTGGAATGCTGCACGGTAACAAATGCAGCGGTCTCAAACTCAAGTGCTAGAAAACCAGTGCTTCTGGAGTTTTTTCTTTCTAAGAACTCTTTTAAAGCAACTTAACAACATTAAAAAATGCACGTGGGCAAACTGCCCTTGCTTGCTGTTATGGATGATACCGAGAGCGAGTCTGACTTCTAATAATCGTTGACGAGACCGATATCTAGTGTTAGAGACTCTCGGCATGATATTGAAAAATGTATCTAAACTAATTTTGCTACTACTTCGGACAAACAATATGTTTATAGTAATTTATAGTACATCCATTTGTATCAATGTGCTACGTGGTTACAAATATATTCAGGCTATTTCTTTTTAGGGATTGTAGCGTCGAAGCGAGGCGTAAAAAAGAAACGCAAGCAAAGTTGTTAGTCTTAATGACTTCTATAGACAGTGAATTTTGTGTGTTAACTCAATAACGAGACGAGCATTTTCAACTCGAGACAAGACTGACTGAGACGGTGCCAAATATCGTCTACTCTCGATCCCATCCCTGCTTGCTGAGTTGCACTTGTATCTTTAGTAATTATAAATGAAAATAGGCGAATCCTAAACGGGACACTCTGTATACATGTTCCCATCTTTGCAATTGGCTAATATTACCTAGTACAGACGACCGAGGAAATTTCTTGATTAGCGCCGACGTTTGCTTCTTGTCAATGTGGCTAGCTTTTTACCTCTTTTTTTTTTTATTTATTTTAGCCTAGCATTTGGCCTCCGTTGCGTAAAGATTTTTCTAAAAGAAATGGGCGTGGGAGCCTCAGTGATGTGGAACGCGTGCCTAATATTACTGGGTCGCGCATGCAAGCTCTTGCCAGCGTCTCCTGGCGGTGTAGATCTGATTATAATGTAATGCGATGCAAATTTTCAGCAGACTAGAAGCAGATTAACGATTTCTGGGTTGGGGCGGATGCTTTTTTCATGAACGTGTAATGTTTGTTTAGACATCTCTATGGGCGATCTTATTTACTTATTATTACGAAGCAACCTTCGTTAATGGACGTACGTGTTCTTATGGCCGTATTACTCGTGTGGTGGTGGAAACAAATTCTTCCCCCATAGGCCCCTATGGGGGTAGAAACCCCTATCTGATTGCCGGATGGAAAGATGATCATGTAGGTGAATCTGCTCAGAAGCCAACAACCGATAGATTGCACTTGAAAATCAAATTTGTTTGAATACTGTATCGTCTTGTTGAAAATTGATACGCGTAATAGGTGTTGGGTTACTCCGGTCAGAGTGATGCACTGTTCAGGTGCTATTGGTGTCTTGCCAACAGGTTCAAGTTACAGTCCATAAAATCGCGCGGAATGGTTGTACGTGTAATGCGGCCATTTGTAATGTTAAATATGAAGGATACGAAAAATGAGAATCATACTATGGTGTCACCTCGAAGGTTCGTAAAAGCAGTTTAAAAATTAACAATGTGATATTACAAGCGTAAGAAACCGAACTATTCTTGTGCATTACACTGGGCCATCACGGCACATATATTAGGAAGTGGAGGTAATGGGCCCTCTCGGCGACAGTGGAAGGGATGTGATCATCACCACACTTAGGCCACCTGGAACCTAATTCTGAAAATCTGTCGAAATTCTTTCCGAGAGGACACCCTCATGTCTTTTCTCGACTTCGTTTCTAGGTTGAGCTTACTCGGATTCGGGGTGTAGTGCGAATTCAAGGTTCCTGGGTTCGAATCACCGACCAAGGCACAAATTGTGGTGTCTCGATTCACCTATAGAAGTAGGAAAGGAGCGTTAAATGTACTAAAATGTAGCACAATAAACCTAAGCTTAATGGTTATATTTGAAATGAATGATCGAATGAATATTCAATTGCACTGCACGTTCCTGGAATAAGCTTCAGAGGCCCGATTACGCGACCTCCGATAACGTAGTGGCTAACACTGTCGCCTTGTAATCAAGGAATCTGGTTAAATTGCCGGTGGCTGCACACTGTACAATGGTCCGGATAAGGAGAAATTTGTACTCGACATAACAAAAACCGATGATTGAATATGTGGCCAACTCTTTTTCTTTATTTTTCACATTTCATATTGGCGATATACTAAATTGCATAGTTATGTTTTTAAATTTTACACACGTCGTCCAAGGAAAATCTTTGAAAGTTAAAAAGGCATTAAGTTTGAGTTGTGATCTCATTTTTTTTTAATTTCAAAACTTTTCCAACCATTTATTCTTCGGAGTAGGCCGTAGAAGACGAAAAGAAATGAAGTTCACACGTGATTCTTGCATTTTATAATCAGTTGGAATAGTAATTAACTGAACTATATTTCTGTTATCGACTATCAAAGTAATTGAAACGAACAATGTCAAATTTCCAGTCCTGCCTCCCCTCCGCATGACTCCAGGCCATCGGTATTGAAATAAACGATGCTGCCTGTCACGGGGTTGCACTGTGAGCGTTTCCAAGTGCGATCGAAAGGGGACTAAAGAGTGGGAACTTTCTCTACCAGAAAATTCTCCTCTTTTCTGGCGTAATTGCCTTTGCATGGCTAGTCCCACGACCACGTAGAATGCGCCGTGAAGAGCTTCGGGGTGAGTCATCACAGATAGGTGTCGGTTCCCATTGAAACGAGAGTTCTGGTCTGCCGCCGGTGTGGGGGTTCATTAAACACGGGGAGGATAGGTAGCATGCCGCTCTTTCTGATCCTGGTTCACAATCTAAATTGGAAAAGCATTAAGTGACGTGTCTCCACGCCTGCCCAAGCCTTAGATATGGCTTAACGCTCCGAGTGACCTTTTAACTGCGTATTAAGCCTTTGCAGCCAGCGATCACGGGTTCGATCATCGGTGGGAGCTGCTGTAATCGGTGTTAACTCAACATTGTGAGAACGATTGTTGAACTTGTCCAAAAAAGATATTTGCAATGGCAGTAGTATCGACGATGAGATTCGAAACGCTGACCCTTCATCGCCCAAGGAAAATCCACTTGACAAGTGCTGTTGTGCCATTTCCCATAATTATTTTACCAATTTTATACTTCAAAAAATATGTAATTCAATTTTGCAAGGGGACTAAAACTTTCTCAAATGTGTAGGGTCAGTGAAGCCGATTGTGCGTTTCTTGCTGGCCATACTCACAACCAATGATAAAACCCCAAAATAAAATTAGAAATTGTATAACTACTAAAGCGGACCACGTAAGACGTCTTGGCGGGCCGTAGTTTGGACGTGGCCTGTATTATGGAAATAGAATGAAAGGTCGTGCCCATTTTTTATTAAGTAAATAACTGTACATGCTTATTTATTTTGTACCAAAACTCACTGGAATTATCTGCTCATGCAGTACCATCGACTTTCTGAACGAGGCCAAGGGCATTCAGTGGTCGACTCGTGACCTTATCACCGTATGTCCGTGGTTCGAGTCCCGGTAAGGATGCCCCTTTCTGAATCTCTCTTCATCAGTTTCATCTAATTACTGCCCATCGTCGCACTTAGAGAGGCAGAAAAGCCACGTAAAATTAGATATAAAACACATTCCGAATGACACGTTTGATGTCGGATTGGTAACTTGTCTAACATCTCTAGTGTGTATTAACTCAATAAAAAATACGTGATTTAATGTAAGTTCGTTTCTGCACACGTTATGGAGAAGATAAATTCTTTATACACGCAGTGTAAAATCGGTATGTTTTACCTGCTCTCTATAGCAGGCGAACTCTAGCTCGTGACCCTTCCACTTTGTTATTCTACAGGGCGTTTATCCTAAATGTATACTGTTAACAAATTGTAAATATTCAATTATTTCTCAATACCGGTAATTTATGTTGTATTGATCGTGGGTAGTGGCATCAGGTACAGAAGTGGTTCTTTGCAGACTGTGAACTTGTGTCAGTCGGTTATATCTACTAAAATAGATAAGTGAAAGTGACTGGCATAAACAAGCGTCTGCCAATGTTCGCGTTATCAGACCACGTTTGTGGTTTATGGTGCATTTAAGTACACAGGAACGCATTATTTTTGTGGAACATGATTTCAGGAGGGTATTCTAGGTACACTCATGTTCACAAATTCAATTATCTTTCAAATGTTAAACCCTATTAAATGCGCCACTTTATGTGAACATAAATGTGTAATGTCAATACACAGTACAGTCGCGAACATACCTCAGTTATAACAAGCCCTTGATTACCTGATAAGTTTGTAAAAATTCCTCTATGGCCGTCAAATGTAGGGCAGGAAGTGGCGCCCTGGCTATAGGACTGCTGGTTTTGGAAGACACACTGGATGCAAATGCCAGTCACCCAGTTCCTAACCCTACAGGAAGAAGATAAGCGTTAATTCTTGTTCCAACAAGGTAGGACACGTTGCTGCGACCACTATAGCTTTTCTTTCAAAGAGATTTTTGCGAACAGAATTTCACTTCTTCGTGTCTAACGAGTCCAGGCTTCTTTGGAAGTTAATACAGAGTAGTGTGTACAAAATGAACCTTCCACAAAACAGAGGAAATGAAGAGAAACATCTCGCCCCTGTAATCCAGAATATAACTGAAGAAATACTTCAAAACGTGGCCAGTTATATGATGAAATATGTTCCAGGTATGTGTGCAGAACAGAATGGAGGTAATTTTCAGTGTTTGCTATCATTATAAAGTACCCCTAATCAAAATTCTCAATATTTATATCCACTGTACTTTTCACGTGAACAGTCATAATTAGATGTCGAATTTTTAGGTTCTAAAAAGTTGCTTTTAGATTCCTAAAATAGGCTCGCAAAATCCAGAAAACTTGAAATGGTGCAAAATTACTGAAAAACAACGATTAGCTAAAATCGTTAAAAACAAGATTTCAAAAGAACCAAATATTAATTTTTCTAACCAAATTTTCATTTGTATACATTTTCAAAAATATTCACAAATTATTGTAATACTGTGCTTGTTCTGTTAGCAAGAGTTACTTGTTGACATGGAAAAGAAATTACGTATCTATATTTTGCTGCACAATACATAAACTTTTTCATGTTATCACCAGTCAAACTCCTGTTCAGTCACTTGACATTGAGTGACATTGTATTCTACTTTTTAATTCAGGGTTCCAGCATCAGTAAGCATTTTCGAGAATTTTTCTGCTCGCTACGAGCACTATTTCAACTGAGTAATCATGAACTTGAGCCTAAATTCAAATATTGAAGATGCCAGGTAAGAGGATAATTGCATTTAATAATATTCTCTGATCTGCGGCGAAAAACAGCACATTTCGTGAACCTAGACTACTTTTGTATGTTTCTCATGCACGTACAGAAGTTAATTGAGTCTGAACCGATTGTTTAACATAAACACAGGAAGCAGCTTGTTTTGACATGCAGCAACTGCCTTGTTGGTTTCTATGAAATAACGTTTTGTACCCTTGTAACAGTGTCAGGGAAGTTTAATATTTTCATTATCGGGAGCTTTGATAATTGATATAAGTGATCAGGCATTTTAACTCCGGTCATGCCCGTTTGAAGTCAACTTGATGTTTTTACGATGGATGTATGGAAAGTAATGCCTCCAATTTTATAACCCGATGGATGGCAACACCGAATTGCTACAAGCACTCATTTTGACCGTTTTATTTATTATATTTCAGTGGGTTGTAAGCAGTTGTACGAAGATATAACTTCTTGAAATAGAGGCATGTGCAATGAACATTTATCTGTGCAGTTTAAGCAACATGCTGTGATTGAATTTCTCCTTGTTGGAGTATAATGTGTATGTGTATGTAATTGTGGCTGTGATGATATCGTATTTTCGACCACATTTTAACGCATCTGCATTTTATAATTGCTACTTGTAAAAATAATTGCGTTAGAGAGCCTATTCCTTCTAAATCCGCCACTGTAAATGAGAGAATAAAGGAAATATCTCTTTCTTGACTGCACACCATGTAATTACGTAGCTAGGTGCAGAATAGGAACTTCAAAGCTGAAAATGGACTATAACTGAAAAAACGTTGACTACAAATGGCAAAAATGGGCCAAAATTTTCTCAGCCCCAAAGAAATCTGGGAAAATCCATCCAGTGAATCCATCTCTAGTAATGAGACAACATGCATGTCAATACACTTGCACAGACGTTTTGAAACCGATCGTTGCGCAATCATTGGTGTCATATTTTCCGCTTACTGCTGAAATGAAGCGTTATTGTTCATCAAATGCCACAGGCCCTAAAAATAGAACCGGCACAATGCTTAACTGGCGTAGTCCAGTCACGTGCCCCATTGATAGTCCTCGGCCGTAAACATATTAAACAATGAATGAGCCGCTTCATTGGTTGCTAATGAGAAGATATCTGATAGTAGGGCAGTAGTTTTCGACCATGTTTGGGTGTGTTATTTCCGCGATACTAATAGCCGTTGAATCTGTGGACTAACGTGTTGAAATATGAAAGTTCCCTAAACTTGAATGGGAACAGATTGGTCGTACAGACGCTGTACTAACGGGAGTTCCTTTCTCTATTTAATATGTTTTTAAGTTAATTTTTTCATTTTCCTAATCTTTCCTTTCCTTCGTGCATTCAATCATTTTAGTGAAGGTGGAACATTTTCTAATCCAGTTGTACCTTGTAATCAAGGGGTCCCGGGTTCGATGCCCGTTGGAGGCACATAGTGGTTCGGAGTGCCTAGGCACCTATATTAATTTTACAAAATCTTATCAGTCAAATCATGTCAATTTATTTCCATACCTTTTTAGTAAGTTTTCGTCGTGTTCCGTGTATTTTTTTAAAATATAAATTCAGGCCAACCTCTCTTTTGCACATCCCCTTTTTAACCCCAGGTATGTTTGTAGGTTTCCCAAAAACATCCGACGGAAGCAAATAACCTTTATGGGGTGCACCTATCATTTCTCTCTCTCTCTCTCTCTCTCACACACACACACACACACACACACACACACACACACACACACACACACACACACACACACACACACACTCACTCACTCACTCACTCACTCACTCACTCACTCACTCACTCTCTCTCTCTCTCTCTCTCTCTCTCTCTCTCTCTCTCTCTCTCTCTCTCTCTCTCTCTCTCTCTCTCTCTCTCTCTCTCTCTCTCTCTCTCTCTCTCTCTCTCTCTCTCTCTCTCTCTCTCTCTCTCTCTCTCTCTCTCTCACGATTTCAGTTTATATGTCTAAAGTTACACTTGCACCATCGACATGTAATGTGATACCGCATTGTGAAACTGCTAAGGGTCACAAGGAACTTTAGTCAAACAGAAGACCCTTAATATATACAATGTAATCCATTATTCTTCGTGGCACTGAAGAAATCTCGCATCATAAACTTGGTGACAAAAGATTTTCCGTGTTTGAGGTTGTAAAACTTGAACGTAAATATGAAGGTGTATTCATGTTTAAAACTGGGGGGGGGGGGGGTAGAAACACTTTGTTTTTGTTTCAAGTCCACTTTATGCACAGATAAATTGGACTGGAGCTACAGTTTAAAGTGGTATCCGAACCACTATGTGCCTCCACCGGGTACCGAATCCGGGATCCTTTGATTACAAGGCGACGACGTTACCACTACGCCATCGGGGAGCCCCGGTAGAGACACTTGTGGCAGATGTTGTCATCTGGTGAATAGGGCATGAAAGTAATACCAGTTTACTACTATTCGTTTATCACAATTGTTATTATTATACAAACTGTTCTATGATAAATAACAATTGTTGGAACAGTTGTATTATTTATTATATAGACAAAGAAGGCAAACACTGTTTTCGGCAATCTAATCTCTTCTATGATAATAATAATAATAATAATAATAATAATAATACTTCGTCGGTTTATATCAACGACCTATTCCATCCCAAGTCCTACCGGTACAAAAATTCCTCGTGGCGCTCATGTCTTAAAGGGACATTCCACTTCCTGGTAAATATTATTTTAGTCCCCTTCCTCCCCAAGAATTTTGCGAACTCCTTGTTATTTGTGCACACACCCTTCCCCCTCTACTCACTCTCACCCACTCACTCACCCACACTCACTCACTCACTCACTCACTCACTCACTCACTCACTCACTCACACACACACACACACACACACACACACACACACCCACACACCCACACACAACACAACACTTTCGACATTCTCCCAGATCTGTTAATAATTCCGAAAAATTGATAAGCAGAATGTTAGGTTGTTTTCTATTTGTCAAATTTTAGCTTAGTAGTTCCGGAGATATTTCATGACCACCATGCTTAGCGTCCTTGTAGTTGTAACACTTTGCTGTTGCGAGAGATGAATTATAATTGAAAGTGCAGGCAGCGTCAGGCGAGCTTCCTGGGAGCATCCTTTTCAAACTGTTCCTTTGATGGGCAGCGGTCCACGCCTGGTAGATGTTGAGAGTGCTGGCGATCGATGCTCCATTGACGTCAGGTGAGCGCTGGAAGAGAGGGACCATGACCGGCCTGCCCCATCACCTGATTGACCAGCTGGGCGGCAAACGCTTCTCACGGAGCTGATGAATTCCGTTACTACGTCCCCGGTAGGAAACAGCTTGAAGGTGCAGCATCACTTACTTTACGTGGAACGAGCCGATTGTCCGCCGCACCTTATTTAATCACGGAATCCGTCGCGGTAAATATTATCGGGTGCAGAGCGTACCAAAGACTAGCTACTTTAATTTACTGAAGGATTCTTGCAGGCGTGTCTCGTCCCGTCTCGTGAAAAAATAAGGAAGCCTGTCTTGTTATCCGCATTATCTCCATATAACACATCTCGATAAAATGCAAAACTTTAAAAAATCTTAACATTCTAATTTCATAAAATCACGTGAAGGTACAGTACCGTGAACTTATGCCTTTCACAACCCCATTGACTTTCAATATGAATTATAATTACTAAGGCAAGGCATTTGATGATTTTGCACATTTTAAAAAGGCAGCTTGTTTGGACTTCCTTCTTTTACATTTTTCCTTATTTTTAGGTCATTTTTGAATAGTTTTCTGGAAAGCAATACATTTTCGTTATATTTTTGAGATTTTTATTATTAAATAGTTCGGCTTCCTAATCCTTGTTCATACAAGCAAGATATTTCCATAAAACAAATTAGGCCTACAGCAATAGCTCCTACCCATGGACGTCCGCAGGATTCTTTTTCCAGGGAGGGGCAAACGAGACATACCCCCCATTATAGTTCTGCCACCTCAGAAAGCACTTATTCAGATTGAAGCTGTCATGTTCCTGCAACATCCTTGCCTTCCAAATTAACATAAATTACTGTGAATGAAATGAAATATATGTGTGTAATAGGTTTATGGTAACAGCCATTTTCCAGGGGAAAAGAGCCCCCCCTCCTTAAGTTCCCTTCCGGACGCCCGTGCTCGTACCCCCTACTTTTCAAGTCTTGCCAGCTGAAAAAATCTTGCAGACGGAACTCCAGGAGATATTGCTGCTTGCTTGCAGTATTGTTTCAGCGGAATTAGAAATATGTACTAGCAGACAAGAAGTGAATCTCCATTTTTTTTTGCTCATTTTAATTTAGATTTATTGTGGAAGCGAATGTGTGATTTCAATAACAATATAGGATATTTTTTTTTTACGAATTAATTTTACATTGCATATATTTGGCGGTTCTACTACGTATAAGCAGTGTTTTTGTTACGGGGTTGTCTAAGGGGCATTACTCCCATTCCCGAACGAGTTAAGTTCAATTAGAACTGATTGCTGATATCCACTAATAATAGGGAAACGTTTTAAAAAATGTTTCCTATCCACAATTGTTCTCATAGCCTGCCAGGAAATAGTGAGTGAGGGTCGCTAATGTTAGTCATATTTATTTCATCCAAAAATGCTACATATAAAATGTCTATTATGGTTAAAAGTTAGCTTAATTGCCTGTGTAGCTTAACTGCCTTTGGTTGTCATACACCTCGGTCAAGTTTTTTGATCATATAGAAGCTTCATTACGGGACAATTGAATTTTTGCCGCCATCTTGAAAAACTGACCCCCCACAAAAGCGCAGTCATTTGATGATCCCCACCCAAGGTGATGTCTCAGGCAGAAGTGTGCCACAAGATTAAAATGCAATGTCAATACAAATTCATGTGGACTTTTTTGTCAGCGACAGGGCTAAGTTGTTGCTGATGCCCTTACCCACAGATTATATTTTGTCTTTTGCTTAAGGTCTGTAACCTTGGTGTGCTGCGACGAACTTAGGGAAATCAAATTCCCTTCAACCGTGCTGATTCATGTAAGTTCAGAAGCTTCCCCGTGTGCGTCTCTGGATGCATTTTTTAGAGGATAAACCAGACACCCTGTCTGTCATGAACACTTAGCGGGCTTCTTAAGTCAATTAAGTGTGTTTTCGTGCAGCATTCGTCAAGGTAGGTTCCTACTTTGTTACAGTAAACCCAATCAAATGCCGTATTGAAGTTTCTGTAAAGGCTAAAGGCGTGGAGTGACGTCAAATTCTGACTCTCCTGGAAGACTGATTATTGACTTCTGGAAGCCAGATTATGCCCATTGAAGTGAGAAATTGTTTGCTGTCGTTGTTTTGTTCAGAAGGCGCATGAACGTGGCGTTCGAAAACCCTGAAGGCGTCGATACGGATTCTTCCTTTGTGAACTTCCTCCCTTTGGGAAAGTTAATGATCTTTACAGTAGTATGAATGGTGGTCGTTTTTGAAAAATCTCTTTCTTGGTTCGACATCGGAATAAGTTGTTCGCTTCATTATTTCCCTTTATACATAGTAAGTGCTGAGAGTTTGTAATTTTAGAGTTTATATTATTTTTGTATTTTTGTAACTGTTCCCATCCGAAGGGTTCTGGAACATGTGGGAGAATTAACACCCATGAATTGCAAAACACTATTGACCATTATCTTTCAGGTAATGCATTAGAGCATACACACACACATATAAAATCGTGTGTGCATGTCCGCAGGTATCAAATCAGGAGAATAGGAGGAGAGGAGCTGGTGTACAACAGTTGTGTTATGCATTTTGAGGCCTTGGAAAATTGCCACAAGCACGAAACGCTACATCACTTGAAAGTTCGTATACTGGTAATGAATCAACGAATAAATTAGAATATTACTACTGCAGTGGAACCACGGGCAAAAGAGCCTGCGCAGACCCGCGACTCCTGTGTATCGTACTCCCGCGTGGAGGAGAGTGGTAGGTAGAGAGAGCATGCTTCCTTATGGCCAAAGTTGAAATGATGGAGGGGAAGGTGCGCGGAGACTTTTGGCCGAAGGTTCTTATCCTTGTGATCGCTCTATACCACAAGGATTCCAGTACGCAAGTAGCGGAATTTTTACAGGGTGGGCCAAAAGTCGTAGGACAGTCTAATAAAATTAAAAAATACGCGACAGACAGGAATGAAATGTCCTTACACATGTTATAGGCGAGGGGGAAAATGTCATAGACCATACCGCGTTTCCGGCGGCCATCTTGGATTCAACTTCAAAATTTCAAATGGGAAATGGGGTGATATATATCAAATCAGGCTAGAATTTCACGAAAATGCAATGAAGGTTTTTTCGACGTATTTTCAACCAGTAAAAAGTTATGACTAAATTATTGTACCAAATTGCTCCTTTTCGAGGTGTCAGAAATTAATATTAAAATGTCTTTAGCGCGTTAGTAACGCATCGAGATCAAAGTGATGTCTAGGGAGAGAAGTTCGCATGCCATTGCACAAGATTTTAATCTGATACATCCGTAATGAGTGCCGCTCATTACGAATGGTTGTCTCGAACAATTACAGAGTGACGCTTCCATTGAATGAAAAGTCCTTCACAGTGACGAGGCTAATGTTTCTCTTCATGGTGAAGTTAATATACAGAATATGCGACACTTGTCATCTGGTAACTGACTTTGGACAGAAGCTGTCTCATAACGTTTCTATAGTGTGCTGGTGTTCCGCCCTACTGTAAAATAAACTGTAAAAAGTACCTTCTTCCGTCAGTAAGGATGATAAAACCTGTTCACTTAACAAATTCATGTAGCCCTAAGCATTTAAGGTTGCGTCGAAGGAAAATGGACTAACCAATCGTGTTCCCCACAGCAAGCCACACCATTAACTTACCAGCACTAACCATTCGGCTGTGATCTGTCCAAAATGGGTTTTCAGATAAAATGCGTCGAATATTCTGTTATGGACTTCTTATGAACAGAAACATTAGCCTCGTCACTGTGAAGGACTTTTCATTCAATGGGAGCGTCACACTAATTGTTCGAGACAAGCATTCGTAATGCGCAGCACTTCGTGGATGTATCAGATTAAAATCGTGTGCAATGCCATGCGAACTTCTCTCCCTAGAAGTCACTTTGATCTCGATGTGTAACTGACGCGCTAAAGACATTTTAATGTTAATTTCTGACACCTCGAAAAGGAGCAAATTGGTACAAGAATTCAGTCATAACTTTTTACTGCTTGAAATTACGTCGAAAAACCTTCACCATTGCATTGCTCGTGAAATTCTAGCCTGATTTGATATATCATATCACCCCCTTCCCATTTGAAATTTTGAAGTTGAATCCAAGATGGCCGCCGGAAACGCGTTATGGTCTATGACATTTTCTCCCTCGCCTATAACATGTGTAAGGACATTTCATTCCTGTCTGTCGCGTATGTTTTATTTTATTCGACTGTCCTATGACTTTGGGCCCACCCTGTAGTATCGATACATTGACGCCATATTTCGAAAATTCTGTTAATTTTCAGACAGGTGACGGACAAAGATTGTGTTGTAGTTTTGGTCTCACCCATAAGTCCATATCATACGTATTTATATATTTGGATATTTTACACTCGTTCAACGTCGTTGTTCTGTCCTGAATTCTGCACATAACTTCTCGGGTTTGCGGCCACTCATCAATGTGTCGGTTTTCGCTTCAAACAGTATGCCCATTCCCAATTTATTTGTCGATAAATTCAGTGCTATCAAACATTTAGTAATTTGGCTCTGCAGTCAAGTGCACTGCAGTAAGAACCAAATGGCACTCGGAGATGTAACAAGACTACACTGTACTTGTCAGTAATTGAAATTAAGTTTCGGAGTTATTTCCCGAAATCTAACGGGAGTCCGTAATAATATCCAGCATAGGTAATAGTCGCATGATTTCAACACTGTACAACTCATTAATCAGTTTCCAAGTACAAACGGAACGTCAAAGAATTATGATCCATTTCTGTTATTTGTATAGCTCGACCACAAGGAAAAAAACCTTCCCTCAAAAGCGTTCGCGCATTTTCCCTGCCGTTATCGGTCCTCGGGGCAGTGTTGCCAGGTCAGACGTGAAAAAATCGGAAGATTGTTCCTTGGGAAACCAGAAGATCTGCTACAAAATCCGATGATCTAATAGCAGCGGATGAACGACCTTCTCGGGGGCGGCATAGGCGTGCGCACTGGGGGGGCAAGAGGATGTCTGCAGATTTTTTTCCAGCGAGGGGGAAACAATGTATTTTTATCAGGCGGGTAAACGAGGCATATTACCCCGTAATAATGTTGCCCTCTCAGAAAACACCACTTGAGTTTGAAATTATCACGTTCCTACATCCCTATTATAATAATGGATGTAAATTACTGTAACTGAAATCAACTCATACGTCTGAAATAATAAGTACTTTTATGTCAACATTCATTTTCCAGAAGGGGAGCGGGTGGCGACCATCCTTGCACTTCCTTCTGGACGTCCATGCCGCTTTATAATTTTGTAGAAAATTAAGTATTTAAGTATAGAATAGTATATTAAGGATATAAAATTAAGTATTTTCAAGCCGATGAAAGTTCCAAGCAACTACGGGGGAGGGGGTGCATTATTTCCTTTGTAATTGAACTATGCCGCTTCGTTCTCTAGCAAATTTCTTGTAATTAACACATGCTTTATTTGTCTGTTATGCTGCCTCTATGTTGCTGCATTTAATATATAATAGACACACACACACACACACATACATATATAAAATAATTTGCCCACGCTACGAAGTCAGTGTTCCTACCTAGTAAGGAAAGGACGTTTCACTGTGTTTGTGTCACTTCATTCATTTCATCAGTTTTTCATTCATCCTTGTTGTCGTACTTACCCGTAGAGGCACAAAAGCGACGTAAAATAACTAAAATGGAAATAGATTTTCCGGTGGGATAAAATACAACCATCTAAAAATAGTAATGTACATGGACGTCCGCAAGATTTTTTCCAGGCAGGAGCAAGGAAGGCACATTTTCTCCAATAATAGGGTTGTTCCCTCAAAAAACATTGCTTAAATTTCAATGTATCATATTCATGCAATAATTAACACACATTATTGCAGCTGAAATGAAATTATATGTGAAAAATATATAATTTTTGGTTGACTTTCATTTTCCAGGGGGGCCACGCCCCCCCTTCCGGACGCCCATGGTAATGTAGTAATAGTAATAAAATAATAATAATGTCCTAGCACATCGTTTGGCATAATTTCACAGTTCAAACAGCACTTTTCATGGCTGAGTGGAGTTCCACTCTCCCCTCCATGTTCAAGTAAGGTGACCAGGAAACTTGTTTTTGAGCAGGCCGTCGGAGGTGCCATAGCAATAGTTTATTATGGAATCCTACCTAGAAATCAATAGGTCTGGCAACACTGACGTTGACCGCTCTGAAGGCTCCTTCTTCCTGTCTTTTTCCCCCACCCGCCAGCGCGATGGGGTCTGCGCAGGTTTCTTTCCTTGTGGTTCCACTATACTAAGAAAGTCAGGCTTTTGAGGATGACTCTCCCACGCCATTGGACAGAGGAAAATAAACTGTTGATCTCTAGATGGAGGTAGAAGTTTTTGCGCTTGTGGCACCATTTATGCCTTTCGACGTTATCCATTGTAAAAAGCTATTTGGCTTTTTCAGCTCTGCCGCAGACCCAACAATTGTTCAATCTAATTGTCGTAACGGACGCTGGATGTTTCGTACATTATCATCATTTTGATGCTGTAATTTTACGGTTCTTGGGCACAGTCTTCCTAATGGCCCTCTTATCCTTACCGATTAGTTTTTTTAATTTTTTTATCCCATCAATGTTTAGCAGTAATAGTACCGTGGTTATATTCCAACCATAACCTTGGATTCGATAGGTTTTCAGCACTTCGTTACATATCAGAGCAGGGAGTACACACCATGCGGTTGCCAATACTTGCTAATTGCAGTGGATCGACAGTGTAACAAATAGAGAACAGTGATTTGGTTCTCTTTCAGGTATGCATACTAACAGGGTGGCATTTAATATTTCATCCGGAGGGGAGGGGGTGGCAGAAGGTTTTTCTTTCTTAATATTCCAAATTTGTACTTCTCCTGTTCACTATCCGCGATTTCATTGCTCTTGCACAGTCTAGAGAAAATTGCCATTCTCGAGGATGTATTGAAAGACGCTGAATTTCTTATACTGAATAAACAACCTAGCATCACGTGGTGCCTCGTGGTTTTTGCAATTGTACATGTTTTGTTTGCCAAAGAGGATCATAAATTGTGTGAATTTTAGACAGTTTCAATAATTCTATAACAATGGTATTTCTAATTGGATCTCGGGACATCCATTATACTTGGATAGTGCTTTACAAATTCAAGTATTTGAAGTCTGTAATTGATAGTAACTGAAAGCTTAGTCCTCAAAATTGGATTCAGTGGCAAGAAGTCAACACGAGTTGCGCGAAAATCACGAACTGCTCTATTAGGGACCACACAGAATTTAGAAGTAGCTGATGTTGAAATTATTCAAAAGAGCAAATAAAATGTTCCGAATATTAACAATATAAGTATCAAGAGAACCAAATATTACTGTATTAATTATTAATGCAATCTGAATTTCTTATAGAATATTCCTTCATTTCTGCATTTTTAATCATCTTGAAACGTCAACTTAGCTTTTCGAAAGTTTGATATTGAATGCGGAAATCCCTGTTTGGAATCCAGAATAACGCAGTACTTTTGGCTGTTCTCGTGCGTTTCATCTAATTGTCAATTGTCCTAATTTTCTCGCTTAAGCCAAAGAAGCACAAAAGTAACATAAGAGAACCGAAATACAATAAAATGCAATACAAATTATGTAAAGAAATTTAAATGAAATTGTTTATTATTGAATGATTCCATGTATCGAAAAGATAATGCGCTATATTTCATCGTGTTTATTAGCGTAAGAACTTTGTAGTCGTCAAAAGTGGCGAATTGATGTTGCCAAACTACAGTCCTTGCGAGGGCATTTCGCTGTGGCTAAGCCCGGTAACCCACCCCCTCCCCCACTGTCCATCACGTAAATAATAATCGAAGCAATTTGGTCGTTTGGTATCCCTGGTCTTGTTTCGATCTAATATAACAATGTTATCATATTAGCTTATGACCGAAACAAATAAAGCCTTTAGTCATGTACCTTCTGTTTTCAAGGAACGATCGATGAAGTGGTTCTGCTGAATTTTAGCCTCATAACTGTGTTTCGTGAAGCGAAGATACATGCGAACCTAACGTTTTATAGCTTCTTGAAGTATTTGCTGATTTCGGAGGTGAACTACATCGTTTGACATACGAATGAGAGAGAGAGAGCATGCATGTATAGTCACGGACACTTCTGGGTTGTAACAATCCCATTGACTTTTAATAGGATCATTACAACCCAGAAGTGTCCGTGACTGTACTGTATATGCTAATGTAAACGCGTGGCTCCGTTTACCTTTATACCAATGTCGTTTTAAGACATGGAAGTTTCATTTTGTTCATCAATTACCACTCACCATCATAATAGCGATTAATCGAGAGAGGTAAAAAGCGATGTGAGATTACCAAAATACAAATGCATTCACATCTACATTGCTATCGGAGAGATTTTAAAATATGAACTGCTATTTCTGTATGAAATTAGTTAAGTATCTCGGCTTTGTTTATACACGCCCTACTGAAGTTTCTTGAACCATTAAGTTGAAGTGTCACAATTTCGCACCGGGCATGCATTTATTTCAATATCGTCGGAATGGGCACGGCTATGAAAGAAAATCCACCCATAATTTGAGAGTATGAATTTCTCCCCATGTTGCAACTGGAATCTGTTTTTGAAGTTTATTATTAAGCTAGATACCGTGTTTGGAAATTATGATGAATAAGTATTTACATAATCCCATGTATTCCTTATGGAGAAACCACTTCAAATTCAAGTTACGGCTAAAGAAATTGTAGTTTCGACTCTTTCTAGCGAAAATATCATCTTCAATGGATCTTCTACCCGATCATATGCTTTTTCCGCCATCGGAAGTTTTAAATTCTCAAGAAAACGAATAAAATAATTTCCCCATAAGAGTCATGTATTTCTCCTTGCCTCCAACGGCCATTCTGGCAGTGTTGCCAAACCTGAAGCGCATAAAAGAGCTAAATTTCACCTTAAATTGAGCTAAAGTTGCAAGGAGCTATATTTAGAAAGGCTTGATAAAGTGCCTCCTAGGGTAATTTAGTTGTCAAGTGGGTGGGGGACGCTGCTATTACCGTTAACTTTAAGGTGATGACAACCTATTCTTAGTTTTCACCGTGTAGATCTGACGGCATCACCCATCTCAATAATCCACCGATAGTCGTATGAAATCGAAAATAAGGGATTATCGGATAACAATATTGCCATATTCACCTCAGCCATGGCGCTATATGAAAGTAGCTGGAAAAGTAAGAGGGGGTGGGGCGACGCAGCCAATATAACAATATCACGTCACGTGTAAAATGTATACTCATGGCAAAAGTTTGTCTACGTGGCCAGGGCTACTGATGGCATCATAGTGGGACAGGGGTTGGGTGCCACAGTTCACAGCGAAACGAGTGCACGAAAGAGCCAGATCTGGCTCCAAAAGAGCTAAGTTGGCAACAGTGCTCCCCAGCTGCCTGAGAGAGAAGGACCTAGGGGAAATTGTCCCTCTCCCCCTTAATGGTGATTGTGCACACACACATCAACCCCACAAAAGCAATTCCAAGGAAATAGTATTATCCAATTTTATTCAGTTGTGGTGCTAGCCTGTGTGTGTGTGTGTGCCTTGCACTCATACCGTAGCATTTGCATTGATAACACTGATCAACGCTTTTTATTGCCAACGAAATGAGAGTCATTTTATGGTATCTTTGCCATTGTAATTTCGAATATGATATTAGTTCTTTCTAGATTGGCTCTAGTTTTTGATTAATAGCTGTCCTTTAAAAATCATAAAAAAAGCATGAAATCTCATTGTTAATCACTCTTAATGATGAGAGAAACGGCGTTTGAGATTTTCTTGTGTGTGTAGGGTGTCGAAACAATCACGTTGAAGATCCCAACAATAATCTGCCACACTAGCGACGATTTGGTACCAAAACGTGGAGGGGCAGGTGCAAGGACAGTTTAGTCTTCCTTAGTAGACAGCAAGAAGTGGGTGGGAAATGTCCTCCACACCCCTCCTAATCGCCATTACTGATCATCTGCTATCTCGTATCTGTCCCATCTGCTTCGAAATATTTCCTCCATCTCCTTTATATTTTGGTGGGACCTCTCCCCTTGTTTTTCATTAAAATTACCAAGATTATCTGGAAAACTCATATTAATACCAAAATATTTGAAGTTTGTGAGCAAGTTTTGCACAAGTTCTTCATAGTTTTCGTGTTTGTGATTACCGAAGAAGTTCTTGACCACTAACACATAACTAAATCATGTAGAAGCTTCAATATCATTCCTAAAATTAGAGATTTGAATAATTAATGAGTTTACGAGTTTGATGCCCATGAAAGATCCCTATTTTTAGTTTCTCAATACTCAGACCATGAAAGAATCTATAGATGTAATGAAACACTCGCTACCTTTATCCAAGACTTGACAAACTACTTCAATATGCAAGATATGCTTCCTTTACAAAGTCAGTGATGGTTTTCTTTGTTTCTGCAAAGAATATTCACCACAAATGCAGCATAATCCGTCAGGATCATTTATGCGGCCTAAGCTGCCCTTGAAGAACTCATGTTTCGTTCCCCTCAACAATAGAAATAAAACTAAAAAATAAATCAAAGAAAGACGAACTTTTAATAAATATATTCTGTGCAATGGATGGACTAGAAAATATTTTTATACAATAAAATAAAAGCCATGCCCTATTCCATGACAACACCTAGAGCTCTTATTGAGATAAACTTAAATGAGATAAACTTAAAATCGAAAGATATCAAGTATCTCAAGAACTTGAGCCAACTTGGCAAAACTGTTGTTCATTTTAGATTGAGCACAACCAAAATACCATAAATTCGTTCAAAAATCTTTGGCAACTATTTTTTTTGTAGATCTGTGCAATATATTGATATTTAATGTGGATGTAAAAAACTATGTGTATGCAACTTTTACGTAACATGTTTCTTTGTTTCTTCTAGGAAAGAACTTGTACACCAACGAGCATGTGGCCATAAAATTGGTAAGTACTGGACATTCATTTTTCATATTAGCTAGAGCTAAATCAGATTCCAGTTGTATGTAACCAATACTAATATCTGTGTTTTCGATACCTAACTATTGTAGAAATGTAAAGTTCCATTGCAACTGAAACATCTTAGCCTACCAGCTTTTTTTATTGTAAAATATCCACAGTTTCACTGAAGATACTTTCCAATATCTGTATGAATTCAGGCCCAAATACTCTCGTGGGGTCGCCTTCCCGATGATGCAGTGGTAACGTCATTAATTCGAATCCCACTTTAGACTGTAGGTCCAGTCCCGATTAGCCTTTCTGTCCATAAAGTAAAATTAGAAAGTCGTCTATTTGAACCAGGCATAAAATATAAATACATTTTGTTCGTAGTTGTGTCCAAAAATAATTTTGTTTCACATAGAAAACCTGCTTTTTTACAGCTTAAGAAGTTTGTAAAATATGTTTGATCCCAGTCCATCGATGAAGGAATAAGAATTGTATCTGAAATTAAATTAAATTGACAATTGAAATGCCACCACCGCATCTTTTACCATTGGAGACGGTGCATTGGTTCATTTACGCTAACGTATACATCCGCGATCGAGATGGGCCCGCCTCCAAGCATGTTCCAGGTTCGATCAAAAAATTCACTCAGCCCGCCCTCCCGACTTAGGAATTTCTACTTCTAAAGCTGTATAGCTATGTTGGTCCACTTTGTTCTAGTGTATCCCTATAGAGTAACCAAGGGCCCTGCAGACCGTTGTATGTAACATTTTTGTAGTTTTATTTTTGCTCGTTTGTTTTCAACAATATTAAATAAACTTTATTCTCTTTAATAGAAAGTGCATTTGAACCTTTAAAACTTGTTTTTTAAAATATTAAAAGGAAAACAGAACGGTCTGAAAATTTATTTAAAATATGATTGTTTTGTCAAAATGCATGGGATCCGTAATAGCGAACTTAGTTGTTATTGAAATAACACAGTTTTAATTAACTTCTTGTCTAGGTAGGGAACGGATTTAATGTAAATACATATTTTTGTGATGCTAAAATCAACGTTATTTTGTATTTGAGAATCGTGGTATGTAAGCTCGAAAAAATGCTATTTTTATTTTTCCATGTTTTAACGTATATTAGATTTTAGCATATATTTGAGTTATATTACATATAATTTCCATATTTTCAAACATTTCCGACTTATGTTCCATATTCATGGTATTACTACAGTTTACATTCTTGTGTTAAACAAAAAACAACAAAAAAAAAACCCGAAGGATTTCCGTTCATCTGTATTCTGTTCGTTTTGTACTGTTTATTTTAAATCTTGTTAATGCATACGTTATTCTAACGTTCTTGTCCAGAATAGAGAATCCGAACTCAAGCTATCGCCGTTAAATCCATTGCATATTTTAAATACACTTCAATTACTTCATGCTACTTTGAACGCAGTTGCAGTCAATATAAATATGTCTTTAGGAACAACAGAAGGATGGATATTCACGTTCCTGCACTTAGGGAGTTTGGTAATCCATTGTTTTGGTAACAAATAATAAAGCACGTTTTGTATTCGAATTTGCATTAGAATTGATGTAATGTAAGGCTAATGCATTTTATTTTGCTGCGTGCGCCACCTGCTTAATGAAAATTTACCATTTTTCAGAATTGTAAGTCCATATTTATTCCATATTTTGATTAAAATAACTAAGTATATTTACACATCGTACACTTTTAGTACATAATAAATCCGTTCCCTGGCCAAAACAATTAAAAATCTCAAAATGACAAAAGTACCTCCCACCCCTTAGGCTAGGCTGATTCCTGACAGTGAATTGGGGAATACTGACTGACACAATATGGTGTTTAATACTAACGTTTATTTCATTACAGTTAATTATCTGAAGTAAATGCAGTGTGATAGAGACATGAAGGGTAGTTGCTTGAAATGGAATTCGCGCCGCCATGAACCGAGCTTTCGGTGTAGGTGTTTTGATTTCACATCTGAAGCAGAGTAACGTACTGCCATGGCATCAAGGCTCCCCGACACGCCACTTGAAATTACTCAGGAGCCCCCGAAGTAGGCCAATTTGTCACGCAACCGACTCTTGCTTTCGCAAGTGAGGAAGTGGGCAGATAAGGTCGTCCTTGCACATTTTCCCAAATATGAATCTTTAATATTCAAAATACTACCCTTCCCCCTCCCAGTCCGATGGCGGTTGCATATTCACTCGCCCTGAACTTCTCGAGGAGTTACGATGGAATATCCGCTTGCCGGTGTCGTAATCCATCAGTGTGCCACATTATAGACGATTATATGCATATACCATAAAAGTATTACGTGAACTAAACCCAGGTACATTTAAAATAATGTAACCAATTATTCTTAGGTTGGCACTAGAACAGTGTTCTTCATTAGAAGTGAGGAAATGGTGGCCAACTGAAGTTGTCAATAGAGCCCGGGTTTTATGCACTAAAAACTACTAAAATAGGCAATAATGTGTTCAAAATTGAAAAATAGCTACGTTATTACACTATAAAATAAAAAGTCATACAATAGCTATTTGCTTCTATTTCTGTGAATAATGATCAAATAACTTAAATTCAAAATCTCTCATTGGTGACTAATTTCATAACATGGCTTCCCGGCTTCGATTTCCGGTAAAGGCACATTGCTCAATGTTTCGGATCCCACTGTAAACTGTAGGTCTAATCCCGATTAGCCTGCCTGTGCATGAAGTGGACTTAAAAGAAGAATTCATAATCTGGCCTTGTCTCAAGGCGCTGGAGGATGAACCTTTTCTAGTGGCATTGGAGATGGCGTCAGACACACGATCGCCATTTACTCTTATGTCAACTGAAGATTTATTGTAAGTTCTATCCGTCGAGGGGAAGGATTATCTTTCGGTACCTCGTTTATCAGCAAATAGGAGCTCGTAAACAGGAGGGCACAAACACTCCTTTGAGGCAAATATATGCACCAATAGTCGAAACAGGCAATTTTAGATGCAATAGAATTTCCATATTGTGACAGTGGTAGTACCCTGCATCACAGTATGTACTGCAAGCCTACGAATCTGATCACGGAACAGAATAGGCATTTAGGCAACATCAGGATTCGACTTGTGAGGACTATGCAGTTCAGATCTTTAAAAACATGATGATAATACACTTAAAAGAGCTTGATTTTTTAATGCAGGAGCATGGACTAGATGTTTTCAGATTTAGCATTTATCGATTTCATAATTGTGTACTTCGGCAGCTTAATGGCTACAACAAGAGTAAATGCACACTGTTTGAAAAATGTGATAGAACAACCATAAAGAATACCTTAGCCGTATCGTCGCAACACCAATCAATATATGTTCCTAACACTGGCAAACATTGAAACATAACTTATCTACACTTTCCAGAATATTTTCGCTAACCAGAATGTTTAGTCGTGCAGGAAACACCTCAATGCGAAAATAAAGGCATATTCTAAATATGTAGTATTAATTGTAATTTTTCTTCTATGGGACACCCGGGGATAAAGGCGGACGCAGCGTGGTGCTGATCACATTACCACCTCTGTGGCCGAGATCGAGAATGATCGCATCCCGTGCTTTCGTTCATGGCAAGGTGCAATGCACAGGGCTTTGTCTTCACTATCCCAGAAATATGATTTTCTCAAATGCACTTTTGGCCTTCGAATCGCATCAGGGGAAATTAATTAAACGTTTTGCGCTTAAATATTAGATTTGGTTTCGTGGTATGTAATTGACAACAGACAATTGTTATTCATAGTAAAGAAGTGAAATTTCTCGCGTAGGCTTAGTAATACATGAAAGTGCTGCACACCTACGGATCTTGTGACGTCAACGATTCGCGTAGTTGATGATGCGTGTAGAAGTTGATAACCTTTGAGTGATTACTTTCTGTAATTGCTTTTTCGAATTGAGGTGCTCGTAATGTCTACAATAACGTGAGAGCATGCTTTAGCGATACGAGTAACGTACGTGTCTACTCTTTTCGTGTATACATTCATGTAAGGAATGTCTGTATTATATTTTTGCGGCAATATAATGCGTCCGTCACTCGCTCTTATCTTATACAGTTATGCGGTGGACTTTTAAATCGCAGCAGGAGTCTTCTTCCTACAGAAGGCCGAACTTTATATTGTGCTATTCTTACTGTGTTGCATTCCTCGTTTGCTATTTATTCTCTGTACCTTTAGCAATGCACATTTTCATCGATTTGGTTGTCATCGGCCTGCCATCCTGCATCGTGAGACGATCGATTTCCACATCTTTCTCTTGCTGTGTACACGTCTCAGAACATCTTAGTTTGTTACTCTTATCAGATTTATCTTCAACATTCTCCTGTAACACCGCATTTTGAAGGCTGCCAGTCTTTACCTTTAAGGTTTGACCCACTGCCCATATTTTGGAGCCATGTGTTCCTATTTTAGAATTGCATCCTTGTAGCAAATTCTCTGTTCCTGAAGTTAGTAATGTTTTTGTTCTTGTAGAAGCTTCATCTTCCATCAGCCGCTATTGTATTCCCAGGAATACAAAACTCTTCCATTATCATTGCTTTCTTCACATTTATTTTAATTTTATAACTACTGTGGGAGATTTCCATTTCGTTTATTATTTTGTTGAGACCTGTTTCTTCCTCACTTAAGAGTTCTATGCCATCCGCAAATCGGTTGAGGGAATTTGATCGAAATGATGTGAATCATAAAAACAAGAGAAGGGTAGTGGTTCATATGATTATGTTCAGTGTATCATGTCCCACAAACTGCAAGTTAGCCTATGTGCATAAAATGTATTTCGAAAATCTGTTACTCTGGGGTTATTGCCGAATATGACCGCCGGCGAGTGGAACCTGATCATTTTGCCGTTCAAAATATTCTGGGATTTGTGGTAGGCTTCAATTGATTGACTTAACTTGTCCTGAAGTTGTAGTAACCAGCAAAGGTCGACCAATTTCCCAATGTTCTCGGAAGCCATGAAATTCTGATCTTATAAACTTGATGGAAGAGTTACGTGTTGCCTTTTGTTTTAAATGGAGGACCATGGGCTTATTATTAATTACCATTTAAATCCGATTCCATTACACCAAATTCTATATTTCTAGCATTGGTAGTTTTCTAAAAAGACAAGTCGAGATAACTATCAGCATCTTATCAACATTTCACGACACACATATTTGTACATGCATTTTTACGGATAGTTCGTAATAATTGTTGTTAGGCGTATACATACTTCAATGAAGATAATAAATGTCCTTTTACACTAAGAAGTAACTCTTTCAGCCCACGAAATTATATATTTGTATGTGTAGTAGTTAATGAGAAATCAACAGATATCGAATGGTTAAACGTATATTGATCGGTAGGCTACGTCAATCACTCGCATCAAATTTTTGTTTGTAGTTGCAGTAGTTCATGAGACGCGGGAGAGGCGGACACGACCGTCGCACAAGAGTACTTTTTCAGCTTTGCTGATTAGCAGCTGATAATCTGTACAGAATCAATTGACTTGGATTCGAATCAGGTGCCTCTAACTTCGCAGCACCAGTCAGTTTGTTGGCATTGTGCTGACCACAATGGTTTTCACCGTGCTAAGACGAAGGAATGCTTAAATAATTGCAGATTATATGCATTTTATTTCTCAGTGTGTGCCCCTAATATCATAGAAATGTATGTTTTTCGTATACGTTAGTTGATCATCTGACTTTTTGGTATTTCGTCATATTTGGGCGAGTAAGGTGCCAGTTGTGGCGACTGAATTGGTATCCACTGGTCGCAAAATGGCGCCTGAAGTTCGAAATCTGATTCCGAACCCTTGTATAAACAGATAATCGCAAAGTGGATATTCTGAGGTTTTAAACCCGCGACCGAGCTCGAAGGTAAATTTTCGATCCGCTCGACGCACATGATTCGTTATTTTAACCCGCTTCCCTCTATCTACATTAATCGCAACGATTTGGACGAACGTTGCCTTGCTATATAATTTAGTGGCTCTAGTAACCTTCGCGATATAATTATACACGTAAATGCACATAATTTGAAAATTTTGCCAGCTGTGTATGTAGGCGTGTTCAACAAGTAACTCGCGTTTACTTATGGAAACTCGCAGGCGCTCCGTGCATCTCCCGGTTTTTTTATACACACTGCATCCCAAGGGCTCCTGCATCGCTTCCTCCCCCCTCCTTTTCGCCGTCTCATAACGCTACAGTAACGCTGCTCGCTCTAAGTTCCACGCGTACATACGAGAGCGCTCTTTCACAAATGAAGCGAGTTGCCCAGGCGTGACATATGGAGTCCGAACGGAAGAATGCAACTACTAACGCTAAAACGCTTTCTAAATTGTATGAGCGAACAAGATAACGCTTTAGGATACGAACGGGCCAGGGCTGAAAGAACACGCTTGCGTTGGTCGTGTCCGTATACCCGCCCGTCTATGTCAACTATATCTCAGAAATTGCTACAGCTATATATACAATTTGGTGGAATTAGACCTGAAAACCGACCTCAGTGGCGGAGGGGTTAGCACAGCGCACCAAGAATTACGGCCTGGAAATGTGTGATACGGTATTTGTGAACGTCCCTTCATCAATGTCATCGTGGATATATAACTCTTAAGAATCTCGCTAGTGACATAGTTAATTGGAATCACGCGCATCTTATGCATATGCGCAAGATTCCCGTGCAACAGCTGGTGTCGGTTAAGATGCTCGGCCTGTGCATGTGTGTTCCATGTCAATGTTCTATCATCCTCATCTTTGCGATTAGCCCAAAGTGGCAGAATAGCGACACTAAATAACAAAAATCGAATCAAATGATAGACCTGAAAGAAACGCAATCTTCTAATACTCTGTATAATGGGATATTTTTTCTATTGAACTGTTAATGGAGCCAGACATTTTAAAAATATATTAGTACCTCGATTTGGTTATTTTGGAAAGTACGATTGATGCAAGGATGAAATTTTGTGTAATGAAATAGGATGAAAATGCCAATTTATTATTACGGAAATTATCCTCACTAGCAGTTTGTTATAAAATATATAAACCAGTAAAGTGAAGATATGCCAGTTAGTACTCATGGAGCATATCGTGATTACATAGTACGAGTAAAAGCAGCTCCATCTTGTTCTAATATTACGCGATCATTGAGGAAGGCTAGAAGACGTCAAGTGACGTCAGAGATTCCTTTTTGTGCGTCAAAATTTCAGTTGTGGACGTAAAAGATGTCCCACATTACCGTGTCCATGTCATATTTTTTTTTTACCAATGCCTTCTGTGCTAATTTGATTTGACTTGTTTATTGAATTCAATGCATGATGAACGAACTTCTGCCATTTATATCCCTCTGGGGACTCATGTTTATAATTATTGGGAAGGGTGAAAGCATCCGCAGGGGTTGGTGTGATTCCCTTTATCTTCCTCACTGATTACATATGTCATCCGTTCATACACCCGATTGTCACAACGATCTCCAGGCATGTCATAATTAAAATGGATCGTGGTCTCCGAAATACGGGCACATTGCTAATTAAAACCCAATATTTTAAGCCAGTATGTTATATCAATGGAGCTTTACGCTATTCTTCATCCACTGTAAGAATAAAGTCGATGTAAACAATATAAGCGTGACTAGTCTTTTTTATTTTACGTCACTTTTCTGCCACTTTTGGCTAATTGCGACGATGAGGATGAGTGATGATTATATGAAATCGATGAAGGAACACTGCCCAGGCCGAGAATCTTAACCGATATCAGCTGTTGCACAGGAATCTTGCTCGTATACATACGAGTATGATACGCGCGATAAAGCCATACCACTTAACTGTGCCACTGGCGAGACGCTGCTTATGAATTATGCAGGGTGTCCCAAAAGTCTCCATATATAGAGAAAATCGACTTTACTCAGTTGTGCTACAGAATGTTCTCAATGTGCTGGCCATCAAGTCTCAGACACAAATGAACGCGTTTCGCCGAACATGTAGCAAGATGTCTGGCGTCTCACGAGTGCAGGCGTTGATGTTGCGAGATTTCAGATAAAGCATATCCCTGATTTTCTCCTGGTAGATGATGGACTTCAAATGTCCCCAAAGATAACAATCAAGGGGCATGAGGTCCGGAGACCAGGGCGGCCATTCCACAGGCAGTTGTTTCAAAATTGCGGCACTGCAGAAAAGGCGTGTGAATCATGCTCCGAGAAGGGGAGGGTGGAGCAGACGACTTTTCACCATGGCCCGAGCAGTGTTGCTCACCGTACGGTCAGGTCCTGACCCTACATGTACGGAAATTTCATTAGGTCAGTTTACCCCGACTTGAAAATTTGGTTAGGCCTAATTATGAAATTATTGTTATCATTAACGTATTGTTACGTATTATTATCTATTAAAGTAAGGATCTCATAAATGATACATACAATAAAATGAAATACGATCTCCCCTTGTCAAAAGACATTAATTATAAAGTCGGTCCCTTCTGAACAGCATTTGATGTTTGTGCTATGCTGAAGTTGAGAAATGTCAGAAGTATTTGTTATTTGATTACTTGTGGAGCAGTGAATGAGAACAGCTTTTGTACTTCACCAGCCGTTCATAAAATTCCCTGAAAAATCAGACACAACGCGAGATTTGTCTTTGGAGCTTGTTTCAAGACTCATTAATTTACGTACATTCTTGTTCCAAGTCCATATTGAAACTGCATGTACGCTTTTTGGGCATGCTCATGTACTTCTCTACAAATGACGGAACACACACAAAACAATAAAACTTTTCTTCTTTAACATGAAATGTACAAATATATACTTGGTTTTCAAGTTAACTCCTAGACTTTCATAAAACTGGACAAATAGCGTTTTTAAATAATATCGAGGTGACGACCGGGGCACGGCTATGAAACCAGGACTGTCCCGGTCAAAACGGGACGTAAGGTCACCCTAAATCTTGTCAAGAAAGGGTCTTCCCGATGGATCAGTGGTAGAGTCGTCGCCTTGTAGGGGTCCCGGTGCGAAACCCGGTGGAGGCACATAGTGGTTCGGATTCCACTTTAAACTGTAGGTCCAGTCCCGATTAGCCTATCTGTGCATGAAGTGGACTTGAAACAGCAATTTAATCAATAATAATCAATCTTGTCAAGAAAGACGCATTACCAGGACTTCAAAACATTCAAAGGCTTTGTGCAGGGAGTGTAAACATGAACGTCAACACAACAATCGACATAGAACAAAATACTTCCTCCTCCTCTCCCCAAGAAACGTTTTTTTTCCCTCCCAACTGTCGGGGCCGAAAAGATTGTGTTTCGTAACATCCATTCCTCAGAAAGAGAAGACGTGTCCTGCACAGTGGCGGCGATTGGGTTCTAAAACGGGGATGAGGGGTAGCAAGGAGAGTTTACTTTTCATTGAAAGTTTAGCTAAGTGCGGGGGCAAAAGTGGGAAGGCAACTACCCCCCCACTCGCCCCCCCCTCAATCGCCGACACTGGTCCTGCGAATCTTGCTTTCTCGTGTGTATTTTGTACTAGTAGTAGAAATCAGTTCAGATTCAGAAGACAGTTATTCTCGCCAGTCATCTTCCAGAAAGGTAAGAACAACAAATGCAATGAGACAGCAGAAATACGGGAAATCATGGGAAGATATTCCAGAATTCTTGTGTTCGGATGCTAGCAAGTCGGCAAGCGCGAAATGTAGAATTTGTAACGAGAAATTTGTTTCGGAGCCTACTTAAAAAAAAGTGAGAGTTGTAGATGCAGTTTGTCAACATTTTTGACTATATGACATGTTTCTTTCGCGATGAACTAGCATATAATGCTATACAATCCATTAATTTAATGCTAAAATGTACAACCAACATGGAAAACGGATGCGTGGGGGGGGGATATTTCCCCTAAGAAATTCTTAAACCAAACGTACGGCCTGGAGACAAAAATACGTTTCGTTTGCCATGTACGGTACGGACTTATCGTGTACAAAGTTGGCAACAGACGAATACGCTACTTCTCAACTCTTCATTCAACGCGACACAGGAAAGATGCACAACCTATCACCCAACTAAAGTGAGAGTTGAGTCTGAGTAGATATGGCCAATGGTTCGGGAACTGCATTTAGCCCATCACGCACGCGCAAGAAACATCAATTGCGTATTTCCGTATGTATGGAGACTTTTGAGACATCCTGTATATCCATGGACGGGTTAAGAATTAACCAATAGGCAAACAACTACAAACCGCATGTTTTTATTTACATATACTGGGCGAGTCTTTTAAAAGAGTCCCCGTGGAAAGTGTTCTCCTTGCTTGTAGGCAACCCTGGTACACCGAAGAGAAGAGCGGGGCAGAGAACAGTCCAGGATATGTCATGTCATGTTGTCGAATATGCTTGGCACCGATATCCTGGACTGTTCTCTAACCCGCTCTTCTCTTCGGTGTACCAAGGTTGCCTACATGCAAGGAGCGCATTTTCCACGGGGCCTCTTTTAAAAGACTCACCCAGTATTTCATTGCTACCGTGAACAAAGAATAGTGTGGGGAGGTTTTCGCTCGATCGCCACGATACGAGCTAACCGTGCTCGGTCAGGGAAACGGAGCCGTTGAATCTCTTGGGCTAGGCAGTGAGTGCACTATCAAATGTGGGACGTGAAGTGAAATGATTACTTGTTCCATATTTTTTCTTGTATCGAAGGGGACATGTGTCGACCACATGCCTCTTCACAAACAGTTAAGATTGTGAGGAAGATAAGGTCGGAGTTTCTTAAGTCTGTCCGAAACTATTAACGTCCTGCACAAGATCCCACTGCTCTCATCATGATAGGAAGCATGCAAATGTGATGTTATGAATTGCTTAGGCAGATCTGCCAGCACGTGTATTTTCGTCGTGGGTGTGGATATTTTATATTTTAAGAAATTATCTAGCATGGATCTTATGTGGTAAGGTACGAAATGATTATATAAGAATTTAGTTGCACGAATTAGTTCCCTTCCACGTATGGATTGGATTCATTCACGAAGTGGTCAGTCCATGTTGTGTTGGGCATTTCTCGGTAATATTTTGGTCCCGGAAAACCAATTATAACTTCTCCGTAAATTCATGAATGAAATACTGCGAAATTACCCAAGTTCGTTTTCATAATGCTCGATAATAACGATCAAGTTACATTAAACGCAAAATAAGTTTTGCGCTAAGAAACACAATTCTGTTTCAAGTTAGCAACGTTAGTTAGTAGGATTTACATTTGTTCCTGAAGGATGACCTCGAGGGCCATAACACCCATCAGCTCACATTTTTGTGAATGTAAAGAACACCCAATTTTCAGTCGCTCAGTTCCAAGCGGCCTCTGAAATTTCGAAAAACTTCCCTCCGAAGGTTCCAGGCTCAAGTCCCGGCCGCTTGGACTTGTGTGTACCTTTGTGGTGTCCCTTCGTAAGTTTCATCCAACTATACATTCTCATCGTTGAGATAAGCGAAGTAGCGGAAAAGCTTTGCAGTATACAGTGCCATAGTTAGGACTATAAAAGTGGGTGAGCTACTGTTCTTTTTTTTCTCTCCAGGTGGGCAATTATGTCGCATATATGCTCATGTGCATCGATTTGTAAACTTCGTTCACTCTGCCCCCAACCCCCTCCAGCTACGTTACCAGCAACAACCAAAATTTTCTGTCCAGGGAACTTCCACACACGCCCCCTTTAGACACTTGTTGCCATTGTTAAAAGGTTCGAAAAACTTGGGAGTTATTTTTCATGTATTCATGGTAATTTCACGCAAGCATCCTAGAATACCGTACGTGTTTCTTAACATGTTTGTAAGATTCCCGTGTGTGCATGCAATCTAATGGTATGTCGCAGAAGTGAGTAATCCCGTGAACAAATAACTATTGTATTCTTCTCCGAATGCCCAAATCTTCCACGATTGCGCTTGTAACTGAATACCTGTTGGCATGGTAGAGGGTGCATTTTGGTCAATAATTTTGTATTTGTGTAACCTTGTAATATTAAGAACTCAAGTTATGTGCTAACTTCGTAAACTACACTAGCGGATTATAAATATTAGCTATTGTTGCTGCCTAACATGAAGGAACGGATTATGTGTAATACTTCAGTGTAAAACCTTGGCACTATAAAAGCTGTAGAAGGTCAGTGTTTATCTAATCAGTCGTTATGTAAGTATTATTCATTTATGCAATCTGAAGGTAGCCATTTTTCCGGATACAAGGATAATCCTAAGTATTCTATTAGAGCATCATCACCGTAGAAATACATGATAGAAAAATATTCATTTTTTTCATTCATCCATTGATTAATTTTTTATTTCGTGAAGCAACAGTTCTCGTTAGGCAATGCATGGTCTGCGCATGGAGTGTGTCACATCGACACTTTAGAGCACTTACCTAGCAATCGAACCCCGCAACCGTTCCTGTTAAAGGCGAGAGTGCTAACCATTCGGCGAAATATGTACACAAACAGAATTTCCCCATATCCTATTTTTTTCACCACATCAATATTCTAAACAACAAAATGCTATGATTTGTTTAATAGATTGCTTCGGTTAGAATCCGAAGACTTTTTTTAATTTTGTATTTTTAGTGTTTGGGTGGTTGTTAATTTTTGCAAGTTGTAATTGGAATTTTAAAATATTTTTCTTTTATTACTTCATTTTGCTGCTTCACGGTCGTTTCATGTATTTTCGTAATTGCTTCTCCCAAAATTCTACTACGTATAATGAGGGTGAATGATATTAAATATTTTGCTTCCCTTCAAATGCAAGAACAGAAAGCAGTCGCTATCTTGGAGCATGATCACAGATAAGGACAGGCAGAGGAAGCAATAGAAGACAACCTTGCAGGTAGCTGCAAATACAAGGAACAATCGCACTTAATTGTTATTTTCACTTTGTTGAAACCAACCAGGTAGTTGTGTCGATTTAATCAGCGTACATAACTGTCATTTATGAAAAAATCAAGCTTACAGGCTATATTTAAAATAAATCTATAGGTATTTTTTTAAATGTAATTTTAAGATAATTTGAAGGCCATTTTGTGAAACTTTTTTTTTAGGTCCGCAACTTCCAAGCCCTAATTAGGTGCTTTAAAAATTCAGGTAACTGTATGCTTAATTACGAAGATAAGTTATTTGAAAGTCGTGTATTTGGCCTTATCAGTATTTTCTTTTGTTTCAGGAACCCATGAAATCGAAGGCACCACAGTTACACTTGGAATATAGGTTTTATAAACTTTTAGGAGATCAAGGTGAGTGTGTGTGTTTTTTCCCCTCTCGGTATATCATTTTAAATGTTGGCGTGAAGTATAGAATTTTGAAGAAATGAAGGAACTTGTGAAGGTGCCAGATGTTAAACAAGGAGTTAAATTAACATCTACTAGCGTTCTTTTCAACCTATAATATTTGCAAATCAATATTCCCACACTGATCAGTCCATAAATTCGTAAAACCCGTATAAAATCCGAGAACTTCTTAATGAACCAACCTAGTGTCGGAAGATTTCATTCGTTTGTAGAAGTGATAGATGGTTAAATCGTTGTGTTTAAACTTGTTAATGTGAAAGCCTTAAAAATAAGTAAAATAGTAGTCGACTTTTATGATTACGGCAAGGATTCCGTAGCGTTTCGTCAGAGTTGCAGTTCGTCCGAAAGCGAAATTCGTAGAAAAATGCTACAGCTCGTCCGCCACGATTTAACCTTTACTTTGTTGCTCAACAAACACCATGGAAAGATGTAGCACGTACTGTACCCTTGCAATGACTGAGCCAGTTTCAGCAAAGAAAGCTACCAAATTCTGCACAGCTGCGTACTCTTGAGGATGTATGAATCTCCCAGATGTCCTGTGTCATGTGAAACGAACTTTGAGAATTACGAGGTACTCTTGTTTCAATAACACTGCAAAGAAATGTGTTATACGGCGTACGCTTTTAGAAGGAACATGAGTTCAGCCAATACGCAGCCAGTGCTGTCGCGCTGTTGTCAAACCAACTGCTAGCGGAAGGGAAACGCAGTGAATTCTGTGTTCAATATTCAACTTTTTATATATAGCAATGCATGCATGTGATATTTGATTACAATGGAATATATAGTGAATAATTCTACACAGGATTATATCACTGCAGCATATAAGAGAAACTCGTACCTGAAAAAAGTTTGAAGGTAGAGTCATCATCCTCGCTCTCGTTTCTGTTTTCTGGCATGTTTCCCAGGAGATTTGAATAGGGGTTCAACGATTTCTGTTGTAGATAGTTTACCCTGTTTTATAATGCGCAACACAGTATGCACACATACACCACACGCTTTAGCCGTAAGTTCTCGACTCTGAGAAAACACTGTTTCAGCACGCACGTCTTGCGAACACCAATTTCTTGAAGTAAGAATAAGCTTTAAAACTAAGATGTTTGTCTTGTGAACATAATACGAGTATTTACTCTTGGTGCCTGTACTACTGGTACTAGGTTTCGAGAACGACATTATTAATTTGATTTGATTTGCTTTATTTTACTTCGCTTTTCTGTCACTTTTGGCTAATTGCAAAGATGGGAATGAGTGATGATATAATGAAATTGATGAAGGGCAATTCATAAACATCCATGTCAACCCGGGACTCCTGGCGTCATAGCGCGATATGCTAACCACTCGACAATGGCGCCGGCGCGACATTATTAAATAACACTCACGCAACACACGCACTATTGCACAATTATCGAACATTAGGGCTGTATTTCACAAGGAGCTACACCGCCAGGAGTCCCGGGTTCGAATCCCCGCCCGGGCATAGGTGTTTGCAAGTGTCCCTTCATCAATTTCATAATATCATCACCCATCCTCATCTTTGCGTTTATCCAAAAGTGGCAGAAAAACGAAGTAAAATAAATCAATCAATAAGGGCTGTATTGAATCCTCTCACAACTGGTCTTCGTGGCGTACGAATAAAATTATCTTACACCGTCCTTGTTACGATAACGCTGAACTCAAACTGACTCGCAATGTTCGTGAACGTCGACGACAATGAAGGTTCATTGTGCATATTCAGCCGAATTTAACACCCATAGCTTTATCAAGACACAACTCAGCGGGGTCAACACGGTGTCATCGAAAAAGAAAGGGTCATTGTGTGTGTGTAGAGACGTGTTATTTCCCGTGTTTCTTCGACAAACGATAACTCCGGCTGTAGGCGACGGAAATTCATGGGACTTGGACACTCAGGTTCAAAATGTCGTGTCCCATCTTATGATGAACGTTAAAGTGGCGAGTTTTATGAAAATTTTTTGCGCGCAAGAAAAATACAGAACACGGAGTTTAACTAGCGCGCCGCAGTTTCCTAACTGTACAACGTTGCACTCCTGCCATTGGCTGGTCACCACGCACACCCTCTGCGTGGCTCCGCCCGATATCGCTTCTAACACCGTGCGTCGTATAGTTTTATACGAATCACCTTGTACTTTAAGTATGCTTTCGTTGGTCTATTTTCACTTGACCGCGAAAGAGTTCTCGATGTTTCCCTCGTGTCGTGTAATCCCAAAATGAAATTTAATCGATATAATTTGTTTGGGCTCTTTTTCTAATTTCCATTTCTCCCGGACAACCGGTCTGTTTCTTTCTTGCATACAAGATGGAACGTCTCGATTCACGCAAAGGAAAGTGAATGCGAATTATGTATGCTGTATAAATTACACACGAATGCCTTTACGGTCAACTGCACAATCTATTAGGCGATTGTGATACCGGGAGAGACTGATCGTGCCATTTCGATCTGTTTTCATTTTTTTTTACCGCCTCGTTAGTTCCTGGGATTTTGCAAGTATCATCTTTAAATCTTGCCGTATTGTAACACTGCATTGTGGAGAACTTCTGTGGACGTTGAACGTAAGTAACGGAGCTTTGCATGCCGCGTATACGGAATGTGGTTTGTCGATTAGCATCCATTCGTGCAAATTAGTATTGGTGGTGGAGTGAAAATGCAGAAAAGCAGGCGCAAATCGATGCTACAGTTAAAGTACAGTTACTTAAAGTGGAACCAAGGTTTGGCGTGTGTTATTGGAGGAAATTGTTTGTGTACACAGATGTAACACGCCCGGCTGTGTTAGTTCCTAGAGAGCAGGGCATTCATTCTTTCTTCAGCACCTCATCCAACGGATTGATTTCAGACTTCAGAAGCGACTAAAAGCAGGCCTTCTGTTGCTATGGAGAAGTATTTCACGGACTCTAGACATTTTTATACTTACTGACGTAGTTTTTTTTAAAGGTAAAAGGCAGGCCTGAGAAAAATTGATTCGTAAATATGAACAAACATTTTCATTGGTTCTTCGTCCAATAAAATATGTATACAGGGTGATTCAAATGTCACACAACCATTCCTTCCATCGTTTATTACATCATGATGATAATGAAAACTGCACGATCCCTTGAGTAGATTGAGTGATTCCCTTAGTATTTAATTCTTGCTCTCCTCTACGTGTGTACAACATTTTTCACACGAGAAATGACATCAGGCAGGCTCAACTTGTAAGCGTGAGATCCTTTGCAAGCTACTTTTCAGACAGATGTCATCCAAATAAATCGTTTCCGCCACTTGCGAACGGTTCTCAAAGTTTCAAATATTATTTAATACTCAATTTCACAAAGAATTTCCTCACCCTTCCCTGTGTTTCTATACAGCTCAACCAAGATGAGAAAGCCCCGGAAAACTCACGAACTTAAGTGGACAGTCATTTTTCTTCCTCTCGCTTCCCCTTCTCTCGCATACATTCCTGTTGTCAAAAACCTTAAAATAACATTAAAAATTACGTTTCTTACTTTCGCTCTGTACGGTTTTCGCCTTCATGATTATACAAACACGTGATACTGAATAAAAGTGATGACGATATGTTGAAGAATGCCGCGCCAAGGGCAATATTATATGGTAAACAGCTAATTACATTTCGCACGCTACTACCACTTCACTTACAGTTGAAAATTGGACAGAGGGTTTTCTTATCTTGGTCAAGCTGTAGCTCACAAATATGAAATAACATGTCAGTGCTACTAATTTACTTTGATATGCATTTCCATGTGTGTGTGGTGTTATAGTCACAATTAGTATCAGTATTTTTTTTACATGATGTATACAAGGTTTAACCGAATATTTATACAGGGTGTCTGATTTGTCGCAAGACCATTTGAAAGATGTGTACTGACCAAACAAATTATCTGTACTTTTTTATTATTATGAGGAGTAATTTACAGTGTGTGTGTAAAGTTGATGTTGTATTTACAAAATAATTTGAATACATTTCAAGAATGGACAGGTGCAAAACTTAAATGTCTCTGTCAGCAGTGTCATGGAGTATAGAACTTTTATAGTAGATCTGTATTGAGAACAGGCTTTCTTGTAATAGCGCAGACAGCCATTAGGAATGAATTAATCCTATATGTTACTTCCTCCAGAAATTGCAGCATTGCTTTTCAAGGTTTGATACTGAAACCAATCCAATAACTAAACAATACATTTTGGACACAATCGCCTAGAATGGCAAAGCTGATTATACTCCCAGAAACTTGGTTCATTACCATGAAACATGTCAATTTTCTGCTGATCAGTTACTATGTCTTGATGCTTTTTATGACATGCTTCAATTGTCTCTTCACAAGTGAGACATTCTGTTTATATCATATTAGAATTATATGAAGGATTGTGACAGTTTTTTTTTTGTATTCAGTAGCATAAGATGCAAACAATGTTTCATCATTTACTCTATGACATTCCTATTCTCTTTACCTCCCATCTTTACTTTCTGGCATTCATTTTCTTTAAAGGGTTAAAAGAAATCCATTTAAAGGCTCGTTTAAAGTTCTAACTATATACTATTGTGTTATGTTATTCATATGATTGTATCTATAATTTATCTACTGAGCCTTGTAACAGGCTTCGATGTTCTGTGATCATACTCAACATGCTGCTTCATACTAGCCATGGTTATTAGACAATTGTAATAAACATTGAGATTTATTAATACATGGCTTATTTATGCCTTAGATCAACATGATTTACAATATGTTTAAACCATTACATCAACTATTTAGGAAAAATCAGGAGAGAAATGCAAACTTAATACACATTAAAAAAATCACATTAATAAACATGATTGGAAGAAGAGAAGAGAAATATCCTAGACTAGCTCGTGTCTGTTTGTTACAAGTGAAATGTGTATAAAATAAATGTGTGCTAGAAATACAAATAAAACATAAGTTTCTGTATACATGTAATATTAATTAAAGAAAGGGATTTTATGTTTACATCCTTTTTTTTCTCTTTTTGCACCTCTTTCTGCTGGCTCAGAGGGTGTACCTGAAGTATACTACTTTGGGCCATGTGGGAAATACAACGCTTTAGTAATGGAATTGTTAGGACCAAGTTTAGAGGACCTTTTCGACCTATGTGGAAGGAAGTTCTCTCTGAAGACCGTATTAATGATTGCTGCGCAGCTTGTAAGTATTGTTAATTATTTCAGTGCTTCCATCCCTTCCATTCCCGTAGAAAAGTTTTTTGTGGTGGTTCCCAAACTTTTGCATTCATATATTATAAACAGACTCCATTCTTTACATACATACACAGTAGCTTTACCTGTATAAGAGCCAGGATAACACACAAAAGGATAGCACAGCAACATAAAAAACAACCCTGTTTGCCCTGAGGTTACCGAGGAGGCAACCTTGAAATACTGTTGACAGTTATCTTTATGAAAAAATATAAATATGCTGACCAAGGCAGTAATTTATTTTATTAAAAACATAAACTAAACGTAACGTTTCAACCTTCTAGCAAGGTCTTCATCAGACTCTGTATCAAGTACAAAAGTAACAAGATACCAAAAACAGGGCATTATATACACAAAACATAACAGCTTAGATGTAAAAAGTATGTTCCCAAGCATCAAGAGGGAACACGTTTTGGACATTATTAAAAAGAGAATGGGAACGGAAATTATAGGAGAATGGGATAGTGAAAGGGTAGTGAAGGCGCTGGAAACCATTTGGAATAACGGTTACAGTATAATGGGAGATAAAATAATGTTAATGAGTGAAGGACTGAATATAGGTTCTAGCCTAAGCCCAGCATTGGCTGAATTGGTTATGAATGAATGGGAAAAGAAAGTGATAGAAAAAGGAGGTGACAAAATAATTTTGTTTTGCAGATATGTGGACGATTGTTTTGGCATATGGAAGGGAACAAAGAGGCAGCTTGACATTTTTGCCAAAGAAATACAAGATGAAGAAAGAGGGATTTTATTGGAACTTGAAATAGAAGAAGAAGGCAAGTTAAGCTACCTTGATATATTGATGAAAAGGAAGAGAGGAGAAGAAATTGAAACCGCTTGGCATCAGAAGAAGTGTGCAGCAGGGGTATTCTGCCACAAAAGAAGTGATGTAAGTGAGGTGACAAAAAGAAATTTCATAAAGAATATGGAGGACCGAATAACGAAAATATGCACGAAGGAATGTGAAAAAGAAGGCAAAATAAATAGCCTATGGAAACAACTGGAAAAGAATGGCTATGAAAAGCAGGATAGACTGGACATAAACAGAAGAAGGAAGAAAAGAGGAAGGGGAGAATTGGAAGAGAAAGAAAAAGATGAAGAGAAAGAAAAAGAGAGGTGGTTTGGAATAAGGAGTATGGGGGAGACCACAGAAAAGATATGCAAAGTGCTTAGGAAAGCGGGCATTAAAACTTACAGGAAGGGAGGGAGAAGCATCTTAGGAATAGCGAAGAATGCAAACAAGAAAAGGGAAAACAGAGAAGAGGAAGAGGAAGGGATTATCTACGAAGTAAAATGTAAAGAATGTCAGAGTGTGTACATAGGAGAAACGAAAAAGAGACTGAAAGATAGGTTGAAACAACATAGGGATGATGTACGACTTAAGAGAGAGAGAAATGCGATATTTAAACACACGAGAGAAACAGGACATGACATAGAGTGGGATGAGGCTAAGCAGATAGGAAGGGAGAAGAGAATGCTAGTGAGAAAATGGAAGGAAGCCAAGGAAATAGAGAGGAAAGGTGAAGAAGACACAATGAACTGGAATGGGGGACTGAAGTTAAACAAAGAATGGAAGAAAGTGTTAGAAAGAGTGGAAAGGACAAGAGAGAAAGAGGAGAGGAGAAGGAAGAAAATGAAGGAAAAAGAGCGTGATATATAAAGCCCAATCCACATTCTATATGAAAGTATATATTTTTCGCCTTTTAGGTGAAAGTATAGTGAAAGCCACCTGCGAGAAAGTTCCAAAACAACTTTCTATTAGTCTGGAGGGAGTAATGTTTTGTGTATATAATGCCCTGTTTTTGGTATCTTGTTACTTTTGTACTTGATACAGAGTCTGATGAAGACCTTGCTAGAAGGTTGAAACGTTACGTTTAGTTTATGTTTTTAATAAAATAAATTACTGCCTTGGTCAGCATATTTATATTTTTTCATAATAATGGAAACAAGGCTTAATGGTGTTATAGTTATCTTTAGTAGTGTGCTGTTCGTTCTGCCTGTCTTCTTATTTTGTTAGAGGTAAAAAAATATACTTTCCTACACCTGATGTGGATACAGAGTTTTACAATTATGTTTAGAGACTGTGACCTATTAGTGGGAATTGTTTATCTTCTAACTGAAAGTACAGAAATCTAAGGATTTTCTATAATAACCTCACAAAGATTCCAATTTTCCCTCTCTTATTTGTGAATCTTCACCAGCGGGAAGTGTATGTACAGGGTGGCTCAAAAAGTCACTTAACACCCCTGGTACAAGGCCACTGCAGTGCGCAACATGGAAATGGTGATGCCCAATCGTTATCAGGCCAAGGGGAAACCACATGGACGCCACCCGCACAGTCGGCGGCCATCTTGAATTCAACTTCAGAATTTTAAATGTCAAGGGGGTGATATGATATATCAAATCAGGCTAGAATTTCATGAGAAATGCAGTGGTGAAGGTTTTTTTCAACGTATCTTTAACCAGTAAAAAGTTATGACTGAATTCTTGTACCAATTTACTCCTTTTCGAGGTGTTAGAAAAAATGCCTTAAAATTTGTTTAGCGCATCGATAACGCATCGAGATCGAAGTGATGTCTAGGGAGAGAAGTTCGCATGTCATTGCACACGATTTTAATCCTATACATCCACGAAGAGCTGCGCATTATGAATGGTTGTCGCGAACAATTTACAGTGTGACACTTCCATTGAATTAAAAGTCCTTCACAGTGACAAGGCTAATGTTTCTGTTCATAAAGAAGTTCATAAACAGAATATGCGACCCTTGTCATCTGATAACTAACTTTGGACAGAAACTGCTTCACAACGTTCCCATAGTGTTCTGATGTTCCTCCATATTGAAAAAATCTCTGTAAAAAGTATCTTCTTCCATAAGCAAGGATGAAAAACCTGTTTATTTAACAGGTTGATGGAAAATTGACTAACCAATCGTGTTCCACACAGCACGCCACACCATTAACTTACCAGCACTAACCATTCAGCTTTGATCTGTCGAAAAAGGGTTATAAGATAAAAAGCATCGAATATTCTGTTTATGAACTTCCTTATGAACATAAACATTAGCATTGTCACTGTGAAGCACTTTTCATTTAATGGAAGCGTCACACTGTAATTGTTCCCTACAATCATTCATAATGCGCAGCTCTTCATGGATCTATCTGATTAAAATCGTGTGCAATGCCATGCAAACTTCTCCCCTAGACATCACTTCGATTTTGATGCGTTACCGATGCGCTAAACAAATTTTAAGGCATTTTTCGAACACCTCGAAAAGGAGCAAATTGGTACAAGAATTCAGTCATAACTTTTTACTGGTTAAAGATACATAAAAAAACTTAACCATTGCATTTCTCGTGAAATTTTAGCCTGATTTGATATCTCATATAACCCCATTCCCATTTAAAATTCTGAAGTTGAATTCAATTCAATGTGGTTCCCCCTTGGTTTGGCAACGATTGGTCATCACTATTTCCATGTTGTGCACTGCAGTGGCTTTGTACCGGGGATGTTAAGTGACTTTTTGAGCCACCCTGTAGTTACAATTTGGATCAGCAGCATACATTTATCAACAGTGGTGGTGTTTTTGGAATTTAAATGTTTGCTTAAAATTGTACTTGACGAATTGTTACGGTGTTTTTGTTAATTATCATCTTCAATTCACTCTCTGCTATATAAGAACTGTAATAATATTATTCTCCATAATTATGACAGGTGATGTGATATTTCAAGTAAAATTACAATTTTCTGAAGCTATTTATGAGTTGGATGGTCACTTTCCAATTTGTTTCCACTTCAGTACAGGAACAATTCAGTTTGGGAACCACCAATTGTTTCGTTTCTTTATGTAAGTAGAAGCTTAAATTGACATATCTTCCCAAATGCTAGTGTTAGTTGATAGCAGTTTTTCTTCCCAAATGCTAGTGTTAGTTAATAGCAGTTTTTTTTTAATTTTGTGAATTGTTGGTTTCTACTTTAAATAAAAACCTCAATTACATTGAAACAAACATATTTCCTCTTTTATTTGGCAACATTTTGTGACCTCGTATACTACATTTGTCACACTTAATATATGATTTTTTCAAATATATATCAATATTTTCATGTGTGGCACAGTATTTTCCTTGACTGCAGCATCAAGTTAAGTACCAAAGCAAAATGTACAGTGTAATTTCAATGTAATTTAAGTTTGTTGTATTATGTAGTTAATTTCGGAACTACTACTGTAGGTCACATTTGCTGATGACATTGCTTTCTTCAGCATTCCTGGAGAAGGTTACATCATATTCAATTGTGTGTTACATTTTTCAGTCCACATTTTCTGTAATGCTTGTAGATTACAGTAACCATTGAATAGCAATCACCAGTCAGTATACAGAAAATTATGCTGTAGAATATTTGTTGTACAATGTAGGTAATTGCTAAGCATTATTGTTATCCTAATTACAAATATTTTAACACAAGAACATGTTTTGGACTTTTCTAAGCCATTTCTCAGGTGGCCAAAGATATTTTGTTATGAACATGGTTCAGAGTAACCACTGATTTAAATGCTGTCAGTACAGATGAACATGCAGCAGCCCAACCCTTTAACAGGACAGATAATCCCCAAAATGTGTTGTAGCGTTATATATAAACACACATAGATATGCTGAATTAGACATGCATAATTGCATCCCTATGTTTCATATAGAGAGCTAATTGCTTTTAGTGTAGAAGCTAGCTGGTTGATATTTTCACATGTACCAAGTTGGTACATTTATACACTCAAGTGCCTCTGAAAAACGAACACCATCATAGTCTGCAAAATGATTACCCAGATGAATAACTACCCATTTTGGCATCATTTTACAAGCAGAAATTGCTTATATACTCATTGTTTAGGCTCAACTGTGTACTTTACTGAAGAAAATGTAGATACTTCATAAAAAAAAAAATAATATTCTTAGCTTGTCAGTGCCATATGTTAATTCTATGAAATGTTTAGCAAAAATACAACAACAATTGACAGGTTAATTTATAAGAAGTTAATTTATAGTACACAAATGCTAGCTTTGAAAATAAGATTGACCATAAAATATATGTAAATAGGTAGTAAGGCTGTATATGTGCAATTATTCCTGTAATTGTACGTATTTGCAGCAAAGAACAAGTCTGTAAATTTAGTTTGCTCGTCTTAACCCTTTTACATGTTGCGCTCTGAAGAAATCTTTATGCTGCAAATACATATAATGAACCATCTTTTCCAGCATATAAGTGTATGCGGAATGTACGATTCTCATTGGTTTAGTGTAAAGTTTCACATAGCAAGAGGTTTAGTGCTCTTTATTGCTATTGGTGGAAACCATAAAATTTTGTTGCATAACAATCATAATAATGAATGGGGTTTACTTGTAATAAACTAACAGGTTGAAATGACACAGCTGTGCTGGGACAGTTGTAATGGGGGGGGGGGGAGTGTGGATGATGATAGTGGGCAGTCCATGACCCTCAAACGGATGTTACAGCATGAAGTTTAGTTTTCTTTGAATAATTTTTAGGTGCCCATGATGTACACACACACGCACACAATTATTTCAGGGAGGAAATTTTGTGATGGGCTAATGCCATAGGCAGGGGTCGAAAAATCCCGGTCGCCATGGCGACTAAAATTTTCAGCCTGTCGACTGTGATCTTTTGCTGTAATATGTACGAAATTTTGAAGATTCTTTATTTGCGTGTTCTGCCACCTAGCCCATGTCATGGAGTATGGTCAATATTTAAGGAAATGTTGCATGCGTCTGTTGACAAAATTTTGACATATTTACATATTTTTCTTACTCAAAAATGCATTTCTGGAAAAAATTTAACACTGCCTTCCGCCAGTTATTAATTTATCTAATTTTCTGTGTGGCGTAAACTGATAATTTTTTAGCATTGAAAAATATCTCAATGGATGAGGCTTTAAAATGCAGAAAACTCTTACGGATTTCAAGATATATATTTTTAAAGTTTGGGTTGTCTGATTTTTGAAACACCGTAGTATGCACAATTGCTAGTAGTTGGTTTCCTGGCACCTGATATTCAGAACTGGCACCTGATATTCAGAACTGGCACCTAGCTCTGAAGAAGATTTTTCAAGCACTGGCCATAGGCATATCAGAATGCAAGGTAATTACATAGTTTTTTTAAATAAGTAAATTATGTGCTTGATGTGCATTTTTTACTGTATTGGATTTCAGTAATAATTAGCAGTTTACTTTTCAAGTAAATCATGTGCACACTGGAACCATATTTGCTTTTGATTTGTTGTTGTATGGTACAGGTAAATTGTAAGCAATTGTTTATTACCTATTGTTGTGCGGGAGTTATTATTTTAACAAAAGCAACTGTATCGACTTAGACATGAAGCAAGAGCAATTAGAATGGGTGTTCGTTACCATTGGCACTTGAGTGTATAATAAATAGTGTACGCTTGATGATGCTTGCTCATGATTTTGCATTGGAAGTTCATAGCGTAGAAGGGTGTTAGACAGGAAGCAACGAAAGAAATTAACAATACTTAATTGAGATATGATTATATCACTGTTCTTGAATGTTATGCCATCTTACTATATGTGATGCACATAAATTATACAGATACAGGTACTGAAGATTTGAGTTGATGTATTTTTTAAAAATTGATTTATTCCAAATTAGTAATAAAAATGACTATATGTTTTCTATTATTATTTTGGAATATGCATGTGTCAGTGTGATTATTGTGCACATTAAGCATGATGATCCAAATTGTTAAATGATAAAAGAACACAGTTCACTACTTCTACATGCAATATTTATTTTACTTACAACATAGAAATTTGATGAATTAAACCCTTTATCTGGTGAGGTTATGGTGGCTGCAGTTTGCAGTGTTGAAATTTTTTTTGCACACTTGTTATGGGCAACAGAAACTGGTGTTGGACTAACTTGATCTTGGCAAACACTCCTTGATGCCGTGATTATAAATATACAATCGTGGAACACATTTTGTTTTCTCAAATTATACATTAATGTTTTTGCTGCTTTGATTTCCATACATCACTTGAATGAAAATGTTCATTATGCAGTATTCATTATGTGGTGGGTGGTACTTGAAGTTATGTTTTTTAACAACGTTATTCTTATATAAAACTCATAAATATCCAAAGTCAATTCTTCACATGCTCTACTTTTCGGAGTCAATTCTTACACCAGATGATACATGTGGACCTTTCAGCACTTTTCCTCGACATTTTTCTTTGTGAATCTGAGGATGCAAACAATATGTGTTACAACATATTGCCTAGTGCCATCTGGCATGTTTCACTACCTATTTTATTATTCTCAATTGTGCATGTTGCTTGTTACAAAAATACCACCAGTTAATAAAATCTTGTAAATTACATTTAACAATTTACACTTTGGACACTTCAGTAATACCACAATAATTTTTCAACCCAAGGTAATAAATATAGTATTTGTTAAATGTAATTTGTATTTTTAATTAATTTTAAGTGTGTGTGTGTGTATTGCTTCCCAAAGTAATGCACCAGGCACGTATCCAGAGGGGGGGCTTAGGGGGCTCGAGCCCCCCCCCCCCGAAAGTTTTAGGTTTACACTAGATAAAATGAGGTTTTTGATTTCTTGTGGTGTGAAATAAAATAATGTGACAATAATTTAAGGAAAGAAATAATTATCGAGGCAAGACGGAGAATGTTCCGTAATCCTGTTATTGATAATAGCACGTATCCAAGATGGGGCACAGGGGGCTCGACTCTCTCCCCAGGAAATTTTTCAGTTTACGTTAGATAAAATTAGGTTTTTGGCTTCTTAAATAATGTGAAAATAATGTAAGAAGAGAAATAATTATCGAGCCAAAACGGAGCATGTTTTATACTCCTGTTATTGTTAATGGCTCGAGCCCCCCCCCCCCTTCAGGAAATTTTTCAATTTACACTAGATAAAATTAGATTTTTGGCGTCTTGAATAATGTGAAGAAAATAAATTTATAAATCTGAGAGAAATAATTATCGAGATAAAACGGAGAGTGTTCTATAACCCTATTATTGTCAATAGCACGTATCCAAGGTGGGAAACAGGAGGCTCGAGCCCCCTTCAGGAATTTTTTCTGTTTACACTAGATAAAATTAGGATTTTGGCTTCTTGAATAATGTGATGATAATTTGGGAGAAATAATTATCGAGACAAGATGGAGAATGTTCTATAACCCTGTCATTGTTAATAGCACGTATCCAAGCTGGGGTTGAGGTGGCTCGAGCCCCCCCCCCCCATGATTTTTTTTTTATTTTACACTAGATAAAATAAGGTTTTTGGCTTTTTGAATAATGTGACGATGATTTAAGGAGATAGACAATTATCGAGGCAAGACGGAGAATGTTCTATAAAACTGTTGTTGATAATATTGCACGTACACTTTTCTTGAGCTTTCGGTGTTGTCGCAGCGCACTGGAGCACTATGTAGAGACTTGTCAGCATTTGGAAGCTGCACAACAAAGGAAGCGCCACACGTAGGGCGATTCGTTGTAATTTCTAATCTCTGGAAGGCGGGAGAGGGTACGTTCTTGAATGAGAGAAGGAGTCAACTACTGGCAATATTAACGAATCGTTTTATCTGCGGAATGTTCTAGAATATAATGAGGATATAAATACGTGGATTCAATTTTTCGGTTGATCTGTACAAAGAATCGCTTAATGAGATTTCAGAGGTAAGTGTGACAATTCACACAGTCGATTGATGATCAGATCAGTCAGCGTCCTCTGGTTGCTTTATAAGATATAGTGATTCGAAAATGAAGACATTGACGACAGCGGAACTTCCGGGGCTTCAGTGTAGGGCTAGCTCGGTTCGAGGGCCGAAGAGATCAAAGGTCTCTCTCTAAAGTGAATATTTCAGCAGTACCGGATATTGGAGTGGTTTATTAAAACAGAAATAAACTGCATAGATCAACTGAAAAGCAAAGTTTTGAATGATGATTTAGTTTTGCCAGAACTAAATTTCGTATATGCAGTCCGAGAATTTCATGGTATAAAAAAATACTTTTGTTTAAGCCTATGGGGTTCGAAACACATTCAAACACTTAACTACCATAAAGAGACAGCCGAAAATTTTATGAATGTCGAGAAGAGAAAGCAAGATGATGTTGCATATGTAGACATTTTAGGCTGTAATTGCAGGCTCTGCCAGGACCCAAATCAGGGCTCTACCAACGGAGCCACCTAGCCATCCTTGACTTCAACCGATTTTTCGTTAAAATGTCTACATAGTACATGTCCTGTGTATATCAAATCGTAAGGTGTTGCCTGTATAGTGAACAAGCACAGAAACTATAGGAGAGAGAAGAAAACTGAGGAGCATTCCCACCGGTTGAGGAGAATTTTTTTCTGTGGTCAACAAGAGCTACTACTTCGAGGTGACAATGACAGTGGCCTAATAAGGGAGATTTCACACCGTGTCGCCTGAAGATTAGGTTTGTGCGGTCTTTTGTGTCGCTACGGTGTGAAACGTTGCTGTTGATTGGCCCGTTCCAATCGACATGTATCGCGTGTCCCTTTGGTCTGAAACCTTCCTTAGTCTTGAAAATCCAAGTCACAAGGATGGAAAATTAGGGTTAGGTGTGAAGGCAGACAGACGACAGCACCCTTAAGGATCATATCCAAACCTGCAGGAAGAACGCATCTTACTTCAATCTCCAATACGATTATAAAAAGTTCTGGTGAGTTGATTTTAAAAAATGTGTCCGAGATAAAGAGAGGCGTGCCCAGGATTTTTGGAAGGGAAAGGGGTTACGCATACTATTGTTGGTGGTCAGTCCTGATTTTGCCATTTTTTCCGTCTTTTTATATATATATATATATATATATATATATATATATATATATATATATATAAGGATACTGAGTCAAATGGGGTTATTACCTAACCAAACCTCCCTTGGGCACGTCACTAGAGATAAATGAGTAAGCATTCATCATACTGGGAGACGAAACATTAGATGTGTTGGGAACGGAAGGGTTTTCACTGTGCATTAATTGTTTCGTGATCCACCTTTATTCGAGAAGACTTCCTTTGTTTCGTGCCGATATATGACAAGACAGCGGAAGCTGTGACAGGCATTTTTGAACACTTGTGACTGCTAAGGCCTGAATCTGAACAATTTGTTGGGTTTCGGCTTTTATAAGAGCTGAAAAAATGGGAGGACAAGACCGTTAGTGGTCTTCAGGCTCGAATCAGATAGAAATATTCGAGAGCTGTCTGCGTCCAGTTCGCAGCTCACAATTTGAATATCGCGTTGTCGAGTGGATTGTCCATCCCGTGCATGTGTAACAGCTTCGTAAAAACACTCAAAGACACCATAGATGATTTTATGCCTGATGAGAAGAAATGGACAAATCCACATACTGAGATGGTTCCGGCACAGAGGAGTCGAGTGGTAAAAAATGTTCAGATTTCACGTTCTGATTAAAATGATAGCCTTACAGTGGCAACGATTTAAGGGATAGTTGCTCCCATTTTTTATTTTTTTTGCCTGAACATTATGACCTCTTAATGTTAAGCCTTGGCTACCAAGAGAAAGTAAACTTTCCTTGCAACGCCCTCCGCACCCCCCCCCCCCTTCCCTCGGTTTGGAACCCAATTGCCACCTCTGGTCTTAAACACACAATTGTGAGGTTCTTACTATACCCCTTAAAAAAAATGATGTTGAGCCCCTCCCGAAAGGAATTCCTGGATACGTGCCTGTAATGCACCATTATCTTTTGGCACCTTATCCCAACAGAAACCACACAATAGGTATTGTAGTGCAACAGCTGTCAACAAAAATTGGAGTTGAAAGCTCCATTATGAACTATTTGTTTTGTTCTGGTAACTTCACCCACCATTGAGTTTGAAGAGAATTGAAGATGTTGAAATGCTTGCTAGTCATGTTCAGTTCATGTTTTGGTGTTGTTAATATAAGTTTTACAATCGAACCTCCTTTGAAGGGTGCAAAGGTACAGAATAATTTAACATAAAACTAAGATTGCATAGGTGTAGATAGACTGATTAAACGGGTGTAATGTAGAAAGGTAGTAATGTGATAAATTATGCAACAAATTTAATTTATTATTCACAGAGCATGATGTACTGGAACTTATTTGTCACACTTTAAGTTGTCTGGTTTAGCCCATGAAGCAAGACAGTGTTGTGTGTGGCTTGACAGCTACCTGGTGTAACAAATTCAAGAACTGTGTAGTTCTCTATGCCCAAAGTTTATAGGTGCCTGTAAACGTGACTAGTCTTATCCTGAATTCATCGAAAGATCGAACTGTGACTAGTAAGATTTTGCTAAATATCACATGGTGAACATCATGTGTAGACCTGAACAAGCTCACCTTAACAAATGAATACCACAAATGCTTTCATCTAGAGCAGGCCTTGTCAACCCACTGTCATTATGGAAGAGTGCTTGTATGCACATGCAGAGTGAGCAACAATACTGGAGCACTGTAAGAGGGGCAGAAAGGAGGCAGGAGACTTGCACAGCACAAGAGTGCTCACTGGCCTACACAAGTGTACTAGCTCAAGCCTGCTGTAGAGTGATTGTTCTTTACAACAATGTCCATCTGTATGTTGCCAGTTGTTTTTATATAATGGTGATGAAAAGGTGATAAGTTCTTGAGTCCCCATCTGCCACACGTGACTTCATTTGTCTGGATATCGATTTTTGTTGACAGTATCCCATACCACCCCACACAATGGAACGGCTATTTGTTTACCTGTAGACTTGTTCTGAGGAAACCTTAGTGTTCTTAGTCTGATCATTTGCCTGTTACAGATTCATGCCTCATAAATATGTGATGAAAAATTAAAACTAATTGCCATATAAATAGTTGAACATAATTTTGACCATGACAAGGAAGCAATTAATAGGTGTGAATTAATATCCAGGTTCCAACTGTAAGCTTGTCCATCATGAGCACTTCATATTTACTGTTTTGAATTGAAGAAGCTAAATCAGATTCAACTTGAAGATAGCTTTAAGGTCTACAGTATACATTTGTGTACATGAACTGCTACATGAAGTTGAAGAGCCATGTGCTGTACCCAGCTGACTATAAATAAGAACGATTCATTTGGAAGGCAATTAAACTTGACTAATGATTGGAAAAGTGACTTCACAGCTCTTCTCTTCTTTTCACTGTGGTTTTACCTGTAGAAAACCTAATGGAATGATGTTTAGATTGAATTCTAAGACCTGCTTTAGATAAAAATAATTTTCCTTGCATTTTTCTTAACATTTCTGCTGAGATTGAAAGTGGAAAAATTTTATAGCATTTGCATGACATAGCATGTTTCACAAATACAATTGACCTAATTTTCTAGGCATCTCATGTAGCGTAACCAACCAGAAGTAAGCTCTGTCACATAGGCAGATGTAATGTCAGCTGAGTGCGATGTAAACAATGTACCACTTAACATTTTTAAAAGCTGATAACTATTCAACCAAGAGAGAAAACTATTCCTAGAAAAAGGTTTTAGGTACAGTCATGCAGACTACAAATCATTGGTGCTTACATAGTGCATACAGTATATGTATGGAAGAATAAACTAGTTGTTTCAGTTGTAAACACAGGGTATAATATCTTGGTATGCAGGTGAGATTGATGATTACTTAATGTTACAGTTTGAGCATGCTGCTGATAATATAATCTCCAATATCGCCAAGATTAAGAATGTGTTGGGCCTTACTTCCCCCGAGCTTTCCTGACATTCTGCAACACACAAGAAATAGCTTACCTTTATCTTTTTACCCTCTTTTAGTGCAAGGGGCAGCATTTCACCTTCAGCAGAACTCAATGTCAATTTGAAGAATTCTACAGATTAATTACATTTAGCAGTTCATAGTAACCTTGGCATTTTTAAATATTTTTTATTGTTTTTATGTTCCATCAGGTAAGACACCTCTTAAGATTCAGAGCAAGGAAAATCATGAAACAAATCACAATTTTTGTATGTGTATTGTTCTGTGGTTTCCAAAGACATTTTGAAGCCAGTGGTTGTGTACTAGCAAAATCTAGTTAAATGCAAGGAGAGATTTAAAATGTTATCTACACTGCATCTATTTTAAATTAGATGATACTGTATGCTGATTGTCTTACTTTACAGATCAACAGGATAGAATACGTTCACACTAAGCGTCTTGTATACAGAGATATAAAGCCTGAGAATTTCCTTATAGGACGAGCTGCTGTTAAGAAGGAGAAGATTATATACATTATAGGTAAGGTAACAGTTCATTTGTGTAAGAGAAATATCTGTTACTGTTAATTCGACAGCTTGCGTGTATGTATCAAGGTAGATTCACAAAGTGTTCTGCCTTTTATTAATTTAAAATGTAAAAGGGTGGAAATAAACAAGCAGTGAAACCTCAGGCCATCATTCTCAAATTCTTAGTGCACACTCGTTACACCAACAGCAACAACATGCTGTAGTAAATTACTTTCTACCCTGTGCTGTGTGCTTTATGCTCTCCATGTAATGATTTATACATAGCGAAGATACTTGGCCTGTTATTATCAACCTTAAATCCAAATCTTGAAAGCCAATGTGCTTTTGGATTTTGTAAATATGCTTGTAGACAAATGTGCTGTGCATTCACATATTTTACATTATCCCCACATTATGCCAAAGTCGTTTGAATTAAATTGAGATGAAGGTTTAAATTGGTTTTATTATTATTATTATTATTATTATTATTATTATTAACAATCTGTGATTTAAACCACTTTCAGATTCAAGAAATAATATGTAGAAATCTCAGAATAACTTTTGGTGGAAGTACACTAATTTGTAATCATTAAGTGATCTTTAATAGACTTTAGATATTCATCAAGATTTTGAATGGAACAGCACAGAAACAATACATGTATTGAAAGGTGGAGCTCGTAACTTAAACCAAAGAACAATTTAATATGTAAACCAAACAGTTAACACACTAACTTCCGTTGCTTCACAACTCAGCTATGTTTTCTTGGACAATAGATGTATATACAAAATGCCAGTTATGTTAAACTGAAAATTGTGCTATCATTAAGCTCAAAATAAAACAGTGGCTGATATTTAACACATATACAATTTGTAAAAAAATCAACAAGATTCAGCTACAAGACTAAAAAAAAATGTGATTAACATTGTAAGGCTACTTCATTTTTGTTTTTAGTTACATGCAGTATGTTCATCCAAAATGTTTAATTTTACCAGAACAAAAGTAATATAATTATTATCCAGCTTCATTAACACACTCAACAAACTTGTATGTTATGTTCATATTTCAGAAACAGGAAGTATAATTTTTTTTTACGTTTTAATCAAATCAGTGCTTAAACAATTTTTTGTTGTGGTATGAATAAATCTGAAAGATGAAAACATTATTTCTCCTCCTGCTAATGAAGCAGTAGTGGTGAGTAGTTGATCGGTAGAGGCACATAATTTTGGTAAATAAAAAAGCAAAATTTTGGTACAAATACAAGTCAATTTTGGATTCAAAAGCAGTAAATAAAATAAAATTTTGGGGTTGTAGCGGTGAAAAATAGGATGAAAAGTGGTTTATACAAGGCACATGTCAAAGAAAAGGGCCGATAATTTTTTACGCGGGGTTGGCTACACTGATGAAGTTGAGCATGTGCAGGAGCATGCCCTAGTATTCTGTGCTTGCAACAGAGATAGAATTGTCAGAGTGGGGTTGCGTACGTGCGAGTAGCAGTAAGGTGAAATGGCTGCCGTAATACAATCCTGCCAAATGTGAAGCGAGATCTGTCATACGATTTCTGAACACCAAAGGACAGAATGCAGCTGACATCCATTGGGAATTGTGTGCCATTTATGGACTGACAGTGATGAGTGAAGGGAAGGTCAGGCAATTGTGCAGAGAGTTCGGGAAGGGCGATCAAATGTCCATGATGATGAGCATAGCGGAAGGCATTCCAATCTCCGGTTCACAACTCGCCAAAGAGTTTCCAGAAGTGTCTGCGAAAACAGTGCATAGAATTGTGACTGACAACCTGGGTTATCACAAACTGTGTGCGAGGTGGGTACCAAAAATGCTGACAGACGCTCACAAAGAGCAAAGAAGGACAGAGGATGGGGATGACCTCTTTTGGCACATAGTGAAGTGAGATGAAACATGGATATCGTACACCACTGGGGAGTCGAAGCAGCAGTCAATACAATGGCGGTACTCTGGTTCTCCTAAAGCAAAGAAATTCAAACATCACCACCAGTTCACAAAATCATGGCAACCGTGTTTTGGGACCAAAAGGGTGTGATTTTTGTGGAATTTTTGGAACCAGGACGAACAATTACAGCAGAGGTGTATTGCGAAACACTGAATAATCTGCGACGTGCCATCCAAAATCGGCGGAGAGGAATGCTACGTTCTGGAATTTTTCTGATCCTTGACAATGCCCGCCCACACACAGCTGCTCGTACTGTTGAGACAATGGAAAGATTTCGATGGGAACTATTCAATCATTCCCCTTACATCCCCAACCTTGCCCCCAGCGATTTCTTCCTTTTTCTTCACCTGAAAAAGTGGCTTGCATCGAAGCGTTTCAACGAGAGTGACGTGCTCAAGACATCAGTTCTAGACTGGCTGCACTCTCAGGTGGCAGATTTTTATGCAGAGGGTATACGGAAGCTTGTGCCAGGCTATCAGAAATGTCTGGAGGTTAATGGTGACTACGTCGAAAAATAGCCAAGGTATGTACTTGTTTATCAATCACAATAAATTTCTTCTATCATTTTCTTGTTTATTATTTTTTTTTTTAAATATCGGCCCTTTTTTTGACATGACATTTTGGTTTTAAAATTGTGAATATAATCTTAAATTTGATTTAAAAACTACACTTATTACACAAAATTAACATTTCATTTCTAGTTGCACATTTATGTAGTTATCAGGGTGTTAACTTTATTTCTGTGTAAAGGAGCCCATGTTTGCTTCTCCAATATTAACAGTGGAATTAATCAATTTTCCGTGAATTGCATAACTTGCATGATAATTCAGACCTCAGAAGGTGTCGCATCTTTAAGTAAACCGTAAATTTCGTGTTTAAGAGTCTAGTTCACATTTCGCAGTTCATTTCGCATTATTTCATGACAAAACATGGTAGCAAAATGCATTTCACACCTTTCCGAAAAATTAGCACTACAATGTGTGTTTTGACATTTCGTTTTTTCATCAAAAACAAAATATGCGTGCCCCCCTATTGATCGGTTTCATCGCAACCTTCCCTGCCAAGGATTCTTGAGACTTTCACTACTTGAAACTTCAATGTGGACAATAGTGAAGTACCTCCACATGATTCTTCGACAAACTTCAATGCTGCATTATTTTCTTCTGCAGTAAGAGGCAAGGGCACCTGCAGGAGGGTGCCAGGGGGCACTTGATCCCCCCCAAGATATCTGAAAAAAGTTCATGTAATTCGAATGGTGAAATTGTAGCAATGCACATGAATGAGAAACTATTATTCTTTATTATAATCTAGTAATGAACAAATAATATTGTTTTCTGCAATTTACTGGCTGTTACAACAATTAACCACCATGTCCAAAAAAATAATGAGAGAACGTTTTCACAAGACACATTAGAATCGTAGTTGACTGCTGTAACTAGGTTCGTGCAGACTGGAAAATTTTTGGTCGGGACTGGATTAGGAAGGAAATATTAATAAGCTAATCCTGCTGTTCGGGACTGAGAAATTTGTTCATTTCCTGTAACAATCTTAAATTGTGCACAGTATTTTCCCTTCAAGTGATTGTTTTCACACTACTTCAATAAAAACTGTTAATTTCAAGATATTTCAGATACTTAAGAGTCCAGAAAATGTCAAGAATTAACCTCTTTTAACTAAGATCTTGGCTTTTCGGCATTACGAAAGTAAGGAAATCATTTCCTCTAGTAGGGATCTGACCTAGATAATTTACACCCTGTCGTTTTGAATTACTTTTTTTCCCCTTGAGTACCCTTCGGCATGTTAATACATGAATCAGAGGTATCATGAAGGATAGTATATTCCATGGTCTCCGATATCTGTGCACTGTGAAAAAGTACAAAAGACAAAGAACTGTTCATCAACAAAATGATAGATGTTCATGCAAATGAAGCAAGGCAAATCCAGTTTCTATCTAAATAGTAGACTCGAGTCTGAACTTGTATACGCCAAAATATTTTCAATTGCATTTGATGTTATGATTTGTAAAATAATAATGATAATAATAGTTTCTATGACTTAAGGGCAAGCTACAAAATCTTACTCTGCCCCCAAGAAAAAATCCTGCGTGCACCCTTTGTAAGAAGTTACTTCCAAAGCCAGGAATCAAAGAGGTATGCTAAGAGATGTCAAAATTAATACAACATAATGCATGCTGTTCCCCAAATGAAGCAGAAACAACTGATTAGTAAATAAAAATTACACTTACTGCATTTTGATGTGAACATTTAGCATGCGAAGTTGTAGCATAACACGCTATGTATAGATATAGAAAGGAAAGGTATGATCAGAAAACTCCTGAAAGCAGAGAAAAAACAAACTCATATATGTATACACACACACATTATCGAATGAGCAAATGAGCCAGGAGGGCGGATATACAAAATTGTAATAATAAATTTCTGGAAATAAACTGATTTTATATCAAGAAGCTGGTGGTATAATTTGTGACATCAGTTAATGCGTACTTACTTCTCTTTCAGACTTTGGTTTAGCTAAGGAGTATATAGATCTAGAGACCAATAAGCACATACCATACCGGGAACATAAAAGCCTTACGGGGACAGCTAGGTACATGAGCATTAACACCCACCTAGGAAGAGGTAAGGCCTTAGTAACTTAACTAAGATAAATAGACATGTTTGATAAGGAGCACAGGATATTGTTTATATTTAATACATAAATGATTGCATTATTCACCCATAAGGAAAACTAAGAAATTTGGGTAATTTAATTTAATGCTTTCAAATTTCTAGCATTTTTCTATTGTTATTAGTCAGAATTCTCTGAGGACATTTATTATGTGACAGTTTTTTTCACGATATTTATATGTAGAATGCTGGATATGGCATTGTGTTCTTATAATATATATTGGAAATTGTTGAAAATGTTATTGGTAAGGACATGGGAGTCTCTCATATTTTGTCATATCACTATCATATTCCAACAATTATAAGGATTGTGAACAATTTTAAATTGATGCATTATTCAAGTACAGATATTGGTGCATGTGTTACAACATATAACTATTTTTGTTGAAATCAGGATGAAAATTTTAGTGAACAAAATTGACTGTTGCTTTATTAGAGTAATAGTTTTAATCTCCCCTACATACCCCTTTTATTACATTTTATTAGATTCAGTTTTAGAGGTGTCAGATATGGCCACGAGTGTTGTAAACAATGCTCTCAGAGTAACTAGACTCACATAAATAAATCATTTGTGAAGCAGAGGCTAATTACAGTGAACCCAAAATTAGAATATATCTAGCCCACTGCGAATCTATAAGAAAATATAAAGCAAGTTTATTGTAGTATGTTGTAGTAAATTGATCTGAAATTTGAGACAAAGTTGAAGGTTAGGAAGAGTGTGTCAAATCTGAAAGGGATGCACAAGCACCACCCACATGCTCAGCTGTCACCTATGATTATGATAACCATTATTGTTATCTCCACAAGGTGATCAGTTCATGTACAAGTTTTCTAAGGGGATCAGTTATATATATATTATATTATAATTGTTCCATAGGTGGCACAAATCATAGTCATGTTTCTGTTAATTAAAAATACTGTAAGATAGAAGTATTTGAAAAGCACAATGTTGAGTTCTTATACTACATATAGAATTAGATCTTTTGTGCTGTATATTGAATTTGTATATAGTGCAGACACAAGAACTACCGTAATTGAAATAATATTTTTTTTCCAGAACAAAGTCGGAGAGATGACTTGGAAGCCTTAGGTCATATGTTTGTATATTTTTTAAAAGGCAGCTTGCCTTGGCAAGGACTCAAGGCAGATAACTTAAAAGAAAGGTATCAGAAAATAGGAGACACGAAAAGAGCCACTCCTATTGAGGTACTTTGTGAAGGTTACCCAGGTATGTATTTTCTCTAATATTTATATGGCTGATTTCATGTACGAGCTAAATTATTCAACACTACAAACAAATTTCTGCTTGCAGGATGAAGTAGTTGGCAATGGAAGTATAGCTTGGAGAATTTTCCTCTCGTGGTACAATAGGGCATTAATGAAATACTTGTGTGCCTACACCTGTAAGAGGTGTTACAATTTTTAGACTCAAATATACTTATATTTGATCCACCTTTCCTCAGATCAAGCAAAGTTGGTTCATATGTCCTAATTTATCAGAATAATAAATACAGTAGTGTCCAAAAGTTAAGCATGACGAAGATATGAGAAAATGTGTTATTGATGAAGTGTCAGAACTGCACAAAAAATAGTGAAAACCAATCAAAACGTTACATGAATTAACAATTGTTTATAGTGTGAAGACAAAAAGCTAAAAATAAGAAAATTGAAGACCGCTTCCTTAACAAGAAAAAGAGGTTTGTATGCGGCGTGATCATCCCCAACAGCTACACAGCCTTTCAACAATGTAAAAGGTGGTTCTCGTCACAGCCATCTGCTCACACTGAGGTGTATCCAGGACAGTACTTTCAGATTCAAATTTATCTCGTAGTTTATAAATAGCTCTGTTATGGTATGAAATATTTTCTCCCTACTTTCTGAGCAGCAGTTACACGACTTTTATAACAAGCTCTCAAAATGAAAATTATTTCTTCTTTGGTTAACACAGTGGCTCCCAAGTGTGTGCTGCGGTTAAGGAAGGGATCTTCAATTTTCTTATTTTTGGATTTTTTGTCTTCACATTAAAAACAATTGTTAATTCATGTAACGTTTTGATTAATTTTCACTATGTTTTGTGCAGTTCTGACACTTCATCAAGAACACATTTTCTCATATCTTCGTCATGCTTAACTTTTGGACACTACTGTATTAAAATTAACATTCACAAACTTATCATATAGCAAATGCATATTGAAATCAGTTCACAAATCTATAGAATAATGTAGTTCCATATACTTATATAGGGCAAGTAAAAAAGAATAAAACATTTATAGTGTAAAGTACCTATATACCGGGTATTCCACTTAGGGATATAATAATTTTCTTTACTTACCCCTAGTATACTTCAACACGTGGCCAAATGCCTAAGCGGTATTCTGCCTCAGCCTATATGTTCTGTAGCATTTTAGGCATCACATTCTTGATTGCAGCATGAATTCTTTTCTGTAAGTCTGGCAAATCTTGAAACCTTCTGTTCCTTACCAAAATTCACAAAAAAAAGGTCTCTCACAGTTTGGTCCAATGACTGTAATGGCCACATCATGAACTGTGATCCTATCCAAATCCATCCTGCATTGCAGTGGTCAATTTAAGAAACATTGTCACCTTACACATCGAGAATTACAAAATCATTTTATTTTAATATATTTACATTATTTCCCTTTTTTGTCTGTTCAAAATGTTTTCCTTCTGCATTAACAAATGGCTGGAGTCTGTCTGGAATGGAACACTACGACACACACGAAGACACAGCTCAGTTGTTCTTTTCAAGTGTTTACAGTTTCCTCCTATGAGTTGAATCTTTCACCAAACCTCGCAAGAATAAGTGCATGCTGTGATCATTGTGGCATGCCATCCTATCAATCTATGGTTAAAAATTTGATCAAAGTACATTCAATTATCTTGACAATAACTGAGAGGAGGAATGTCTACTATGAACTTGTGTTCATGCAGATCATTTGGATTGACCAATGTGAAATATCAGGTAACTCAACAGTTAAGTCTTGAAGACTTTCTTGGACTTCTCGTCACAGCCATCTGCTCACACTGAGGTGTATCCAGGACAGTACTTTCAGATTCAAATTTATCTCGTAGTTTATAAATAGCTCTGTTATGGTATGAAATATTTTCTCCCTACTTTCTGAGCAGCAGTTACACGACTTTTATAACAAGCTCTCAAAATGAAAATTATTTCTTCTTTGGTTAACACAGTGGCTCCCAAGTGTGTGCTGCGGTGCCCTAGGGAGCCTTGACCGGCTTACAGGGGTGCCGCGAAATGTATCCAATATATTTAACCAATGACATGATTTCTCCAAATATGTGCTTATTTGGTACTTTTTGCACATAAAATGTTTCTGAATTTGAAATATGTGTTTATATAACTTAAGACAAGCAACCTAACCACATTAACTGAGCATTGAAGTGTTAGATAGGCCTACATTCTGACAGGCGCCATTGAAAAATCTTGAAACACTAAGGATGCCGTGAAACAAAAAAATTTGGGAACCCCTGGGTTAACATCATGTGAACAGGAGATGGTAACACTAACACTCACGCCAACTGAACTAAACAGCTATGCTTTGGGACAACCTTTTGTCCTTACCGATCAGTGTGCGAGAGAGAATCTGCAAAACTTCCATTATCAGTGATACCAACCAGCGCCACTAATAAAATACGGGCGCAAAATTATAAGCATTGCCTTCACAACATTATTACACTTACTTTTATTATTTTAGTATCACTTTGTACACATGGACGTACTGTACCATTTATAGCAAGAACTTGCTCACTTCAACATGTCATTCACATATCGAATCTTTGCAAGTTTTCCTTTTGTTTTTTCTGTTTGTTATTTTGCTTGCCCTCAGTTGTTAGGGTGTCTGACTACCATGCGAGACAAATGGGTTTGATCCCTGGAGGGGGAGAGAGAACTGATTTTTTCGACCTGTTCAAGCAGCTCCGGCACCCACCCAGTGTTGCGTAAAGTGGGTACCTGGAGGAAACTCTGGGGATTATTCCATCACCCCCACCTTCGGCTGTGATCAAGAAAGTATGGGGCCCTAACTCCACACCCCCTACATGCATGGTGCATTGCACAGGGGAGCACTTTACTTTTTTTTTACTTTTACTTACCCTGTACATCAGTCCTTCTTTAAGCAGCAATTTCACACCTTAACTTGCTTATGAACTTAATCCTACATGCAAGATTCGGGCCAAGGATTAATCTCTTATATAAGAGCAAGTCCACATGTTGACATGCTGAAGAAAACTAGTGACAGAAATCTACTAACAACACAATGAACTGCAAGGATTATTTTTTTATATAAATATATGTATTATAGATAAAAAGTATGTAATGAATATATGTGCCACAACTACAAATACATCACAGTAAGTGTTTGTATATGTATTATCACACACATTTTTTCCAGTCCCATGAGAAACGTAATCAAGGTTCCATTTTATTATTTGTATTATTATATATGAATCATGCTTTAACTAAATTATAGTATAACCCTGATTATGCACGGTGAAAGCATAAAATCCTGTAAAGGAGTATAATAGTATTTTGTTGTATTCAGATTGAAAAGAATGAACCATTTTTAAAATTCATAACGGTATTTATGTTAACTAGGGATACTCCAGAAGATACTGTAGATTTGGGTTGCCATATAAACCACACAACATAGCATAAAATTGAATCTCCATTTTACGAGGGTCACTATTTATATTTTGAAACTTGGCAACACTGATTGAAGTTAGGCGCGATTTGACGTTTGCACGGAATCGTCTGGCATTATTGACCATAACGTACTTCAAATGTTTTGTCAATAGCTTCATTTGTGTTGTTTATGTTGCCTTGGAGATTGCACGACAACAATAAAATGGAATTAACTCGTGAACATTTTCGTGCGATGATTTTTTACGATTTTCGACGTGGATTATCAAGACAAGAGTGCATCGATCAACTTACTTCCACATTTGGCGATGAAGCCCCATTCTTTGCCACTGTGAAACGCTGGTATAACGAATTTAATCGTGGCTGCCATTCCCTCACCGACGAGATTCGCGAAGGTCGTCCAAAATCAGTTGTTTTTCAAGAAAACATTGATGCTGTGCAAAACCTAATACTGCAAGATCGTCATGTGACATACTGAGAGATTGAGGCAACCATAGGCATTAGTTCCACCAGCATATATAAAATATTACATGATCATTTAGCTGTGAGAAAGATATGTTCTCGTTGGATCCCACACAATTTGACAAAAACTCAAAAAGACGCTCGCGTCAATTAGTGCAAACAAATGCTCAATAAATACAATCGTGGTGCTTCAAAAGACGTATATAAGATTGTAACAGGTGACGAATCATGGATATATGCATATGAGCCGGAACGTAAACAGCAGTCGACTGTATGGGTGTTTCAAGATGAACCCAATCCAACAAAAGTTGTTCGCGCTCGAAGCACATCAAAACAAATGGTCGCCTGTTTTTTTCGGGAAAACTGGTCATGTGGCAACCGTGTCTTTAGAGGAACGTAGAACGGTCAACTCTTGAATGGTACACAACAATTTGTTTGCCAGAGGTCTTCGGTCAAATACGGAAAACAAACAAACGCCGTCGAATCATTCTTCATCAAGACAATGCCAGCTGTCACACATCTTGTCTAACAACCGACTTTATGAAGAGTCAAAAAATCGAATTGATGGGTCATATGCCGTACAGTCCTGATTTGGCACCCAATGACTTCTTCTTGTTCCCGAATGTCAAGAATAAATTGCGTGGACAACGATTTTCGTCGGCGGAAGACGCCGTTGATGCGTTCAAAAACCATATTATGGAGGTGTCTCAAGAAGATTGGAAAAACTGCTTTGACAAATGGTTCGAACGAATGCAAAAGTGTATTGACCATAAAGGAGAATACTTCGAAAAACAATAAAGCAGTTTTCAATGCCAAATTCCTGTTTTTTCATTGTTAGGCTCAAAATATAAATAGTGACCCTCGTAGTGCAAACTTGCTTGAATGTCGAATTGGGGATTTTACTTTTACTTTTTTTGCACAAAAATGGAGATTTTATTTTATTCTATTCTGTGTAGTAAGTAAATATGACAATCCAACTGTTTATCATCTTTCGAGGCATTGTATGTTGCCATAAATAATTGATTAGAAAAGTGGAACCCTGGTTTTACTGCAGATAGAATTGACTGTACGAATTTGTCAAAATACAATGAATAATGTGACCATCAAATTTTCGCATGATACAATCTTTGTGAAATAGTACATTGAATATGTAGCGAGATTATAAATTTTTAATATTGTGCATTTTGAACAAATCATACATTCATGATATTGTTGTAGTTATAGTACACATAAGTATCAGGGTAGTTTTTTTTTAGATTTTCTACTAATACTTTCCTTTGTTCTGTTCCAACAGAATTTGCTGCGTATTTGAGGTACGTCAGGAAACTGGACTTTTTCGAAACTCCAGATTATGCATACCTCAAGAAGCTTTTTAGAGACAGTTTCCAAAACAAAGGCTATGTAGACGATGGAGTATTTGACTGGACCGGGAGAACTCCGGTACGTACATTAAGTAATATTGTCTTTCACTTTCTTATAATGGAACAAAGCAGAACAAGGATAGCCTGGAATATCTTTCAGGAATTAGCACATCATGTGTTTTATTACTCCCTTTCCCCCTATTTATTAGGTGGTCATAATCTAAATAAAATATATTTGTTAGCACACCCTTCATAATAAATTAGAAATACGTACCCAATGTTACATTAAGCAAATATAATCTGTGTGGTTAATACTGTATTTACATGCTGTCAGATAATGTTTTTATTTTTAAAATTTATTGAAAAGAATTAATGTGTTAATTAATAACAATACCCCCAGATTTTCTGTTATCAAAATTTACAAAGAATGTAGTAAAGTTTATAGATTTTTCACATCAATGATAAATAGGTATAGGTCTAGTTATATTAAGAGGTTGTATGATGTAAAATATATGAAATGTGAGTTTGATAAACACCTACATAAAATGTTTTATAGGCTTATAAAATGCAAGAAATTTTGTATATTTCTAATTCAGAGTATATTTAATTAAAGATGTGTCAATGTAATATCATATCATTAGACTGATTTTTCACCAAAGAAATGGTAAGAAAAGTAAAGTTCCCAAAATTGCAACTGTTGGGGTGGTACACTTAAGAATTTTTTATTACTCAGTTTTCCACTAAAGAAGTTTCAGTACATGGCAAAAATATTTCTATGTGTACTGTTGATACAACTTTTGTTAAACCTGCTGGATTATATACTTGTTCTTTGCAGTTCTCTTTGATTTGAAGTCCAGGGACAAACTTTATGTATAAGTACAGTGGAGAATTATGGTAAAAATTATTTGCAAATGTGGTTATTTCCCACTACCATTAAAATTTTGAATGGATGTCAAATAATTTGCTTGACAAGACAAGAAATGAAGAATTGGAATTGTTGACTACAAGGGGTCCAGGGGCAGAGATACATATTTGCATTGAAATGCCAATAAATTAAATTTTTACCATGGGGTGGACCGATATGAAATTTTTGCTGATACCAATACTGGTAACAGATATTCCTTGAGGAACATAAGTCGTTCATTAACCTCACAAAGTGCATAATTTGCACTAAATTAAAAACAGTAAATAAATGTAGATCAGGGTGGCTACCCACCAGGAATTCCTTGAATTCTGGGATTTATGCGTGAATTATTGGCTCTGGGAATTCTGCGTGAATTTTTCTCCATAGACGTGATAAATTGCACTTTGTTAGTGTTCTTTGCAGAACAATCTATCTAACCAACTGAAAATTATTGCAAACTAAGCTATCTTGAAATTCATTAGGTAAATTTGAGTTCGAAATTCTTATACAATTAACATTTTTTTTTTTGTAAATTAGTTTATCCTGTAACGTTTGATACTTGTGTTTATAGATGTATTTCAAATCTGAGTATGTGAAATGGCAAATGTAAACTCTGCACCTTAAATTGAATATTTTAAATACAAGTGTTTTTGGCTTTGAATTTTTGAAGAGTTCACCTTGAAAACTGGGAATTATACTTGAATTTTATCATGATCCTAGAGAAGCCACCCTGTAGATACATCGCATTGCTAAAAATATATCTAAATGTTATTGTTATGACTTTACGTGCTGATACTGATTGAGTACCATTGATTTGTCCCATTCCTATTATTTATAATCATAGTTTGAGAACATTGTAGAGATTGGTTAAGTTAACCACTTGACATTAGGTTCACTTTCTGATTTACAATAATTTTTCTCCCCTTAATTTGTTACTAAGCCGTATTTCTGATTCATTATGTTAGACCAATGATTGTCAAGTGTGACACAAAATAACCATCATAGTCTATTTTAATTTGCAACTTCTTTTTTTACAGGGAGTTTAATACTGGTGCTCAATAGCTGTTAATACATTGTGTGTGTGTGTGTGGCCTTTAAATAGTTCTGACAAGGAATCTTCATTTTTCTTCCTAATTGAACCAAGAAATCCCCTCTCATATTTGCACTGTCAGTGGAATATTTTTCTTATGGTGTAAATTTTCAGTTCTCTTTTTGTAAAGAATGCAAAGTTTGCATTCAGTGGTCATTATGTGACCAATACAAACAGTTTCTAATATTTTCTGTGCATGTTTATTTGCATGCTGCATTTTTTTGCGTAGCCACCAAATTTTCACATCCTTCGAAGTTTGCGCAATGCTCCCCCATCACATATTGGAAAGACAAAATCGGACAAGGTTTGTGCACATTAAAATGTATGACTCCATAAGTAGCCAACTAAAGCTTTTAATAATTTTTGATTGCTGAACTTGCTCTTTGCTAATGTATTAATTAAGCTAGTAATGAAGTATGGAATTGAAGTAGATAGATATGTAGAGATGGCTAATTGTATTATGTATGAATATCATTAAGTGATAGCTCAGGTTCACATGTGACATATGCTTTAAATCCATAACTTTTCTTCCGGATCTCTTTGCTCCTGTAATAGCCAGAATGCCATTACATACAGAGTACCTGGATAATGGGTTTTAAAAATAAAACCTTGTACTATAAATTGTATTCATTGCTATGTATTATTTTCAAGTTAAACTTAATGAGTGTATACAGTGCATGACACTCAAGTCAAAATTCCAGAAGAGTTTAAGTAAATTAAGGAAAAACAAATACGTATTTTCTAGCATTGTTATTGGGACTTACTAACACTATTTGCACTAATATTGTTTGATTTTTCGCATGATGTTGTTGAAACCCATCTAGCAGGGTTAAATCTGCCAACAACTATCTCTTCGGCCACTCTCAGTCCTATCACATGCTACATGCTGCCTGGAAGTCCACTGCGTGCAGCTAATTTTGAGAACTGCCTAGGAAAAACTTCGTGCAGTAATTTGTAATTTCTTTATGTATTCCTTGATTACTCTGGTTTACATGTTACCTGGTTATTAAGCAGTTGTTTTCACACAATTCATCCCAAGTTGTTTATGGGGTAAAAATTTTCCAAATTTCCCAGTTGTCCAAAGTACCAAGAGTCATTTTAAGGGTACTTGCACTTATGGGCACATATCCCAAATGTACAGGGAGAAACAAGTAAATTGTTACTAGTAAATAACATTTTAGCTGCATGCAAGACTTTCCCCAATGTCCAGTTTCAGAGAAATCATTATGGCGACTGAATTGAAATTGACAAATAATGTGGTGACTAAGTACCCCTAAGGTAGCTCCGCTAGTGTAAACATCTTGTTTGTTGTGAAGGTATTCTTGTGTGTGAGAACTCCCTTAGATAAATAGTGATGAAGAGGGATGACACTTTACCGTTTCCTCTTTTTGCAGTCCACACCTGTTGGATCTCTTCAAACAGGACATGAAATTGTGGTTTCCCCCAGTAGAGATAGGCATCCGACTGCAAATAGGGTAAGTGAATTGGAGATTTTCTACCTTAGCAGCATGTTTTGGATCATTTTTCTCCAATAATTCCTGTTTGATTCAATTCTCATATAAACTGTTTATGGATTAGTGCTTACATCATTGTGTGCATGCTCAATGTGTGAGGTTACTAGTACTCAGGTAACATTTGTTCCCGCAATAACAAATTATGCAGAATGTTGCCGTGTAACACCAACAGATTTTCACGGCATTCAAGCAAATGTTTTGCTTGTAGAGGCCTTTAAAAAACTACAATTTCTTATCTGTCATCTATGGAACCATGTAACACAGATTCATGGTTGCCACTGGCATTAATTTTTCATTCAAGCAGTGTTTGAGAGCTTATTTTAAGTCCACTTTATGCACTGGCAGATGCTAATCGAGACTGAACCTAGAGTTTAAAGTGGAATCTGAACCACTTAAGCATTGCAGTGGGCCTGCTCTGCTTCAGACAAATTGTGTAACGAAAACACAAATACTGTGTCTATATTTACTGCCAAAGCATTAAATATAAATGAATGCACTCCTGTTCACATAAACAGTTGAAGAATGTGCCACTTTAGATGAACAGGAGTGTACGTGAATTGGGGGAAAGGCTTAATGCTAGTGATTTCATCTTGCAATCTCTGCTGGCATTATAGTGTCAGTGGCAGCCCTGAATCTGTACTGAATGGTTCCTTACAGGATGAAAGGGCTATTTTTTTAAAATTTGATTTAGATATACCTGCACAGTGGCAGAGTGCATAAAGTGGCCAACTTTCGATCTTGCCCCTGAAGTTCCCAGGATCAATCGCCACGATTACCTATATGTGGCAGAAGAGCCACATATACGCATATGTGATATAACTTCTACTTTTTATAGTTGTGCATATCACAGAAGTAACATTGCTTTTATGTCTGGTAACACAGACAATTGTAATAATTTCTGAAATGCTGCTTTTAAAGGGTTTGCAGTATCAAAATGAAACCTTGACAAAACATTATTAAGACAACTTGAGTGCCTTGATTACCTCTGACATGCCGTGAAAGTTTAACCATGTTGTAAGGGCAACATCCTGTATATTTTAAGTCCGGTGCATGATGACTGTATGTTATGTGAAGAAAACTTTGTTTGGCGTTATGTATAGTGATGCTGCTTGTCAGCTGCAATAGTTGCTCATGCATCGTATGAGATTCTTGGTGTTCTCTGTGTGAGAAATTTCAAGGATCTCTTTGTGGTAGGCTTTAGTTCTTCTATAGACTACGGAAGTATCAGGAAGATGTTAGCTGCTGGTGTAATAGACTGGAACACTACAAATTCTTCCTGTATAGCTTCTCTCAAAACCTATTCATTTTTAATCGCATATGATTTCATCCATTGTCCTGGTTACACTATAATTCCATCAGAGAGAAACAAAAGTGGTTTTACTTATTGGAGTAAGTCTCCTGTAGTGGCTAGGATATTAGAATGTGTCACAATTAGTTGATAGTGACTATTATCTGATGTGTCAATAAATTCATCAATTAATTTGCTAATAATTTACTGATCCAGTATTTATTTAGGATTATTACTTCACCACAGTTTTATAAGTTATTTATAATTTATGACTAGTTCCATAAAACATATCAAAGTACTTGCTTGGTACAAGAATTAGTCGGTTAAAGTAGTTATAAACATGGGATAAGATGTTCTTCCTATTATTTAGATCACTTAGCTGACAGTGACATGTTTAATTGGATCTCTGTATATCATCAGAACTGTAAGTTCTGCAATATATATTAGTTCACTCTTTACTGTACTGATGTACACATGAAAATCTGGTTGAAGATAACTAGTTCTGTTGGAATGAAATGATTGTCAGTATCTACATAAATTTATGTCAATTGGTAGTGTAATAATGGGTATGCGAATATGTTAAGGAGTGTATGTATTTAATTTTTGGCAAAGAATATGCCACATATAAACATAGAAAAATATAATTATTCAAGTAAGTAGGTCATCCATATTATTAAGACTCTGTAATTGATGTTCCTTTCATGTCATTGAGACTAGTTTCATTTCTGTAAAAATGTGCACAAATTTACATGGTTAAAATGGATAAGGGATTGTTTTAGTGTCCATTTAGTAATGAAAGTAATGTTCTATGTTGATAAAAAGTAGCTTTTTGTATTAATTCCTATCAGAATAGTTAATTCTACCCTCAAATGAGTAATTAAATCATGCAGTCTTAGTTGAATGTTTGGCCAGTACCTTAAAGATTTTACACAAGTTCATGAGAGCACCTGGCCCGACCCTGTGGCCGAGTGGTTAGCACATCGTGCTGCGACGCCAAGGGTCCCGGGTTCGAATCCCGGTCGGGCTTGGTTGTTTGTGAATGTCCATTCATCAATTTCATCATTTCATCACTCATCCCCATCTTTGCAAATTAGCCAAGAGGCACTAGACGCGAAGTAAAATAAACTAAATCAATCAATCATGAGAGCACCTAATCTTCTACAACAGTAATGTGCCACATCACTTCTTTTTACTTCTTTTGTTTGCCAGTCCCCCTCCCCCTTCACTTGAGAAATCAGTGCTTGGAAGTCTGTGTCTTGAAGCATAATTCTTCTTTGCTTAGTTTGACATTTAGAATCTTCACATGCATGGTGATGTTTTGCCTATCTGTATCATTACCTTTAAAGGATGTCCAGATTCTGGCATATGTCTTGTTTCTGTCTGTTCTGAATTGATGGCTAATTTTCCCTTTATTTTAAGTGTAGATCCTTGCCAACTATAGTTTCCAGATCCATGGAGAACAGGATGTAGCTTTTTCGGCCTTAGAATAGCTTTCAAATGTATAGCTTATATTATGTAAGAAGCCTGAACGATTCGTTAGTGTGTCAATTTGCTGAAGTTTAATTCAAAAGAAGGCTTTGTAAAGTTACTGCAGTTTTAAATTAACTGTGATGATGATATCAGGTTTGAGTAGTGATAGCTAGCCTTTAAATGTTAGGCAGTTTATATGTTTGCACACTATTCCACTGGGGCATCAAACAAATCTCATTGGTATTACTCAATGTGTTGTGCAGAGGCTTATAATTTTCTCTCCATGTGTTCATATAGTGACATCTATGTATGATGTGGGATATATTTCTGTTTGTAAAACATTTCGTGGATATTCTGTTACTGAAAGGTTAACTTACTTGATATTCTGTGGTTCTCATATGTCTGGTCGTATAATATGTTAAGTGTATTATTCTTCAGAAGCCTGTTTTCATCTTTGCTTTGAGGTCTAACACAACTGACTTACAGAATTCTAAAACATATTAAGTCACTAAGAATTAGATCCCCTATACGATGAAAATGTTGGGGGGTATTTATTCCATTATTTACACAGCTAGCTGTTTGATGTGAAGCCAATCGTATTAACTAATGGAGATGAATATATTTATCTGACTGTCGACTAGATGAGATCTGAAGAGTCCTCACTTTCAATAGCTAATCTCACCTCTATCTTCAGGTACTGTACGTGACAATATATTTGAGAATATGTGTGGTTGGTAACACATTCTTCGCCAAAGAAGCTTCAAGATGTACCTTATGTAGGTAATATATGATAATTCGGGATGTGTGCAGATTTTTCTGTCTTTGGCAAGATGGTTTATCCCAACAAGTTATTTCTTCAATTTCTAATTAGACTGGAGGGTCTGGCTGGTGTCCTGTTTTGTTTGCCTCTAGTATGTATTTTGATATGATCCTTTCTCGTAGGTTGAGTGCTCTTGCTTCCAATTTGCTAATGTGATCTCTTGAATGCTTAGCTTTATCCAGTGCTGCATGAACTTCCATATCCTGTTTTATATGTTTGGTTTGATATCAAGGAATTGTGTATTCAAGTCCTGGCTTGTGTTTGGGAGCTATTGCATAGTTTAGACCTTCGGTTTCTGGTCATGCGGTGCTTTCTGCTATTGTGGTAAGATCTCCCCAAGCTCTGTCAACCCTTTCACTATGGACTTTGGTCATGTTTGTGTAAGTACTTTGTCAAACCAAAATCTGAAAAATTAGATATTTTGAAAATAAACTTACATATCCTGCAAGTTGCCCAAATTTCTAGGAACCCTCGTTATTTCTGCAGCTCAGTCCTGGATGAAAGCATAGACAACATTGCAAAGGAATATGAACTTTATAATCTGTGCATTTCATATAGTTGATGAATAAACATGACGTGTAACATTTTCCATGCCGAAACTTTGCTTCTAAATCCATTTTATGGTCGGATAGGCTAATCGGCATTGGACCTATAGTTTAAAGTGGGAACCAAAGCACTGGGGAATGTGTCTCCACCAGGAATTGAACCTTTGACTCCTTGGTTGCAAGGAACAACATTACCACTACACCATAGGGAAAATCCAAGTAGCAGGCAATATACATCTTTTGCAATAAGTGAAAGTGTTTTGAAAACAAATTTGAACACTGGAATGCCATTTTATATATTGAATTTGTACTGACGTATTGATTTTTTTTTTATTTACTAAATTTGCGGTTAATTCAGATGGTGGCTGTAAACTACTTTGTCTATATTGTACATAGAAATATGGTGTATACGATAAAGCCATGTCACTGATCTCTGCTACTGTTAAGTTGTTGGAACTTATTTTGGGAAATATGCACATATCAATAATCAATTTATCTATAATCTATACTGTGTACGCTTTTAGAAGGAACATGAGTTCAGCCAGTACTATTGCCAAACTAACTGCTAGTGGAAGGGAAACACTAACAATCCGTTGTGTCCAATATGCAACTATTTTTTTATAATGCATACACAGTAAATATGAGCACAGTGAAATAATATAGTGAATATTTCTACACAGGATTATAATATCATATCACTGCAGCATATGAGAACTCAAAATGACTCTGACTTGCAATGTTCGAGAATGCCCATGACAATGGGTCATTGTGTATATTGAGACACATTTAACACCCATTGTTTTCCGAAGATACAAGTCAGTTTTGTCAACACGGTTGCAACGGAAAAAAAAATGAGACAAGGAAAATGAAAATTGTCTGCGTGTGTTGAGACATGTTGTTTCGCAGTGTTTCTTCGAAACGATAACTCTGCTGTAGGAGACTTGGACAGTCAGGTTCAAAATGTGTTGCTCCATCTTATGGTGAACCTTAAAGTGGCGAGATTTATGAAAACTTCATGCAGCCAAGAAAAATACAGAAGAAGGCTTTCAACTTGTGCACCGCAGTTTTCTAACTGTACACCGTTGCACTACTATCTTAAGCTGGTCAGCACGAACAGTCTCTGCGTAGCCCTGCCCAATATCACTTCTAAAACCGTATGTCATATAGAGCCCACCTCCGTGGTAGAGAATGCTATGGGGCCCTGGGTTTGAATCCCAGCCTGGGCATGGGTGTCCTTAGTCGAACAGTTGAGAAATTCCAAATGATACTGTTTAAAAATTGTTATACTTGATGTTTTGTGCACCACAAGTGTCTGGAATTCCTTGAAATTACCAGTTTTTATTCCGTAAATACAAAAACAAATCATTTGAGGGGGAACTAGTGTGTAGAATTCGAGATTCTTAGAGAGTCAGGATATTTTTAATATTTTTCCATACCGAAAATTTTCTGTCCTGATTTAAAACATAATTATAGGCATACAATGATTTGTGTGCTATAAGAACCTGCCTTGTGTAGACACCAGTACTTTCAATTAAATGTGTATAAATATGACCATATGCAACTGCGGGTAATAAACGGGTGTCATTTTGAAATGATCCCGTATTAGTACTTAGTTGCTCATCCTACGGATCTGGAAAACACACTACTGTACTTTGTATTCTCCTATACTGAACGCAACTCCAACTGGCGGTTGACCTTGATGGCTGTTTCTGGCATGTCCTGTCCCCCAATCATTTTCGGCGGCATGTGGTCCGATAGGTGTCAACAAACTCAGTTGCGAAGTAAAACCTGAAGGGATCACATCGCTCTCCCGAAGCAACGTTCCCAAGCATACTTCTGCTTTTGCCAGTTGCCTTTATATGACGGTGTGTCCGCCTGCATTCCAACCTGTGGGTGGTCCTTCCGGAAACTTCAACGTGCAGAACCATTTGTGCAGTTGAACCCACTGATTTCTGGTGTTGACCGAAAAAACTCTTTCTCCCTTTACAATACGTTTGGAACATGTGGTGAACCCAGTGCTCATTTTTTTTGTCCCGCGAACAACGCTCTGTACCTTGTGACTCGAAAATGCCTGATCTTAGTCGGAGAAAATTCAACTGATCGCTGATTTGCTGTTTCCCAGCCGCCAGTTGGAGTTGCGTTTAGTATAGTCATTAAGTAATTTTATCTGACACAAAAGGAGGGAGAAAGTCACAAGTATGCATTTGAACTTCCCACCTACGGTAACATGTAGACCAAACTGGAAGTTGTTATACTAAAGTTCCACAAGCGATTGTGTCATACAATTTTGCTTTTGTTTACTCGTGGATAGCCCCTGTAGACTGGGTTCCCATTGATCTGGAAATTCTGGATTTTTTTCTGTGTATTTTAATACTTATTTCCTAAGACCTGTTCATATGCAACAAATTAATACTGAAGAATACAGCTTTTTCTTGCGACTGGAGAAGTTATCTCCTATTTCTACTTAAAAATCAAACTTTGGAAAGATGCAACTTACAGAACACACTGCAAGCAGATTGTCACTAATTTTCAATAAATTATATAATAAACCTGAAAGTGAAACCTAAACTTATATCTAGAAAACAATTATTTCGTTCATTGCAGTTGAAATTTACGTAAAGTGAGTGTTAATTTCATACATGCTATCCTAAGTTACAGTTTCCATTACTTGAAATAAGTAACCGTTTCTTGGAACTGAATTACATGTAACTTGTTATTTTCAAACACTTCTAAAATACACTGTTTATTTGGAAATTAATTTGAAACCAACTGGAAAAGTCAGGGAATTTCTATTGATAGGTCGAATGGGAATTAGGAAAGGAATTTTTAATGGAAAGTAAATGGTCAGGCTCTGCTGATTTTCCTGGATTTAGAACAACGGTTAATTTTTAAAAAGTCTTGCTGATACAGGTAGTCGGAAACTTTGTATTCCTATCATCAACAGTAGGTTTTGTGTGAATGTGTAAGTCTATGAACAGTGGGAATATACTTCTGTTATTTGGAGTAACAAGCACAGATGCTCTCTCCGAACGTAGTGAATCAAATTAGTAGATCAGTAAAAACAGTGGATGAAGTGTATCTAAGACTGCATGTTGATAAAACAAACTAGTTAAACTTTTTTCTTCCCCTGAAATGTTACTTTTGTGGTGGCAAGTTTCTTTTCTTTGTGTGCAAATTCTACAGATTAACAATGATATTATTATTATTTTGTGCTTCATGGAATAGAGCGAAGTTGAATACGAGGAAGATGACAGTGTGTTGGTTTTGGAGGTTAGCCATGTCATTTATATATGTGCAACTCCTAATCTCAGATTAGAAATCCTAATAGTAACTAAAGACCTTGTAATTGAAACACCTTACATATAGTGGCTTTGCTAGTATCTAGTGCTAAGCTGTAAGAATTTGGTAGTGTTTTGGACTAGAAAGAAAAAAAAGCTAGCGGTTGTTTTAAAAATAAAATAGGTCCCTTTTACATATTGCCGGTGTGTAAGTGCTGGATACTTCGATGAGAACTAGGACATGATTTTATTTTTCTTGCACAATTGCTAGCTGTTGAAATCGCACTAAAGCATTGTAATTATATTGTCCTTTTTGCACTGATGAATGACTCCTGCTAGTATTGGAGACTTAGACTGACCAGTTTCATTGCATATAAAAATAATTTTAGTGAAAGTAGCAGTGTTATAGAATAGATAGAGTAGCTGAAATAAATATTACTTCATGTAATACACTCGCACAATGACAATATTTTTCTTCTTTTAAACATTGTTCCCAGTATTCATGTTCATCTTATTGGAAACTTACAATCATATAATCTCTTCTTAGATTGAACTAGTATTGTCATTTTTTAGCAGTAACTATACACTTGGAGGGGAGTGCAGTGGCACAATGTTAGGGTTGTTCAATTTGTTTTTGATATGTTAATGGTTTACACCCGACCAACTATGGAGTGTACATGTGCATTGCACCATACGATGAAGGATATGGGGATAAGGCTCCATGCATTCTGTTTTGACTGTATGTGAGGTGGTGGAATCAGCACCAGGTGCTGGATACCTTTATGCCCCACAGCCAGTGATGGAAATTTCTTGTAAATGACCCACTGGAGAATCGAATCCAAGTCTCTGACATAACTGTCAAACACATTATCAACCTTGTATCACTGTGATTTTTGAGTGGAAGTAAGAATTCCTAATTTCAAACTGCACCACACAGAAAACGAAATTTCCTTTTCTCAGTGACCTCCTAACCTATGCTTAAGTTATTGCTGTTTTGTGAGTTCATGAGTGAAAAAGATAGTGATCCTTTTTTTAAAAGAAAAGTGATCATAATGAAAAGCTGTAAGTTTTATTCATGTCATGAGATTAATATTTCTGCTGCATTCAGTTTTTTTCTTTGTCTTTGTTTAACTTGCAACTTTTATTTATAGAAATTAGGGTAAATTTTTGCAATGCTTATTAACTTTTTATTGGAAAATTATACATCAAGTGCTCCTTTGACATCTAAAGGCACACAATTATAAACTATTGCATTTAATTATATTGTTCAAGATAGTACTGCTGTATGAACACAATTTGGGTTTTCTCAGTGCTGTTGAGGCTGGTACGTATGTGTGTATCAACTCAGTTCTTATTCCATTTCAAATCTTAATGCCTAGAAATTCTGTCATTATGATTTAGTTTATATTTAAAACTTTCATGAAGGATAATTCCCGAAATTTCTTCTTCAAAGCATTATAGAAAATAGATCAATTGCAATTTGAAGTAGAAGCAATGATTTTTATGATCCCTTTCCCCTCATAGAGATATGTGGATTTCATCTACTTGGGAATTTTGTGGAATTACACAACAAATTGAATAAAATATCACTTTTATTTTGGTTCTACTTCTATTCAGCATTCTAAACTGCAGAAAGGTTTGTGATTTTGAGTGTTCTGAAGCCAGGTGTAAGATGCTGTGGTGAGGCCAGTGTGTGTATTGTGAAACACAAACAATTTTTTTTGTTAAATTTTTCACTGTCGTAGTGTAGTACCAAAAACATGGAGGATGCATTAGAACGGTTCAGTTGTCATTTTCCGAAAATGCTCTCATGAAAAATTTTGCTTGACCTTACAACAGGGAGAAGGGAAGGGGACACCAGCATGGTCTGAAACTCCGAAGCAGCCCAGCAACATGTTAGGTGAAAACCTCACTCCAGCTGACCAACATGGCTCAGTTCAGGTGAGACTAGCCCCTTACATGCTTCTGCACAGATCTTTCTGGTTGGTGTCTGGTTGCAGGTGTTTATTTTTTTTAATGCTCTCTGCTTTTTTTTTTCACCAATTGCTTTCTCTCTTACTTCTAAGGCTGTTCTGTGCTTATATTTTTTTTAGTTTTTTTTTTTTGCATGATTGTAATTTTTTTCTCCTTTCTTTCATGTCTCTGTGAATTACACATCTGAAGGGTCTGGAATATCTATCTTTCCTTCATTGTAGTAGCTGTTTTATTTTTCTTGTTTTGAGAACTAATAATTTTTCTTTGAGTATTTCTTATGTGGAATTGTATATTTACCTTCTTACATCTGATAGTTAACAGGTTTATTGTTGTCGGGTATTGCAAGCACTTCTTTGTCAATTTTTCATGTTTTCAGGTGGAAAAATCTTCATCCAAGTAATGTGTGTGTTGAAATATGGTAGTATTTTCTTTGCCCAAACCGTTTCAAATCTGCCAGACATTTTCTAGCAACATTATTTCTGATTTTTCTTCTTTCTTATTTGAATGGAAAACATGTTCAGATAGTGATGATAGTTTTTTGTTCAAGGGATAAATTTCCGTTGTAGCAAGTTTTGTACCACACACTACATATTTTTACCTTTGATTTGCACTTTATCCTCTTTTTTATTATTGTCACACGATTTTAGTCACCTTTTAGAAGAACTTTAATTTTGATTTCATGACATTTATTTTCATCTGCCTAGACTGACCATTTTGACCTCTTCTCCTTCCCAATGCCCATGAGCAGTGGCGGGGATTGGGTTCCAAAACTAGGGGGCAAGAGCAATTTACTTTCCCTTGGTACATAAGGTTTAGCATAGAATGGGGACATATGTGGCAAAAAATTGGGGGGCATCTGCCCCTCTCCCCCCCCCCTAATTGCCGCCACTGCCCATGTGTGTAGTGTATTCGGGGAAAATATAGTTGTAAGCACTAAGATTTTAATATCGCAAGATATGTTACCTTAAATACATCATATTTGCACACATCAAACTGATTAAAAGTAGAAAAATTAATAAAAGATGGAGCTTCCATAGATTTTTCCATGGAGGGCCATCCCCCATTCAAAAGAAAACGCTGCGCAAATTTGAAAATCTCTTATTCTTGTGACAAGCCTCTGTCATACTTGTATTGACCAAATCATTACAGTAGTTACTGGTGATGCAGTGTACTTTTTTCTCCCAGCAATTGCGTTTCATATGAACTATATTATGTGGCAGTATTTTATACCATTTAATGTATTTAGTTATGCTAAATAACTCTACTGTGCTAAAGACTTCAACAGAATAGCAATGTGATACTATACTAATACTCTCCATATTGATTGTGTACAAAACAGGAAAGTGGAAGCTTCTTTTGACCCAAAATTTGATTTCATCATGGGTGTAAAATATTTGTAACGATTTTGTCAATTTACCATTCCTATCATCCTTGTTTTGCTTTGTACAAGTTCCTCTTAGGCTTTACCATAATAGTTCGTACCCAGTCTTTAATAATTTGTGTAGGTGGTGCGTGTGTGTGTGAAAAATAAACTTTGTGTAGTTTTTTTTTTCTGTCAAACTTGATGTTTGGAAAAGTGGAACACAGTTGTTGCATATTGACTCTTGATATGCATATAACATTAGTTTCCTGAAGTTATAGTAATTTTGAAGAAGGTGCTAAATAATTTCTCTTTTGCTCAACCTTTATGGAAAACATTACCTGTACATTTTTCAAAGGCTGAGACTAAGGAACCTAAAATCGAGTAAAATAAAATGGGGAGTCCAACCCAGGGGCAGATTTAAAGTGTTGCCATCCCTCCCACACTATTTTCTACATGCTACATTGCATGCAAGAGAGGTGCACACCCCCTAACAACAAAATAAAATTGAAATTAACTTTACATGTATTATAAATTTTCATAACTGCCAGAATTATACGCATGTTACTAGATAAATCTCCTCACCACAATAAAAAAATAGGGATTACTCACATTAGAATTGTACTTAAGATTAACTAGAGCCTCAGACTAGCTTTCTGGTGAGCCAAGGCATTGATGACATCCTCCTTGCCCACCATGATGTCACAAGCGAATGACACTCAGGGAGGGGGGGGGGGGGAGACTCGAACGATTATGAGTAAGCGAAAGTGGTCCCATGCAGTATTCTAATCTCTACGATCATGTACACTACAAATGCCTCTTGGACCCTACAGTGTTGTTTGCACCTTTCCTCCTACCAACATGGACTGAGTAAACACATTGTGGTATTTCTGTGCCAGAAATCTTTGTCACAATTCTTCTAATTTGGCAGCAATGCTTGCAGGATTGGATATTGAATAGGAAATAGAGACTTTGGTTCCAAAAAATGCAACTTTTCCTTTCTGTGTAATAATTAGCTCATAGAGTGCAACCCTCATACTCTCAGTCCAAATTACTGTTAAGTAAAATAGAAAGCACTGATTGCATTAAGAAGGGCAATGTTGTAGCCTCTGGTATGCATATGTTACATTTAGGCCGTTCGCCAGCTTAAACTGCTTGGCTGTGGGAGGTTGTGTGTGTGTATATATATATATAAATAGGATAAAAGCAAGGAAGGCCAAAAGGGCTCAATAAAAATCAAAGGAGGAGAAAGGAAACTCACCGGACAGTGGAAAAATTCAAAATTTTTGCTAACTTAGTAGCATCTTCGGTGAGAGACGAAAGAGACTGAGGTTCCTGAACAAGGCCACCCTGTAACGTCCCCACCTCACCCCACCCTCCCTCCCAAGCCATCCCATCCCTCCTGCCCTCCATCCCACCCACCCCATCCACTCACAGTTTTCGACGAGCTTGGTGACGAAACAATGTTTTTCGTTCTACGCACCGCTGCTTCTTCGATTGGGACCTGGCAACTCTGCAGGCCCCCAACTTCTGATTATATATATGAGGAGGCAAAATAATTAATGCTCCTTTGTCCTTCACCTATTTATTATGCGCAGGTCAAACAGGTAAGGGGGTGAACACGCCTGAACTGGGTTTGAACTAGAAAAACACTGATACTTAAATTACTAGTGTCATCACTGTAACTGATCTGGTTCGTCGGCCTGGTCGCGTCTGTGCTGTGTGGTCTGTTGACTGTGTGTACTTTGGGCACTGCCCAACCTTTGCATGGACACACTCCACGAGTTGCACCACTTAGGCCACTAGCTTCCTACTCTCTCGGCCACTAACTTCTGACTTTCCCGACGACCTCTCGTCACCGGGGACTTGACTGGTGTTTGCTGATTTAGCATTGAATGCCGGCTCGTGACAAATGTGTCTAAAACTGACTCTTGGTCCAATATTGTATTTACACAATGGCAGTTGTGAAAGTGAAATACTTCATTTTCCAAGGCATGAGTAAGTGCTCTGTGGTAACCAAAGGGGCACTTCACAATCTGTTCCCATTGAATTTTATAAAATGTTTATGTAGCACTAGGTAGATAGAGTACTTTTCCAGTAGTGGAGGCCTTAATTATAAAAACAATTAATTAGTACATGTGGAACATCTTAATTGCAGGGAGATTTTGTAGACAGTGAGGTTAATAGAAATAGTCAGCCTCGAATAGCTCCAGCCTACATGCATGAAGTACACTATGTCACTGGTATACACTACAATGACCAGGCATTGACGAATGCATTTGATGGTGGGAGAAAGGTGGATGCCAATTTTATTTAATTAACTGTAGTCAGATGTATTAAGTCTGTATAGCTTTTTTTCATAGCTTTTAGTTCAGGCTGGGCAGTAAAAATAGTTTTCAATGAACTGCTTTCTGTTGGTGTGTGTATAAGTGGTACCAGAATGTAAGTTGTTCGTGGTATATAGTTATCACACACACACAAACTTTCATAGCACGTAGCGAACATCAAGACAAACAGCTTTTCTCATAATGTTTTGCTCATTAAGGCCTTGTTTCAATGCTACAGGCCCCAGAAAAAAGGAAATTTCTATCCTGTATGTATGCAGCCATGCATCACACATTTGTGGTTGTCAAAATTAAGCCTTAACGAGCAAGATATTATGAAGAAAACGTGTTTGCCGTATGTGTCTTATATGTGCTTTGAAAGTTTGTCAGTGTGGTACAGCAACACCCTAGCTGCGTGTGTGTGAGAATTTATATTTAATTTTCTGCTGCTAGGAATATGAGAATTTTAGATTTAATTTTCTACTTCTAGGAATAGTTACTGGAATAATACTTGTAATGGAAGGCAGGCAGAATGAATTTGGCAGGAGTGTATAATGAAGTCAGATTAATGTATGTTGAATTAACTAGCAGTGGAAAGTCATTCGACTCAATTTTTGGCAATGCACATTTCCTTGCATTACTTGTGTTAGAAACTAGTAAATTTGAAAGGCTGTCTCCCTGCAATTTTGTTGTTCTTTAGGCCCCCCATTAAAAAGGTGCTTTTAAAAGTGCTTGGAGCTGCCTCTGGGTGAGTGTGCCATTGAATCATCATTGTCATGATTAGCCTAAAGGGGGGGGGGGGTGAAGGAAATTCAAATGCATTCACCACTCCTTAGGTTTTTCTTATGAAAGTAGGGGAAGATATATTAATTGCCATGCTAATATACGCATATTGCTAAAATTGTCTGTGGTTTCATTAGTCCAATGTTTTTATAAATAGCTTGTAACTTAGTGCAAGATCCTGCCATTTTGCTATTTTGTAATAATTATAAAAGTATAATGCATGCATTTTCATTTTGTGGAATACGAGGTTGGTCAAGAAGAAACCAAACTTCTTTCAAAACTATGGTATTTACTTGTTAAACAGCTTAATCAGATTCATCCCTTTCAAATTAGTTCTCTACACTGTTAATACACCACTCCCAGCATTTATTTCACAGTTGAAATGCATTTTGTGGAATATCCTGCAGGTTTTTTTAACAGACTTTCTTCCATAGTTAGAAACAGCATCCTTTCAGGTTGGATTTCATCCTTGGAAACAGAAAGAAGCGGTTTGCAGTTGCCAAATCAGGACAGTCTGAGGGTTGGGCTACAACAGTTATGTCTTTGTCATGCTGCAGCATCAATGTTTTATTTGCTTATGCTTCAGGGCCTCGGAAAATCGCTACAAACATGAGATACTACGTCACTTGAATGTTTGCAGACTGGAAATTCAACAGCATAGAGTGAGGTGTCAGACGAAATATTACTTGTAAAGAATCCCACTATCCAGCACCAGTAGCAGAATAGTGATTATTATCAATACAGTGGCATGCTGTTTCAAAAGTGTGGTTTCTTCTTGACAGACCTCCTAAATGTCTAAATATGCTGTTTCTTTTTCTAAGTCAAAACCAGTTTGTCACCACATTAGGTACATTAAATTAAGTAAGAGGGTGAGGTTCTGTGTGTAAGATGTGTAATTTTACATAGATTAATCCCTAGACAATATGTGTATGACATCACAGTCAAATGCCGTAGAAGGAATTCCAAACTCTATTTTCCCAGAATTTCATATGCAACCATGGTCGTTTAAAATGGAGACCAAAAATTGACCTGACACCTGTAAATCAAAAAACCTGAATTTTTTATGTAATAGCATTGTAGTGATGTCAGTCCATCCATTTACCTGTAAGCTGCATCAATTTTCCATGTTTTTTCTTGAGTTTTACCTCTGTGTATATCAGGTGTAAAGGACATTCTGTATTGATAAATTTATTATGAGGGATGGAATTATTACTGCCCGGTCATTAAAGGGGAGTAAATCCCCAAAAAGTTGGTGCTCCCTATTTTTAAGACAATGGGCATTGCTAGGAAGGAAGCTTATGTAGCCAGTCCATTGTGTTGAAAGATTTGTTTCTCTTCTTCCTTGTTCATACATAACACAGATAACAGGGTGTGAGAGAATTCCAAATGAAAGATCTATATAATATCCATTCTGCATATCTGATTGCCAGAAACTCGTACGCTCTTTCTTAGTGCTTTGTAAAAAGATTTATTGCTTAGAATTGGAATTTTTGCAAAATACATTATTTCAGTGTTTTGCACAACATGTCTAGTATCGTAGCTAACACGTAGATGTTTTGCTTGCTAATCTTACGAACATGATTTACATTAATCTATTTTTACTTCCTATAGGCTTAACGTGATGTGTAAAGAAAAAGGAGCGCAAATAAATGTTTTCTTAGGTGCTAAAGTTTTTCTTCTTTCTTTATTCACAGGTAACTACTCTAACAAATGGTGATCTGGGATTCGAAGATGCAGGTCATTCCAGGACACACATTGCAGATGGGGAAGATGAAACAAAGTAAGATAATTTGTTGTTTTTAATTAGTGATTGTTAAAAAATATTCAGCCTACAATATGTATCACATTGTTTTTCTAAAGTGGCTTTACCACATCAACCCCTGTTTAGATATTTGTCTGTGTATGTTTGTGTTCATTCCTAGCATAGCCATAAACTGTGGCTCTGGTGTCATATGTCTCCAAAAGGAGGTAACTAATTCAAACAGCAGTATCAAGCTGTTATTGCAGGCTCTTCAAGTATGGGCGTCCGGAAGGGGGGGCAAGGGGGGGCTGTGGCCCCCCCCTGGAAAATGAAAGTCAACCAAAAAATATGTATTTCACACATATAATTTCATTTTAGCCACAATAATATGTGTTAATTATTGCATGAACACCATAAATTCAAATTTAAGCAATGTTTTTTAGGGAACAACACTATTTTGGGGGAAAATTTGCCTTCGTTTGTCCCCCCTGGAAAAAAAATGCCTTCGTTTCCCCCCCCCCCTGGAAAAAAATACCTTCCTTGCCCCTCCCTGGAAAAAATCCTGCGGACGTACATGTCTTCAAGTGTCCAATCAAATGTTTAAATGTTTACCACTCTTGCATTTGGTGCAAGCACTCCCAAGTTGAATTCCAATAGGTGTTGCAAAAGTGGACATAGCATTGTGTGGTGCTCTAGAAATCCAAATATCAACTGTGATGGAACTGAATGGGTTAATTAATCACTGGCTCCAACCGTGAGCACATGCTTGCATGTTAATATGAATAAAAAACAAGTGGCTCGGAAGGATGCTTATTTTCGTGGTGGCTGTTGGTTTCAGCTGCTATGGTTGAATGTATGAATGTTTGTGGCAAGTTTGTAAGCAGGGATGAGGGAAATTGCAACCCATAAGCATGCACATATGGGAAATGTGGAAGCATAAAATCGTGGTTGGACTGTAATGGGTACCAAGGAATTATAAAGCGGCATAGATACTAGGATATTTAGGATTCTTGTGATATTAACCCTGCTTTCCTCACATTGTATTGTCTTTCCAAATCTCTGTTTATACTTACATGTGCACATTTGCTTCCTTCACAGGTGCTGTTTCTTCTTTAAAAGAAAGAGTCGGCGTAAATGACTAGCAGTAGTTCAATGCAGCCCAGAGCGGGAAGCAGTGACCCTTCTTCGTGCCACTTCACACTCAAACTCCCACGACAGCATCCTCAACCCTACGGACTCTGTAGTAGACCAGTATGCAGCCAACCCCATGCCGGCCAAGATGACATGAGTGTTGTGAAGTGTTACATACATATATGTTAATGTATGCGTACATAACGTTCCTTCTGAGACAGTGTGAGTGAGTGAGAATGTATGTAGGAAAAACATTTTTGAGTGTTAATCAAGTCATTGAAGAAAGAAGTTCTATATATATGGATAAGAAAAAAACGTATGAGTGTGTTTGTGCATGTGCACCATGAAATGGAAGTGAAAATTAAAGTTGGAAAATCAGGTTAGTGTCTGTGTGACTATGCCTCACAGAGTGGGAGTTGCAGATTAACATGAGGGGAAAAAAAACAAAAAACATTTCTGTTACCAACACAAGTCTGATATTAATAGGGGACACTGGATTATAAATAAACTAAGAAGTCACCTTCAACATTGTGGATATGTAAAGCCGAGTAGAGGACCTGGCAAACGTTTTGGCTCAGTAGTTCAAACAAATTGGTGGTGGTGTACAGCTTGTGATATGTTTTTTTAAAAATTGCATTTTCCCCCCTTCGTTCAAAATCTAGGAGATGCTGACATGGACAATGTCCTACCAAGGACAGACAATGTGCTGTCTAGAATGAAATTCTAGTTTTTCTGTTTTCGAAATGGTTTGGTGTACCCACACGCGAACTACACGGCTTCTTGTCCTGGCGGATGGAAAGGAGTTTATTCAAAATTATCTGCACGATCACTCGAGTCCATCCAATGGAGCGTTATCTGTGCTGAAGTGGATGCGAGATACTGTTCTGTTTCACGATTTGAGTTGCAGTGACTAAACAGATGACACTTTTTCTGTGATTACCCTTTCACCCAATTGTATTTCTTTATGTTAAGGAGCTGAATTCAAGAATGAAATAGTGTAGTTCACTATGATTAAGGATATGGGAAAGAATCTAGTTGAAATTTGATCAGATTGGTAGTGTTGCCATATTTATTATGTAGATTCCTAATCATGGGTATCATTACTTACGTGTACTGAACTCTTGGAATAGAAGACAGTGTAAAATGCCATAATATTTTGAATAATTTATCAGGTATTGAAAATTGAGCAATTGATTGTCGGCATATGTTACTGTTTTGCCCATATGACTAAGAAACTTGGATTTGCATGCGAGAGCAGCTGCAGGAATATGTTTACACACCAGTGAGAGAGAATTGATTTTATGCTAAATTTTTGAAGAGTCCAAGCACACTAGCAGTCAATGTCCATTCTGTTTTTTAAATATATCCATTGGCTTGATACACTGCATATTTTACTTCAAAGAATTTGCCCACTTCTTCCCTCTTTGCTGGTCTCTACAGCATATTTTGAAGAGCTCCAAGATGTGTAGACCACTTTGTTTAGTTAAGTGGTTAAATTTTTCACTGTGATAAAATATACTTCCTTCAAATGATGGTGCAATGGCAAGGTTGGAAGTGTTGTTTTAAAAAAAGGAAGTTTTGACAGCTGTAGGTTTTTATTACATCTCATAAAACCACAATCCAAACATTGTAAATTCTGGTTTTATTTAGATATATATATATATATGATAGTTACATAATGAAAATTTTTCACTTTAAAAAAAATACCTCTGCAAGAGTTAAAATTCTTGGCAGGCATTGGGAAAGATAGGGATTGCTAACGCAAAGGAGCAGTGAATGTGACATTTGAAAAATCTGTTCGAGATTATGTGCTGTATATTAGACTTGTGATGAATAATTTGTGGACATCTTATATATATATATAAATACATATATAATATATAATATACATAACACTAAAACCAAAGTACACACCCAATCCTGCATTGTGTTATCAGGACCGGCTGTTTTATTATGTCAAACCTAGGCTAGCAAGATCCACAATGGTAGTGAACTTAGGAGAAAGTGGACATCCTATTGATTTGGCTGCCATTGTCTTTTTTATGTTGGACTATTATCTTTTTTTTTTTTAATGGACATTTTCTCTCACTTATTTTGAAGCATGTTGAAGAGAGTGAGGCATCCAACTTAATTGTTCTTCAAGTAAGAACCTGACATTTTAATATTTAAAGTATCATTATTAAGGCATTTCTTGCAGCATTGTTAGCTTTGTTTACAAGATCGGACCAACAGGCTGCAAGACAATGTTTTCCTTGTACTTACATGAGTGTGTAACTGCACAGAGTAGAGTGCAACAACCTAGTTTCAGCTTTGGAAGAGCAAGAACTTGCTAGAAGAACCAAAGTAATAAATGATGGGAAAAAAAGACTGGGATGTTGAAGCTCTACATTTTGAAACTGTGTTATTTTGCTTTCGTTGGAAAAAATGTGTATATAAAAAGTGTTCAGCATTTAGTTCCACCGTAATTTTTTTAAAAAAATTGGGGGGCAAAGAAGAATATACTTTTAGGTTGTTCCAGGTGTTGATTTGGATTAACATCACTCCAAAATAATTATAATAAAAATGAGCAAAGGGGTCCAATGGTTTAGCATGTTATGCTTTAAATATTGTTTAAGTCCAGTGTTGCCGTTATTTAATTTGTCATCACTCCCCTTTGTGAGCATTACAAGGACTGCTTTTATAGTGAGAGACTCCTAGGACTATGTAAAATATTTTATTTCCAATAATGAAATAAAAATATTTAAAATTTATGGAGATAATTTGTTGTAGTGAGAGTTTTACTTTATTCCTATACCTCAGGTGTAGTCAACCTGCTGCAGTTGTAGAAGAGCACTCTTGCGTGCATGTATGGAGTGCAGAGTGAACAGTAGTACTGGAGCATTGCGAGAGAGGTGGAAAGGAAGCATAGAGCTAGGCAGGAGGTTTTATTAATTGCGACAATGTGCAGGCAAGAAGCTTGCATGTTACAGGAGCACTCACTGTTCTCCACTCCACAAGTGCAAGCAAGTTGCTCAAACCTGCTATACTTCATACCACTTAATAATTTGTAAGTGTATAATTTATAGTATTGTTAAAAATCCTACACTGTGTGGGCTAGAAATGTATTAATTCTCTGAATGTTAGTGATAATGGTTCTACATTAGCATGCAATGTTAATTGATCATTATCCATTGTATACTGCATTGTTCCCAATTTTTTTTGTTTCATGGCACCTTTAGTGTTTCAAGATTGTTCCATGGTGCCCAAGTCAGAATGGAGGCTTATCTACCACTTGCAATGCTCAGTTAGTGTGGTTAGGTTGCTTGCCTTAAGTGAGAAAATATACACATGTTTCAAATTCAGAAACATTTTACATGTAAAAAGTAATAAAACCATGTGTAGACTAATAAGTGTCATTTCAGTGAAATATTGGAACATTTCGTGGCACCCCTGTAAGCCAGCCACTGCACCGCATGCACAATTTGAGAACCACTGGTCTAGTGCTGTAACTATACTTATTCTAGCACTAGGTTTATAGAGAGCACCTCTTTTCTAGTCTCCAAGATTTTCTAGTAGATAAATCCACATCTGGGTATCGAAAGCCAATACATGAAGAGCTTAATACGTGCTACCGTGCTATAGCACGTTGCTAAATTTGTTAAAATGAAAAGAAGAAAAAAGCAAATCTCACAGATGCAAGAAGTTTAATGAAGCCCCAAAGTGAAATGAAACTTCTCATGTTAAGAGCCTCAACATTTACCAGCGCTGCCACGTATTTCCGTCATGCTGTTGGGCTATATGGAATATCGTACCGTGCTAAAATCTCAACAGCACGTTTTCGCCCCTTTTTCATCACTCCGCCCATGAATACTGTACACCCCCACTCCTCGATTCGTACGGGGGATAGGGTCTCTGCTCGAGCAAAATCATCTGCTAGCGTGCTACAGGAAGACTCAGCACGGTAAGTGTGCCATTTCAGGATAAGAAGAAAGTCTACGACAACCTATTGCCTCTGTCACAACAACGTTTTGTAATGTCATTTTCAAACGTTCTGTACGTTATCAGTGTAGACTTATGTAATGTTTGTAACATGTCGTATACATTAGCAGCACCTGCAAAAAGTTGGAACACGAATTGTCACTGCCCCTTAACCTTTTATCTATTTCGGTGGTAAGTTGTAAAGATTGCAACTCTGAAACTATAGTCCGTACCTTTTTTGCTTCCGAAAGCGGATTCTGCTATGTAATTTATGTTTAGGGAATTTTATATTATATCTAAATTACCTGTTGTTAATGAGAGGGTCATTGCAAGTACATGAAAAACAGCATCAGTTGTAGCACGCATCTTTGAAAAGTCACGAGCCGCTGCTGACGAAGAGATACCCACACTACAAATCAAACCACCCCAAAAGTACAAAGAATGCCATAGTACACTGCCTAAGATCAAGGGGCCAGAAGAATATGCTCAAATCTGGCAAAACACTGACAAGGACAGGGACATCATAGATACAATGAAACTCAATGGGTATCCACCAACCACAACTAACAGTCATCTACAGCCAATTAGTGAGAAAACTGCTACTGACTCAACAATACAGTATACATACCATACATTTTCAGGTTATCGGAAAGATAAGTAGAATTGGTTCAAAATTGGAATGAAAATGGGCCGAGAGATATAATAGGCAAAGTTCCCCATGAATGTAGCACCGTCCCATGAAGGCACATTTAGGGGATTGGGGGAAGGGCCCCACATATTCTCGATCTTGCCCATTTTGGAGGCGATGTGATCACCATGTTCTGACTGCCTTTACACTTCAGGCACAAATTTTGGGGGAAAAACAAACAAAAAAACTATCATTTTCAAAGAGCAATAACTCGGAGGAAACCAGTAACACAGCTCAAATATTTTCTGCTAAAACTTTGGATATACATATGTTTTTCCTCTAAAAAAAATATAGCTCTGATATTACATTTCTTCCCTACTTAAATAAATCCTAAACTTTTATTTTTCTTCAAAATTGAATATCCGTTGGCCCTAAATTTCAGTCATTTGTAATAGAGATGGTGAATGAAGGCAGAGAACATAAAATGTAGCTTTAAATGTAAATACAAATGTTTAAAAATGTTCGAGCTGGACCATCTGGTATGGATATACTCAGTTTCCCACTAGACATATTTTCCACACTTTTACCAAATTTGTTGGGAGTTATTATGTACAAGAAACATTTTCCAGATGGTCCCAAGTCTTCTAACAAGAATTGTACTTTGTTTTAACTTCTTAAATACAGATTTACTTAATCTTTTTTTACTTTTTGGTAAATCCCCCCTCTTATATTGACACAGAACACTTATATCCTCAAACCAATTACAGGTTCAATCTGTTGTTCAAATATTGAAGTTTTTTTTCAAAAAAAAAAAATGTAAATATCAATGAGAATTTCTGGTCCCCCCCAAAGTAAAAATCTGGCTACAATGAGATTGAACCTATACATTTTCAGTGACAATCACAATACCATTTGTGAATAAATAATAGTACATTTTTTGGAGAAAATGTACAATCTATCTTGTGTTGGAAAATACATTATTATTCACTATATATTTATAAACAGCACATTGATTATATACCAGATAACATTCCACAATTTTGTTTGCATCGTCACTGTATATTTTCATGACTGTTGGCATCCAGGTGAAATTCGTTATTTTCGTATTCATACTTTTGCTCCCTAATGTTTTCTAAACTTCTTTTTAAATTTCTTATTAGTAGAACCCGGATTTGCATGTAATTACATATACAGAAGGTTGTTCGCTTTATATCCGACCATTTTTGATGGGTACTCACCTTAAGAGATACTGCGCCTGGCATCGCAGTTTCCATTGCAGCAAGCTCCGGCGCAGGACAGGCATGGGAATTCTGTCCCACTCCTCCCTGCAAGCTTTCCATAGATCATCCAGGGTGCGCGGGCAGCGATATTGAAGATGTCGTTTCAACAGTCCAAATGTGCAAAAATCCATTGGACTGGCATCTGGGCTTTTCACAGGAATGTCTTCAAACGGAATGAGACTAATTCCTTTCCTGATAAAAACGTAGTGATGTTCTGGCGGTATGACTCGAAGCCTTGTCCATATGGATCATCACCTGGTTCGCATCCATTCCATACAATTGTGGGATGTCTCTCCGATAGATAGGTGTCAGAATGGAGTCTTGGAAGTATCTGGCATTTACCTTCACGTTTTTGTCCACCTAGCATATCATCAACTTACCCACATATCGGAATCCTGTCACAACCATAAAGCCACAAGGGAAACTTTCTTTGCACTGACGAACAAAGTTGCTGCACCCCTTGCCGTCAATGTCACGGTATGTGACACTTTGCTTGCAGCCCTTCTCCTGGTGGTTTTCATGGGTGAATGTTTCGCAAGGAGAGCCTGTTGTGTGTAACGGGCCACAATAGCTTTCGCAGTAGTCACCCCGAGTGTTTCACAATGCATACATATGAAAACTTAGCATGGAAAAGGGCCATTACGTAACCCTCCCAATACCGGTTGATTTTCGGCGCCATTTGATAACATTCACTACCAACACTCACGCACCTACAAGGTCAGACACAACACTGCTTCCGCCAGCAGACCCATAGTTCCATGATACGCCAGGTGGCAGAACCGAATCGACAATGGTCTGATATAAAGTGAAGAACCTCTGTATTCCTTTCTAGATACATACCTTGAACAGGAAAAGGTCTACGAATTATATAACTGACATGATTTTGCATAAGTTTCAATGTTACATATTTGCCAGGATATTCCATATTTTACATATTTGTTAATTTATATAAAAACATATTTAGGCTTTCCTATATTTTCAATCTAAGACATGAAGAAAATTTGTAGCACATGTGATGTCATATTTTCTGATAAATGAGATGCATAGTGCTTACGGTCACCTAAAATTGACTGCTAAGTCAAAAGACAGGCGAACCTCCGTGGTAGTGTCATCACCTTGTAATCAAGGGGTCCCAGAGTTTGATACGTGGTGGAGGCATGTAGTGGTTCGCATCTCACTTTAAATTGTAGGTCCAGTCCCGATTAGCCTTACTGTGCATAAAGTGGACTTAAAAACACCAACTCGAAAGAAAGACTGAAGACCTTTTTCCTTTTTTTTTTTTTTTTTTAATGTGAGAACTTATTTATGGAAAGATGTAGGGAGTTTCTCCCCTCTTGCTTTCTGGTTACATATTTTAGTTTTGCTAAGTTTTGGACAGAAAAACTACTTTCCTGTACGTAGCGAGTTACACACTATGTTCCCTTGTACAAAAAGTACAAAAGTAACTATGTATTTTCATTTCGTTGTCTCTGTAGATGCTTTTTTAAAATTTGTTTTGAAATTTACAAAGAGCTCTCACATATTTACATATTCTAGAATAATTTGCAATGTAAAAAGTAATTAATAGTTGACAAAATTGGGTTCTGTTTGCACATGTTGCTGTGTATTTTTGAGTTTATAAATTTGATGCAAATTTTAATGTGAATAACTTGTCCTCAAAATTATGTTGAATATGTTCAAATAAAATGAACATCTAGGAGAAGTTTTGAAATTCCATGGGTACTCTATTATTATTAATATTACAAATTCTTTGATACTACATATTTATGTACATCTTAAATATTACATAAAAATCCAGGGTCTACTTATTAGTACTTGCACTCAGTTAAATTTTTCAGGTGAAGGTGTATGTTGGATTTGTTACATTCCCAGACATTTCTTTCCTTTCATAATGCATCAAAAACAGAAAAAAATTCTTTACAGGATGTTAAAAGAATTTTGGAATCTTTCAGATATACCCAACATAATCTCTTTTTTTTTTAAGTGAAGAAGAAGTAATTGCAAGTGTTAAACGTAAATTAGAAAGAAATGTAAAAGAAGACATCACAATTAAAAACAGAAAAAGCAGCGAGAATATTTGTTTTGTGAACAGCAATCAATTTAACCATCTTGGAACTAGCTAAGTAAATTTAATAGAAATAAAGGGATTGGGGCAATTGCTTGTTTACCTCGTGAAGAGGTGAATTTAACCATTGAAACAAAATGCAAATCTATGCACTAGTGTTGCAATATGCAGGTATGGAACAATGTTGGAAGCTGAACACTGTAACTTTTATCCACACACACACAATTACGTAAAATGAAGTTTATTAATTCAGTTCTGTGCAAATGCACAATGGACCAGAAGGATGCAAAGTGGAGAAAATATGCTAACAAATAATGTTTTTGAAAAGTATATTTGAATGCTAAAAAAAAGATAGATAGATATGGCCGATATATAGGCCCTCTCCCATCTTTTGCAACCACCACTCCAACTGGACTGAACAAGGCCAAACACTAACGTCCTCCCTACTTTAACCCACCTCATCCCTCCGTCCCTCCCGACCCATCCTGCCCACTCTCAGTTTCCGACGAGCCTGGTGACGAAACAGTGTTTTTTCGTTCTAAGCACCGCTTCTTCTTCGATGGGGACCTGGCAACTGTGCAGGGCCCCAACTTCCGGTTCCGTCTCTTTCTCACACCAATGATACTACGAAGTTAGCGAAAATTTTGAATTTTTCTACTGTCCGGTGAGAGTTTCCTTTTACCTTCTTTGATTTATATATGACAACCTGTTCATGGGCAAAGTTGAAAATGAGTTCATGGAGACCCAATCTCTCAAACCTCTCCTCTGGCTACGTTTCATCGATGACATCTTCATGCTTTGGACACATGGAGAACCTTCCCTCACCACCTTCCTAGACAAACTTAACCACTTCAGCTCCATCAATTTCACCTGGACTCACTCCACCAACCAAATCATCTTCCTAGATGTGGATGTGCATATGAAGGAAGGACATTTGGAAACCTACCAACCATATGCAATACCGTGGATATCCTTCCACCCTGGTCACTAAACAAATATCCCGAGCTGCTTCATACACTCCCACCAAGAAACCTGCCACCAATCCCATGCACTTGTCACCCAATATCACCCCCACCTCAACAAAATCAGACACACACTACGTTCCCTCCTTCCCAGTCCTGCACAGTGATCCTGACACCAGAAATATCTTCCCCGACAAGCCCAGAGTTGTTTTCAAACGCCCTCCCAATCCAAAACATACTGGTCCACCACAATCCACCTACTCACAATCAACTCGCACCTGCCCACAAACGCAACCGCCCAAGGTGCAAAACCTGCCCCATATTTGTCACTTCCTGCACCCTTCAGATCCACACTGCCACCGGCAAATTCACCCTCTACCCCAAAGGAACCTGCTACAGCTCTAACCTAATTTATATCCTCACGTGCAACATCTGTGGAGCTTCTACCTGGGGGAAACAGCCCTGAACCTCCGCATCAACAACCACCGCTCCTCTACCCAAAACCTGGACTTTGCTGTTGCCACTTACACCAATCACTACAATATTCCTTTTAATGACTGCTTCCAGGTAGCGATCGTCCACTCCTTGCCCCAATCCACCAAAACCTAAATACGTAGAAGATGGGAGAGGGCCTACATATCGACCATGAATGCAACCACACCCCCAGGCCTGAACAAGGCCACCCAGTAATGCCCCTCATCCCCTATCCTCACCACCACCTGTCCCCAACCAACCCCCCACCACTCAGTTTTCGACAAGCCTGGCGAAAGAACCATCTATCTATCTATATATATATATATATATATATATATATATATATATACATACCATCACGAAAATTTGAATTTTTTTCTGTGTCCGGTGAGTGTTTCCTCTCTCCTCTTTCACTTTATTTATATATACATATAACACACACACACACACTACAACCCAAGTTACATGCGCTCTTCCAGACAAAATTGAATTGCAATGACACACGGCTGGATGCAGTAAAGAAAAATGGTAATATTTTTATGGGGAATGTTCTTGAGTAAACAAAAAGAGATTGATTTGACAATTTGATTGTCGAAGGCGGGGATGGAACTTCCTGGTTTGGCCTAGTTCCCAACAAGTGGAATACAGATTGTCTTCGAGTTGATTATAAAAGATCAGTTACAAATTAGATCACTTAACATTTTTAAGTGATATAGAGGAACAAAAGTACCTCAATCCAGGATTTTTCCCTTGGGGGGGGGGGTGTAAGTTTGGGGAAGTTAAGTGCATATTTTGGACCGCTTTAAAAATGTTCGCCCTAATTCAATTTGTTCATGGATGTTTCTAGAGATTAACCCCCCACCCCTCCCTTTCCTTCCCTTCACATAACATTTCAGAAGAAAAAAGATGTCAAATACAGGAAAAGATGGAAAATAGATTAATGTTAACATTTCGAGTATTGCTTTCCTTCCGATAATGTTCAGTACTTGATTTAATCAATCGTTACACAAAACACAAGGGATGACATTAAAAACACAAGATTTTAACATATTATTACCAGGAATCATTTAATGCAATTCTTAAGCTAGTTATAAAGAAATTAGGAACACTTGCGCAATATTTTAACTGTATTTGTATCCTTCTTGCCGTAGGTGTAACTCTTGAGTTCTCCTTGGGGGTGCCCAATTGAAATATCAGTGAGAATGCATTGCATGGGTGTGCGCGCACTTGCCTGTCTGAAGTAGTAGTAATAAATACAGATATAATGTGACTTAAATAAATTATGACGCTGCCAGCGAAACGAGCAAGAAAATTTTTAGAACTATTTCTTTGCAAACTGATTATGCATATTATTAGTTAAACATATCGACAGTATCCCATGATGTTTACTCTTTACAATCTTGCTTTGCTCATTCGTTGAAGACTTCAATATGAAATTCCTTGACCAATTTAGTTCAAAAGCAATATCAGGTATCTATCACACTATATTTTAACGTCTTCATGGCCATGCTCTTAAATATATCGAGTTTCATTACTTTGTTTCAGTTTGTGAATCATCGTTTAAACAGAGATTTGAAAACACCAGCAGAATTTGGAACTCACTCGCTACATAGAACTATTAAAATTATACATGCATATTTTACTGTTAGAACAGGAGGGGACAGGGGGCATGTGGTGAGGTAAAGAGGAATCCAAACGAGCAAAGCAAGATTGTAAAGAGTAAACATCATGGGATACTGTCGCTATGTTAAATTAATAATATGCATATGCATTATACCCTTACAAAACTTTGAAAAATACGCTTGGCGCTTTTGAAAGTTTATCTTTGAAATACTAAATGAGAGACTTGGGAATTAGGAGTCATGTGCCTCTTTGTCTTAAAAGAAAACTAAATAACATGTGCAAATAAATGCATGGCATGTTAACTGCAAAAGGAAGGCAAGGAATTTTCACTTCTAAATTGAGGCAATGCTTTATTTTCAATTATTTAAAAATTGAATAGCATTTATTTCACTATCCAACACAAAGAGCACAATGAACCAAACAAATTTTCTCTCCACGTTTTCCAGCAGGCAGTGGCAAGCACCGTCATGTCTCCACTGGTGCGCCTATTGTCAGATATAAATTTGGGACTTAATGTAAATAAAATTTCTTTTATGTTTAATTCCATACACTCAGGACCGTAGCCAGGAATTCTTTGTAGAGGGGGGGAGGGGGCAAATTTTTAATATATTGTGTCGCATTGGCAGATATAGCAGGGTACACAGAGGCACGTGACACCTCTCCAAAAAGAGATAAGTAACAGAAAAGGGATGAATATCTTGAAACTGCAACGGACAAAAAAAAAAACTTCGAGCAACATCAAATGGCATCTTTTCGATAATGACCTTTCCAGGTTGCCAAAGAATATAAAGTTTTACATAAATAGGCTAATAGGGACTGTATCTACTTGATATTTACAGGTTGATAATGTTAATAGATGATTAATGGGCCTCTCTGCACAACTGATTAAGGGAGCCCTTTATAAATCATGCTTCATAATGATTCCCTCTAGTTTCCAGTATGCAAGATATTTCCACACAAAGGAATCTAACAAGAATCCAACACCACCATTGTGTTGTGTTATGCAAGAAAAATTGAATTAATTAAATAATAATGGTTACATATTATCTACACTTTGATGAATTGTGAAAAAATTTGTAATACATTTTTCTTGTACTTGCTAAAACATGGGTCCCTTAGTCCACCACGGACTCTATTTCCTCCAAAGGGGAGAGACTTGCATCGCTACAGACAAAGTTTGCCTACTGGTTACGGTAACCATTTTGCAAAATATTGTGTGAATTGTATTATATTATAGTTGAAATACATGTTTTGACACCTGACAGACAAATAAGAATACCTTGATTGATCAAAGACTTCTTTGGGTTACAGTGTCATCATTAATATTTCATATTAAGTTTCATAGAAAGAAATTGTTTTAATAGGGCACAAATAATTTTACGGGGCATCATGGCATTCTCTTTAACATTTTTTTTTTTCATATAGATCATTTGACTCCCAGGGCCGACTCCCACCTGACCATAGCTTTGGTTCTGAATTTTGACTATAAGAATAGAAGAAATTGCGAGCCGAGCAAGAAAATTTTACAAAATGTATTTTTATTTGTATAAAATTTGAAATCGAGAGGGGGCAATTGCCCCTTGCCCCTTGCAAGGGCCCTTGGCAGTCTCGAAGAAAAATGCAAGGAACTCTTAAAAACTAATTCCATCATGAGTATCCAATTGTCCTGCTATTCTTAGATTCTCCTAGTCTTGTTTTTTTTTACTTCAATGTTTGCTTCCCCTAGAATGGACTCCCGTCCAAGGTCAGGAGCAGGGGGGGGGGGGGGCACCGCCAGGGCTGAAGCAATGGACGACGGAGGAGGGGGAGGCTTATTGTTTCACGCACTGGCAGCAATGAAGGCTTTGTTGAAGCCTTCTTTGCACTGTTCTGTGCAAAGAAAGGGAAGGGTGATTATCACCAAGAAATGGACAGATGAACATTTGGCTCCTGGTTTACTGAAGTGATTCATAAATTGAACCCAAACAGAGAAATAGTAGCAGACAATTAACTACATTGTATATATCACTAATATCAAATAATGCTTTTTTGGTAGTATAAACTTGAAGGGTGTGTATCTTCTAGTAACGTATGTATTGCGAACGAAGCGACCAAGATTTTCATAAATGTATTTCTTTCTAAACGAGAAACAATAACTCATTAAATTCAAGAGGAACCTGTCGTTTACTTTTACCTTTGTTTTTTTTCCTATCGCACGTACTCGACACATACACACATGCCCTCATGTTTCGAAGATATTTCGCGATTTATATTAAGTAGGGGCACATTTATTACATAATCTATGCACAGAAAGTACTTTAAAAATTGTATGGTTCAGGAGACAAAAAGAAGCAAAAATGCATTCGGCTTGATATGCATGTACGGGTTTTGATATCTACGGACGAAATAAGCATCCATCCGAGCAAGTTATTCGACGAACCATGGAACATTTTCGCACCACGCATACTCTAATTGATACGACACATCCGCAGAGATGGTGTACAGTGTGCACCGAGGTAGTTGTTTTTGCTGTGGAGCATAGTGTTCAGGAGGACCCGAATGAGTATATTCGTCATCGTGCACAGCAATTGGAGCTTTGGAGCTGTGTCCATCCACTGTATGGAAGATTTTGCAGAAAGATCTTGGTTTACAAGCATACAAGATCCAGCTCGTGCAAGAATTGAAGCTGCCTGACCACCATATGCCTAAGCCAAAACCGAGATTGTCCGTGATCCTGTTTCATCACAAAATTGTATTCAGTGATGAGGCCTATTTTTGGTTGAATGGCTACGTTAACAAGCAAAATTGCAGCATTTGGAGTGGCAAAAATCCACAAGCCATTCTTGAGATGCTGTTACATTACAAAATGTGACTGTTTGGTGTTCTTTAAGGGCTGGTGGAATCATTGGTCCTTATTCCTTCAAAAATGATGCCGGCCAGAACGTTACAGTCAATGGAGAGCGGTATCGATCCATGCTTCAGGACTTTTTCGTTCCCCAATTGACTGGCATCAATGTGAAAGAGCTGTGGTTTCAACAGGACGGCCCAACATGCCACACACCACTCGCCACAATCCTTTATTAATCCTTTATAGAAGGACACATTCGATGAGCGCATAATTTCACATCATGGACCTGTGAATTGGCCTCCAAGATCATGTGACTTAACACCTTTAGATTATTTTCTGTGGGGATATGTGAAGTCTCTTGTCTACGCCGATAAACCTGAGACGATGGACGGCTTGAAAGCCAACATTCGGCGCGTGATTGCCGATATATACGGCCCCAGCTGCTCGAAAAGGTGGTCGACAATTCGACTTCCAGATTGTGCTTTATTCGTGCCAGCCACGGTACCCATATGCTCGAAATCATCTTTAAACAATTATGGCATACAATTCTCCTTCCAATAAAGCCAATACCACGGCCAGTACCACGAGTTTGAGGTGTTTTTATTCATGTTCATGTTCTATCCCTCTAAAAAAAACACCTGTTATAATGGATGTTGTCAATGTTACATTGTTGTAATATAGCAACCTAACTGTGAAAAGGAGCAGTCCAGTTTTATTTTTATTTCAGATATATTTTTTTTTATTTATTTAAAATCATGAATCCCAAATATCATCAGGTAATTCAAAGTCATCATTGTTTTCACAAAGTCTCTTGATGTTTTCTGTTACATTAAATTTTAAAGATGGTGGCTTACTCCATTTGTGAAAAAGAAAACTCCAGGTTATTAAACATATTAACAGGTTTGTCAGCTCACATCATCGAAGAGAAGCATTTGATTAAATAGAGAAGGGTTTTAAAAAGATTGACGGGAAACATAGAGATGAATGTCTGGGAAGCTTCGTTCATTGCAGAACACTGGAATAAATTAAATAATGAAAATGGTAACATAGATACAGTATGGAGTTTTCTTTTTCACAAATGGAGTAAGCCACCATCTTTAAAATTTCATGTAACAGAAAACATCAAGAGACTTTGTGAAAACAATGATGACTGAATTACCTGATGATATTTGGGATTCATAATTTTAAATAATAATAAAAAAAATATATCAAAAATAAAACAGGCTGCTTCTTTGTTTTAAAAAATTGCTAACCATTGTTATAACTGTATCTTTAGTCAAAATGAAAATAAATGTCTGATGAAGGGAGCGTGTGTTCTCCTGAAACGTCACAACAAAAAAAATGTTTTCTTATGCTTGTAATAATCGTAAACTACAGGAAAATATTTCTACAATGCAAGCAAGAAATGCGTACATATAAGAAAAAATAAATTTTATTGGACTGACAGCTTACATGTGGCAGTTTAAGCCCAGCTACATGTCAAATATTTGCAAATCTCGTTGCATGGTTGATATCTATAGGTGTGTGTTCAGATGCCTTGTGGTACTTTGTGCTGATAACGGAAGTATCTGAGGTTCGCATTGTTACATTATAGCTAAAACACGTACAACCACAGTAACAATCTAATGATGAATCAGTAGCAAATATACTGCCCTGTTCACAGTTGCAACCTATTACATGTGTATCCGGTGTGTAGATAAACACAGTCCTCGAAGAACTTGTATTACTACTACTTATATCAACCATTTGTGTCACTTGCCTCATAATGCCCTGAATATACATTATATTATCAGGGCCGGATTAAAACGAAATTGGGGCTCCAAATTTCATTCTAAGATTTATTTTCAGGTTAATATAGCAAAAGAAAACTGTTCAGCTTTCGGAAAATTCTCGTCTGTTTTCATCTGGGCCTATTTCAGGAATGGGCCTAATGCTGCAGCATCAAAAGCACCCACCTTAATCCGTCACTGTATATTATGTGTTGCTTAGCTTTGGAATTTTGAGTTCTTTCATTTCTATTTTGTCATCTGTTCAGTGATACAACTAGTATCAGAAGGATGAAGTGAATAGACTAATTGTTAGGGGCATGCATATTTCGTATTTAACGAAAAAACGAAATTCGAAAAAACACATTGTAGTGTTAATTTTTCATGTTTTGAAAGGTGAGAGATGCATTTTGTGACTATATTTTGTCACGAAATAATGCGAAATGAACTGCAAAAAGCGAAATTAACTCTTAAACATGAAATTCAGGGTTTATTCACCGACGCGACATCTTCTGAGGTCTGAATTATCCTGAGTTATGCAATTCCCGGAAAATTAATTAATTCTGCTGTTAATATTGGAGAAGCAAAAATGGACTCCTTTACACAGAAATAAACTTAAAACTCTGATAACTACATAAATGTGCTATTAGAAGTGAAATGTTAATTCTGTGGAATAAGTGTAGTTTTTAAATCAAATTTAGGATTATATTCACAATTTTAAAACCAATACGTCTTTTTATATACCACTTTTCATCCATTTTGCACCACTATAACACCGATATTTTATTTTATTTACTGCTTTTGAACCCGAAATTGGCTCCGTTTTTGTACCGAAATTTTGCTTTTTTATTTACCAAAAATATGTGTTTTTATTAATTGTAGATGCCACCTTGGTAACTAGATTTGCAAATATTTGACATGTAAGCTGAGACAAAATTTGATATGACCACTTCCACTTGAATTCTCATTTCTTTCTACCATTTTTCGTATTGTTTGTTTACTTCCTGTTGGGTTAAAGAACGTCTTTTACGGTACATAATGTGGCTGATTATAGCTGTGATTTTTCACAGAATATGTGTTTTTCTGGCATTCCTGGAACACATTGCTTCACGATGGGATATGACGTCACAAATGCAATCAAATGTTGTGTGTGGTTGCCAGCATTCAGGCGGCAAAATGTTTTTTTTTTTTTGAACAACTGTAGTGCCGAAATGATGCACCAATGAGAAAAATGTTACTGAGAAAAGTTGTTTGTTTTGATATCCTGTATACATTTCCGTGGTCCGTGGGTGCCATTAAAATGACAACCTGTACATCTTACTCAGGATAGGGACAGATGGAATGCCTGTGTTGCTGCAGCCATGAACCTTCAGGTTTAAGAAGGCTAGAGAGTTAGTTATGATATACCATACAAACTGTTGGTTGGTTGATTTGGAGTTTGTCCACTTTATGCACAGTTAGGCTAATCGGGACTTGACCTACAGTTTAAAGTGGGATCCAAACCATTATGTGCTTCCATTGGGTATCGAACCCGGGACTCCTTGATTAAAAGGCAACGACGCTACATACAAACTGTTGTCTTGGTTAATATTTATTATATACAAATTCTTGTTAAAAAACAACACAAAACACACAAACAGCACAATAAAGAGACTTCAGATTTTGTCCATGCCTTCGATTCTACCTGATGATGATTCCAAGATGGAATTGAAAGCCTGCACCAACTCTTGAAGCATCTTCTTATCGTGCTGTTTGTGTGTTGCTTTTAACAAGTATGTTTGCCAGCTCGTGACATAATAAGTTTTTACTGTCATAGTACGTAAAAAAAAATATTCTTGAAACTTACATGCTGCATCTAGCAACTATATACGTACACAGTGGAGCTCCGATTTTTCATTTCTGGATTTTTACTTTTTCCCACTATATACCATCAATCTTCGTAGCCACAATAGAACAATATGTTGCAAAATTTTCCCACATTTTACATTTTTTTTTCACTTTGGTGCTCTGAGAAACGTAAAATCAAGATTCCACTGTAATTATGATGTTCTCAAATTTGTGATTTTGTCTTTATTATAAAAATGTAATACATATTACATTGGACATACATTAATTGTATTTACATTGCACAAATCTCTGTGCACTACACCTGCACATTTCTCTGAACTTCAATGCTCTTTACTAGGCCAGCACCGAATATATAAAAGTCCTCAATGATAGCATCAATGTTTAATGCTACTCTCGCTTTTCCTTTTGCATCCTTGTCTATTACTTTGTGGCATTTTACATGGGAAACCTAGAAAAACAAATTACTATGTATATCATAATGTAGACCCAAAATTTTCATAAAGATATCCTACACACAAAAGATATGTCCCAAAACAATAATAAGTACATGATTTTTTCTTTACAGGGTGAAAACACACTAATTTTAACTATGTGACTTGTCCTTAACACCTTGTCCCTGACGTGGTGCATTAAAGTTTAAGTGCAATTCTTCCCTAAATGTTTGTGAAGTAAAAATATTTTTGTATAAAAGGAAAAGCAATCCACAATAGAATGGGGATGCTAATATACTTTGCTCCATAGATCCTATGTCATCTGCATGGCAAAATTTAATTTGAGTTTTGGAAGGCATGGATATTATTTTTCTTTAGAGAAATAGCACATATGGCAACACTATTTCAAGCTACAGAGTGCTTTGGAGGAATCTAATTTAACTGATGGGATTACAAATACCTTTCGTCTGAAACCAAGGTCAGTGCATTAATTTGTTATTTTGTGTAATAACAACACACACATACAAAATTTAAAAGTATGTATGACTACTGTATATTACTTTCATCTCGATACCAGTACTCATACCAGGTTACTTTCACATACTCCTTGCTGATTCACTTTATGAGTGAATTTTGTGCACATTTTCAAATGGAAATTATAACCTATTGTCAGCCAACAAAGCCTTTTTTCTACCTCGATTGACCAAAGAGGAGCATTTTAATCCAGTTTGGAAATAGCTAAGCATAAAAGAAAGTTCTTCATACTTGAAAACATTACAAATAAGCTGTATATGACAGAAAAATGGTTAAAATATGCTCCATCAAATAGAAAATGGTCGAATATTCTCACACATGACCTAACAAAGCCTTGTTATTTTTATTTGTAATCTGAATTTCTATATAGTTCTGGAACATGTCACCCTGAGTAAAAATAAAAATGTGCAAAGTATGCATGAAAATCCTAGCCTCAGTAATGCTGCACATTCAATTTATTTTTTGTTTCGTTGCGCTTCTCTTAAAATGTATCTCCAAAAACAGGTATTAATGAAATTGCGAAGATAAATACAGCAAAGGACAAATGTAAAACAAAACTTGATATAAAAGTGAATCTAACTTACGCAATGATGTTGCATGGAGATGGAACCAAGTTAGTAGATAAATTGTGTTGAAACTTTATGAGAATTTAAGCTTGAATAAACATTCAGGTTTTCCATATTCTTGCAAGTTAAGGGTCTGGAGGTATGTAAAATTTTTGGGACTGGTGGTCAAAAAAATCATGTTCAGCCTATTGGTCCCATCACCCTTGCACATTTCATACAGCAACTGCACAAGTATGCAGAATTGACTGTTTGGCCTGCTGAGACAAATTCTTGACTTTGCTCTTCATCTGTCTTGTTTTTTTGGTCTTGGTGAGTTGTGACTTTTCCATTGGGAGGTTCGTTGCTTTGTCTTAGGGTCATAACTCAGCTCTCATCTACAGTTAACACTGGACAAGAAGGTTGCATCATCAGAGTCACCTTGGCAAAGCTCATTGCAGAAGTCAACATACTGATGTTTCCGATTGTCACGATCTTGGGCACAAATTTGATGCTGACGCAATGTATGCAAAATTCAGCAATCAGAATCCATTGTCATGTCCCATAACCAATTCCTATTTCATCAGCAAAGTGATGAATGGTTTGTCATCGATCCTCACAATTGAGCTCTTGAACTTTAACAACAATATTGGGCATTGTGCAGCTGAGGGTCCTCCTTGTGTGTAAGTCACCTTCAATGGATGTCTGACTGGCCTTGAACCAAATATGCCATTCAAGCACGTGTGTACAGCTCATGCTATCTTCTCCGAAAAAACTTGTGTAATCATTACCAGGGTAGGATATCAGTCACAGTTTTCCTGAGACTTGCAGAAAATCTGATGTACACTCGCTTTTCCTGTCTCGGGTCCATCACGAAATTCCCACTCACCACGTACACAACTCCAAATGAAAGAACATAAAATGTCAGCATGTTCACCCACTTGCTTGAAATTTTGTTCACTGACTCCCAAGATATGTTGGTATTACCATTTACCGTTGCATCATGATACAACTGCTGTCCAGATGGGAGCATCAGTCGCAAAAATTCTGGATAATAATTCGTACGTGAATCATCCTTCCAAATTCTGGAGATTTTTAAAAAGTTTTTAGAGCATGGAAATATACCTTAGTGGACTTATCAGTGTCTATCAATTTTATTTGCCCAACTTTGGATTTACCCAAACATGGATGACGAGCTGCATGAAGCCATAATTTTCCTCATCCCTTTCACTGTGTAAAGAGAGAAAACCATGTCCACATTACAAATATTGTACATAGTTTTGCATGCATACCATGGTATTATCCTGTACTAATTTTAAAAGCAAATATTATGCATATTAGTTACCTTAAATGCCTTTGGTTCCAAAGCTGGGGGCTTCCAAAGAACACCTATTACTTCTCCTCCATACTTGTCATAGAAGAACAGAGCGTATTCCCCATATACTTCCTGTTGGTGAGCAAAATATGTGAGTTACTGAAAGAGGGTAGCTAAACAATGGCCAAACTCAGTATTGCAGGATATATTATCAATATGACAGGTGTTTATGGGTTTTCATGATTAGAGGACAATTTTAAATCTCAGCTCTGTAACAATAGTTACTAAGCTCGTGGAGTAATTCTAAAAAAAAATCCCATATTCTTTGTCTTCCTTCAATTATAATGAAAAAATGTTCAAAAATAAAAGTATAACTATGCAATTTGTCCTTTGCATGGATGTCCCTGGCCAATTCTTCCCTAATTGTTACTTTTTATGTGAAGTAAAAATATTTTTGTATAAAATAATGTAATTTATGACACCATGAAAAGAAAAAGCACTCAACAATACAATAGAATGGGGATCCTAATACTTTGCTCCCTACATCCTAAGTCATCAGTAGGGCTAGGAAGTTGACGACAAATCATATTTTTTTCTGGGGTTTGAAGACAATTGCATTTTTTTGCATTTTCCAATCTTTTTGGTTTTTACATCATTTTTCAGTATTTTTTGCTGTTTTTATTGCATTTGAAGTTTCTTTTTTTTCTCCTTCCCAGTTGTTTCATGAATTTTAAATGCATTTGCTAGTATAACTTACATATTTAAATTCCTTAACATGGTGTTTTTAGCAAGTATGCTATTAATCGTAAATATGTTCAATGCAAAAGCACTTTTTTTTAAAACTGAAATCTTTGGCAATGGAATTAATTGTGGTAAATTTACTTTTGTTCCAGCAATCTTAAAATACTTTGGGTGAAGCCTGCTTTCAGTTTCCCTTGTTGGCCACCATTATCGCTTCCTCCATGATTTTAAAGTAAAAAGTACATTTACATTAGCACTTAATTGCTTTTTCCCTTTTGCTTAGACAGTTTAAACCACCAAACAACAGATTTTATCAAATTATCCCATTTCATAAATTACAACAGATTTTATCAAATTATTCAACTAGTCTCTTGTAATTTATGAAATAATCGAGCTTTCATTTTAAGGGTGAAAATAATTTTTTAGGTCATCAACTTTCGAGCCCTAGTCATAATTTAATTTGTGTTTTGGAAGGCAGGGATATAACTTTTCTTTGGAGGAATAGCACACGCGACAATACTATTTCAAGCTACAGTGAGTGCTTTGGAGAAATCTTGTTTAACCGATGGGATTACAAATACTTTTCTTCTGAAACCAAGGTCAGTGCATATCATTATGTTATCATTAGCATGAACTAAGTATAACTCAGCACACTAATAATGAAATTAGAATTTACTTGTTGAATGGTTTGAAATCAGAAGCCCAAAGTTAGGGTAATTCAACTGAATGCATGTGAATATCGTCACACACGATTCACCCTTTAGCAGGCATGCTTCATTATCTTACACAAGCAGCAACCTGGCTACATGCATGTAAAACGATTGTTATACATGCACTAAAAGAAAGACCAACCAAATCTGAAAATAAATAAACTAATTGACCCATGAAATTAGTTTGATGCACCATTCTACACTTACACGAAGCTCCTTTAAATAGAACTGCACTGGATCAAATCCACTTATCGGAAGTTTCTTCTCTTCCTCCTCATGTGGCAACAACTTGTAGGGCTGATTCTTCCTTTTAAAATCCACCCTTTCTTCCCTGTGCACAACCTTCGACATGTTAAGATGAAGGAGTACATCATACACATCCATTGGGGGCCGGAAAATTTGCTGGAAAAAGTTACAAACATCTTTTAACACACTGAATGTTGAAATATAAGGTTCACCCATAAAGAAACCGAACTGTAAAAAAATAAAGAACCAAACCAAATAAACAGATACTGTATTCTGGCAACACTGCAAAGAGCTATATCTAAACTTCCCGTCAGTGCAAGTTTCAACCTGTTACAGGCAGTTGGTATCGGGGCAAGCGTGCGTAAGATGCAGGTCGTGTGCAGGCAGCGTACAAAATATGTGCATTGAAATGGAACAACGTTACAGCATAAAGTTTTGTTACAAATTGGATAAATCGTTTACCAAAACATTACAGATGATACGGGCAGTGTATGGTGAGATGAAACCTGGTGTTTACAATATGACTCTGAAACGAAAAGACAGTGTGTGAGGTGGAAAGGACAGTTCTCGACCGTAAAGAAAAAGCATGGATGTCGAAAATGAAGACAAAGGTGCTGCTGTCACATTTTTTGATTCCCAAGGACTGATCATCCACCATGAATTTGTCCTTGAAAACCAAACAATCAATCAGTGGTATTACAAGGAAGTGTCTGTACAACAATACCTTGCTAAGCATTCAGTGACAGTGATCAATCACCCTCCATATTCTCTGGACTTATCGCCTGCTGATTTTTCCTTTTCCCAAGATTAAGATGGCTATGAAAGGGCGTAGATTTGACAATGTCCCGGACATTAAATTTTAAATGTTAGGCATATTTTGCAAACACTTATAGTCAATGACTAACAACAGTGTTTTCAAGACCTGTACAAACGCTGGTCAAAGTGTATTGCCTCCTCTGGTGATTATTTTGAAGGTGATAAAGTCATTTGAAGGTAATTACTTGTTTTCTTAATAATAAAAAAAAAAAAAAAAAAAAAAGTTCGGTTTTTTTATTAGTGAACCTTGTAATAATGCCAACCAGCATATCCTTATTTACTGCATGGTTTTGTAATATTTCATCATTTTAACGCAAAATAACTTAACAATTTACTTCTTGATGTAGTATGTTATATTAGAATCAATGCAATCCTCTGTTCACTTATTTTCTTACATTCACTTAATGACCATTTCAACTTTTTCTTTCAAAAAAGTTTGTTTTCAAAATTTTACTTTTATCACATATTAATTTACATTTGACCAGAAATTAAGACATAATAATTATTATGGTACGAAACTACTAACTTGTTTGCAATGCTCATTGTTAGAGGCACATATTTCTGGTGAATAAAAAAGCAAAATTTCAGTACAAAAGAGTCAATTTTGGGTTCAAAGGTGGTATATAAAATGACATTTTTGCTTTAAAATTGTGAATATAATCCTAGAGTTGATTTAAAAACTGCCCTTATTACACAAAATAAACATATCCCTTCTAATAGAACATTTCTGTAGTTACCAGAGTATTAAGCTTATTCCTGTATAATGGGGTTCACTTTTGCTTCTCAAATATTTGTAGAAGAATCAATCAATTTTCCGTGAATTGCATAACTCACAGGATAATTCAAACTTCAGAAAATGTCACGTTGGTAAATAAACTCTAAATTTCATGTTTAAGAGTCAATTTCGCATTTTGCAGTTCATTTCGCATAATTTCGTGACAAAACAAGGTAGGAAAATGCACCTCACACCTTTCAGAAACATGAAAAATTAATATTACAATGTTTTATTTCACATTTCGTCAAAAACAAAATATGCATGCCTCTACTCGTTTAAATTTAGATGCACATTTAGTTATTAGTCTTAGACTGAATGTTCATTGCATGATGCATAAGTTCCATTGCTACTGCTTTCTGGCTTTCTAGTCAGCAACTTTTTCTCTCCAAGTAGCTCCAAAATTGACAATCCTGGATCAAGCAACATTTTGTAGCTCCCACTAGGGATCAAACATGAGACTGTTGCATCCAAGGCAAAACTGCTAACTATCTGGTTACTAGAGTACTGCATTGGACCACTTTTGCCTGTATGAACTATTTTCCGTTCGAGTGAAAAATGCTCATTGTAGCACTCTACTGGTTACAGAGGAGCCTTAGTTTAATATCACACACAAAAAAAATTCACTTGTTCTGCCCCTAGTACTGAAATGTGGAACTGTCGCTAGAAAACGTGTTATATATTTTAGGGATGGACTAATGTGAAATTTTGGCTGATACCGATAAAGTACCAATAACCAATACAAAATTCCAAATTGTTCATTGACGTCCTTAATAAATGTACGTTGCCATGTTACAAGATAATCCAAACTTCTGCAATGCAAAAGAAGCTGCATACAAGACACTTATTTAAAAATATATGGAATGGAAATTACATGTTTATATCCATTAAAAAAAAATAACAAAATGGCACAATATTGCACTAAAGTGTAAGATATTTATGATATATAAGAAAAAATTATCGGTTATTTTACCAATAAACTGATACACCAATATGTCTATATTGGCCGATTCCGATAGAGTACCGATTAATCTGTCCCACCCCTAACATATTTTGTATATTTAAATCCAAAGTTTTTTGTTGTCATCCAAGTAATTTCGAAGGGGACAGATCACAATGCATCATCCCTTTGTTTGCTTCCGCTAACCAGAAATTTACCATGCAGTACCTCAATGTGCTGCATATAAAAACAGGAAAGATACAAATACCATTCATTAACATTAGGAATGCACCAAGATGAAAATGGAATTAATATCGGTAAACAATATTCCACTGTTTAGATATAAAATTGCATACATTCTATAAAAAAACATCAAGGGTGAGCATGTGACTGCAATGGGTTTTGATTTGAAAAAGAAATTGAAATTCCCTTTACAAAATTGGGGCACCTAAAGTATAAGTTTATATTCATAAACTAAATATATTAGGCTCAGTCAATAAATAACGAGTCAGATGATATTACACCAAAACTATGGTAGTTAGAAATGGGTTGACGGGCCCGAAATGGAGGTGCAGGTGTGATGAAACTGATTCGCGCACGTTTTCCCGCTAGATGGCATTACGTGTCTGGCAAGAAATGTGCAAAGGCTGCTATCCAAGCAGCGGCAGTGTCCAGTCATTCCTAGGGCAGATTCCCCTCCACCAAAAAAGTTCAAGACCCTCTACACTAGTGCCAACAAGGTCATGCTTTTGTTCTTTGATCGCAAGGGACCGCTCCTCGTCGACTTCCTGGAGCATGGAGCTACGGTCAATGCCCAGCAGTATTGTGAAATGTTGAAGCTCAGGAAGGCAATCACATCGGAACATCCTGGTCACCTTTCTCGTGGTGTCGTCCTATCGCATGAAAACTCTAAACCACACACAGCCAACGCAACAAAGGCATGTCTGGAAAAAAAATAAGAGGGAAGTCCTGAGCCCCCCCCCTAGTCCAGATCTGTTTCTGTGTGACTTCCACATCTTCGGCGAGCTCCAAAAAGCACTGCGGGGACAACGGTTTCAATCGGGCGATGACGTCAAGGAGTATGTGCACAATTGGTTCCAACAGCAGCCAAAGGAGTTCTACGACCATGCCATTTTGCGACTGGTGTCACAATGGGATAAAAGCCTAAACAGTGGTGGACAATACTTCTGAGATTCGTTACGTAAGTACTGTGAAATATCCTCTGCCTTGTTATTTATTGACTGAGCCTCATATATAGAGTGTAAGGGGTGATTTTCCTGAAGGCACACCCAAAAGTTGACCCCTTTCACGTAGTACACATCTGCAATGTTGCAGGTCAACGAAGCTGTGGCATCTGACACCTGCAGTAAGTATAATCCTGTTTAAGGCTGTACTTTGTCCTTATACCGTATATACGTGTGTATAATGCACACCCTGGTTTTTGATGGGGAAAAGTGACAAACAATCATGCCTTTTATATAATGTGCAGTACAATTCAGGTTCAAGAAATGGCTTTCTTAGTTGTAGGTCGTAAAGCTGTTGTTATGCTGATCAAGAGTGAATGACATCATACTAGGGATGGGACCGATTAATTCGTACTCTATCGGTATCAGCCGATATAGGCATATCGGTGTATCGGTAAAATTACCGATCCGATATATCAATAAATATATGATAATTTAGTGCAAAATTCTGCTATTTTGTTGTAATTTTTATGGATAATCTCCGTGCCCTACTTTCTAAAAAAGTAAATGTCTAAATATGCAACTCCTTTTGCACTGCAGTCACCTTGAAGCACACATATATTAAGGAGTTCAATGAACCTTTCAGGTTCTTCAAGGACCATTTCTAATTTTATATCGGATCGGTAGAATATCAGTTATCGGTATCGGTAAATTTTATATCGGTACTTAATCGGTATCGGTCAAAATTTCATATCGGCCCATCCCTACATCATACCTATTCAATGAGTCATTTGTTGCTATGTCCACCAAGAGGAGAATATCCTCTTGTGTAAACAGTGTCATGAACCCACACCACCTCCTCCCTCTCCCTCCACTGTGTTTAGCATCCCAAAGCTTTCACTCTTTACCCACCTTATTTATTCTGTTATAGTAGAAAGCGAGATCAAAATTACCTTATGGATTTGCAGTGCTCAGGAAGTTATTTTCTATTATTTCTTGCCCAACAATAATGCTGATATTCATCCCATGTGATGGGAGGTGCATGCTCGAATTCCACCAGAACGGCACTGCTTTTCTTAGCATCAGAGAACATTACATTACAAAGTGAAAAATCGTGGAAATGGCCTTTAAACTTTTATACGTGGTTTTGCTCATTCCTTCTTTACTTTCTCTTACTTTATATGACGCACATTCAGGAACCTCAAACTAGAAGTTTGATTACAAGGCAACAATGCTACCACTGCGCCATTGGGGAAGCCCTACCATGATGTTAGAGATTTAAGTGACCAATCTCCAAATAGTGAATACCAGTCAATAATTTCTATGAAGTAACTTGTTTACCAATGTAATGGTATCAGCGAGTATTGGTTGGTATTTTATCACTGATACCATCTACTCTGGATGTTTTGCAGGGTCTACATAAATGCCACATAACATTTTCAGAATCTAAATATCCTGGAAAGCATGCAACATGCAAAATTTCTTTATTTTTGCAACAACATTGTGAAGGAGAAATGGATTCTGTGATTAAATGATCTCACATGAAATTATATTTTGAACAAAACTTCCAATGGAAAACTTATCTTAAAAATGTATAAATACTCTGAACTGCTTTGAATTGATGAGTATCAGATCAATGCAGTTTTTGATGAACACTTCATACCTTCCAATCAGCATTAATAGCAGATGAATAAAAGTCCTCTATCAAGTTCAAAGATGCTGTAGCAAGCTGTGCTGCACGAACAAGAATTTGTGGTGTGGGACAAGTCTTTGTCCAAATGGAGTTGAACTTGTCGTACGATGAAACAATAAACAATGGTGGAAGTTCTGACCTCATGGTGTTAAATTTGTTCTCAATCTCCACAATATCTTGTCCTGAAGTAATAAGAAAAAAATACATTAATTTCAACTGCAGTTTGATTTAGAATTTCCTATTAACACCTATGCATTATGATCCACAACACTGAAATTTGCTTTCAACATGGATTCCACCCATTTTACTAAAACAAATTCCATGATTTTTCTAGACATTTCAAACTAAAATGCCATATACTCTGTAGTGCCACATCACACTAATAACAAGAATGTGAAATCATTTCATATAATGGCTACAAAACATATTTCGTTTTATCAGTAAAACTAGATAATTTCACCAATCTGGTATTTATATCCTGTTACCGTCTTATAATATTCATACCAATGTGGATAGAAATGCTATACATGTAATTCATTAAATTAAATTATTTTAAATGAAATGCTCTATCCCCTCATGGGATGACTAGTAATACCAACAATATGCACTTAATACACTAAAATATGCATGTGCAAGAGGCTGGTGGGCCAAATCCAGATTCAAAGACCTCTCCCTTGGCCTGCCAGATCATTTATTGTAAACAGTTCCTTTCTGTGAAATAACAATGGAGATGTTTACCAGATTTTGATCATCTGTTTGAAGCTTTTCTAGACTTGGCAACAAAGTTAAACCAATTATGCCCACTGGTTCGGTTTCGCACCATTGTTGATGTGCAATTGTAAAAGTATTTTGCCGACAATGAGAGTGATTATAGTTGCCATTTTGTTGATAAACCAATTCTTTGGATTTCAATTAATGGTCTGAAGCAGGCACGTATCCAGAGGGAGGGGCTTAGGGGGCTCGAGCCCCCCCGAAAGTTTTAGGTTTACACTAGATAAAATGAGGTTTTTGGTTTCTTGTGGTGTGAAATAAAATAATGTGACAATAATTTAAGGAGAGAAATAATTATCGAGGCAAGACGCGAATGTTCCGTAACCCTGTTATTGATAATAGCACGTATCCAAGATGGGGCACAGGGGGCTTGACCCTCTCCCCAGGAATTTTTTCAGTTTACGTCAGATAAAATTAGGTTTTTGGCTTCTTGAATAATCTGAAAATAATTTAAGGAGATAAATAATTATCGAGGCAAGACTGAGAATATTTTATACCACTGTTATTGTTAATAGCACATATCCAAGGTGGGGATGAGGTGGCTCGAGCCCCCCCCCCCCCCCCTCAGGAAATTTTTCAATTTACACTAGATAAAATTAGATTTTTGGCATCTTGAATAATGTGAAGATAATAAATTTATAAATCTGAGAGAAATAATTATCGAGACAAGACGAAGAGTGTCCTATTATTGTCTTTTGATTTGATTTAGTTTATTTTACTTCGCGTTTTGTGCCTCTTGGCTAATTTGCGAAGATGGGGATGAGTGATGAAATGATGAAATTGATGAATGGACATTCACAAACAACCAAGCCCGACCGAGATTCGAACCCGGGACACTTGGCGTCGCAGCGCGATGTGCTAACCACTCGGCCACAGGGTCAGGCCTTATTATTGTCAATAGCACATATCCAAGGTGGGAATCAGTAGGCTCGAGCCCCCCTTCAGGAAATGTTTCTGTTTACACTAGATAAAAATTAGGATTTTGGCTTCTTGAATAATGTGATGATAATTTGGGAGAAATAATTATCGAGACAAGACAGAGAATGTTCTATAACCCTGTTATTGTTAATAGCACGTGTCCAAGGTGGGGTTGAGGTGGCTCGAGCCCCCTCCAGGATTTATTTTTTATTTTTCACTAGATAAAATTAGGTTTTTGGCTTTTTGAATAATGTGACGATCATTTAAGGAGATTGACAATTATTGAGGCAAGACCGAGAATTTTCTATAACCCTGTTGTTAATAATATTGCACGTAAACTTTTCTTGCTCTTTCGGTGTTGTCGCAGCGCACTTGAGCACTATGTAGAGACCTATCAGCATTTGGAAGCTGCAGAACAAAGGTAGCGCCACACGTAGGGCGATTCGTTGTAATTTCTAATCCCTGGAAGGCGGGAGAGGGTACGTTCTTGAATGAGAAGAGTCAACTACTGGCAATATTAATGAATTGTTTTGTCTGTGGAACGTTCTAGAATATAATGAGGATATAAATACGCGGATTCAATTTTTCGGTTCATCTCTACAAAGAATCGGTTAATGAGATTTCAGAGGTAAGTGTGACAATTCGTACAGTCTATTAGTGATCAGTCAGGGTCCTCTGGTTGCTTTATAAGATATAGTGATTCGAAAATGAAGACATTGACGACAGTAGAACTTCCGGGGCCTCAATGTAGTGCTAGTTCGGGTCGAGGGCCGAAGAGATCAAGGCCTCTCTCTCTCTCTAAAGTAAATATTTCAGCAGTACTGGAATTTGGAGTGGTTCATTAAAACAGAAATAAGCTGCATAGATCAACTGAAAATCAAAGTTTTGAGTGATGATTTAGTTTTGCCAGAACTAAATTTCGTATATGCAAAAAGTAAAAAAAAAAAAAAAAGTAAAGTGCTCCCCTGTGCATAGCACCATGCCATGAAGGCGTATAGGGGGTGTGGGGGTAACGCCCCACACTTTCTTGATCCGGTCGTGAGTGGGGGTGATCAGCATCATGCCCCTGACCGCCTTTACCCCCCAGGGTTTCCCCCAGGTACCCATGTTATTCGACGCTGGGTGGGTGCCGGGGCCACTTCCATCGTTAGAAAAGTTCCCGGATTTGAACCGGCCGGGGATCGAACCCGGGACCTTTAGCATGGTAGTCAGACGCGTTACCGACTGTATATGCAGTCCGAGAATTTCATGCTATAAAAAATACTTTTGTTTAAGCCTACTGGGTTCAAAATACATTCAAACACTTTAACTACCATAAAGAGACAGCCGAAAATTTTATGAATGTCGAGAAGAGAAAGCAAGAAGATGTTGCATATGTAGACATTTTAGGTGGAAATCGCAGGCTCTACCAGGACCCGAATCAGGGCTCTACCAATTGAGCCATCTAGCCAGCCTTGACTTCAACTGATTTTTCGTTAAAATGTCTACATAGTACATGTCCTGTATATCAAATTGTAAGGTGTTGCCTGTATAGTGAACAAGCACAGAAAATATAGGAGAGAGAAGAAAACTGAGGAGCATTCCCACCGGTTGAGGAGAATTTTTTTCTTGTGGTCAACAAGAGTTACTACTTCAAGGTGACAATGACAGTGGCCTAATAAGGGAGATTTCACACCTTGTTGCCTGAGGATTTCACAAGTCGAAATTAGATTTGTGCGGCCTTTTGTGTCGCTACGGTGTGAATCGTTGCTGTTGATTGGCCCATTCTAATTGATATGTATCGCGTGTCCCTTCGGTCTGAAACCTTCGTAAGTCTTGAAAATCCAAGTCACAAGGATGGAAAATTAGGGCCTTGTTAAGGTTAGGTGTGAAGGCATGCAGACGACAGCACCCTAAAGGATCATATCCAAACCTACAGGAAGAATGCATCTTACTTCAATCTCCAATACGGAATGATAAAAACTTCTGGTGAGTTGATTTTGAAAAATGTGTCCGAGATAAAGAGTGGCGTGACCAGGATTTTCGGAAGGGAGAGGAGTTACGCATACTATTTTTGGTGGTCAGTCCTGATTTTGCCATTTTTTTCCTGTCTTTGATGTTCTTCTTCTTTTTCTTTTTTTTTAAAAAAAAGAATACTGGGTCAAATGGGATTATGACCTCACCAACCCTTCCTTGGGCACGTCACTGGAGATAAATGAATAAGCATTTGATCATACTGGGAGACGAAACATTAGATGTGTTGGGAACGGAAGGGTTTTCATTGTGCATTAATTGTTTCGTGATCCAGCTGCATTCGAGAAGACTTCCTTTGTTTCGTGCCGATATATGACAAGACAGCGGAAGCTGTGACAGGCATTTTTGAAAACTTGTGAGTGCTAAGGCCTGAATCTGAACAATTTGGTGGGTTTCGGCTTTTATAAGAGCTGCAAACATGGGAGGACAAGACACGTTAGTGGTGTTTAGGCTCGAATCAGAGATACATATTAGAGAGCTGTCTGCGTCCAGTTTGCAGCTCACAATTTAAATCTCGCGTTGTCGAGTGGATTGTCCATCGCATTCATGTGTAACAGCTTCGTAAAAACACTCAAAGACACCATAGATGTTTTTATGCCTGGTGAGAAGAAATGGACAAACACACATACTGAGATGGTTCCGACACACAATGTTAATGCATGGAAACAGAAGAGTCGAGTGGTAAAAAATGTTCCGATTTCACTTTCTGATTAAAATGACAGCCTTACAGTGGCGACGCTTTAAGGGATAGTTGTTCCCCATTTTTTTTGCCTTAACATTATGGCCTCTTAATGTTAAGCCTTGTCTACCAAGACAAAGTAAACTTCCCTTGCACCGTACTCCCCCCCCCCCTGTTTTGGAACCCAATTGCCACCACAGGTCTTAAACATACAATTGTGAGGTTCTTACTATACCCCTTAAAAAAATGGTGTTGAGCCCCACCCGAAAGGCATTCCTGGATACGTGCCTGGTCTGAAGCACTACCAACTGCTCTCTGTTGTATTGTAGAAATATTTAAGCATCACAATTGAAGCTAGGCAATCAATCTGGGGAAGACAAGTATTTATAATTGTTGTTGTTTGCATTAAGAGCCTTGATGTAGTGTGCAACAGTAATGATCAATGGATGTTCTACATGTTTATATTTTACAGTTGCATTAATTTGATCTAATTTCTGTAAAATGGGTTTCAAAACAAGGCTGGCTCATTTTCACACCAGTAGAGAGTCATATTTAGAGAAATTCTTATGTCATTTCTCTCTCGTAATTTGTCTGTGGTAAAAATTATAGACATCTTAGAAGAAAATGAAGATACGAATTCTGGTATTGTGTACATACACCACCGTTCCCCAGATGTTTGTCCAGAGTCTTATACAGACAGTGGCTGAGAAGATGCAGGCGGCACATATGATAATGTATCAGGGAAGCAACTTTGAGCTTGCTCGATCAATGATCACTTGAGAGGGAGCAATGCCACTGCAGTTACCAGTTGTTTGCACCAGCGTGCACTAATTTGCTCTTTCCACTCACTTTCTCCCTTTTTCTACTGTCACGTGCAGCATTGCTTCACAGACTCCTGGGAGAGAGTACAAACTGTCTTAGTTCACTTGCGTGGTGGCTCTTTCATACTTGGCACAATTCAAAAGGCACACATTATCAAGATGCCACGCTTCACCTGTGTTCTGGATGAAAACAGTTATGATAACATTAGTCACTTTATATGCTATCAACAGGCACGAACAATATGTTCATTATGCCACTCTCATACAACCAAGAAGTGCAACAAAAGTAATGTTGCCCTGCATGAGAAATGTCTTGACCTCTTCCAGGAATTGTGAATACCAAAAGTTAATGGAGTCCTTATCAGGTAGGTCAAACTCAAACAGACTCCAAAAACTATGTCGAACTGTGATCACAGATGTCATTTCCACATATTCTTCAACAGAAAGCTCTTTCTGTTGTTTGGTGAGCATCATTTTGCACAAACTGTTCTCATGTGCACGGTGGGTATTTCAAGTGAAACTTCCACAGTCTAGTTGCAATCAGTGCTTGTTACATGTCTCTTAGAGTACTGTTTACTTAGAACAAAAGAGAAGAAATAGGTACAATCTTTTCCAGACTTGCTTGGTCTTCAGTGTGAACATGCAGGAATAACCACTCGGTCACTCAGGTCGGATGAAATTAAATCTGTAAACATGTAACATGTGTTAACAAAACTTAGAGCAATTCTCTTCCATTTGTGGCAGAAAGCATGCTCATACCACCTCATGTGTAAAATTTAAATTTTTATAAAAGGCTTTTTCAATCTTCGTTTGTTAATAATAGCAACAATTGATATATTGTTTTGTAATTTGAGTATGTCATACCTTCATATATATACTAATGAACAAAAAAGACAGAACTGACTGATTGATTGATTTGGTGTTTTAAGTCCAATTTATGCACAGTAAGGCTAATAGGGACTGGACCTACAGTTTAAAGTGGGATCCGAACCACTTGTGCCTCCACCGGGTATCGAACCCATGACCCCTTGATCAAGAAAGACAGAACTGAAATATTGTGTGTAGTTTTCAAGAAATGGCACGTTAATTGCTGCTGTGCGGTGCTGGTTGAAATAATAATTCTGTATTAAATGGCAATTCCAGCACGGTTGAAATATCGACTGTCCGTTCTATAAAGGTTAAACAAGTTAGTTTGTGATGGTGGACACAGATAGTAGCTATCACTGATGTTATGACTGAATACATGGTATTAAACCTGAAGGTAGCTTTGAATGAAAGCAATGATATCGTGGACAAGGCTCAGCTAGCTATTTTTATACGAGGTGTGGACAATAACTAATATTGCACTTAAGAAATGCTTGCCTTGCAGCCTATGAAAGGAACTAGTATGGGAGAAGAGGTTTTTCAAGGAGGTGAAAAAAGGGTTTCACAAATTTCTCTGAAATGGGAGAACCTGTGCTCCTTCAACGGTTTGACTTAAAGTTAAGACAGTACACAAAATGAAGAAAGAAGTAGTTCCCAGAAATCTGGAGATCAACAATGTGTGTATTTTACATCAGGAGAATCTTTGTGCATAAACGTTGAAATTTTCCCATGTCATGATCCTGTCTCAATTTCAAGTCGAAAGGTCTTGGGAGAAGGAGACAGAGAGAGAGAGAGGAGCTCTCTCTCTCTCTCTCAAGAAGGATCACATAATCAATACTGGTTGAAAAAGGAAAAGACGCTTCAACATTTTTAAAATCTGAAACATGAATTATAATTTTTCGTAGACATGAAAGGAAAATTTGTGAATTAGGCGATGAGGAGTGGCTGTGTAAAATCTTGCCTTTCTTGTGGATATTACTCGTTATTGGAACGGCTTGAATTCAAATTTGCAAACACAGGGACAACTAGCTCACAAACTTTACGAATATGTGAAGTCATTTCAGTGAAAACTTACAGTGTGGGAAAATGAAATCACAAACCAAAACATTTTTTGCTTTCAAAACATATATCACAATGATATGTCTTCCTGTAACTTTTGTTTTTAAATGTTTGTGAAATGAATGAAAGATTTACATGAAGATGTAAGGAGGTAGCTACTTTCAACGTATCTCATCACAATTCAATGATGTGGACAATGCTCCTGAAAACTTACAAATGCAACGAACAGTCCCACCCACCCCCCAAAATTGCAGATAAGCGAGTACTTTCTTTCAGTATATTCATTTTCTAACAATTCTTTAATTCCAGAAAACATGAAGACAGACTTACTGCTCAATTCGTTATTGAAATTTAATATCACAGGGTCAGTTTTCCATTTGTTATCCTTCATGAGGTTCAGGAATCGGATGAATGCCACCTGTGGCTGCATGGGAATAGTGTAGGGTTCCGGAGACAGGTACAGCGATGCCGTGAGCAACTCTATGCACATTTCAGGAATGTGATCAGCCAGTAGTTGGGCAGAAACCCACCTCTTGGCAAGGCAGCAAGCGGGGCCATATGATGAATACTGTTGATGTAATCTGGAATCAGAAAATGGTGACAATTTAAAGCAATACATTTCATCCAGCACATTCTAATTACATGTTATTCTGGAACACATACTTTTATAGTAAAAAAAAACGCTGTTTAATCAGTCACCATTAATGTTTTCACTCTTTCTCGCACTTACTCTTTACTGCCCACAAGGCCTGCACAAAAAAGACAAAAGATCTAAAATCAGCATTCCCAAGGCCCAAAGCTTTTCCATTCTCTTAATTTTTTTTTTCTTAGGAGGCACCAATGAAATGAAACATTGAAAAGTAATTGCAGATGAGATGTGATTATCAATTCTCCTTCGCATTGTTTCTTTAGAAAAAGCAGTCAAGTAGAAGAAATCGATATAGCTTGTGCACAGCTACATTTCGTCAAGGTTTGAAAAATTATGTTTATTTCCTCACTTCAAAATTTCCCTACACTAATTTGTCATCTGGACTTACCCATGAAGAGCACTGGTCAGCTTAGGCAAGTGAATAATCCTTTTTTCTAGAGCCAAAGACTTCTCATTTTCCTTGTACTCTATAACTCCAAGTGGTGTTTTAGTCATCTGAAGCAGGCTGATTTCTCGAGGGCATGCAACCTGCACTCGAAACACAAAGCCACTCTGTAAAGGGAAAAACATTCTGCAACAGGGACGGCGACAGGGGTGGGCACGGGTGGGCAAGCGCCCACCCAAAAATTCCTGTGCCCACCCAATCAAATTCAATAAGTACATATACTTGGAGATAACTATATGAATGTTTCGATTATCTATGCTAGAAATGTTCACATATTATCAACCCATAAAAAGCCAATTTTGTCATTAGAAAGTGAAAGCAACTACTAGAGCTATTGAAACAAAAACTGTGATCAAATGAATACTTCCATAATTAAAAGCAGTTAGTAGGCTTAGGAGGCTCAAAATTATGCAGGGTAAGATCAAGATTAGATCAGAATTTAGGTTGAACTTGAGGACTGCAGCTCCGGGCCTCCGCATACGTATATAAATCCCGGCCTGGGTATGGTTAAAATAATCTCCAAACAAACAAATAAAAACATCATCTTAGCGATACTTCCTCCGGCAACACTATTGTTTATTTCGACTTTTTAAATTATTATTAGAATAATTTAATCACGAAGACTTAGATGAACAGGCCATGTGACACGAATGGCAGAGGAAAGAATAGTTTACAGGATTCTTGTTGGGAAACCTGATGGTATGAGACCAGTGGGAAGGCCAAGACAAGGATGGAGGGATAACGTTGAGATGGACCTAAAAGAAATCGGCAAGGATGGGAAAGATTGGATTGATCTTGCCCCGAATAGGGACAGATTGAAGGCTTGTGTTGCTGCAGCCATAAACCTTCGGGTTTAAGTATGCTAGAGAGTATAATATAGTTTTAATTAGCTCTGCATTGAAATTCCAGAAGTGTCCCTTTTCTTATTTTATTACAATTTTTATATACCTGTTATCTTCAAATATCAATATGCTATGGGAAATATCAACTTTATATTCATTCTACTAATAAGAAGGAATCACAATAATCACTACAATACTGAAGTGAATAAATTTTAATAAACCAGTTATGTATGGAAAAATTATTATACAGAATTATTCAATTATCTACTAATGAGTGGCTTATCCTATTTAGAAATCCTCGCCCCACACATAAATTTGGCCACATAAATCAACCGAAAATATCAACAGAATCTGTACACGCAGCTGAAGTAAAGAAAAAAAGTTATGTCACGAAGTATCCAGAAGACGATTTTGTTAGTTTGTTCTTAAGCCCACTTCTATGCTCAGATGGGCTAATCGGGACTAAACCTACAGTTTACCGTGTAGTCCGAACCAGTGTGCATTGTGCTTCCACCAGAGGAGGGGGGGAGTCGAACACAGGACTTCATTATAATGCGACAGCGTTATGCCATTGGGGAAAAGTATACAGAAAGAACTCGCACCAAACGTGCATTTTATCACCACAGAAGATGCGTCCATTTTAAGAGGGTGATTGCCTGAGACAAATATTTGAGACTTTCGGAAAACAATGTCATTGTTCACGGAATTAGCTGCCTTGATCCACTAATGAAACGCTGTGCAATTGAAACTACTACCTCAACTTTCTAAGAGCTATGGGCTAATGAAACTCCATTTTTGGAAGAGTAAGCTGTGGTTGATTTGTTTTATTTAAAGTCATTTTTCTGCTAATTTTGATAATGACGACGATAAGGTTCAATGGTGATTAGATGAAAGTAACGAAGGGGCGAAAACAAACACATGCTGACACTCAAAATATAGGGTCTTTCATTAAGAGTGATACTTTTTAAAATTTGAAAAAAAAATAAACCACTCAACGTATCAAAGTAAATTGTGCTTTATTTTGAAGCTTAGACATTGCAGTTATGTTCTGAACAAAATATCGTTCAAATGTCAAAAACGGCTTTGAACACACTGACGCACACGATGGCTCCACTGATCCTGATTTCAGTGGAAAAAATCATCTTCTCAGACGAGGCGCATTATTGTCTTAGTGGATTCGTCAATACGCAAAATTGTCCTTATTGGGGCGAGAAGAACCCACAAGTGGTCCATGAGGTGCCATTGCATTCAGAAAAACTCAGTGTGTGGTGCGGTTTATGGCGTGGCGGCGTCATTGGACCTTATTTCTCTCGAGATGATGAGAGAACCGTTACCGTCAATGGCAACTGCTACAGATCCATGTTACGCGAATTTCTGTGGCCAGAACTTGACACCATAGATATTGAAAACATGTGGTTCCAGCAGGATGGCGCTACGTGCCTGACAGCTAATGCTACGCTCGATTTGCTGAGGGAGAAGTTTGGCGACCGGATCATCTCAAGACGTGGATGTGTGAATTGGCCGCCACGGTCGTGTGATTTAACACCCATGGATTTTTTTCTTTGGGGCTACATCAAAGCCCAGGTCTATGCTGACAAGCCACGAACTTTGGAACATTTGGAGGCGAACATTCGTCAGGCTATCGCAGACATAACGCCACTAATGTTGGACAGAGTGGTTAACAATTGGAGCCATCGTGTGCGTCAGTGTGTTCAAAGCCGTTTTGGACATTTGAACGATATTTTGTTCAGAACATAACTGCAATGTCTAAGCTTCAAAATAAAGCACAATTTACTTTGATACGTTGAGTGGTTTATTTTTTTTTCAAATTTTAAAAAGTATCACTCTTAATGAAAGACCCTATACAAACCCTCATAAATTATTACTTTGACAGTGGTTCCAAGTGCTAGGGACTCGTTGCCCTGAAAGAACAAATTTCCAGGGTATGCTGCACAGGGTAGAGGTTGACATTCTAGTGTGTTCGAAATGGTCACACCATACAACCCAAGTCATCTATGAAAAATAGATGAATTATTACTGGCACGGTGATCAACTTCGATGAATTCCTTGTGTCCTAAATAATTTTGTGACCTCAAAAAATATGTTCATGTAACGATACGTGTATTGCTTCTCCCGCATTAGTAACATGACAGTTGAGAAAACGAATAGCAACTTAGCTCTTCAATTCTTAACAAATTTTTCAATCTTACTTGTTTATTACTTATGAGTGATATTTTGTCAAAATAGCCTTTCATTAGCCTAGGAATACTTCATAAACAATGAACAAAGGAGGAGCAGGAAGTGGGGGATGCAGTTCCTAAGCCACTTTTTGCCCCCACTCCCCACTATGGCCTCTTTATGCTAAACCTTTTCTACCAAGAAAAAGTATATTGTCCTTGCCTCTCAAATGTTGGCACCCAATCTCCGTTACTACAAACATTCAGATAGATTTGTCAGTGTACAAACCTTGTAAGCTAAGAAAAGTGACCCCCAAGGAGTAAGAAAACTCTTTCAGTCAAAAACTCATAGGATGAAAATACTATGCTCAGGAACATGCATTTAAATTACGAGAAACTTCACGATTGTCTACCATCGCACTTTCTATCATTGTCGCCGAATACATAAAATCAAGTATGTGCCTTGTATTTGCAACACAAGCTTAAACCTAATTCACATTTATTTCACTGTATTAACATGCATGAAAGAATGTGACTGATTAGAATGTATGGCTGTGCATGGGTAAACACTTCCTTGAAATAATTGTGTCCATCAGAGACAAAGCGAAAGGAAATGGAATAAGATGCGACAATAGATTAGAAAAGATAAAGAGAAAAACAAGAAAAGGAAAGGGAAAATAAGTAAGAGGAAAATCGGGAGTGTAAGAGAGAGGGGGATACATACGTCCTACATACACATATACTATATATGGTCTTACATTTATACTGCCCACCCTAATCTATCAATAAGAAGTTTTTGCCCACCCGGTCGAAAATTTCTGGCGCCGCCCCTGTTCTGCAAAAATTAATCTTTTATTTTCCCGTTCTCCTTTTACATTCATTGGTTGCCTTATTGGATTTCATCTGTGGTTGAGCCAATGCTGCAGGTAACAAAATTTACAACTGCTCAAAGCAGTTACAAATATTACAATACAAGAACATATTCTCTATGTCTAAAGCTGTAGTTACAGTGGAGGGAGGATGCCAACCAGGTTGTTGAGGTTGGAGAATACCATATGAAGTAAGAGGGAAAAAGTTGGAAAAGTGAGAGAATTGACAACCTATTTAATGAATAAATGTTTGCACATACATGAATTTAGCAAGTGTTTTTTTTTTTTCCTGGCTTCACTCATTTCTACAATGGGTAAAGTTCACAAATGCAAAGATTATGTGCTCATTCCTTTATTGATTTGTTTCTGCTGATGAGAATTTACTCCCAACAGGGTGGCACCAAATTCTATTATTACCCCAAGTGTAGAAATATCTAGCAACATGCCAGAGTTTTGCTTCATAATATTGGACATAATATGCTTGGACAATCATATTACTCAATCCACTATCACTTAATTGCAAACCACTTTTGCCACATATTTGGTGCAACATTTATTATAACTGCACATTTTCCATACCCCACAGGAAACTCGAAAAGTGTTACACTGAAGGAACCGTAATGTTGTTGCCCTGCAATCAAGGCGTTCCAGGTCCAATAGCCAGTGGAGGCACATGGTGGGTCAGATCCCACTTTAAACTGTAGGTCCTGTCTTGGTTAGACTATCTGTGCATAAAGACTACTTTTCTCCAACAGTTACCTCCAACAAAAATAAGGTAAAAATTAGTTACTTAATTTTTAACAAATTAGTGTTTAATGGCAACAATGTTTGCTTAAATCGTTTTAATTCTCGATAATGACCTAGCATTCACCGGTGTCCTTCCCATACTTCATTAATTAATCTAATTGTAGAAATAGTCTGTGGTTTATGATGCATAAGCAACAAAAGTGAATGAATAAATATACTGATGTTAATACTGCACCAAAGAGCAGGAAATATTTAAGGGCTCTAAATATCAAAAGAGTCAATATTTCATATCAAAATTCAAATTTGACATTTACCATAGCTGGATAATTTGGCTTCGAATAACTCAGAGATGAATTGAATGGGTGAGAGAAAGAAGGAACAGATTCCACAAAGTGTAATTTTTGGGAATCAACGGAACTGTTCTGGGGCTCAAAATACTTTATTAATTAAAAGAACTTTCTATTGTGAAATTATAATACAGGTACAATAATTCTAAATCAATACTTTTTGTAAATTGTTCATATGTAAATAGACACAGTTATAAAAACATCGTAGACCGTTTTCCTTTTGGTTCTCACTTGACCATAACAAGCAATAAATGCAGTTTTTAAATATTACAGCCCAGTTATTAGTTGATATAACATTACTATGAATGCAAGATAAGTGTTCTGACCATTAAAAATATTCTTATTAACAATTCTCGAAAATAAATTTTAAGTAACACAACATTTTCTTCAAATAAGGGTGAATCTGCAACATGAGAATTATAGGAAAACCTCGTTAATACGATATTGGTTAATACGAAGTACCCTTTAATCCGAAGTTCTTCCCATTCTCCAGCTGATAAGATAGGATTTATGATGTATTTCAGAACGGATAAATCGAAATATGGATAATTTTTAATACGAAGTTGTTCACAAGACCCTTCGACAAAACTGGTTTTCGCTTAATTCGAAGTAAACACCTGCGTAAGTCGACAAGAGAAGATCGAATGTGGAGAGAGCTTGGACATTATTTTAACTTGACCTTGACACGTTTCCTTGTCCTAAGAGCTGCTGACAACTCGAGGGAAGCAGCCCGAAATGCCAGCTGGACATTGACATTCTTTATCAATGTGCATGGCAGTTCAAGCTCTTTCCCCGGTGAATGAGCCACCTTGGAAATATTCACCAGTGCAAGATGAGAAATGTCTGATAAGATCGCAGGAATGTTCCAAAACAAGACGCATGGTGCATGGAAGTCTCACCCATCTGTCTAGCTCTGAGCTCGAGATTCAGCAGTTTCCCATGAGCGAGCAACTTTTGGCCTGGTAGCCAACAACTTCCGGTAACCACTTTCATTAAAAGCATGTTCTTTGTGTCCTGTAGAACTTCATAAAAAAAGGGAAACTGTTACAGATAATCAAAGCCACATAGGCCAACTAAAGATGGTCAACCCGCTTAATGCATTGTCATCTAGGTCTCCCGCAAAAGTTGACTTTGATCTTACGTATGTTGCAACTCCTGTTTCCCACTTCATACGTTTCCCAACTGTGCCGGACATAACATTTGCCAAAAAAGTGTTCTGTTGGCTGAGTGACTTCTCCATTTTTCCTATCAGCAAAGGAGGGGGGGGGGATCCGTTGCTAATTGTTTCGGTCATGATTTTCTTGCTCGTGTGCGTACACGGGCTCCTTTTCTTTGGCGTCTAAAATAAAGCAACCAGTTCTGAATACCTTCTTCAAAACGAACAAAAACCGCAGGATAAGAAAAAGAAAAGTGACCCCTCCCTTCTCCTACAACAGCTCATTATCCGCCACTGCAATGCGATAATTGCAGATCTTTAAAATGCTGAGGATTTCCCTTCTGCCACCTGCTGTTCTAACTTCCAGCCTGTCACATTAAGTTTAAGCTGCAGCTGGTGCCAGTGTTTAGTCTAGCATCTGGAAAGTTACGGCAATGACTCAGGCAATGACTCATCCAGCGAAGGAAAAAGCGTCATTGTTTTGAATCTCTTTGAATCTCGCAACGTTATTGTTTTGAATCTCACAATGCTGTTTTGATTTGACGATAACGAAATTCGATCTCCAGAAAGAAAAACAAGAGTTAAAACAACTTCAGGATGCACACACATAAAGTTCACACACATAAAGTTCGTACATGCACACGCATATAGATGCACACACATAAAGTTTGTATAATCGCGGCTATTCTTCAGAACCATTAGCGTGCTGTTGTAAAAAAGAAGAAAAAAACCTCAAATGTTAAATGTACGAATACGAGAGGAAAAGTTTTGGCGGAGCGAGTGTTTGACCTCCAGAATACTCCTGAATCAAACAATAAATTGTCGATTAATCTGAAAATATGCAAGTTTCGTAAAGCTTGTTTTGAGTTCATTTTATGCTGATGAGCTAAGCGAGACTAAATATACAGTTTAAAAGTGGGATCCAAACCAGAGTGATTAGGATACACATTCGGTGCAAACAGATCGCAAGTCGCACGTTTCCTTTTTCAGGTTGGATTACAATGCAAGTTGAGGAAGAGTTTGGATTGATCCCTGCAAACGGGGAGGGGGGTGAATATGAAGGTAACTGAAGCAAAGAAAACGTGATTTTTTTACGATGTGCTTTAGACAACCAAACCAGAACGAAATTTACAGCCCCGATGTTTTTCTTTTTCTTTTTGTGCCAAGGAAAGGTTGTGTTCTCTCCCAAGAGAATCTTCTCTTACCATTTAATCCTGTAACGGACAATGTTCTAGTAAATGCACATAAAATCCAATATTCATTCTGTCCGATATCTCCCATCTCTTGCTCGCTCCAGCGTGACTAATGTCAAGATTCTTCCGAGTTTCACTTCTTGCAATAAACGAGATTGTTTTCCTTTCCGTAGGTCTCCGTGCAAACGGGTTTCTTATGAACTAAAATTGTAAGAATTTCATGGAAGAGCAACGACTTTGCAGAATTGAATGAAAATACAGTTTTTTTTAAAAAGACTTTTTGCCACAACATGCATCCCGTGTATAACTGGTTGTATAACTAGGCAGGTGTTACCGTCTCCTTGGAATCTTTGTGTCCGCGTAAGCTCAGTGTTCTCATTTTGTGTAACATTTTTTACACTTTCTTTAAAAAGTACAATATTATTATTATATAGTACATATAAAGCTTATTTTCTGAGCTACCACCAAATATAAAACATCCGTTGTGGGGGTAATTTATACTCTACTTTATTTACACCTGAAAAACAGCCACCATCTTGAAAAGTTTGGGTAACTCGAAGTTGTTTAATTCGAAGTTGACATTTTTTGGTCCCTTGAACTTCGTATTAACGAGGTTTTCCTGTACTTTGAACAGTATTCTCTGTACAGCACTGCTAGTCCCTACCAGAATATTCATCATATGCAGACTGCATGGACGTAGGCCATGATAAAATGATATCATACAACTCCTTGCAGTTGTCTGATACTTAATATACAATTTTAGCCATGTCCTCAATATTTATTTATTTTAAAATTATTTCTGTTTATTGGAACCATAAGCATTAGTACGTAGTAGCAAACACAACCTCACCATCCTTGTAGAGCTTGAATACCTCTCCTAGTGCAGTCTATAAACTCGTGTGCTCTCACATATCCTCCTCCTTCTTTTTAAGTGAGATGCCTGTACTTGCTAATTTGAAATACTTCTCTGCTTTGCAAGTTTTAGTGCTCTTCATAAACAGTGTAGGCCACCATTGCCAAACATGATTATTTCTTGATTTTCAACAATTTTTACTTCAAATGATGACTGCTTCTTTTCGGTGCTGAGATCTAAAAGGCAAACATTCCAGGAATGTTTTCCTTCTTCCCCTCAATGATATTTCCTACTGACTACTACTACGAGCTGAGAGGGAGAATGTTTGCTTTCTCTGTGTCAGTTGATGCAGCTTAGATTAAGTAATAAAATGGCTATCCCACTTCAAAATGACAAAAATGTGGAATCTTTACCTTCTTTCTCTCACCCATTCAATTATATGCTTTACATTCATAAAAATAGCAATAAAATTACTTAATAAATACACATAAGTGAATTACTGCAAGACTTACTTGTAATGGTTCTATTAATTTTGGTGGCCCCCTGCTACCATCTACTTGACCTTGAGAACTTGTTGCCTGCCTAACTGGGTTCCTATTTAATTTACTTACATGTATTTATTATAGTACTGCATCTTTTCTTTCCCAAACATGAAAAAAAATGCTTATTTTGCACTAAGTTACAAGCTATTTATAGAAATGTCATATCAGTCCCACTTCCTTTATAATAGACAACTCACCTTACAAACATCGAAATGATCCACAAACGGTTGGGTGATCAATCCAAATTGCTCCTGTAAGCTCTTCGCCAAATGTATGTGGAAGGCAGCTCGGATTCTTCTTACAGCTTCGAGTTTACTTGGCCACTTCCTAGTTAATCCTAGCTGAATAACGACTGCAATCAAATTCGAAAAACAAATATTTTAAATCACACAATTATACATATTACGTTAACATAATTTACGTTACACTAACACTTTGACCTGTTATTAGTAGGTTTTCTATTTTTATTATTATTATTATTATTATTATTATTATTAAAGTAGGGTTACAATTAAGCTTACAATTTTCTTTACATTGATTCTGAACTACAAAAATAGCTTTTTTCCCTACATGAATTAATATACAGTTATGCTATTTGTTTACAAGTATACATAAAAAGGAATATTATAAATTTATATCATTGAAAAATATAAGAAATAGAATAAAATAAACATTTTTTCAGCTACGTTATATGAAGGAGGCAATGAGGTAGATGAGGCACAGTGTCAGTATTCATAGATTAATGTCCTAATCTCTGCTTAAATTTGGCCAAATTTCTCTCCTTTCTGCAATTTACAGGCAGTTGATTCCACGCTTGACTTGCCAGAGATGACAGGGATTTTGATCCGTATCTTGCCATGTTACATTTTGGTACTCGGATACTGTTGGTGTTGTCTATGGTAATTTTTGATACAGTTGTTGGTGTTATTTTATTCATTATGTTATGTAGAAACAGAAAACTGGTGGGGGCACCTGAAATTTCAGAAAAATTGAAGAATCTACATAAAATTCTATCTTATAGAAATTAAGTCACTTTCACATGGTGTTCCAAGGATAAATTATAAGGTAAAAGGTAAAGTTCCCCATGCATATAGCACCATGCCATAAAGGCACTTTCAGGGGATGTGAGGGTAGGGCCCCACACATTCTCGATCTCAGCAATATTTTGGAGGTGATGTGATCAGCACCATGCTCTGGCCACCTTTACCCTCCAGGGTCGCCCCCAGGTACCCATTGATTTGAGGCTGGTTGAGCCCCAGAGTCACTTTATGCAAGGACAACGCAGGAAAAATTCAGACCTTAGATCACCCACACTGGGAATGGAACCTGTGTTTCCCATTTGGCGGACCACCGCAAATGTTTATAAATCAAGAAAATTACAAAATGGCTGCTACATTGGTTCCATGATGGATACAAAATATTTATTGCTAAAAGATCAAAGTACCAACATATTTATTTTATTCATACATTCAGGATTGTTGTAAAGTAGTGTTTGGTGTCATGTGGTGATAATGTACACTGATGCAGACACGCCATAAATACTGGTAATATAAATAATAATATATTTATTATTATTATTATTATTATTATTGGTATTTTTGGCACATCAATCAAACCAAGTGTAAGATGCTTGCTGGACCAATATTAAATATTTGCCAATGCCAGTAAAGTACCAATGTACTGGTACTGTTAATCAATATCAAATCTCGAATGTTTGTTGAAATACATGAATGTTTCTTCTAGGGCTGAGCCGATACTAACATTTGCCGATACCTTAACCGATTCCAACTGATACAGATACCGATACTTGTATAATTTCAGTTTAAAGAAGCAAAGGCTAGTTATTGAGTCACAAAACTCATCACATCACATTCTATTAATGATATCAAATACTCCCAAATTATTCTCATACAACATTATATCAATTAAAATGTTCTGTGACATTTTATGTGAACTTCTCTCTACCCCCAGAGGATGAAAAAAAAAGTTTTGGAAATGTTGCAAGCATTGTTAAAATGTTGCAGTTACACCGAAAAAATCGGTGGATTATTTTAAGTGTCCCTGCTTCATTTCATGATCCCTAATTTCAATATACATCTCTTTAAGGGGAGAGAAAGTTATAGTGTGTAAAATAAAATTTATGTAGTGCATATAGCGTACGGCTTGCACAAGGAATGCAAAATAAATACAAATGTAAACAACCTGGGGAGGGAGGAAAACGACGTAAAAATATACACAAAGACAGCATATATTTAATGCTCATTTGGCAGCTCTGTATATGCCCTGCTGTACATTATTCTCAGTCACTTGCAATAAAAACAAGTCACTGCAGTGTCGCTATCGGGCAGCAGTCACACAAAAGGGTAGAGCACAAGAAGCAAATCCACAACCCTCCCTCCCACAGCGACATTCATCCCTTTCCCAGGAACTCCGGAATGAGCCTAGCATTATAATAATGCTAGTTTTGAAAAAGTCATGTTCTTGACCAACGAGTTTGCTAACAAGAATTGGCAATGGATGGTTTCTTTTATTTCCACATAGCGTTGACCACCAACTGCCACCAGGCAGTTACATGACTTCAATGTCACGTTTGGGTGCAGCACTTTAGTCCTGCCTATGATCTTGCCATCTGCTTCCCAGAAGGGTAATGTACATGTACGTGGAACTCTTGTGCAGGACCCCAACCTGTCACAAGGAAGGGTGAATGAACTTTTGAAAAGGACCAATCTTGACAAATGAGTTGTTTCTTTTGGCCGCTCTAGCCACTCAAAATCTTTGGTATCGGATAGTATCGGCAAAAAAAATTGAACCGATACTTGCCAATACCGATACCCCTGGTATTGGCCGATATCGTATCGGCTCAGCCCTAGTTTCTTCACTGCCTTACTCAGGTAACAAAAATGGGTTTTGACTTCGAGAAAGAACTGCTTATTTAGACACTTTACAAAATGATGACATATGAATTATGTTTGTATTCACGAAAATTATAACAAAACGGCAGAATATTGCAATCAACTACAGTAATTTACAGACACACTGATATACTTATATTGGCAAATCCTTTAGAGTACCAATTACTTATTCCATTGCTAATACTATATAATATCATCAATCATGCAGAAACAAGGAGTATGTTATGCCCTATCGATATGTAATTATTAGGGAAGGGCCTATACTGATGCTGATGTATTGGTATCAGAAAGTATCAGTTATTTACTGATACCGGCCAATACTTTTTCCAGCATTTTGGTCTTTCACGGTTCTTTCAAAAAGTCACATGATGCTTCCAAGAAGTCTAATTATCCTTGAAATTGTGCAAGAATTGAAGTTTTGTGATTACATAACATGTATTTCAATATTCTGATGTAATTCTGGAATATTTTAAAGCAAAACTCTTAGTAAAGTTATGTACAGGGTGTGAAATCCGTATGGGTATCGGTTCAGCTCGAGTAATTATGGATCCCACCCTAATTTTTACATACCATTCAAATAAACATTACATCTTTGTGAATCATACAGAAAAATAAAATTGAACTTTGTATATAATACCAATGCACTACCTTCAATAGGTGAAGTCCATCTTGGAATTATGTTGGTACTTTCACGGAATAATACACAATTGTTCTGTGCACCAAATTGTCTATCCTCAGCAGGTACACTTGATGCAAGAGGTGGGAACACATCTGTGTATCTGCAAACCGAGGAGATGCCTTGCACGGATGCTATGTGCAATGGCATGTCTTTCAAGTTCCGAAGATGTGACCCTAAGTCATCATAAGCCTTGATGACAGCAAGCGTAGCTTCCTCACCTGTACCGTACACAGGCAGAGGGGTCTCTATGTTGCAAGGTTGCAGCAAGGGATCTAGTTGATCAGCTAGGTACATCACTGAATAGTTATCAATGTCTAGGTGAACTTTTACTAAATAATTCACTATCTGTTTGCACACTACCCTTTTATCTGACAACGATTGTCCTTCCCACGTCAGAGCTTCACAGATGCTGCCATCCTTGAACCTTCGCAATTCAGACTTTTCTTTCCAAAAATCTGTAAACTCCTTTGCCTGCAACAATAACAACAATAATAGTAAGACATAAATAAAGCTATGATTTTTGTGTAAATTTCTCCCCAAAATTTACTCAGGGTAAATCAAAGAGAGAGAAAAAAACTACATTTTTTGAATAAAGTAACTACAGGCAGAAGAATGTGTAAAGGAACAACTGACAAGAAAACTAACATCGCAAAGATTCTCAAATGATTTGATTGTTGTCGTGGCTACACATGATATAAAGTGTGGAAGCCCCAGACATTTAAATAATTACAAAATTTCAAATTTTGCACATGCAAGTGTTTGTACTTTATGGCTACTATGATGGAAAAACAACCTGGGTGCCTAATGATTAAAGTACAGCATCTCATTGGACAGCCTTTGTCCAACACTAGCATATAAGGGTTAAACTCGATCAGGCGTAGACAAAACTAAAAAGAATTCAGGTGCCAGGTGGTTTATATTAATTTTTTTTTGGTCTAAGAAAGCCATGAATTGAACTAAGATAAAACTAAAGTTCAAATCACAAACCCTGACACCTTCTGTAAACAAAACCACCTGTATGCAGAAAGCATTGCAAACTCATAGAAGTAAAATAATCCACACGAAAATCCAGCTTTGTTACAGGATTCATTACATAAGGTAAAACAATGGCCAATTTGTAGTATGGGATATGCTGCCGCAAATGACGTCTCACTTTAAACCCAATGCTCTTTCTTTTGTACTTATTGCTTCACCTTTATGGTTAACTCTTTGCACCAGTAATCATTTCCCATAAATTTGGCTTCTTTCTTGCATGCGAATTGAATATATTTTACTTGCATTGTTTTAGACAAAATGATATAACATGGTAATATATATTTCTAAGGATGATATAGATAGGAGTGTATTTGAAATTTGTTTGTAGATTTTATGTAAATTGTATATTATGTAAATAAAATATATAATGGGCATAAACAGCCATATGCATTGCTGTAAGTCCAATAAATATATTGATGATGATGATCAAAACAAGACAAAAAGTTCATAAATTTATTGCGGTTGGAAACTTTGACAAGCATCCTAATAACGATTTTTGTTCCGCCAAATATAGTGCACTTCGTAAAATAACTTGGTGACATGGCAAGGCAAGATAAGTGTGAACATTTTGTAGTAATATGCATTGTAACTTTCAATGAGCTTAGAGATTTGTGTACATAATGATATTTTATAACATTGGTTATTTTCTAAAAATAATCATGTGAACAGCAAGAAAGTAGTGCAACTTAGAAATATTGCCTGACTTATCCTTAGAAAAATAACATGCCGAGTTCTATGCATGCGGGAAAGTCTCTGTGTTCTCCGAGCTTGTTTTCAAAACACCAGCAAGGACAGCCTTTGAAAAGGGGTGAGAAACAGATTCTACTCAATATTTATGTAACGTTCTGTCAGTGGTATCCTGAGAAACCAGTAAATGAAGTGGTTAAGTTTGTATCCCAGTGCAGTGGTGTGTCAGTGTCTGCAGTTTTAAGGGTTATGAAAGAGAGAATGACCGGGAGAGTAACAATGTGTGCGGCTGCATATTCGTCTGATGTTTTGAGAACGGGTTCTCACATTCAGAGGCTCTTATATAAAATGAATAGGTGCAGCAAACTATGAGTGTAACAGCAGATGATTGCGGTCATGAATCAGCTGACGTGGAGTGATACATCGAATCGGTGAGACCATTTGTTTACAGAAGGTCTCAGGGTTGGTGATTTACACTTTACACATTTTGAAATGTGATCTTAAAACATTTAATTTATTAATTAATATAAAATTGGGTTAAAAGTAATTAATTCTTGTGCTGAAGTGCCCACTCTACCATATTGCTAGAGACTTTAAAATTTGGTTAGCAACAGTGAAAAAAATATATAATGCCATGTTCAATATTCTGATTTAATGGTACAGAAAACAACAAAGATTAAAAACACATACTGTACTCCTTATAGTTTTTCTTGTATGTAACCATTGCTTGCATTATAGAATTATTTTCCTGTAGTTTACGGTTATTACAAGCATAAGAAAACAGTTTTTGTTTGTGACGTTTCAGGAGAACACACGCTCCCTTCATCAGACATTTATTTTCATTTTGACAAAAAGAATCCATTATATAATGGTCAACATCCATTATATAACGGATTCTTTTTGTTTAAAAAATTACTAACCATTGTTATAACTGTATCTTTAGTCAAAATGAAAATAAATGTCTGATGAAGGGAGCGTGTGTTCTCCTGAAACGTCACAAACAAAAACTGTTTTCTTATGCTTGTAATAACCGTAAACTACAGGAAAATAATTGTACTCCTTATTTTTGAAAAAAAGGTAATGGAAATTTCTATATGTAAACTTGAAAATTCAGGCACCATGGCAACTGGGTACCCTGTATTTGTCTACTCTTGAACTCACTAGTTAACTCTTGTTTTAATTACAAGATCAATACATTACCTCGGGTAAATTGGCTGGAGGTCCCTTGTTCACTACATCGAATGCAAACTCTTGGTTTAATAATAACCCCAGAGTCAGAGTGCAGTCTATGCTTGGAGGCTCTTCACTAACCGGCCACCTTGCCACACTTGGAAACTTAATGCTTAATAGGTGGACCCTCTCTCCCAGTCCCCGCAGCAGAAGATCCACTATAATATTCTGTGCTTGAGGATAAGTGTAGCCGCAGAAGTCCAGGCTCATTTTTCGGTTCCCATGCATTATCACAGCACTTGCTAATTCAGATGCATTGTGAAACCTGAAAGTAGACATATCTTGCTTTAATACGATATGGATTTTTAACATCATACTTCTTTGTTTCCTAACATTTATACTTGATTCTACAGGGTGGTCACAAAGTGGGCGTATCACCCTTCATTTTCGACACTACGATGGCAATAGTTGGATTACTTGATATGAACACATACCTGTGTCATTGATTAACCACCTCTGGGACTTCTTGGAGGCCCTTCAGAATGTTATTGAGGGGAACGTTACCGTCCGGAAAAAGGTCTTATTCACACTTGCATTGCGAAGTGTGCCACAATATGGTGCTGAGTTTGGCCATGCTATGAAAAAGATGGTCTCCATACCGATGTTCCGGACACTTAAATTATCAGGTATGTGTTCATATCAAGCATTCAACCATAACCATCGTAGTGTCAAAAATACAGGGGGGGGGGGGGGGTATGCCCACTTTGTGACCTCCCTGTAGAATGCACAAAACTGCAAAATACGGTAAGTAGTAAATTAAATTTAAGAACATTCTGCAAGAATGCAAATGGTATAATTTAGGGATGGGACAGATTAAGTTCCCCTACCAGTTATATGCTTATCCATAAGAATATTACCAATAATTTATTCATGTAATATGTTTATAAATTGCCTGTAATTCAGTACAATATTCAGCAATTTTGTTGTTGTTTTTATGAATATGAACTGGGGCTGAATCGAAACCACTCTGAACTGAAAACTATTCTTGAAAATTGTAACAGTTTAAAGCACTTCACAGTATTTATAAATTTTAATGTATAAGCTTTCCATTGCAAGTATGCCTGCCACATTAATATAACAGTGTTTTTTTTTCCACAGGATCAATTTCTCCCCTTGGTGCTGTAACAAAAATTAAAATATTAAAATTATGCATTTTGCATACTTTTTAATAGGGATGGGCCGATATGAAATTTTGGCCAATACCGATAAAGTACCGATATAAAATTTACCGATCCCAATAACCGATATTCTACCGATCCAATATAAAATTAGAAATGGACCTTGAAGAACCTGAAGGTTCATTGACCACCTTAATAAATGTGTGTTTCAAGGTGACTGCAGTGAAAAAGAAATTGCATATTTATACATCTAATTTTTTAGAAAGTAGGGGATGGAGATTATCCATAAAAATTACAACAAAATGGCAGAATTTTGCACTAAATTATCAGATATTTAATGATATATCGGATCGGTAAAATAATCGGTAATTTTACCGATACACCGATATGCCTATATCGGCCGATACCGATAGAGTACCAATTAATCGGTCCCATCCCTACTTTTTTAATAACAATACCACAGGTATCAGCTCAGCTGTAATATAAGCATATAATTTCTATGTAGTGTTTTTTTATGAAGTAAATGTCTAAAAATACAGTTCTTTTGCAAAAGCAAAGTCCACTGGAATCAAATGGTTAACTACATTAATTCAAGAGGTTTAGTTTAATGTTTTCCATTGCCATGCTAAAATCAGGACTATGATCAAAGAATTGCATTTTCATAACTAACTAGCATTAAAATGATGTTTTTGACACAAATGAAACCAGCAATAAGTGTGCTACTTGTAACAACATGGTAATCTTATTGTGGATGTCAAAGATGCCTACCAAATTACATGATCATGTTGTCTGTAGAAGGGCATTGGAGTCATGAACAATGCCTGGAAGCTGTTCATGTTTGGATTATCAAGGTATTTGACAGCCAGCTCTGCTTCCCTTCGCACCTGCAAGACAAGAAGTAGTTCAGAACTTTTCTCACATTAAACATAAACTCAACTCTTAACTCCTAATAGAAACAAGAGCAAATTCACACAAGATATGGAAATGCAACTGTTAACATTCGCATGTCAATGGTGAAAGCAAAAGGATAAAATAAAGATTGCTACATCTTTTACAGTTTTGTGATATTTATCTGCATTAAAAGCCAAATTTAAGCTATGCACCAATGTGAACTTGACAAAATATGGATATGCAACTGTAACAGATGTATTACACACCAGTTATTTAAATTTTATATTTATTAGAGATGAAAAGTAGAAGTCTGGATTTATTCACGGAAACTATTGGGATTCACAATGGCATGCAACACTTTCGCAGAATCTAATTATCCTGAACATTATGCAAAATTCAAAATATTAATTTATTTTGAACATTTATTATATGGGAAAATAAGTTTGTGATTAAATGACAGCAATTTTAATATTCTGATGCAATTCTTGGAATATTTTGGTATAGATATCAGTTGAAAGTGATATTGTCTCAGCCCTAATATTTATCCTTGATATCAGTATTAGAGTAATAACATTTCAGAGCCTTGGTTTTTAGCAAACATTATTTTCATACGAAAATTACAAAATATTTTTGCAAATAATCTCATAAATAAATATAAGAAAACTGTAGAGGATGATACAGTTCCAATGTAATTCAAATATTAGTAACTATTAAGAAAATTATAAATTACTTAAATGTTAATAGCTGTATTGTTTTCTATCTTCATTACTTATCATCATTCTAAATGACTTACAATTGAGTGTCTAACATGCAAATAACACAACTGACCCATACAGTGAGCTCAACACATATTAGATTGTGCTATTGTAACTTAAGCACACTCACCTTCATGAATGTAGTTTTGTTCATATTTGCACAAAGGTTTGTGAAGCCAGAAACATCTAGAAAAACTACATCAAATGCCTCATGGAAGTCCCGTATAGGAGGTGCACTCACTTTTCCTGCTTGAGCCACACTTATACCCTTGGATGTCCAATCTTGCTGAGCTAAAATTATTTATTTCATTGTTATTTGCTATATACAATACACAGTAAAATTCTACGATACAAGCATGAGAAAATTACAATTAGTATATTTTATGATATTAAAGTAAAGTAAAGGTAAAGTGCTCCCCTGTGCATAGCACCACGCCATGAAGGCGTATAGGGGGTGTGGGGGTAACGCTCCACACTTTCTTGATCCGGTCGTGAGTGGGGGTGATGTGATCAGCATCACGCCCCTGACCGCCTTTACCCCCCAGGGTTTCCCCCAGGTACCCATGTCATTCGACGCTGGGTGGTCGCCGGGGCCGCTTCCATCGTTAGAAAAGTTCCCGGATTTGAACCGGCCGGGGATCGAACCCGGGACCTTAGGAATTTATATTATTTACCCAGCACACTTGATCTTGTGAATAGAATGTCTTAGTGGGTCACTAGCATGTTGTCAATGTAACCGTAACTACATAACTAATACACCTGCAATATCTGTAGGAGCTTCTCCCTGGGGGAAACATCCACAGCCCCGAACCTCTGCATCAACAACTACCGCTCCTCCACCCAAAACCTGGACTTTGATGTTGCCATTCACACCAATCACCACAGTATTCCTTTCAATGACTGTTTCCAGGTAGCGATCGTCCACTCCTTGCCCCAATCCACCAACACCTCAGTATGTAGAAGATGGGAGAGGGCCTACATATCAGCCCAGGAGTGCAACCACATCCCCTGGCCTGACCAAGGCCACCCAGTAATGCCCCTCATCCGCACTCCTCACCCTCATCACCACCTCCCCCCCCCAACCACTCACAGTTTTCGACAAGCCTGGCGAAAGAACTACCTACTTTTTCTTGTGGAACAGTCAACACTTTTTTCTAGACCTGGCAACACTGCAGGTCACGCTAACGTTTCGTTCTTGTCACCAAGTTCTACACCTTTTCTCTACTCCTGAAGATGTGACATACCGTCACAAAAGTTTGAAGTTTTTCTGCGTCTGGTGAGTGTTTCCTCTCTCGTTTTTCACTTAAAGAGGACCTGCCATGCCTCAAACCTCATCTACATCCTCACCTGCAACATCTGTGGTGATTTTTACCTGGAGGAAACATCAACGGCCCTCAACCTCTGCATCAATAACCACCGCTCCTCCACCTACAACCTGGACTTCACTGTCGCCGTCCACACCAACCACCACAACATCAGTTTCAACGACTGCCTCCGGGTAGCGATCATCCATGTCCTACCCCAACCAGCCAACACCTCTGTTCACAAAAGATGGGAGAGGGCCTATATATCGGCCATGAGTGCAACCACTCCATCTGGCCTGAACAAGGCCACCCAGTAATGCCCATCCCTCACCTACCGTCCCTCCCAAGTCATCCCATCCCTCCCAACTCATCCTATACACTCACAGTTTACGACGAGCCTGGTGACGAAACAGTGTTTTTTCGTTCTACGCACCGCTTCTTCTTCGATGGGGACCGGCAACTCTGCAGGGCCCCAACTTCCGGTTCAGTCTCTTTCGTCTCACACCGATGATGCTACCAAGCTAGCAAAAATTTTGAATTTTTCTACTGTCCGGTGAGTGTTTCCTTTTACCTTCTTTGATTTTTACTTAGCCCTTTTGGCCCTCCTTGCTTTTATCCATTATATATATAAGGAGGGCCAAGAGGGCTAAGTAAAAATCAAAGAAGGTAAAAGGAAACACTCACCGGACAGTAGAAAAATTCAAAATTTTCGCTAATTTCATAGCATCATTGGTGTGAGAAGAAATATATATATATATATAATGGAACCGGAAGTTCCGTCTATTTCTTCTCACACCGATGATGCTATGAAATTAGCGAAAATTTTGAATTTTTCTACTGTCCGGTGAGTGTTTCCTTTTACCTTCTTTGATTTATATATATATATATATTTATATAGGATGAAAGGAAGGAGGGCCACAAGGGCTAATAAAAAGTGAAAGAGGAGAGAGGAAACACTCACCAGACGCACAAAAACTTCAAACTTTCGTGACGTCATGTAACATCTTCAGGAATAGAAAAAAATACTTGTTTAAGTGAGCCACATGAACAGTGCGATAGCATGGTCTGCAGTGTTGCCAGGTCCAGAAAGAAAAAAAGTAGACAGTGTCACACACGAACAAATAATGTTGTTCCCTCGCCAGGCTGTCGAAAACTGTGAGTGGTGAAAGGTGTAGGGGGTGGTAATGGGTGTTGCTGAAGGTGAGGGGTGGGTGTGGGGGGACATACTGGGTGGCCTTGTTCAGGCCAGGGGATGTGGTTGCACTCATGGCTGATATGTAGGCCCTCTCCCATCTTTTGCATACTGAAATGTTGGTGGATTGGGGTACGGAGTGGACGATCGCTACCCAGAAGCAGTCATGGAAGGGAATATTATGGTGGTTGGTGTGAATGGCAACAGCAAAGTCCAGGTTTTGGGTGGAGGAGCGGTGGTTGTTAATGCGGAGGTTCAGGGTTGGTAGAAGCTCCCACAGATATTGCAGGTGAGGATATAAATTAGGTTCGAGCTGTAGCAGGTTCCTTTTTGATAGAGGGTTAATTAGCCACTGGCAGTGTGGATTTTGAGGGTGCGGGAAATGACAAATATGGGGCAGGTTTTGCACCTTGGGTGGGGGCAAGTTGATTCTTGTGAGTAGGTGGATTGTGGTGGACCAGGATGTTTTGGGAAATGGGAATGCACTTGAAAACCACTCTGGGCTTGTCGGGGAAGATATTTCTGGTGTCAGGATCACTGTGCAGGATGGGAAGGAGGGAACGTAGTGTGTGTCTGATTTTGTTGAGGTGGGGGTGATATTGGGTGACAAGTGCAGGGGGATTGGTGGCAGGTTTCTTGGTGGAGGTGTATGAAGCAACTCAGGATATTGTTTTGCATCACATGTGCTCATATTTAAACATGTGAGATGCATACAGTAGAACTTCAATTTTACGAAAATTAAAATGCATGTAAATGTAAAATCTGGGAATATTTTATAGCATGTTATTCTATTGGGACAATAAGGATTGAATGTAGAGGGTGGGTCAAGAGTCACGATTGCAAAATGTGGTAATCAACGCAGAAACTGAATTCAACTGAACAAGTCAGGAAACCAAAGCAAAGGAGTACGCTGACAGAATGTGGCTTTTTATTGCAGCATTACAAGAGACCACTTTTGTAAAACCTGATTTCTAAACACAGTAATGGGAGTGACTGCCCTCTATCAGAAAACAGAATAATTCTTAACACACAGCTTAAGAGATGAGGGTAAACATTCCTCTCAACCTAAAACAACTTTCTTCCTGAATTTTGCTTGTGAATGTTCTTGCACTATAAATAGTATCTGATCGTGACTGTGAGTCCATCGTGTATAATGCAGAACAATATAAAAAATGGAATATAGAATTGGAGTTCCATTCTTATAATTTAATGAAAATAGTGTTCATTTTTAGATTATCACCAGTAAAGAAAAGAACAACCTGTTGGCAGTTCATAAATGCAACATATTCTACAAGTTATAGGTAGTCTGGGATAAATTAACTTTCCCAAGACCGCTAACAATAGTGTATTTAACACAAAAGATTCTAATAAGAAAATAAATTTTGTAGTCGCCTTGTAATCAAAGGGTCCTGGGTTCAATACCAGGAGGAGGCACATAGTGGTTCAGGTCCCACTTTGAACTGTAGGTCCAGTACCAATTAGCCTATATGTACACACAAAAAAGCTCAAGTTTTGTTACACTTTTAATGGGTGGTTATCGATAAATCGACAAATGTTCTTTGATTTTTATTAATAAAGTGCCAATAACAAATTTGTCATGATTGCGACCAATAGTGTACAGATATGACAAAAATTGCAAAATTTCATGACAAACTGCAATAATATATTCATCTCTTTAATTAATGTACCATAGAAAATGAAATGCATTTATTTTATAACAACAGGATACACAAATTGTTTCATTATGCTAAAGAATAAGATCAAAACAGTAAAACTGTAACCTTATTAGAGGCTAATTTAAGAAAATAAAAAAAAAATCGATAAGAAAAAACAATTGTCAATTTTACAGACATGTCATTATCTGCATATACAGAAATAGTATGCATTAATCGATTCCATCTACAGAATAAAATAACATGCACTGTTAACGGCCTTTTTTAACTTTCATCTGTTTCCGTAACTGTACAGGGCCTCCCAGATGGCACAGTGGTAGCATCGTCGCCTTGTAATCAAGGGGTCCCGGGTTCGATACCCGGTGGAGGCACAAGTGGTTCGGATCCCACTTTAAACTGTAGGTCCAGTCCCGATTAGCCTTACCGTGCATAAAGTGGACTTAAAACAACATATCAATCAATCAATAAACCGTAACTGTACAATCACATACATGAAAGCAAACATACCTAAACTGTTCCAAGTATTTCTTACAACTTGGTAACTACTCATTAACCTGTTGATTTTGTGATTCTGCAGTAAATACAGCACAAACATTGATATGATGTAGCTGCTGAAACTCCCAAAACCCTGAAAAGGAAACAGAACAATTAATATATTCATATGGCATCATAATTTATGCATAACATTAAACAGAAAACAAATAACTGCAACTGGACACTGACCAAACTTGAAAAGAGAGGAAAATAGCTTATTAACATAATTTAATGTAAATAAAAAATGTTACCAAAAGAAATGCAATGTTCCGATAACAGTATACGTACTTTCCCTTCCATTCACATTGCAACTTACAGCAGTTGATAGAACTCCACACACTCCTAAATCAATAAAACACCTCAATTTTGAAGGTACATGCCAGAAAGTCATTACTACAATAGATAGTTCTCCAATAGTGAAAACACTGTTTCTCACCTAAGTTTTACAGAAATACAAACTAATATTTATTACTACTATGAATTTATGGATTTCATTACCTGGTCCAACTCACGCTGACGAAGCCACACACTTAACAACATTATCCCTTCTTTCAAATTAGGATGACTTTCCAAGATTCTCGATCTGTATTCTTCGTTGACATCAAGTGTTAAATCAATTAATATGCTATTGTTATAGTGTGGGGTTGGTAAATTTTCATCTGAAAGAAACAAAAGCATGCATTAACTTAAAATGGCTTAACACAACACGAAATTTAGAGTTTATTTACCAATGTGACAATTCATGAAATAAATTGAATTATTCTGCTGTACATACAGTTTAGACTGTTTTATACATAACTCAGTTCTACGTAATTCTGTATTGTATGTAAATTACTGTAGGTCTAGGCAAAATATAATTTAAAAACCTGTTAATTAAACCTTATTTGTACATAATGCATTTAAATACGGAGAAACTAGTATTCACTTTATTCACGAAACTGTTTCTTCTTCTTTGTTATATTAAGTTCAGTGGCCACTGCCACCATCCTCGTTGGAACTTGCTGTACTGTTACTTGGCGTGCATCTTTTGTTTGTAGTTCTCCGGCTGTCGCTAGGTGCGCTGCTGTTAACTGTACATCTGCATACGTGTCGTCTGCTATTTCACAGTGTTAACTGTTGTAGTAGGGGAATCCAAGTGTGATGTGCCTGTCCGCTATCGATGTTTAGTTCGTGCGTGAAGTGTATTATGGCATGTGTTTCCTTGATTTTGGTGTCTACGAGTGTGTGGGAAGTGTGTTTGACTTGTACCTTTTGAATTTTATGGCTATGGTATTTGATGTGTTTGGTAAGACCAGTAGTGGGTTGGGCTATTTTTACATCTGTTAGGTGCTGTTGGATTCTTTCATTGGCAGATCTGATGGATCTACCAATGTAATGTGCCTTGCACTCTGCATCATATACACCTGGGTTATTGAGGGGGAAGTTTGTTTAAAACAAAACTACTATCAGATTGAGGATAAATTCTACAAACAGTCAAGAGGGCCTTGCGATGGGCAATCCCCTATCCGCTCCTTTAGCCAATATTGTTATGCACCTGGCTGAAAAAGAGATACTTCACACTCCAGAACTGCAATACATCCGATATGGAAGATATGCGAACGACACAATAGTCATATACAAAAAGGCAGAAGAACTCAACCTTGTAGTGAACAAGCTAAATAGCATCCATCCCAGGCTCAACTTCATCGTAGAACAAGAGGAACATGGTAAGATCAACTTCCTGGACATCATAATCAGCTGTGCACTTAACAAATTCATAACCACGGTCTACAGAGAACCAAATGCAGGCAACCAGTACATACACGCCCTCTCTAACCATGCCCCCAAACAAAATGCTAACATGTGGCTGAACTTTTATCGAAGAGCCTTTTCCTACTGTTGCAGAGAAGAGATAGCCACCATCACTGAAATAGCCCTGAAACATCGCTATACAGAAGCACAACTTTCCACTTGGTGCAGTAAAGTGGAAATACAGGTCAGGCACCCTAACCAGCCACAATCAACCTCCAAAAACCAATATAAATGGCATGCCTCATCCCACCACATATCCAAAGCCCTTCTTCCATATGGCATCAAAGTAGCGCACAAATCCAATGCCAAAATAGATGATAAACTAAACAAACACAAACGGTACTTCCTCTCACCTCTTGATAACCCAGGTGTATACGATGCACAGTGTGAATGCAAGGCACATTACATCCGCAGGTCCATCAGATCTGTCAATGAAAGAATTCAACAGCACCTAGCAGATAAAAAAAAAGCCCAATCCACTACTGGTCTTGCCAAACACATCAAATACCATAGCCATAAAATTCAATAGGTACAACTGAAACACACTGCCCACACACTTGTAGACACCAAAATCAAAGAAACACATGCCACAATGCACTTCCCGCACCAGCTAAACATCGATAGCGGACAGGCACACCACACTTGGATTCCCCTACTACAACAGTAGTACAGACGTACAGTTAACAACAGCCCACCTAGGGACAGCCGGAGAACTACACACAAAAGACGCACACCAAGCAACAATACAGCAAGTTCCAATGAGGATGGTGGCAGTGGCCACTGAAATTAATATAACAAAGAAGGAAAAACAGTTTTGCGGATAAAGTGTGTACTAGGTTCTCCGCATTTATATACTACCGTATCTCTTTTCCCAATTATGAATAATGCATTTATACATAATTCTGTGTTATACAAACTAATTTTCATAAAATACAGTTCGTTTGTACATAACCAAGCTGCAACAATGTCACAGAAATATACATTTCTTGTCCTTACAAAAACACAATATGAGTTTCAAATATGAAACAGAATTAAGTGGCCATGGCGGCAGACTGTCTCGAGTTGCAAAAAAGACGAGTGCACTGTGGCAGTGTCACAGAGAATGCAAAGAGAGGTGGCATGGGGCATGAAAGCAGAGGAGAAAGATTTGCCATAGTTGTTCATAACATAATAAGACACATTTTCTTTTGTACGTAATCACGATACGAAAGCACAAGTGTTAAAAAGATACCGATAGCTGATGCTTGCGGTGTTCCATAATGAAATCAAAACTGGGGTTCCTTCAGTGAACATTTTCTGTTGCTACTCGTCGGCCTTGGAGAACAGAAAGGGGAAAAGCTACAAGCTTGACCAGAAAGTAAACTTTGCATGAAAAGTGGAGACTATTCCATATAAAACTATTCAAGGCAAATGTAATGTATTTAAGAATCAAACTTTTACATTCGTTAATTTTCCACTTTATGACAGAAATTACCTGTATCATACTGTATCTTGTTACTCAAAATAGATACTATTACAGTATTTTAATAATGATATGACATGATATCTAAATCTGATTTGTATGTAATTCTCAGTTATACACATTATTTTCTCTTCACCTTGACATATGTATAACTCAGGTTCAACTGTATTTGAGAAGAAAAAATGGACTCCTTTGCACAGGAATACACTTAAATAGTCTGTTAACTACATGTGCTATTAGAAGGAAAATGTTTATTTTTGTGTAATAAGTATAGTTTTAAAATCAAATTTAGGATTATATTCACCATTTTAACACCGAAATGTCATTTTATATACTGCTTTTGATCCCCAAATATTTTATTCTCCATAAATATGTGGCCCAATGTATATTACAAGCTTTAAAGGAAAAGAAAAAAGTAAAACATAAAAAGATGACTAAACTAAATAAGAAAGTGATACACTTAAATTATCTGATGCTGATTAATGTCGCTGTCAACCAAGAAGGCTGTTAGAAGAAAGGTTTCTGTGAAGCTATGTCGAAAATCAGTAAATGAGCACTAGTGTCGATCTTTACTAGTTAACAAAAAGAGTTAACAAAGAAGCCTAGGGAAAGCAGTATTTACCAACCAACAGAGTCCTGCAACTATTGGTGTGACGACAGAGCATGTGCCTTCTTAGCTGACAGCAATTCTAGTTTTGCACATACCTTCACCATCCTCCTGTTCAAAAAACCAACTAGTCCTAATGTTGTTCCTTGCAGGTGAAAGGAGGCTAAGTTTGAAGGTCTCTGAAGGAAGAGCAGCATGCAGTACAATGAGGAAGCGCTTCCCTAACTTTCCTTTTGGTTTCACTTGCAGCACAGGTCTCAAAACATCACCAGCATGGTATGTAAAGTGCATCTCTTCTACCAAATTAGATTTTCTCAACTTTCCAGCTATGAATGCTAGATATAGGGCCCTCTTCCTGAGATAAACCTGATTCCGATGATCTTTACTCTGCAAATTTTTCTGAAAAACAAGAAAATTCACAATAAATACAGCAGCAGAGAGGTAAAAGACATTCATGCATATCTTGTAACAGGCACATATCTAGAAATATACACCTGGAGGGTCCTTCCAAGAGAAACCAAGGGCCTTGTATGTAATTATTAGTAGTAGTAGAGGACTCCCAAATAGTGAGTGAGTGTGTGTGTGTGTAAGCATTCAATCATTACCTAGCATATTTCTATCAAGCTTTTTTTTTGTGTATGAAGCTGTGTTGTTTCTTTGGTTTAAGTGCACTTCATGGTATTTCAGGACTGAACCTACAGTTTAAAGTAATATAAATAACCCATGATGCAACAGTCCTTGCGAGCCAAGGCCTACCTACCAATAGGCAGCTGCACTCCCACATGCCCCAGCAGAGGTGAGGAATCATGCAACCAGTTACGGGGTGACGTGTGGTTGGCATGACAAACACCAAGTCGTCGTCGTAGGTTTCAATGGCTGGGTTACACTACTCATTTGTATCTCCCCCATTTCCTCACGATGGTGGATGGCCACCGGTCCCATATACAGGATGAAATCTCCTTCCCTCTCCCAGGAGACTGAAACCTGTGCATGTCCTGTAGTCCACGCCCAGGCCCAAAGCCTGATGCCTTAGATCGCATGGCCACAATGCAGGATACAGATTAAAGTAGTGCCTCCATTAGTACAAGGTGACACCATTGGAGAGGCAATGCTCTATGAAGGAATTGAATGAAAAAATAAGATTTAAAGAACAAGAAAGTTTAGAAATTTCATATTTCCGCATTGCACAATTTAATGGTTAAATCCTATTAATTTCGAAGATCCTCTGTCTTCATTCACTACGGGTACAATGTCTGGAGCGGATATTGTACCCTTAGTGAATTAAATTAATAGGATTTAACCATTAAATTGTGCAATGCACGTAAGTAAATTTCACGTAAGTAAGAAAGTTTGTTTCAGTTCTTACAAAATGAAATCACTGACTATTGTTTTTATCCATTGTTTATTAGTAGTATTGGCAATATGAGGCCATTTTTGCAGGAACTCTCCATACAGAAGTTATATATTCCAATCAAATCCTTATCTTCATGCAAGTTTGGTCCAAATAAGTAAACTTACACCCTATACAATAAAAAAAAGCACTCAAGTATTTTTTATGTATAATTCTTGTACTGGCCAACTCCTTGGGGAGGGTAAAATATTATAAACTTACCCGTGGAATTTCCAACTTAATATCAACTCTAACATCAGGCCCCAAAGAGCTACCAATGCTATATGAGCCAATTAACTTCACGTCCGAAGGACTGCTAAAACTAAACGAGCCCTTTACTTCATACGGGTTCTGCTGAATGGGCATGCACACCTTCATCTTCTTCAACCATGTCTGCTGAGTAATCTGTGGGAAGAGATTTATTAATTACTAACGAAAAAAGATGTGATTATGATCAATAGATGCACATACATCATCATTTTCTCCTAACAATTAATATTTTGGTCAAAATTCTGATTGTGTAATCATTTTCAAAAGTTTTACAAGAGGATATGGAAGTAGTTTTCAATACTGAAAATGACTGTGGAAATAAGTTTGACAAGAGAAGCCAAACAAAGTCACGATGATTTGGTACATTAATGGCACGATATGCCAGACCCAGGTTTTGAGTCTTGGTCATGCCTGCATATTTTGCTTAATCTTTACGCAGTAAGTTTGAAGTAATAATATTGTATACAGATGCAGAAGAGGAAAGGAAATGTTGAAATAAATAAGGCAATTAAACCAAACAACTTTAACCAACTAAAATTGTATACTTAGCAACACTGTAATCATATAGAAACATATTAATGCTAAGAGCAATAACTTTTTAAGTTATACATATAAGAGTGGAATGGAAAAGTCATTCTGTGCAAAACACACACCAAGTAATCAGAAAACCTGTTCATTATGTGATTATAGACAATGGTTCACAACTCTAGGCCAACATTTTCTGTAACATTGGATATTTAAAATAATAATTAAGAGTTCTCTTTAAATACAATTAACAGAACAGCAAAATATAATACCTCATTTCTAGGCATGTCCTCTAAATTGGTCACTGTTTCTTTGAACTGTTTAAACCACGAATCAAACAAAAGTGTATACTTCTCCTTGACCTTCAGTTCTTGCAGCATTTCTTCAATCTAGAAACAAACAATACACAATAAGATTATTTTTCTCCCATCTCCCACATTTTCATCATAACGACCGATCGGCCCACTGACTGTGAAGAGATATACACTTTTAACTTGCCTTGTAATCAAGAAGTCACAGATTTGATTCCCAGTAGAGGAATATTGCAAGGTGGTTCAGATTCCACTTTAAACTGTGGATCTAGACCCGATTAGCTTACTAAATCAAGTGCAATTAAAACAAACTTTTTGCACATTATGTAAAAATACAATGAACCTGGTTAATGAGAAGGCATTTGCAGCACTATGTATGTTATATTATATGAACATAGTGCCCTTATTTGGGCATTCAACTACTCAAACACATGCCCATGTAGTGGCCGGAACCACACCACCCGCTGGCAAAACTGGACCAGAAGAGCACAACAACTCAACTCAAGTATAAAGATTTATTTTAATTAGAATATTTTGCAATTACATGTAATGTAATCGTGTACTTTTATCACAGAAGATGCTGGAAATGTTTTTCTTGTTCTGCCACACATTTCTCCCATTTTTTTCAGAAAGTTCACTTAAAAAATTGCTTCTTCATACTTCTGCATAAGCTTGTTTTCACATAAGATTCGCATTATTTTTTTTTGTTCTGAAGTGCATTTATGTTATGGCATTATAACATAACCCATGGCACAACAGCCTGCCAGGGACTAACTTCTGACCTGCTGAGGTGGAAAATCATCCAACCAGTTAAAGGGTGAAGTGTTGTAAGCACGATGAACCCAGTTATTGTTGTAGCTTTCCGTAACCGTGTTACGCTACTCATTCGTAGCTCCCCAATTTCCTCACAATGGCGGTGGCCACCAGTTCCATACACAGGGCGAAATCTCAGGAGAAAAGTTGTTACACTTTCCCCCAGAATACTCGAACCTGTGCGTGCCTCATTCCTGGAGGCCAAAGCCTGTCCGCACGGCCATGGTGCGGAACATTACAGCATTATAACAACACTAATAACTCTTATCAACACTTATCGGTCGGTGTGTCACTAATCAGAGTTTGCTTTATTGCAGTCTGCTCATTAAAGAGAAACTTCACAAAACCTTGGCTTGTAAAGCTACCATTGTTCTCTGTGTTCAAGTTGAGGGGACACATTCATTCAATCTTGCCAGCAAGAGGCACAGTTCCAGCCACCACACACAAAGGTGCTCGAGCAGCATTAAGGCACTGTGCTACTGATATAAAAATAAAAATAAGAATGGTAGATTGCAATTGTGTAAATTATTTGAAATAAAATTACAGTCTATTCCTCACAGGACTAATATGTACTGAATGAAATTAAAGATATATTACAGAAATGTCCATGAATAAATTCATTTTTGTTCACATTGTATCTAAAGATATCCATTTGACAGTTAAGTGAAGAGAGAGAATCAAGTCTAACCCACTTACAGTTTATCTTTCCATGAGGTTTTTTGATCACGATTGATTTCACCACCAACGTGCCTGACAAAGATACCAGACAGGTGGTGAAATCAATCACAATCAAAAAACTGCACAGAAAAATGAACTGTGGATTAGAATGAATCATTTTTCTTTATTCAAACTCAGTTCCTTACACATTTGTTTACAGATTAGCGATAATACTAATTATAACACCATTAAGCCTTGTTTCCATGATTATGAAAAACTAAGTATTAATAAAATAAATTACTGCCTTGGTCAGCATACTTAGTTTTTGATAATACTAACATTTGAAATCACAATAATGATTTTTCTGGTGTGTTATTCCAAGCATCAAATATTTAAATAACTAGTAAAGATGTATCAAATAATTACTAGATACTAAACACACAATCTCACCTGCAAACGGAACAGATTTGAGTGAAACAAATTTTCTGTTTCATGGAGCTGATTCAATTCATCTGTTGTTGGAGGTTTGAAGAGTTGTTTCATTGATAACTTTGCCTTCTTAGTTTTCAAAGCAGCTTCATCACCCTGAAAAAAATTAAAAAGTTTTAAAAAAGGTACAATAACAATGTGCTATTCCGCTTTGGCCTACGACTTATCTTTATCAAATATCTGTGCATTTCAAGCTTACAAATGAGATAAAGCATGTATTATATACAGTTGGTACTCTATCCGTATCAGCCAATATAGGAATATCGGTAAAATTACCGCTTATTTTACCAATTCAATATATCTATAAATATCTTATAATTTATTAAAAAATTCTGTAATTTTTACATATAATCTCAATGCCCTACTTTTTTAAAAAGTAAATGTCTAAATATGCAACTTCTGTTGCATTGCAGTCAAGTGGAAGTACATTTTATAAGGAGGTCAATGAACAATTAAGGTTCTTCAAGAACAATTTGAAATTTCATATCAGTCCATCCCTCAAATATACAAACACTACACATATACAGTGTCATTTTAATGGCACCCATGAACCACAGAAACGTATAGAGGACATCAAAACAAACAACTTTCCACATTTGTCTCTTTGTTTCAGAGCTACAGTCCTTGAAAAAAGCCCGCTTTGCTGCCTGAATGATGGCAACACAACATTTGATTGCATTTGTGACATCATTTCCTGTCGTGAAGCGATGCATGCCAGGGTTGCAAGCAACACACAACAAGAAAAAAGGCCTAACAGTGTTAACACAAATTTTGTGAAAATGAAATAGAGGGAAAAGTGGCTGATAAAGCACATATGCATAAATATGGGAGAGAAAATGAACAAAAATGAAGGGAAAATGGGTGGAACTAATAAAAAAAAGAATGTGGAAAGCAAGTTTGTTAAATTTCCAGAGCCACCTTCAATTTTCTGCACAAAAGTGGAAGATTTCAACTTGTCAGAACAGAAGGAGAAAAGGAAGGTCAGTGCTGGTCAGCGCTATCAGAAGGAGGGGGGAGGGAAGACAAGAAGAGTAGGTCACAAGATGGAGGGGAGAGGGAGAAACAGGAAGTTATGACACCTTCAAGGTGGAAAAACCAGTTTGCCTAGGAGGAAATAAGGACACAAATTATTCATTCCTTAGAAGTGTAGAGTGAGGTTCAAAAGTTCTGGGAAACCAGGACGAAATGTTGCAGAAAAAATTAAAACCACAAAAAATAACTGCATTATATTATTTTGCATCTACAAAAACTAGTTATGTGAACTTTTAAGAACATATGCCCATCTTTTGTAATAGCATTTTGTGCATCTGAGATTGATCTTTACTAGAAATTGCCAAATTTGTAGTACTTGCTTTCCTTACATTCATTAACAATACACAATGGAAGTAAGCAGCCACTGCTCCAATTATAATTATATCCAATGAAAAAATGTGCTTTCAAGAGGTGCATCTGCATACACTTGTAGTTCTACATTCAAATCTAATAGATTTGGTTTGAAATTGTACTAAGAAACAGAATGTTCATCAATATCCTAATATTTCCATGCTTCAACATTGCCACTTCGCTATTGTGAATTCCAATGTTACGATTAGCTGTTGCCTACTTTCACACTGGAAAAACCCAGTGATGGTTAAGACTGTTGATTATATACAACTTGTAGATGGTCTGTGGCAAAGCATCCTATGAGACCCAGAGGCAATTACAGTAATTTCTGTCCAGAACTTTGATCCTCACATGCAGTGAGGTACCTTGTGACTGATTCAAATATATTAATTTATTTAATTTTGTGTTTAATGTGCATGATGATATATTTGTGTTGAATCAATTTCTATTTTGTTATGCTTGCAACCAGAGACCTGCACAAGACCTGGAGCAGACCCATTCGCGAGACATCACTCCTAAAATGTCATGCAACCTGCGCGACACCCTCACTTGAGCAGCTTGTCTGCCCACCTGTCCAGATCGTTCCTGGCAGGTATTGTAGACCCGCCAGGTACCCGCAGTCTTAAGATACCTAGTAGGTCTCAGTGCTTTCTTTCAGTCAACTTCAGGCCCCTCCCTCTGCATGACGTAGTTGCTTCGAGTAGAAACTGCACCGGTCGCACACCTGTCAGCAGTGTTGCCAACTGCAATACATTTCCACTACTTGAAAGGGAACTCAAAGATTTGTAAGCCACATCGCCAATGAAATGAGATTTAAGAATGTTGCTACTTTTCCCCCCACACACATTGAAATAGGTTTTCCGTGGCATAGGCTCCATAAGAATATGTCGTAAACAACCAATAATCCAGGGCACTACTGGAACATGTCACGTTCGACACTTTGGTCGCGAGTAGAGCAACACATTGTTCTACTGCGAACACCAGGGCCGTAGCCAGGCAGGGGCCAGGGGCATTGCTGTTAATCCCCCCCTTCCTCTTTCTGAAGTTTGGTAAACTACTTTGTAAAATTTGTTTTCAGTGATGAGTGAAAATGTAGACTGCAGATATTATTTTGCTCAAAACTTGATAAAGGTTAAATTCACAGAATACAAAGAACAGATAGGCGTAAAATTATTTCATCTGATTTACGAGCCGAAGTCAAAGTAGGAGGTAGTAATTAGAATATTTTCTCTCAGCTTCAGCTATAAGTGGGAAGATATTGAAAATATACTGTAAGTATTTGAACGATGTTTCTAGATTTTCTGTGTCCTATATTAACTTAATGATTACACACACACACATAATTTACTTTCATATAATACTATTAAACCTTTGAAAATGGACTTGGTTTATGAAGCCCTCCCTGATAACCCATGAGCCCCCCCCCCCCCCCTGCCAATCAATTCTGGCTACGGGCCTGCAGAGGCGCAACCATGAATTTGCTTTTGAAGGGGCAAGTACCTGGATAAACATGCCAACAACAACAACAATAATAGTAATAAAGTAACATCAAAGGCATTTTTATTCTCATAAATCATGCAAAAAGGGGGTGGATAGAAGTCGGTTCTAATGCATTTGTGTTGAAACAAAGGATTTGAAATATTTTTTCAACATGTTAATTTCACATTAGCTAATAATGCAAAACAACCACACAAACTGTTTTTTGAAAGAAAGAAAGTACATGATAAATGCATTCTGAATGTACAAATGGCATGTAAAATTTTCATGTACAATATTTTCTTTTCACATATGCAACATGGAATGACGTAAAATTGTGTACGTATTCAAAGTTTCTTTAATGCATATTTAAATACATTACATAATCAATTCACCAATCTCATAAAAAACCAACATTGATAGCAATGTTGGCATGGGCCGGCAATGCATTCTCTGTTTTAAAATGTTTTTCATTTAGATCGTTCGGCTTCCAGGGCCGACTCCGGCTACCCCCTAGCTACGGCACTGAACTTGATGAGACTGTAGAATATATTATAATATATTTCTACTTTCATAAAAATTGAAATCAAAGGGTTGCAATTGCCCCTCCGTTCCCCCTCTGCAGGTGCCCTTGGCTGTCTGGAAGGAAAATACTCCATCTTGAGTATCCTTTAGCCTGGTTTTTCTTGTACTTTAATGTTTGCCCCCCTTGCCCACCCCCGCTAGACTTCATTTTCGTCCAAGGTTAATGAGAAATCCCCCCTGTCGTACCTGTGGTTACGCCACTGCGTGCCTGGTTAAGACACCATGCAATGAAAAACAATTACTTACGTGAAATTTAAAAGATTTCGTACTTCCGCGTTGCACAATTTAATTGTTCAATCCTATTAATTTCGAAGATCCACTGTCTTCATTCACAAAAGGGTACGGCGTTTGAAGCGGAGATGGTACCGCGTCACTACATTGTTTGTTCCCGGGCGACGGTAGTTGCGATTTTTCCCGTTCGGCAGCACTGGCGCGCGCATCTTGGTTTGCGTCGTCTGCTTCCTGTTGTCCGGTGGCGTTGTCAGTTGGGGGTTGGGGGGCTGGGCCATGTTGTTCGGTAATGTGCCGTTCCTGTTCCCCGCGTGGCTGGAGGGGGGTCGAGTATGCGCATGGCATCTTTTCTTTTTCAGGTCGGGGATCTTTCTGAGGACAGGGTGCCAAGTTGGGTGTGCTTGTCCATTGTCCAGGTTTAGTGCTGGTTTTTGCTGGATGATGGCATGGGTTTCTTTGATGGTGTTCTCTATGACAGAGCCGGTTGGGTGAAGTATGGATACAGAGGAGATGGTGTGGTTAGTGGAGTGGAGGTGTTGGGAGAGGCCTGATTTAGGTGTGTCGTTTTTGGCATCTTTTACATGTTCGTTAATCCGTTCTTGGACGGTGCGGATGGTTCTTCCAATGTAGGTGTTGTGGCATTGGCATGTTGTCTTGTAGACACCGGGGGATGCAAGTTTGGGTAGGTAGTATCTCTTGAAGTTGGGTAGTGCTCTTCCAATTTGGGATATGGGTTTGTGTGCTACTCGGATGTTGAAGGGTTTGAGGGCCTTGGCAAATTTTCCAGATGTGGTGGGGTGGTAAGGAAAGGCGATCCATTTGGGTTTGGGATTTTGGTTCGTGTTATCTCTGTTTCTTGGGTGTCTGAACTGGGCTTCTGTTTTTGCGCACCACATGGATAGTTGGCGCTCGGTGTAACCGTTGTTTAGGCCTATTTCCGTCACGCACGCTATTTCATCTTGCAGGTCATCCTCCGTGCAGCTGTGTGTGAAGGCTCTTCTGTAAAAGTTCACCCATACTCCAGCTTTCTGTTTTGGTGGGTGGTTGGATTTTGCATGGATATACTGGGTGCCCGAACCTGGTTTCCTGTATACGGACGTGACGAACTTGTCTTGGAGTCGTCGGATGCTGAGGTCGAGAAAGTTGAGGTGGCCATTTTGTTCCCTTTCAACGGTGAAGTTTATGTTGGGATGTATGTTATTGAGGGCAGTTAGGAGATGGGTTAGGTCCTCTTCCTGTTTGTAAATGACTATGGTGTCATCGGCATATCTTTGGTATCTTATATGAGCAAACTCTGGTTGGGTGAGAATTGACTTCTCGGCCACATGCAGCACTATGTTGGATAGGGGTGCAGAAAGGGGGTTGCCCATCGCTAGGCCCCCCGTCTGGTGGAAGAAACCGTCCTCGAACTGGAAATAGTTGTGGGTGAGGCAGGCTTGTAGAAGGTTGCAGATTTCATCAGTTACAAATGGAGGCGTGCTATTGCTGAGTAGCCACGTTCTGGTGGAGTCAAGTGCAAGGCTGATCGGAATGGAGAAGTACATGTCCACTACGTCTATGCTGGCTAGTTTGCAGTTGTCGGCTTTGACGAAGGAGGTGACAAATTCTTTTGCTTCGAGGCTGTTTTTTAGGCAGTAGGTGAGTTTGTCGTTGTGGGCGGTCAGTTTCTGGAGGAGCCATTTGGTCAGGTGGACACTTGGTTGATTGAAGCCGGCCACTATGATTCTCAGGGGGGTTCCTGGTTTGTGAGTTTTTGGTATGCCGTATGCACAGGGAAGGCTGGGGTGCTTGTTCCTTAGTTTCTTCTTTTCACTATCTTGAAGGAGGGTGCAGTTATCTATGGCTCGGCGGACGGCTGTATTGTATCTGCTCGTGGGGTCACGTTTCAGCTTTTTGTAGCCATCAGAGTTTAGTTTTGCTTGCATTTTGTCACTGTATTGGCCTTTTTCCATTATGACGTATTGGTTACTCTTGTCCGATTTTATGCACCAACATTTGTTGTCCTGTAGCCACTTTCGGAATTCTTGTGTTGTGTTCCTTAGTTTACATGTGCTTCCATCATCCTCCGCCAACATGCCCAACCTACTAACAAACATAAACCCACAGTGCACAATAAACTAAGGAACACAACACAAGAATTCCGAAAGTGGCTACAGGACAACAAATGTTGGTGCATAAAATCGGACAAGAGTAACCAATACGTCATAATGGAAAAAGGCCAATACAGTGACAAAATGCAAGCAAAACTAAACTCTGATGGCTACAAAAAGCTGAAACGTGACCCCACGAGCAGATACAATACAGCCGTCCGCCGAGCCATAGATAACTGCACCCTCCTTCAAGATAGTGAAAAGAAGAAACTAAGGAACAAGCACCCCAGCCTTCCCTGTGCATACGGCATACCAAAAACTCACAAACCAGGAACCCCCCTGAGAATCATAGTGGCCGGCTTCAATCAACCAAGTGTCCACCTGACCAAATGGCTCCTCCAGAAACTGACCGCCCACAACGACAAACTCACCTACTGCCTAAAAAACAGCCTCGAAGCAAAAGAATTTGTCACCTCCTTCGTCAAAGCCGACAACTGCAAACTAGCCAGCATAGACGTAGTGGACATGTACTCCTCCATTCCGATCAGCCTTGCACTTGACTCCACCAGAACATGGCTACTCAGCAATAGCACGCCTCCATTTGTAACTGATGAAATCTGCAACCTTCTACAAGCCTGCCTCTCCCACAACTATTTCCAGTTCGAGGACGGTTTCTTCCACCAGACGGGGGGCCTAGCGATGGGCAACCCCCTTTCTGCACCCCTATCCAACATAGTGCTGCATGTGGCCGAGAAGTCAATTCTCACCCAACCAGAGTTTGCTCATATAAGATACCAAAGATATGCCGATGACACCATAGTCATTTACAAACAGGAAGAGGACCTAACCCATCTCCTAACTGCCCTCAATAACATACATCCCAACATAAACTTCACCGTTGAAAGGGAACAAAATGGCCACCTCAACTTTCTCGACCTCAGCATCCGACGACTCCAAGACAACTTCGTCATGTCCGTATACAGGAAACCAGGTTCGGGCACCCAGTATATCCATGCAAAATCCAACCACCCACCAAAACAGAAAGCTGGAGTGTGGATGAACTTTTACAGAAGAGCCTTCACACACAGCTGCACGGAGGATGACCTGCAAGATGAAATAGCGTGCGTGACGGAAATAGGCCTAAACAACGGTTACACCGAGCACCAACTATCCATGTGGTGCGCAAAATAAGAAGCCCAGTTCAGACAACCAAGAAACAGAGATAACACGAACCAAAATCCCAAACCCAAATGGATCGCCTTTCCTTACCACCCCACCACATCTGGAAAATTTGCCAAGGCCCTCAAACCCTTCAACATCCGAATAGCACACAAACCCATATCCCAAATTGGAAGAGCACTACCCAACTTCAAGAGATACTACCTACCCAAACTTGCATCCCCCGGTGTCTACAAGACCACATGCCAATGCCACAACACCTACATTGGAAGAACCATCCGCACCGTCCAAGAACGGATTAACGAACATGTAAAAGATGCCAAAAACGACACACCTAAATCAGGCCTCTCCCAACACCTCCACTCCACTAACCACACCATCTCCTCTGTATCCATACTTCACCCAACCGGCTCTGTCATAGAGAACACCATCAAAGAAACCCATGCCATCATCCAGCAAAAACCAGCACTAAACCTGGACAATGGACAAGCACACCCAACTTGGCACCCTGTCCTCAGAAAGATCCCCGACCTGAAAAAGAAAAGATGCCATGCGCATACTCGACCCCCCTCCAGCCACGCGGGGAACAGGAACGGCACATTACCGAACAACATGGCCCAGCCCCCCAACCCCCAACTGACAACGCCACCGGACAACAGGAAGCAGACGACGCAAACCAAGATGCGCGCGCCAGTGCTGCCGAACGGGAAAAATCGCAACTACCGTCGCCCGGGAACAAACAATGTAGTGACGCGGTACCATCTCCGCTTCAAACGCCGTACCCTTTTGTGAATGAAGACAGTGGATCTTCGAAATTAATAGGATTGAACAATTAAATTGTGCAACGCGGAAGTACGAAATCTTTTAAATTTCACGTAAGTAATTTCAAACCACGTTTACCGCAACCACCATGAATGAAAAACAATTAGTTTTCGATGTGGGGTTTTCCATTTTGCCCGATCAGTCATTTAAATAAATGAAGCTGTAATATTGCGTGCATTTCCTGGCAATAAGATAAAAACTGCTTACACTGAAATAGCTAAGCATATAAATTCTTCTTAGAGGAGAAAGCTCCTCCTAGGACTAAGTAGGATTTAGAGCTACATAAGTAGGCAACACTGGCTGCAGCTGTCCACGTGGTGAAGAACCGCCTGGAGCAACACGCTGCCGGAGGGCTGTTTCCTTCGAGCAGGATTTGCAGGTGCCCGGGTCTTGTTGAATGCCCAGTTACCTTGTAAGCGCAGAGTGCCTTAAAGACGAGGAACCCAAGTAAAGTCGCAAGTCGACTCGTTGCCGTGGGCCGGCGAGCAGGTAAACCTGTTCTCGTGGGGCAAGAAGCACGGGTAGGCAAAAGCCCAACTTTACAGTGCTCTGCTCGCAAAATGTTGTGTTGAATTAATATGATGTATAATTAATTGTAATCACATTATTGATAATGTAAAATTACGATGTATAAATTTCTATATACATTTCGAGCATAACAACAGAAAAGAAACAAATGAATATAGATCAATAAGTGACTAATATTTAATAGCGACATCTGAGTTTTCATTGAATTTATCAAACTGCAAGCAGATTTGGATAAAGGGAAATACTAGGATGTTTCATTGAAGTTTAACCAAAAAGGCTTACTTCAAACTCTGCAAAGGCCTTATCTGGTAATATGGTTAAATAAGTAGCCTATGTATTTCAGGGAAATTTTGCTTCCTACCAGGGCAAATTGACTCCCTGCAACATTCATTTACAGACAGGGATGAAAACTTACCATAAAACAGTGTTAAATTGGTTTTAATAATAATAATGTTTTATGGAGATATTATGATGTTAATGTACACTGATGTTACTTCAGTGTGACTGATAGTTGTAACCTCTCTCTCACATAACCAGTAACAGAGGAAGGCTGGAGATTCGACTGATGTGCCAAATTGGCTTTCTTCCAAGTATATTTGCCGCTACAACCCTAAAAATAATTTCCACATCTAAATGTAACTATTTTTAGAATGCCTTGTGCATTTTTATTTTCCCTAATTTTATGTGCAGCGGTTTATATGGGGTACAGCATAAGTAAGTTGAGTTGGTGACTTTGTGTACATAATTTAAATATGTGTTAATGTATGTAATATTTTTTATAATAAGATTGAGGTAATATGATATATTCCTAAATTACTTCAAGAAAGCTAATTCCATTATTATCTGTTAAAAAGGAGGAGGCAACCTGAGAGATTTCACAGTATATGAGTAGACGCACAGGTGGTTGTTGCAGAGCAGAAGCAAGGGCCTGATTTCTAAAGCATGTGCTATTACAGCGAGGTTCAACACTGTTCTTCCTATCCTTATGCTTCAGCCAACTTGGTGTTGCAGAGCCCTTGCAACAAACACTGGGATGCTAATTCTTTTATATGCACTTAGAGAGCAGCAGCGTGCGTACAGCAGGCAAGGTCTTACTGTCCTGTGTTGTAGAGCAAGAGACAAAATGTCCACGTTAGGCAAAGATATATATATTTTCTTTTGGGGAGAACCTTAACCTAATTTACTAAACTTACCACCATCTGTAATCCTAATTCAGTTTAAAATATAACTTATCGCACGTAAGTGGGGCTCGCTATTTTCCATAATGTTGTAGCGTGGGCTATTGTTCATTGTCGGAGTTGCAATATTTTGTGTACTGTTCTTTAGTAGTGTTACCACCGATACCGATACCAATGCTCGAAAATTGTAACAATTAAGAATTGTACAAAATATTGATTAATATTATTTGATGAGTATTCCAGTCCAATTACAAGCATCGATTTATCAGAGTTCTTCAAAATATTCAACAATTGAATCATTAAGTACTTCTTACATACAAAAAACACAATTCTGCACAATATTGTTGCCGAATAAATGGAAACTTTCAAATTTGCATGATAATTATTAATAATACTTTGTGAAAGTGTCACTTGGCATTTTGCGGAACCTGTGATAGACCAAAATGCCCGGAAAGTATCGGTCGCCGGATGGTACCGGTGAACAAAACACAACCGATACTTTACTATACTGATACATAGACCAGTGCTCGAAAAATCTTTATCAGAGCTAGGCGCCAGCTCCAAAATTCAGGTGCCAGGAAACCACCTACTGGCAATTGTGCATTCTATAAGAAGTTGAGCATGACCGTATTCAAAACATTGCTAAATCACGGGAGAAAGCAGAAAATTAGGGGTTGGGGGACAAAGAGTAAGGAATAGTTAGTGATTATAAGAAATGTTCACAACGTTGATAAAAAAATCATAACACCATTAAGCCTTGTTTCCATGATATGAAAAACTCAATATGCTGACCAAGGCAGAAATTTATTTCATTTTAAAACATAAACTAAACGTAACGTTTCAACTTTTCTAGCAAGGTCTTTTGTACTTGGTACAGAATCTGAAGAAGACCTTGCTAAAAGCTTGAAACGTTACGTTTAGTTTATGTTTTAAAATATAATACATTTCTGCCTTGGTCAGCATATTGAGTTTTTCAAGAAAATCATTTGCTAACTTACGCTGTACTGCAATTTGAACTTAGAATCTTCAAAATTTCATACATGCAAACTTAATATAACAGCAAAAGATCACAATCGCCAGGCTGAAATTTTTAGTCGCCATGGTGACCTGGCGACTGGGATTTTTCAAGCCCTGACATAGACATCGGCTCAGCTCAAATATAAATATATACAATTAAATTATAAATATATATTTGCTGCAACCACTAACATTTTGAACTACAAACTGCCACTGCTGTGCCTACCAATCCAGTGGCATCATCATTCACCAAATTGCAGATAGCTAACAGAAAGATAAAGTAGACAGTGAAAAACGGGTCCTTACAATAAAAAGAACGTTGACCAATCTACAAACCTCCGAGTGGGGTCTTTTTAATGAAAGATCATCTTCTGCACCACCACCATGTTCCACGTCCTCTAGTCCTTCATCCTCGTGATCATCACCACTACCCACGCTGCCTTCATTTTCACTCTCTTCATCTTTTTGATCTTCAGCATCAACGGTATGCCTCTGAAAATTAATATAAAATGCATGTAGATTATTAACCAGGCACTTTGCTTTTAATGGGTAGTCTAAATCCTTCAACAGCAATTTTAAAGTTACTGCTGTTATTAAAGAATTAAATTTGGGAACCACTGGATGTCCCCAATGGGCTATAATGTCAAAAATTATATAAAAAATCATCACACACATATTTTTAAAATTCTATGAACGATCTATCTTCCTGTACCAGGTAAAACATTTCACACACTATTGTAAATTAAACATAAAATTCACCATGTAATGATTTCTATTTTCATGGTTTTTTGTCACTTTTCTACCTCTTGTGTTAATTACAAACATTGATATGGATCAATGATGAAATGGATGAAAGCAAGGTTCAGCACATGCTGCTCTCCTAACAAACCTAACACAATGACACATCTACAGTTCACCAGCCCCCAAGTTGTGTAATTGTGATATCATAATGATACACACGCATTTTGTATGTGAATCGAACTGCATTCATGTCTATAAGCACATATGAACAGGTTTTCATAATATTCGCTGTGTTTTTGAGCAGAATATTTTTTCATCCTACACCCACAAGCTTAATGTGAGATTTGCTGTTCCTTGGATCATAATTATGCTCCCACATGCTTATCATGTTACTGTTTAATATGTTTTGATACATAAATAGAATTGCTAACTTCGATTGCCTCGGTATTTCCACACTTTTCTTCATCTCCCCACATGTCTAAAACATTTTCTAGGGGAAAAGAATTCTCTCGAGATGGCAGAAACTTAAGTGCAATCTCATTGCACAACCTACTTTTCATGACATAATTGCTCACAAAATAAACTTCTTCTGCTTTTAAAATACAGTGCGCTCTCTTTAATTCGAACAAAAGCATATTCCCCTTGAAACCCCTATCTAAAATGACTACTTAATTTGAATTTTGAAGGTTAAATTTGGATAATTCGAAGTCAGGTTTCCAATAATTTAATATAAATCTTTCCAAGAAAGACCAAAGTGGTTGCTACATAAGAAATTCCAACAGATGACTCATCCCCCTTTTCTTCTTGAAAAGGTTGTTATTATGGTTAACAGATGTGCCAACAGCAGATAAGAGAGGGCAGCAGGAATCCGCAGAGCTTTTGTTTGTAGGAATGTGAAACAAGTTGAGAGGGGAGCGGATAGCCGGACAGAAGGGGTAATTTGTTTGTGAGTTTTAGTGGAGTCACAATGTCGAAACGTGGTGCATACAGTAGCTTAACATTAGATAAGAAAGTTGAAGTGCTTAGAGAGGTAGAAAGAGGAATGAAAAACAATCATGTGATGTGAATATTCCAATAAGTGTACTGTTCCTGGATGAAGATATGGATAAAACATAGCAGTTGTAAGGTAAGGTGTACTGTTTGCGTATTAATGCAGTTTTATGTTTAATACAGTGTGTTATTTCATTGGTATGTTTTTTTTATTATTATATTCTGGTTAATTCGAATTTTGGATATATTGAATTCTTTTCGTAGCCCCCTGGAGTTTGAATTAAGAAGAGACCACTGTACATATATTCAGAGGTAGAAAAATACAGTGTGTGTGAATTTTTGGTAACGATTGTATAAGTCGGAGACGGATTTCTTCAAATTTACAGGAGAAAAGACGAGAAAGTACTTACGGAATTGCGTTCTTGAGGACTTTCTGAAGCCGGGGAAATTTGGTAACAGTAGTATAAGCCGGAGATGGATTTCTTAAAATTTACAGGAGAAAAGACGAGAAAGTACTTACGGAATTGCGTTCCTGGGGACTTTCTGAAGCCGGGGAAATTGTTTTTTAGAATCGTGCAACGTATTTTGCCTGTAAATAAGGTATTTTTCGTCAATCATGCATCTCCGTTGTACGATAGCTCGTGCCGCCATTACCGTCGACTACGTGAATCAAATGTTCCGTGCGTTCAGTTATGTAAACCCCTCACAGTGTAGCAACCACACGGAAGTTTGACAAGATGACGTGTGAGCGGGTTTTATTTTTTCCAATGTAAGGTAAGACTCTAGATTACGTCCTTTTCCTAAGGAATACGTGTCATCTCGTATCGTTGGAAAGCTTATTTTATAAGGAATTCAACAACGTAAATCCCAAAGCGAGCAAAAATTTCCTGAAGGAGTAAATCGAGAAAAACCGATGTTGTCCAGATATGCACAATTGAACGTACTGAGGAATTTTTTAGATGATGAAGCACATATTTAGGGGTGAAATCAGTGCTAATGGAACCTAACCTCGTAGGCATACCTCGACCCCGTGAATGAATAATGGGGCTATCGTGAACAGAAAGTGTAAAAAGAAAAAGGTACTTACCCGAAGAGATGGGCAATTGAACGTACTGAGGATTTTTTTTAGATGATGAAGCACATATTTAGGGGTGAAATGAGTGCTAATGGAACCTAACCTAACAGGCCTAACCTAACCTCGTAGGCATACCTCGACCCCGTGAATGGATAGTGGTGCTATCGTGAAGAGAAAGTGTAAAGAAAAAGGTACTTACCCGAAGAGATGCCAGGTGCCGCACCACGATCGCGCACCGCGAACGCAAAGAAGCAATCACCATGCAGATAAGGACGTAAAGTAGAGTCTAGCCTCAATTTTCGCTTCAAAACCTTTCGTGAATAGTTTGTGCGGCATTTATCGGTTCATAAGTTTGGAAACACTGCACATCAGCTGATGATAGACAACGTGAGTCAAAATTTGCACGCCGAATTAGCAACGACCAATAAATGATTATAATGTTAAAAATAATGCTTTTTTCACGGAAAAAAAAGTTATCCCCAGCTTGAAAAACCTTCCGCTATGCATATGAGGTAAGTAGCAATGATTTTTATTTGAAAACAAACTAGTTTAATGTGTCTCCGGCTTATACTACTGTTACCGGAAATTGTTTTTTTCGAATCGTGCAACTTATTTGGCCTGTAAGTAAGGTATTTTTCGTCATTCATGCATCTCCGTTGTACGATGGCTCGTGCCGCCATTACCGTCGACTACGTGAATCAAATGTTCTGTGTGTTCGATTATGTAACCCCCTGTCAGTGTAGCAACCACGCGGTAGTTTTACAAGATGACGTGTGAGCGGTTATTTTTTTCTAATTTAAGGTAAGACTCTAGTTTACGTCCTTTTCCTAAGGAATACGTGTCATATATCGTTGGAAAGCTTATTTTATAAGGAATTCAACAACGTAAATCCCAAGGCGAGGAAAAATTTCCTGAAGGAGCAAATCGAGAAAAACCAATGTTGTCCGGATATGCGTAATTGAACGTACTGATGAATTTTTTAGATGATGAAGCACATATTTAGGGGTGAAATGAGTGCTAATGGAACCTAACCTAACCTCGTAGGCATACCTCGACCCCGTGAATGGATAGTGGGGCTATGGTGAACAGAAAGTATGAAAAGAAAAAGGTACTTACCCGAAGAGATGCCGGGTGCCGCACCTCGAACGAAAAGAAGCAATCACCATGCAGATAAGGATGTAAAGTAGAGTCTAGCCTCAATTTTCGCTTAAAAACCTTTTGTGAATAGTTTGTGCGGCATTTATCGGTTCATAATTTTGGAAACACTGCACATCAGCTGACGATAGACAACGTGAGTTACATTTGCCCGCCGAATTAGCAACGACCAATAAATGATTATAATGTTAAAAATAACGCTTTTTTCATGAAAAAAAAGTGATTCCCAGCTTGAAAAATGTTCCGGTATGCACATGAGGTAAGTAGTAATGATTTTCATTTGAAAATAAACGAGTTTAATGTGTCTCCGGCTTATACAACTGCTACCGAATTTTTTAATTCAGTTTGAAAAATTAAAAAAATCCAAGTTTGCTTAGTGAAATTTCTATTACATTTTTTTACCATTTTTTTAAATGAGTACAGTAATTGCCTTGTAATAATTGCTTGCTTTCTGTATCACGTGCATGAATTTTTGCACTGTTTCTAGCCGAGTTTTACACTCTGTAACTACATGGTAGATTTGCCCATATATTAGAATGTATCGCCAACTGTATTCAAACTGTTAACAATCTTCTTTAGGAAGGTCACTCCACCAAAAGAATTTATTACTTTTAACCCAATCTTGTATTAATTAATAAATTAAAGGTTTCAAGATTAGATTTCATAGCTTACCATAGTTGGACTCATGATTTCCTTGGTCTGTATTACCTTTCCATTCATTTTGTGTGGCCTTTCCTTTGAGTTAGAATCGATCCCACTCAAAATTCCCATTTCTCTGTCGAAGAAACCACATCACACGTGGATTTATTTACTTGTTCATTCAGAGCCTTTCTTCGGTCAATAATCTGTGAAAAGTTTCGAAACAAATTGTCCCCTGGCACACAAAAAGTAGCAAATAAACGTATAGTCGCGGATATACTTAGAGAGAGGTGTGATATAATTCCCGACATATATTGAATATGCATTGGACTACATACTATAACTCTCAGTGCAGCAACCTGATTTTATTCTCTCCGAAAGTAAAAAAAAATAGCAACAGTTCTCGCCTATCTTTTTTTGCTGTATACATGTTCCGAATTGTCTTGGAAGAAAGTACTTCTAGAATGAAAAGCTCTCTGGGTGAACGTACCAATCAGCTGCCTGCAAGTGGAACTAGTCAGTGACGTGTTTTCCTCCACGCTGGAAGGGCAGGGAAATTTTTCCGTATGCCGAAATTGGGTTACAGCCAAACTCAATTTTGCGGTTAAAAATTCTTTGAAATATTTTGTGTACAAACAGTTATTGTTTTAAAAACAAACGTTGAAAAGTAGTGTTGATCAATTCTGACAAGATGTTCGTTAATGTCAGAGATTTTGAAACGTAATTTGTGAAAAAGTACGCAAGAACGGCATGTGATAAATATTGAATTTTATTTCATCATGTTTCTTACTACTTGTGTGAATCATTCTCAGGGAACCTGTAAACATTCTTGCCGAAGCTGAATAGGAATGTAAACATACTTTTGGAGCGAGTGACAGTTTTGTGTATATTGGAGGAGATGTTACAGTAATGAACTATGTGATTAGATACATGAAGGGAAAAATTGAGCTTAGATTTGGTGTTTAGCAGAGAATAATGTCAAGTTTTATGAAAATGTGTTCCACAGACATGAGTGTTTTGGATTTGTTGTTTGATAAGCAGGATCCAATTTTGAACTTGGAAGATAAAACTTTAAGTGCTAAGTCAGACAGTGATCAGAAGACCGATGTGCTTTCACTTGCACTTCAAGATACTGGAGTTGTGTTTGTAAGTTATTAACGCGTAAATATTAGAGATAAGTTCAGATTCAGGAAGTGCTAGAGTTTGATTCCGATTGAAAATTATTGAATTATCCGGAACTACTCTTTCCCACCTCCAAAGACTTAAAATTTCAGCCTTTTATTTCGTGTTAATGTAGGTCGTCTGCCCACTGTTTCCTCAAGAAGGTTTTCTTCTGTCGACGTACAACTAGTCTTACACCTTTGAACATGCTACAATTTGTTCAGGGTGTCTACCAGTCTGGAAAACATGGAAAAGTCGGAAATTTACGAGCCGATTTTGGTCAAAATTCAGTGTGTAGATCGGAGGCTAATTACCCTAGAGAGATGAGTGATATTCCGTTGTACGCAGAATGAACCAGAGATTGAGACTATATGAAATTTATGCAAATTCGGCGTATATGTGGCGGGGGGAGGGGGCTAACTCAAAATTTCGGAATGAAGAGTGGTACCCCCTCCCCCTGTTTTTAAGAAAAAGTACATGACAGTGTCGACATGCACATGGAAATGATCACTGACATGTAAAGAATACAAAAATATTTGCATTATTATCATATGACCAATGTAACTTGAGTTGTACCCCCAAAAGAAATGGTCGGCACGCCACTGATTCAAGCTTCAAAATGCAGCGGTACCTTGAAATGACTTTAGCTCGGAGACTATTTGCCCTGGAGATATGAACGATATACCGTTGTACGCAGAATGAATCGTAGATTCAGACAATATATAATTTATGCACATTCAGCGTATATATGGAGGGGGAAAGGAGTCATTTCCCTTGAAAAATACTTTTTTTTCTTTTAAAAAAATGAGGTTTCTCCCCACCCCCTGAAAAAAAGTATATGAAAAGTTCAAAATTCACATAGAAATTATCGCTGTCATGTAAGAAACAGAAAAATATTTGCATCATTGTCATATGACCAATGTAACGCGAGTTGTACCCCTGAAACGAAAGGCTAGTATGCCACTGTCTCAAGCTTTGGAATTGAGCGAAATGCAGAGTTAGATTAAAATGACTATAGCTCGGAAACTAAATGCCCTAGAGATATGAAAGATATACCGTTGTACGCAGGATGAATCACAGATTCAGACAATATATAATTTATTCGCATTCGTCGTATATATGGAGGGGAAAGGGGGGTAATCCCCTGAAAAAATATTTTTTTAAATTTGTAGTCCCCCCCTCCTCCGAAAAAAGGAGATCAAAATGCAAAAGTTATGCAAATTCGGCGCATATATAGAGGGGGAAGATAGGAGACCCCCAAAAATAATTTAAATTAAAAAAAAATTAAAAATATAGGAAAAAGAGTACGAATAAGAAGGTTTCTTTGTATTTACCTTTGCTGCTCCAGCTCCCAGGCTTGGTCTGGAGCCATGATGCCTTACTTCTGGTAGTACTCCATAAAACATGGTTCCAGACACAGGGTCACCTTGCAGGTAATGCAGCAGCATCTACTTCACCATGAAGTTCGTGGCCCTCGCAGCACACATCTTCGTTGTTCCCGTGTCATGGTGGGGAAGTGACTGAAGCTACTAACCTCGTAGCGCATGTTGGTGAATGGAGACGAACTTGATGATGGACCAAATTGTGCCACACCTTGGGGAGCTGGGGTTCGAGTGCCTCGCCCTACACTTGTCCCCCAAAGACTTATAGCCAACTTCTCACGGAACTCACAGTGCCTCACGTTCTGATGAAATATCTTGAAGAGAGGGTAGGCGTTGAGGATACATTGGTCGAGTAGGTGGAAGAAGAGCTTGACAGTCCACTTCATGGACACCGTGGGAATTAGTCCTGCGGTCGGCCTTGTCAACGTAACCCATGTGGCTATTGTATTCGCATACAATAGCCGGCTTGAGTACGTTGCCATGGTCATCCAAGAAATTTCCCTCAGCTGGTGACTGATGGATGTTTGTCAACAGGTACACCTCTCTCTTGTCTTTCCAACCTATCACAGTCAAGTCATTCTTTGTGTTGTCCTCAATGTGTAGGAATCTGAGCAAGTGATAAAATCAGTTACGTGAAATCTGTTGTCCGTAAAACTGTGTGTGAAGGTGGGGTTTTCTGGACCAGTAGTCTCGCCAACGTAATCTGCGGTCATGTCCCATCAGTATTGTCAAACCAACAAAAATCTTCATTTCGTCAATGATCACATCACGTTCGGGCTTTGTCGTTGGGTGCTTTGTGATATGTTGGTGGTAGTACATGTTGGTCACCAGATGCTGGAAGATTTCTTCGAAGAAAGTCAAGTGAAAAAACTCCAAGGAAGAGGATGCATCATCAATGTGTCGGTCCAGTTTGTCTTAGGTATGGTTGGGGGTTGGGATCAGTTCTACCAGTTCGGGAAGGGGGTTGCCAGTCGGATGGAGCAGGAGGAGGGGAAGGTCTTTGTGGCATGTCATCAGAGTCAGATTCTGATGATATATCAGAGGGAATGTCAAGCTCTTCTTCATCCCACTCGGAGTCTGTATCCATATCCTCCAGCTCATCTCGGATTTCCGTCGTCGCCTTGTAATCAAGGGGTCCCGGTTTGATACCCGGTGGAGCAACATAGTGGTTCAGATTCCACTTTAAACTGTAGGTCCAGTCCCGATTAGCCTTACTGTGCACAAAGTGGACTTAAAACACCAACTCATCTCAGATTTCATCAGAACGGAGATCACCGGGGCCAGCCGTGGTCAACTATAACTGGAGTGAAAATTTAATTTTCCTTTTCAGAATTTTGAGAGAGGTAAATACAAGGCATGTCAGGAAAGTAAAGATACAACGGATATGTATTTTAGGGAAAATATGTGGCATAAGTTAACAACACTGACAGTAACCTTCATCCTTATTCTTCCAGTAGCATTCATTTGCAGTGCTGCACTAAGTTTTGTGTGTCACATGTGCTGGAAGTGGATGCAGCGATAAACAATCCTGCGAAATACAAGCTGTGATACAGTTTCTCCAGGAAAAAGTCGAATAACCAGGGGACATTCGTTGTCAACAAAGGCATGACACCACTTTGTCACATTTTGATGATTCATGATATTCCCATAAACTGCTGAAATGTAAGGATGACTGTTCGCTGCTTAATCTCCTTTTTCCTGAAGAAACCATACCGCAGCCCGCATTTGGTGGGATTGTTTATTGCCGCAGCCATTTCCGGCAGGTGTGACTCGCACAAGACTCGGTGCAGCACTGCAAATGAATGCTACTGGAAATGCTAAGGATCAAGGTTACTGGCAGTGTTGTCAACTTAATCCCTACATATTTTCCCAAGACATATAACCGTTGTATCTTTACTTTCCTGACATGCCTTGTATAACTATAAAGCATGAAACAGTTGTGAGGGAGCACTTAGAAATCAATAATTCTCTTAATAACAACTTTAGATTAACTTCTGAACGCTGGTGGTGCTGTAAAATAGAAACAACGTGCAATCATTTTGCGTAATACTATTCATCTTTCATGAAAAGTTTTTCTTAGGCTTTTGTAGCTGGGGAATGCTTGTAGCATTAAACATTATGGCCATTGAATGATTTGGAGGGAAGGCGAATGCTACATCCAGGTGAGTTGTGGAAAGAAATAATGTCCACAATTGTTTCCACAACTCTCTTAGTCAATGGCCCAAGAGAATCTTTTCATAATTTGTCGCAGGGAATCTTCAAGACTTACTTTACTATTCATCTTTATTTCAGAGTTCTGACTGGGCAGATCCTTCCGATGATGATTTTCTTGATATCCTGAACCAGGCCAAGATGGACGATCCATTGGGTACCGGGACTGATTTCCTGGAACCCGTGGTGGAAATTGAGGACGTTCCAGACAGTGGGGCTTCTGACAGCGGGATATCAAATGAACCAAATGAACTTCATTTTGACCAGCAGTTATCACCACTTTTCCAAGAAGAGCATCTCTCACCCAATTTGTACAGTGACAGCCTGTCTGATTCTACAAACAGTGACCAGTCCGAGGGTAGTCCCATGCGGATGGAAGAGCTGGACTTTGATTCGTCCATGTATAACATAGGGGAAGTGACGGTGGAGAACAACCAGGCTATTATTAGCATGGGTATGTATGACTAAGTTAATGCTTTTAATATCTGTATTGATAAATGTTTGAACAAAGTCCCATGTTTTTAAAGGAAGCAACTGTTTTTAAGTTCATAAACTGTGCATTTTTGTTGTTTTATTTTTATACGCTAAAAGTTGTTGTGTACAAATTTTAGTAATTTTGAAAGTACACAAAAAAAGTTTGTCATGATAATCAATATTTAACCAACAATTCTACATGACATAATATTGTACACGAAATATTGCATTCCCCATATTTTATGGACATGAATAAATGTATATTGCAGAGATGGAAACAAATAATTGGTACGCTTCTGTTAAGATAAAGTGGCACACTCTTTCACCTTTGTACTCTACTGTAGTAATTCTATTCCTAAACTTATATGTCCGTAAACTTTGCCAATAATTTTGTAATTTCTATAAATTCTAAAGGATACTGTCCTAAGCCTTACGCAGGAGAAGGTATTCACTGTTTCACATCCTAAATGGCACATTTATAGGGTATCCTGAGTGAGGTTTGAATCCCACTTTTAACTATGCTCAATTCCAGTTATTTTGTCTGCATAAAGTGGCGTTAAACATTAACCACATTCAAAGATGAAGACACCAGTGCAGTGAACCTCAAATTGAGATGAATCAATATCTTTAACTTTTGGGTGACACAGCTGTAATTGTTTTCAAATTTGAGCCAGAATTAGGATATCACATGCTCTAACATAATTACAAACCTGTTAAAAAAATGTCCTCAACAGAGATCTAAGCATACTCCTGTGGTATTTCAATAAGTTGTAATATATTCCCTTTGTGCCAGAAACTATTTCATGTAGCAACTTCAGTATATAAAAAAATCTTCAAGCAAGCATGTTGAATTGTTGACTCACAATCTTGCCACTAAAGGTTCCAGGTTTGAGTGGTGGTGGTCTGATTTTGGATCTTCCTTTGTGAATGACCTTTTGTCAATTTCATCTAAATCACCATTCATCCTCAACATTACAGTTAGCCAATAGTGATAGAAAATAATTTGAAATGGGAAAATTATAAATAAATGCTACTCTTGTTAGGTTTATGTAAGGTTTTATACGTAAGGTTTCAATTTTTATATAATTTATTATTGGTATTAGTTTGATTGATTGATTTGGTGTTTTTAGTCCACTTTATGCACAGTAAGGCTAATCGGGACTGGACCTACAGTTTAAAGTGGGATCCGAACCACTATGTGCCTCCACCGGGTATCGAATCCGGGACCCCTTGATTACAAGGCAACAACGCTACCACTGCGCCATCGGGCAGGCCCTGGTATTAGTTTGACTATTACCCATTTTCACATTATATATGTTCAGTTGAGTACTGTTAAATTCTTGCCTTTGAACCACATTTACTCATACACATGCAAATGGTCATAAGTTTGAACACTGCTTAAAGACTTTTTCCCATTGTGAATATCAGTAATTCCTTTGCCAGATGTCCCAGGTTTGAATCCCAGCATGGGTGTTCTTTGCAAGTGTGTCTTCATAAATTTCATCACTCATCTTCGCAATTAGCGAAAATTGACAGAAAAGCAAAGTAAAATAAACCAAATCAATCAAAAAGTCTCTAATTCCTCAGCAGAACACATTAACAGAAGCACTACAATGTTCTATCATCAGAGAAGTTGTGTAGTTTTGTTCCATACCATATTGGATATGGTTAATTTTGTGGAAGGAACTATTGAAATTCATAATTTTTCTTAGATTTTCAACTCTGCATTGTGGAGATGTTTTATTTTGTCCCTTGAAGTACCAATTTTTCATGTTTAAAAAAGTGAAGTCCTGTGTATCATTGTGTTCTTCTTTTTCAGATGTTACAACAACGGAAACAAACTCAGTGAAGGCTCGCAATTTAAAAAATACCAAAGCAGCTGGTGGTGCAGGACAGTACGTGAAAGTTAGTTCACTGTCTGCGACAGGGAACCCACGATCAATATTATTGCCAGTGTCTGTCAAGGATATCAAAGATATAAAGACAATTAAAATTATAAATGCCAGTTCCTCATTGCAGGGGAACCTAAAGACAATCTTGTCTTGCATAAAATCGGCAAAGCCAATTTCCTCATCAAATTGCAAGGCAACATATGTGATGTCGAGTTCTGATTCTGTTCACTCAACAAGCAGTGTTTCAGGAGAGGAGAATGTGTCAGAAGTAGCAAGTGAAGATTCCGATTCACATTATCCAAAATTGGAATTGTCAGGTGGGATTTTGCAATTTGAGTTTTGCTTTTTTATTTAATGTTGGTTACTTAGGCTTAGGTTTCATTTAAGGTTGGTCCAATGCCGGTAGCTATGCCAATGCTCTTACTGGCTCCATCAAAAGTTATTCACAATATATGTTTCCCATTGAAACTGTACCATATTAGTGTACCAAAATTTAACTTTAAAATATTTATAAAGTGGCATACGAGAAAATAAAAATACTAAGGCAGCTGTCATTTACAAAAATATTCTGTGATCTCCAGTGTTCACGTCAATTCCTGAGGATAAGCTTGACAGCTCTTGTATATATTGAACTGTAAGGCAAGCAAATATTTTTTTTTGAACTGAGATATCTTATAAAATTCTTGAGGTAATTCAGTATCTTATTCTTTTATAACAAACTTTCTTGATCTCCTCACTTGGATTAAATTTCAAAGGTGGTGGCTTGTCCAATTGTGAAAGACAACTCTATCATGAGTTCAAAAACCTAACCTACCCATCTGTCTGAAATGTAAATTTCAACTCTCATTGCGCATTGATTGAAAAACGTAGCCAGATATTGGTCACACCTGCTACTGCCCTCTGACCAGTGTTGCCAGTACGTACACCTCATAGTTTAAAAAGTAACCTTCAAAATACCATACCTAACCCATTAAAATCTTCTGTAATGCATATAGGCTAGTGCGTACAAATAGCCACGTAGACAAAGTTAATACCCAGTGTAAGTTTCATGTCTCTCTCACTTTTTGTACAAAAGTTAGGTATATTCAAAATCTTGGTTGCCTAACTTTTCAGACACTGTATATGCATGCTCCTCTACAAGCTGACCTGCATGACAGAGTGATCAATCAGCATCACGTGCTGTGAAGCCACTGGCCCCAGGGCCAAATCCTTGTCAAGGCATTGTTTTTGTCCTATTGTCCATTTCATCTGTTCTTCATTCAGTCTGATAATCATGATATACAGGGTGATTGGTAATTCGACCTATTCCTGGAAATGGGTATTACTAGAGCACATTTGCAACAAATTTGACCCTATGCACCACGGAAATCAATGGGTTTCGAGTTATTGCAGATTGTAGATTTTCGAGACATATTCTGACTTGCGACCAAAAAACTACTAATTGTGAAAAAACTACTACACCCTGGACACTTAATCAACACGTTGCTAACAGCTGACGAATGAGTGACTACTGGGGAAAAAAATCATGCCCTAAATTCCCATACCCACAGAAAGAAACAGTCATTAGTGCAACGTCATGAAGAAATTTGGAAATTATCGTATCGAAGAGGATTACTAAAAAAATTGGTAACACACTTGGCGTAAAAATTACGGAAAAAAACTTCCTCGTTTCATAAGCTCTCCAAAAAGATAAAAATGTTGTCAACTGATACAGGTTGGGGGGAAAATCTGAATAAAAAGCGGAGAAGGCGCGTTGTAGACCTCTTTGTAAAGTGAAAAGAAGTTGTCGGTTGTGAGAAATAAAGGAACGAAAATGAGTGAAATAATAATGCTATTTACCATTCTCATGATTCCAGGTTGTCAGAATTAACTCTTATAAAAACTACAAATCCTGTTAAAATTGCCTCCCCCGGTTACGTATGCAAGCATGCAGCCTACGACGTACTTCAGACACAGTCACTCGTGTTAACACTCTATGTCTCTTATGTATTGGCCGATTCTCTCTCTCAACTCTTCTTGGGAATCCACTGGTGTACTGTAGACTAACTCTTTCATGTGACCCCAAATGCAAAAGTCGCATGCCGTCAAATCCGGACTCCTCGCCGGCCAGGGAAATGGGCCGCCTCGACCAATCCATTGCATGGGATAATTGTCGTCCAGCCACTGTCGCACACACCGTAAATAGTGGGCTGGGCAGCCATCATGTTGGTTAATCATACCCCTTCTTGTGGCGAGCGACACATCCTCCAGCAGAGTCGTCAATTCTTCCGTTAGGAAGTTTTCGTAGGTAATGCCGTTTAGGTTTTGTGGCAGAAAGAATGGCCTGATCACATGATTGTGGATGATTCCCATCCACACATTTAGTGAGAATTTTCTCTGGTGAGCATTTTCTTTAGATTTTCTTGGGTTATGACCCTTAGGGGCCCAAAAATGTGCATTATGAAAATTCGTAATACCATCGTCCACAGAATTCTTGTCAGGTGATGGGGGTCTTCAGTGTCGGTATGTAATAAAAATTGACAAAAATCCATCCTGACAGGATCTCCCTCCTCAATAGCATGCGACTTTTACATTTGGGTTCACATGAAAGAGTTAGTCTACAGTACACCAGTGGATTCCCAAGAAGAGTTGAGAGAGAGAATTGAGACATAAGAGACAGAGTGTCAACGCGAGTGATTGTGTCTGAAGTATGCCGCAGGATTTGTAGTTTTTGTAATAGTTAATTCTGACAACCTGGAATCATGAGAATGGTAAATAACATTATTATTTCACTCATTTTCGTTCCTTTATTTCTCACAACTGACAACTTCTTTTCACTTTACAAAGAGGTCTACAACGTGCCTTCTCTGCTTTTTACTCAGATTTTTCCCCCAACCTGTGTCAGTTGACAACATTTTTATCTTTTTGGAGAGCTTATGAAACGAGGAAGTTTTTTCCGTAATTTTTACACCAAGTGTGTTACCAATTTTTTTAGTAATCCTCTTCGATTTAAACGATAATTTCGAAATTTCTTCATGACGTGTGCACTAATGACTGTTTCTTTCTGTTTGTATGGGAATTTAGGGCATGATTTTTTCCCCCCCAGTAGTCACTCATTCGTCAGCTGTTAGCAACGTGTCGCTTAAGTGTCCAGGGTGTAGTAGTTTTTTCACAATTAGTAGTTTTTTGGTCGCAAATCAGAATATGTCTCGAAAATCTACAATCTGCAATAACTCGAAACCCATTGATTTCCGACCCCCGGTGCATAGGGTCAAATTTGTTGCAAATGTGCTCTAGTATTACCCATTTCCAGGAATAGGTCGAATTACCAATCATCCTGTATATACACCCAGGACATACAAAAGTGATATAAAATAACAAACATAGAAATAGAATTATCTAGAACAAAACCCTTGTCTCGTAACTAGGCAAAACTATCCTGCAACAGAAAGTTCTGAGTGCATATTTGGCTTTATTTATTTCTCATTTGTATTGTATTGTATAATTTACAGTTATCTTACTATTTACTGTATTGTAGTACAATTATTATTGTTAATAGTATTTTTATCAGCACAATATTATAAAATTTGTGCATATGTGTTAAAAATATAAATGTGATGAAACGTTATTTTATAATTGATATTACTCAGTAAGACTTTTTACATAGAAATACTGATATAATACAGTGGAACCTCGGATTTTACGTTTTTAATTGGACCAAGCTGGAAAAAGATAAAATCAGGGAAAATTTTAAAACTGTTTATGTTGGGACGATCTAGGTTGAATGTATAATGCAGGAAAAATGTACCATCCGGAAACATAAAATCGAGGTTCCGCTATATACGATATATGTATATATCTTTACCATCATTCCATCAGAATGCCCCTGACTGTTCTATTAGTCTATCACTTCATCAATAACAAATCACATATAATAATTCTTACTTCTCTTATTTCTTTTGTGAAGGGAACGAACAAGAACATTTTAAGTAAATGATGTTATTTACAAACTGGCAGTATTAATTGAACAGGCTGCCACATTGATCTGTTTGTATTTCATTTAATTGATAATGCACTTCTATACACTAGCAAGTTATAAATACTAGTAAATTATGTGTAACTTTAATTCATAAAATTTCTTTGGTATCACTGTATGTATGCTTTGTCAATTCTAAATTAATTCTTTATCTTGGAAAACAGAAGAGGAGAAGCGACTGCTGGACAAGGAAGGAATTGCTTTGCCTTCCCATTACCCTTTGACGAAGCATGAGGAAAGAGAGTTGAAGCGGATTAGAAGAAAGATACGAAACAAGATATCAGCACAGGATTCCAGGAAGAGAAAGAAAGAATACATTGATGGATTGGAAGACAGGTAGGTACACTGACCGATTCAGTTTCAGTAATATGTAGCCCATTAATGTTACTTTCCTGATATTTGCACAAAATTTTTTAATTTAGTACCATTATTTTAAATTAATGTTCAGGATGCAGATCACGTATTCAGCATTGTGAGTCTTTCCACCTGTCTGCTCACAAAGTTCACCATTATTGGACTTTCTATTCCATTTGTAAACTTGCAGATGTGATGTGTATGCAAAAAGAGATTGAATTTTTCTCTGCCAAAGAATTTCTAAATGTTTTAAATAGCTCTGAATCGATGCCAATACTCTTACTGAACACCAATACTGATACCAATGCTTGAAAATTTTAACTATTAAAAGTTGTTCAAGAAATTGATTAATAGTATTTGTTGAGTATTCCACTGCAATTATAAAGGGTATACACAAATGAATGGTGCGGTTACAAATGTCAATAAAAATTGTATTTTCCAACTTTCGTGGTTGCAGCAAACACTGTTAGAGGTGGAAACTGTCTCAGTTTTTGATATGTGAGTTAAAATTACAATCCTCCAATATGGGCTCCCCTGGTCTCACGACACACATCAACGCGGTAATCAAACTCGTTCCAGACATGGTGTGACATGTCCGCTGTAATGTCCACACTGCATGCATTGTCCGATCAAGAAGTTGCTGAATGGAAGTTTATTAAATACGCGGTTTATGCACAACCAATCCAACTTACATACAGCAACTTCGTGATCCGATAATGCATGCAGTGCACGACGTTACAGTGGACATGTTACACCATGTGTGGAACAAGTATGATTACTGCGTTGATGTGTGTCGTGTGACCAGGGGAGCCCACATTGATAGATTGTAATTTTAACTCGCATATCAAAAACTGGGACAGTTTCCGCCTCTAACAGTGTTTGCTGCAACCACGTAAGTTGAGAAATAAAATTTTTATTGACATTTATAACCGCACCATTCATTTGTGTATACCCTGCATTCATGAATTTACCATAGTTTTGCTTCAAAATATTCATTAATGACATCAGAATGTTAATCACAAGGTAAAGTTTTTCCCACAAGCAAAGTGCAAAACAAATGGAAGCTTTGTTTGCATAACTTCCAGGAAAATTAGACACTTTGAAAACCTTGTAGCAAAATGCCAAAAAAAAATATCAGCTGGTATCAGTAAATAAAATCCAACCGATACCTTCTTATACATCAGTATCAGCTAAGTCATAACAGTTGGGCTGAAAAGTTCGTAGGCTGACTCATAGATGGCGTTACTAGAATTAAATCCATGTGATTTTTACTTAGTACTAACCTTCAAAAGATACGTGTATAAATTTCACAGCTGCCGGATAATTATTTCGTGAGATATAGCATTGTGAGTGAAGCAGCTTTTGTTATTGTGAAAAAAATTGATAAAAACAGAATTTCGTGTGTTAATAAAGCATTGCTTTTTGGCGAAAAAAAATACTGTTGAAGCCAAGGCTTGGCTTGATAAACATTATTCGGACTCTGCACCAGGAAAATCAACCGTTGAGAAGTGGTTTGCTAAATTTAAACGAGGCGAAATGAGCATCGAAGACGATGCACGCAGTGGACGCCCCAAAGAGGCTGTTACCGACGAAAACATAAAAAAAGTCCACAAAATAATTTTAAATGATCGTAAAGTGAAGTTGATCGAGATAGCTGAGATTATTACATAGCGTTGTTGGAGCGTTTAAAGGATGAAATCACGAAAAAACGGCCCCATTTGAAGAAGAAAAAAGTGCTGTTTCATCAAGACAATGCACCGTGTCACAAATCAATGAAAACGATGGCAAAATTATATGAATTAGACTACGAATTGCTTTCCCATCCACCATATTCTCCAGATCTGGCCCCCAGTGACTTTTTCCTGTTTGCAGACCTTAAAAGAATGCTCGCTGGAAAGAAATTTAGCACTGATGAAGAGGTAATCGCCGAAACTGAGGCCTATTTTGAGGCTAAAGAAAAATCGTACTATAAAAATGGCATCGAAAAATTGTATGACCGCTATAATCGTTGTATCGCCTTCGAAGGCAACTATATTGAATAATAAAATCGAATTTTGTCAAAAAAATATTTTTTACTATGTTAGCCTACGAACTCTTCAGCCCAACTGTTAGGTAACTTCCAGAAGGCAAGAAGAAACACTTCATTTTTTTAAAATGACAAAAGGTTGTTTTGAAGCTCACTTCATAGTTCTTGTTTGGTTTGTTATGTTATGAAAGTATTTTTTTCATGCGAGATGTTTATCCATAAGTAATGGAAGTAATTATTTATGTATTATTATTATTATTATAAATGTGAGCTTTATTCATAAGACATGTTTTGCTGCATCTCTTGTGATTCAGGGTGAAGAAGTGCACAGAAGAGAATATCCACCTTCAGAAGCGGATCAAGTTGCTGCAGGGCCAAAACCAAACTCTGGTGTCCCAGCTAAGGAAACTGCAGACGTTGGTGTCTCATACTGGTACAAAGACTGCACAGCCGGCAACGTGCCTCATGGTCCTGCTTCTCTCCATGGCACTCATCCTTGTGCCCAACCTTCGGCCAAACCAATCGACTGATGGCACTGCTGTGGAGGAGGAACAGCCGAACGTACCAAAAATGAAAATGACACCTCTCGCAGGTATGTATAGCAGTATTATTACAGTCTGGGTCATATCCGGAACCTTACTTGCAAGATTGAGATTACACAATCGTGTCGCAGAGGTTCATGATTCTGTTAGGATAGTAATCGAGGAAAGTTATGCAATTTTTTGGCCATCTGACAAAATAATTGCAACAGAAATGAAACCAACTACCCCTGTAGTAAAAAAATGTTAGGATTGCGATTTTCAAACATTTTCTTTAATTTTTAGAATTAGCATAAAAGTTGGACTCAAGTAACAGCAAATATGTAAGAAATTAAGCAATTACGTATCAACTCAACCGCTGACTCTAGAGGTATGAAACAAAAACCATTCTCTAGAGGAAAACATGAGCTATGAATTTTGTCCAGTGACTTTAGGACGTAAATTGCATAATTTCTTGCATATTTGCTGTTATTTGGGTCTCAAACAAACTTTTACGCTAATTCTAAAAATTAAGGAAAATGTTTGAAGCTTTGTAGTTTAATTAAATTTTATGATAGTTCTATCAAACAAAAACCATAATTCATAATTGGGAAAAGAGACACGCGGTAGTATATACATACGGAGAAACTAGTACTCACTTTTATCCGCGAAGCTGTTTTTTCTTCTTTTTTGATTAATTTCAGTGGCCACTGCCACCATCCTCGTTCAGCAGTGCAGCAAGTTCCAACGAGGATGGTGGCAGTGGCCACTGAAATTAATCAAAAAAGAAGAAAAAACAGCTTCACAGATAAAAGTGAGTACTAGTTTCTCCATATTTAAAAACCATAAGTTAGCAAATTTTCTGCTATTTCATTTTGGTTTTGATTATCTTTACTTTTGTAGCTGATCATTTTTTTTTTACTTTAGGGGCAGTTGGTTTCATTTCTGTTGCAATTAGTTCACCAAACAACATTATCTTTCCTAGACTATAGAAGCAATGAGATCATACATATATGAACAAGCAATTCATATTCTGTGACTTGTTTGTTAGGATTATGGAGAGATTGCATATTTTTTTTAGTTTAGGAATGTATACAAGGTAACCAAAAAAGTTCTTGCCGTTTTTGACGTCCCATTAATCATGCACTCGCAGAGAGGAAACGAAATGACGCATGTGCCTGCCAAGCGATCGGGAGTTAGTTTTGACCATCGACTGTCGGTAATAGAGGCACGTTGCGCACACACAGCAGTCATAGTTCGTCCAGTGTCGAAGAGAAATGGAGGTATCAAAGCAGCTTGTTCACTTGTGTTTGTTGAATGACTTTAAAGTGGGCCTGTCAGCTGCCGCCCGCATTTGCCAGGCATTTGGGGAGAATGCCGTGAACGAATGCACTAACAGAATGCCGTGAATGAACGCACTAACAGGCATTGGTTCCAGAAATTCCGGTCGGGAGATATGAGCCTTTCGGATGAACCTCCCAGTGGATGACCACATGTGTTGGATGACGAGGCCCTGAAAGCAGCCATCGAGGAGGACAATGGTCTCTAACGTGTGATGAACTTGCAGAAAGGTTCCATGTTTCTGCTGAAACAGTCAGACTGCACCTGCATGGGATAGGGAAGTCATACAAGTTAAGCAAGTAGGTACCCCACACATTTTCGGCAGCCAACAAGAAACAACGAGGGACAGCCTGTTTGTCCTTGCTCACTGGTGACGAAAAGTGGGTTCTCTATGACACTCCCAAGCGTACCAGACATTGGTTGTTGCCACGTGACCCTGTTCCTCACACCTCAAGACCACCTCTGCACCAACGAAAGGTTATGCTCTCTGTATGGTGGAATTGTCGGCAAGTGGTGCATTACGAGCTCCTTCCACCTGGTCAGACCATCACTGCTGACCTCTACTCTCAGCAGTTGCAAAGGGTACACCGTGCATTGCGGCAGAAGGAGCCGGCATTGGTGAATCGCAAGGGTGTGCTGTTTCTGCATGACAATGCCAAGCCACATGTGGCAAAGAGGACCTGGGAGACCCTTCAGCAACTTTGCTGGGAGACCCTGTGCCATCCACCATATTCACCGGACCTTGCACCAACAGATTACCACCTGTTTCATTCCCTCGACAACCGCCTATGTGGTAGATCCTTCGCAAATGAGGGATACCTGCGGAACGCACTCACGGACTTCTTTGCATCCAAGCCCGCTGAGTTTTATCACCAGGGTATTGTGCAGCTGCAGGAATGTCGGCAAAAGGTGTTGGATGCTGATGGAGATTACTTCAAAACCTAAAGGTACGTACCGTCCACTGTATTGCTCTTTGTTTATCACTGCCCTAGAACGGCAAGAATTTTTTTGGTTCCTTGTAATAATGGAACATTGTACTCCATGAATAATCTGGCCATCTCACTGATGTGTAATGAGATCAAGTTTTTATACCTCTGAACTTCTGTGTTAACCCTTTTTTTTTTCCATGATGTGTTGACTTATCTCCATCCCCAAAGATAGGTTGAGTTCTATCTGAAAATTATAAATACCACCAAGATTTGTACACCATTTTAACTTTCTGTAGTCCTAACAGACAAATCACAGAATATAAAGCTACTTGTTCATTGGAAGCATGACATATTAAGTATATCTTAGGGTCCTGCAAAATGCCACACTTCTCATTTCATATGTGAACTTAAGAAACTCTTAGTCACCTTGGTGTAAGAGTGCTGGACTCTCGATAAATGCAAGTAATGCTCTCAGGTTAGAGTTGTAGCATAAGTATGAGTATCCTTTCATAATTTTCACATGATCATTGTTCATTGTCATCATCACGATTAGCCTAAAGAGGCAGAGAATCAACATAAAAAAGTACAAATGCTTGAAGCTCACACTTTTTTTTAATCACTAAAATTCAATATATAATTTTGGCCTCCCCAATGGCGCAGTAGTAGCATCGTTGCCTTGTAATTAAGGGGTTCCGGGTTTGATACCCGGTGGAGGCACATAGTGGTTAGGATCCTACTTTAATCTGTAGGGCCAGTCCCGATTAGCCTTACTGTGCATAAAGTGGACTTAAAACACCAAATCAATCAAGATATAATTTTGTTATTGAATCACTGCCTCAATTAACAGAGGTGGCCGCGGTGGCTCAGTCGGTAACGCATCCGACTACCATGCTAAAGGTCCCAGGTTTGATCCCCGGCCGGTTCAAATCCATGAACTTATCTAACGTTTGAACTGGCCCCAATGCCCACCCAGCGTCGAATAACATGGGAACCTGGGGGGGGGGGGGTAAAGGCAGTCAGGGGCATGATGCTGATCACATCACCCCCACTCACGACCGGATCAAGAAAGTGTGGTGCGTTACCCCCACACCCCTATACGCCTTCATTTTGTGGTGCTATGCACAGAGGAGTATTTTACCTTTAATCACTGCTTCTTTCTTTGTTTATACAGATGCTGTTATGTATTATAATAATTGAAAAAAAATACCATGATTTGAAAAAAACAGTATCCAATTATTACATAAGTGTGACGCATATTTTTTATCATTCACTAAACCTCAGAAAACCATATTGATTTTTCATCAATGGTTTTGTTGTTTATATAATTGCAGTTATGTATTAATTATAAAAAATTACCATCAATACCAACCAATTGTGCACTGTCACTGGCATCAGTGTCAAAGGTGGCATGGCAGCCCCCTTTTCCCCTCAGGTAAGCTAAGGTTAAACTTCGTTCGTACAATGATTGGAGAATGGTTACCCATAAATGGCAGAACAGTAGATTTACTGAAGCATCATGTTGCAGATGATGAATAATATGATTGCATGGCTTATGTATCACAGTATAAATTAAAGCAATATGAAAGTAATATTTTAAAATCCTTAATGTGCTTGTACATGCAGTGTTGCATAGTAATATGATCTCAATGCATTTATCTATTTCCCCACCAGGCCAATCAAGAAATCTGCTGTTTGATCCGTCCATGGAGGAAGTCTATGATCCTGATATGCAGAACACTGAATTCAAGAAAGAGGAGATGCCAAATATGGAGGATTTCCATCTGCAAGATCATGATTACGAACCTCCATCCAAAATGACACGGATGAAAGTTTCGCCTCCGAAGGAATATATCGAGCCACCTCTTGATGATATTTGGCCACCACCGAAAGAGTACATCATCCCACCGGTTGACGACACCTGGCCTCCAAAACCTGGAGAAGGAATTGCTGAGAAGATCGAAGCTTTTACTGAGGAAATGAATGTGAATATTTCAGATGCAGGGGGCACGCGCACGGTCGTGTTGCAAGTACCGAAAGAACAGTAAAGAAAGTTTGACATCGTGGTGCTTCGGCGTCACGTAAAGCTGCACTGTCCCTGATATTTCATTCTCATCATTGTGTATATGTTTATTGTGAAGTTACCACAATTTTTAAGTTATGAGCATAAGATATGTATGATTTTTGTATAGGGGATTATTTTTTTGTTGTTACATGTGATTGTCGCTTTATGCATGATTCATTTTATCATCAATTTTCATTTCATAATTGCTTGCTTTTTTCATGCCATACCAGTTGTTGCAATATTAATTTGCCTTTGTAATTGCCACTGTTAAATTTTATACATCTTTGTTATGCATTTTGTAATGCAGAATAGTAGTACTTTTTAGGCACATAGTTACTTCATAATTGTATATTTATTTTTAGACCCTTTAATGTATATACAATGCTGTTAATTTGAAGTACATGTTAATTGTGCTGTATTATCTTCAAAGTAAATTTTCAAAATGTTTTTAAATAAGTTGTTCATATACAAAGAAATCTAATATAAAGGAATGTATGTTACAAAGAAATTAATGTATATTTTATTGACTAAACTTCTGTATTGTTGTATTTACAGTTCTACAAGACTGTGTTCATGTCAGACGCAAAAAACATTTTTAGGAAATGATGTATCAGTGATTCTTGAACACTGTGAAATGTGCGACGTGGAAACGTGAATTGTTTTATTCATATCCTGCATTACTGTAATTCTGTAATAGAAAAACTTTGGGATAACTATGTTCGTAGAGTAATAGAACTGAATAACAGATGGGATCACCTCATTTAAGGATAAAAGAGCACAAGCTTGTTGGAATAATTTTCATAAATATCGCTTCACTAATTTTCACAATAAACAGTGCAGCTGACTGAAGAAATGGCATTTCTTTTAACTTGTAGGGTTCCTGTTGGTGGAGGGTGGAGACTTGGTTATTATGTGTGAAAGAAATTTGAATGTTACATATATACTGTCAGCACTAAGGTCTTGAAACTGTGTTTCATATGTGTAGAATATTCATGTGTGAAATATGAACTTCACAGTGAAAAATTAGTTCTCATTTTTACCAACCAGCAGCGGTGCTGTTTTTAGTATGAATGCTAGGAATCCAGTAGACCTAGGTTTGAATCCTGGGAAATGCATTAATGTTTAAAGCCTCATCTAATGATTTCAGTTAATTTAGGTAGAATTGCATTAAACCTAAACCAAATCATTATTGAGAATTTTGCAATCCCTATTTGGATTTTAACCACAATACGTCTAATGCAGCCAGTTGGTTAGCATGCCGTGAAAGCTAATCAGTCGTGGGTATTGCTAATTTTTGTTTATTCACTTGATCACATTGGTTCCACATTTTTGTGATTAAGTTAGCAGTGTAGAATCAATCAGTGAATCCAGCAATATTGTGACACTTTTACCACTCTTTCCAGTGGAGGGCATGGGTATGGATATCATATCTAGTACAGCATTCCAAAACATTTAATTAGAATGGAATTGTGGTCTGACATCCAGTGTGCTTTAACAAAAAAAATCACGAAACAATAATTCTTTTGTAAGAAATACAGGATTCATCGAAAGTGCAAGGTGCCTTCAGCTCATACCATTAAGATGAGTCAGAAACTTTCAAAAGACAGGTCCACTGTCAAGCAGAGGATGGGAGTGTAAAAACAGTTTGCATCCAGATAATATTGCAGTTGTGAAAACATCCATCGAACAAAGCTTACTTGTGCCAGCTGTTCAGCAGTGCAACTCATTTAGCTCATGTATGTACAGATGTTATGGGATTTCTTTATTCCTAGATTTCCATGTCTTTTGGAACATTTTTTTTTTTAATAAGATGGGGCTATAAACCACACTGTGTGTCAGTGGGACACTAGCATCTATTGTTTCCTGGTTACCTCCAAATTTACCAGTACAGTATCTTCTAGCCACACAACCTAAGCACTTTTGATTTGTATGTGTGTGTATGATACCTTAAGGTTAAAGGCTAAACTTCAGATAGAAGAGAATGCTGAATGAATTCACTTCAACAAATGAATTTGCTCTTTCAAAATCAAAATTGATTCTTCTAGTCATATCGTTTTGCCTTCCATAAAGTAGTAATGAATAAACAAGCAAAGCTTGTGCATCATACCAACATGATTATGGTAAATAATAATAGTTTCTTACACTCGCGTTATTTTATTGATATTGCTAGCACATAATTAGATTTTGCATAATGTAGCAGTGTTCATAGAAAATTTCAAATCTACAAATTGTTCCAAAAGAAACACGGAATCTAACAATAATGAATTAATCAAGATTTTATTGACAAAAGTTAGCCTAACAAACACGACCATTGCATTAAAAAAAAATCACACCATGTGCCTGAACAATTGTGATAAAATCCGATTTGCCTTGTAGCCAGCAAATGCAAAACAAGCTCTCGACCCAATATGTAGGTTGAGAGAGGAAGGTGGTGATGGAAGTTCAACAGCATCTGCTGCATCAAGATTACAATAATTATGAGAAACTCACTGAAGAGAGATATGCAGCACTTCAGTATTTGAAACATGAATTGAATACATAAATAATAAATTTATATATTTCAGTTCTATTATTCGTAAAATAAATTTAAACATCCTTGTCAGCAAGTGGAACACTGCATTTTAAAAATAGTTTTGTTAGTTACTCTTCCAAAAATGTACCTTCTATACAACTACTTCGGTACACTACTCGCTACTTCTGCATAAAAAATTTAACTACAGGGTGGTCCAAAAGTGCAGAACGGGCTGAATAAAACCGAAATGCATGCGGTTATTGAAATTTTATATGTGGACATGTAGTTTGGGGATGAGGGAAAACCTGCTTTTGAAGTATGGTCGCTATCAAAAGGTAAAGGTAAAGTGTTCCCCTGTGCTTAGCACCACGCCATGAAGGCGTATAGGGGTTGTGGGGGTAACGCCCCACACTTTCTTGATCCGGTCGAGAGGGGGGGTGATGTGATCAGCATCACACCCCTGACCGCCTTTACCCCCCAGGGTTTCCCCCAGGTACCCATGTTATTCGATGCTGGGTAGGCGCCGGGGCCGCTTCCACCGTTAGAATAGTTCCCGGATTTGAACCGGCCGGGGATCGAATCCGGGACCTTTAGCATGGTAGTCAGACGCGTTACCGACTGAGCCACCGCAGCCACTTGTAGAAAATAATTGTTTGCCACTGTCTATCTTAGATCAAGATCACTTTTTTAAAATGAGAACCTAGGCATGTGACACATGAAATCACACTGGAAAAAGCTCTCAAACACGATGGTAGCATTCAATTTTGCAAAACTTTATTCATATTCATGCTACAGGGTGTTAAAGAAGTGTTTCCAACAGTTTCTCTCATTGTTGCAGGATGTTAGAGTATATGCTCAATGTGTCCACCATTGTTGGCCAGTGTCATATTGAGTCGATTCACCCATTCCTGATGGACTTTCGATAAGATGTCGGGTGTGATACTTGCACAGCACTCGACAATTCTGTCTTTCAAATGTTCCATATCGCGAATTTTTAAGGAATAGACCAGTGATTTCACGTGGCACCCCAGATAAAAATCGCTGGGGGTCAGGTCCGTCGAGCGGGGTGGCCATTCCACAGGCCCCCTGCGACCTATCCACTAATTGGAAAACTGGATGTTCAGATAGTTCCTAAGATTGTGACCAAAATGCGGGGGGCCGCCGTCATGTTGAAAGAACTCAGGAAAACTGCTATCCTCGATCATGAGAGATTGAAACACTTGTGTAGCCAGTAAGTTCAAATAATTCTCGGCATTGAGGGTACTGTCAATGATGAAATGTCCTACCACACGAGTTTTCCCATATGACACACCATACTACCACTTTTGAACGGAGGACTCTCAGATGTATCCACCCAATGAGGATTCGATTCAGACCAGTATCTCATGTTTTGTCTGTTCACCTCCCCATTGAGATAAAAGTTTGCTTCATCACTGAACAACACCTTGTGAGGGAAGGTAGGCTCTTGTAACACCTTACGGGACATTTCTTCTGCAAATTCAACCCTGCGGTCAGGATCGTCCTCACTCAGGTGTTGAAGCAACTGGATATTGTATGGATGCCATTTGTGCCTTTTTAGAATCCTCGTAATGGAAGCATGACTCACACCAGTAACAGCAGCATGACTATGGTATGGACTGAACGTAACTGCCACCAACACAGCTGCTGATGTCGCTTCATCTGTGGCTACATTAGGCCTACCTGATTTAAGCCTGTTTGCAACAGATCCAGTCTCTCAGAACTTAGCGATCAGTTTCCGCACAGTGCTGTCAACAATGTGAGCTTATTCTGGATGGTGCTGATTGAACTCATCGGTGATGACTGCAAATAAACTGCCACATACAAAACACCTCAAAATACGTAGAAGAAATGTAGCTGTATTTTTGCTAGAATATTTTTGTAGTCTGCTACAGTACTGCACTACTGACGAATGCTTGTTTCTACTTACCCAGTGAGACTTCCAAAACAGTTTGAATATAGTGTGGAAATGAAACGTGCCAGAAATAACAATAAACCAAGTGAGTGTAAAATACTTATTTATCATAAATTGGGTGATTTTTACTATTCTCAACTGTTTGGTCTTTTGAAGGGTCCGGTTGCCCCACACACCCCCCAGGTCCTGTTCCACCTAGCTGATATGTAGGTGGTAAGAACTCTTAAGGTAAAGTGCTCAAATACCGACCCCCTAAGCCAAATCTTCAATTCTGAAAATTTGTTTAAAGTTAAAAATAATTCAACAACTGATTGAAGCAACTCAACTTCATACCTACTAGTGCTGCTGGTCTGATTCTAATAAATATTTTTTTCTTAACCAAAAAGAGTAAATAACAAAGGAGCGTAAATTTTGATCTTTCAAAAAAGGTGTCCTAATTCCGTCCCCCCTTTCCAGTTCTTATCTACTCATTTATTTTATGGGAAATTTTATTAACAGTGTTAAAATCTCTTGTAATAAATTTATTGAGATGAAAACATGTTTATACATTTTTATACTTAAGAGGTCGTATCACCGCTGGTGACGATACCTAATAAATAGGTTCTTGCGTCGACGTTCTGTGCTCGAACAGTCAAGTGTGTGGCATTTAAATTTTACTGAGTTAAAGATCAAATATGAAATTAGTTATGTCGCGAAGCCTTTTTTTAAATACATTATTTATTACGTAGTTTTCCTTATCTCAATTTCGTAAAATTCACTTGCTCGCCAATTGTATGTAATAACTTAAATCAACATTTTAAAGCGCAAGAAAGCTTCAAGTGTTCTTCTACAGCAAAGAGATGAAACTGATCTTACATAATTTTCTTTAGAATGTCTGTAGTTTTTCGACGTACAGAGCAATGTATGTAAATTTTAACTTCGACTTTTCTAAGCTGGTCGCGCTAGTCGTTTCCCCCTCTGTACCGCTTGCGCTCAACCCCTCCACACTCCTCCGCCGACCCTTTTTTCTTTCACAATCGGCCAGTCTTCCAAGAAAACCGCATGCTGAGATCTAGGAAAAGAAAAAAGAAGGCAGGGAAAGGTTTTGGGGGAGAATCAATGGTTTGGGCGATGCTTGTAAACAGTTCTTCACTATGCGATATCCTAATACTAAATCACGATGGGGTTGTAGTGCAATGACAACAGTGAAGGACGGGGGCTTTCCCCAGTATATTGTTCACAAATAGGAAGGGCTGGTTGCACAGACTGAAGTACACCTTTACAAAAGGTTTGCCTGCAAAAGAAAAATTGTGCCAAATTATAACTTTTTTTTTTTGTGAGAACACGAAAGGGATTTTTTTTAGGGGTAAGGTGACTTTACCCAAAGTTTTTAGGTAAATATTGTGTAAATTCTATCTGGTGGTGGATTATCAACCAGTCACGCAAATGAATGACTTTTTAGCTGTCGATCATAAATAAGTTCAATGAACGTTCATTGTCAGTTTGAGATATTTCTGAGGGTCAATGGTAAAACATACTTGATGATCTGTTATGGTAATAGTGCTATTTTTAAACATTTTGAACATCCGTTCAATTTAATTTCGAATTTGACTCCTTTCATGATTTGTAAGTAGGGGGATAAAATATATTTACTTAATACTTTACTGCGTTATTTTATCACCAATTACATATATATATATACATTACAGTCAGACCCAAAGAAATCACAACATAAGATAGTTCTGTGTCATCATATACAAAAATACTTTTAGGTATAGGTCTCATGTAAAATAAAATACATTAATTATATGTTGTTTTTTCTTTTCCAAAGACATTATATAGTGGAATAATATGACAGACTTACTATTGGTAATGACCATACAAAACACACCATAAAAATTTCATTCACTTTCAACTTTCTGGAGCCGGCCACCGTGGGGGAGTGGTTAGCACATCGCGCTACGACGCCAGGGGTCCCGGGTTCGAATTCCGGCTTGGCCACGGATGTTTGTGAGTGTCCATTCATCAATTTCATCATATCATCACTCATCCCCATCTTCGCAAATTGGCCAAAAGTGGCACAAAAAGCGAAGTAAAATAAAGCAAATCAATCAACTTTCTGGATATACGACAAATAACACTATTTCTGTATAAGGAATTTTAGGCGCGCTCAGATCCTCCGATTATGGGGAGCAAGGGCCTTGATAAGAGTTCAGCTGACGAAATGAAGCCTTCATTCCATCTCACTGTTTTTATTACATTGGTGGGAACAAAACAGGGTCGTGTGTGTCCCGACCCACCTAAAATCACTTTATTAGATGAATTTCAACTTGAGTGGCACAATTGTTCTCTGCTGGCGCTTTATTTTCCATCTCTGTCGTTCAAAGACTAATGTACGTATAAACGTGGTTTAGTACCGCAAATTGAAAAGAACTACACATAATTTATTCATGTGCAATATATGGGCAATTTATTCTGCAGACACATACAGATAATAGATACAACTAAAGAATAAAATATGTGGAGGTGTTAATAAGAACTTTGCTAGTGGGAGAGTCCAATTACATAGGAAGTAATTCACTACCCTTTCCTTACGTAGTTACTTGGAACTTTCTTAGGTTTGAAAATAGTATTTACTTTCATTTCTATAAAAGCATAATGTTGTTTAAGAACGGTTATTAGATTCCTCTGCACTAAATTTCTAAGTGAGACTATTAAGGGGGAACTTCTTCCTTCCCCCACATTTACTCACCGTATGCAAAGAGTGTGAATACTTTTTTGCTGAAATGGGAAAATGAACCACAGCAAGAAACTAATAAAATACGCATACGTCTGTTTTTATGAACAGCTGCAGAATTATCTACAAACTTGTTGAAATTCACAGTTTTGCTAGCTTGTACTCATTGGACGAAATACATACAGCCAGGGACGGCGCTACAAGGAGGTTAGGGGGCATGAAACCTCAACAACATATCTAAGCTCCCTGTAGCCCCCAGATTTTTATAGTACGGTAGACGCCTTGCGATCGAAAATTAAAGAAGTAGAAGGTATCTTACGTAATATTTTACATTATAAAACTTCCCTTAGGGCAAGGCCATTGCAATGTTCAAGTACATTTCCTGCTTTTATAAGATCGCAAGATTATTACAACGTGTTGTACGTAAAATCGTGGTTGGAGGTGGCAGCTGCAGATCTGCATGGATCAACAACGGACCAAAGGCTCCACACACAAACATAAACACAAACATACCCTCTACGCTCTATATATAATATGTGTGTGTGTTTGTGTGTCTGTATGTATATTATAATGCATGTGTGTGTGTGTGTGAAGTTCTTGATCTCATGTTGACAAAGTCACATCTAAGAGCCTAGAGGGTGATTCAAAAGTCCCTCAACAACTCATATATAAACACATTGGTGTGTTCCAAGTGGACGTCATGGCACGGTGCTATATGCACAGGGAACTTTAACTTTACCTTTACCCAGTGGCGGCGATTGGGTTCCAAAACCGAGGGGGGGGGGAACAGTATATTTCCCATTGTAGATACTGTACGGTTTAGCATAGTGGGGGGGACAAAAGTGGCGAAAAGTGGGGGCCGACTGTCCCCTTCGCCGCCACTGCCGTTACATGTATATCTTGTATTCGATTCTGAACCCCTGAGTAATTAAGTTTAGTTTTTAAATACGCATATACGAACCCTATACTATGTCAATCACTGAGGGCCTTCTAGAGACTTACTTGTTTCTGCCCCCACCCCCGCACTGCGGGGTCTTGCGGCTTGTAGATCCGGCACTGCTCGTTTCTGTGTTCTTCCCCTGTTCTTGTATTCGTGTATTTAAATTATTTTTGTATGAGATCCATATCTCAGTGCCAGTGAGATACATATCTCAGTGCCAGTGATGATGATGTATTATTGTCCTGTAAACACATTTCCAAATTATCTCATGAAAACTGAAAATTCTGATTTTTTTACCATGCATTTCCGTCCGAAGTTAAAAAAAAGAGCAAATGCTGTCGAAAAGACAACTTTGAGGTTACTAACTCGAGAATTTGTTCTGCACATTTTTCTACCAGAATGTTATGAAGTCTGAATTACTAGGAATTATCACACTGATAATTCCACTTACACATCAGCAGGTCAGTGTTCGCGCAAGACGTGTGAAGTAGAGATGGCCAAATCCAGATCTTTTTTTTTTACTATTCGGGAATCCGATGGAAAAATGAGAGAATCCGGATTTCGGAGGTAATCTCCCCATTTCGGAGACAATCCGGATTTCGCTACAACCATAACTTACGTAGAATTTTCAGTGAAAAATGCAGGCTCAACGAGGACTCGAACGAAAGGATGGAGAGAACATCGCTGACAATTATACGATTGCCAGCAGGCAGGGTTTCGGAGCTAGGTCGCGGTGGTACTAAAGGAGCCCTCCGGAGCGGAGTGATTCAGTTCTTTTTCACATGCATGCTCGGATCCGGAGAGATGGTTCGCAACTATGAATAATAGGAGTGAACAGTTAACAGAATCAAGCATATCTGGAAACTAGTAAGCTGCGTGAAAACTGACATACGTGTATTTCAGGATAACTATGATAGATATGAACAAGAAACTGTATTAGCCTTATCTGCGGATGTTTGAAAAGTCCTGTAGTAAATTCTCAAATTCGTCGTTCCGGTTCAATATGAGTAATATGCATTGGCTGTAAATAGTTTTAATTGTATCAAAAATGCTAAAAGTACACATTTTACTAACTACACGACTTTCCCAATGATTCCAAATGACTAACTTGGAGTGATATTCATGTGCATTAGCACTGGCCTCCGTGATGGAGTGGTTAGCACATCCGGGAGTTCGAATCCCGGCATGGATGCTCTTTGTGAGTGTCCGTTCATCAGTTTCATCATATAATTCATCCTCAGGCGGAGCACAAAGCACGACGCCTTAGGTTAGAGTATAATATTGTTATTAAACAATATTATACTCTAAAAGGAAATGGCGCAACCACAAGGGAACAGGGGGGGGGGGCATTGCCTTATGCCTTTTTCCAACCTTGGACGGAAATCAATTATAGGGGGTCATACATTGAAGTAAAAAAAGCAAGACTAGCAGAATCTATACTAGTAGCAGGACAAAAGGATACTAAAGACGAAATTAGTTTTCACGTCCATCTTGAATTATTTCTTCCAGACGGTCAGGATCACTTGCAGGGGGTTACAGAGGGACAATTGTCCCCTCGACTTTAAATTTTATACAAATAAAAATACATTTCGTAAAATTTTCTTTCTCGCTTCGCTCGCGGTACTTCTTTTCTTGCAGTCTTTTCAACTTCCGAGCCGTAGTTAGGAAGTAGCAGGAGTTGGCCCTGGGCGCCGAACAATCTGATTGAGAAAAATTGTAAAAGAGAAAGGCATGACGTCCCATGAAATATTTTGCGCCCTATTAAATCAATACTGTTTTCAACTTTCAAAAATTTGGATCGAAAAATTTTCTTGCTCGCTTCGCTCGCAGTTTCTTTTCTCCAATACATTGTAAATTACCAGAGAGAAAGTAAGAACAAATAAGTAATGCAGACAGTTGCTGCTATAACAGTTTGGTTTGGAGGAAAACGAGCGCTCACATTTCAGAGACAATCTATATAATTTTTGCTGTTGGTTTGTTAAGGGGCGGATGAATAGATTACGTAATGTATTTAAATAATATTGATTGATTGATTGATTTAGTTTATTTTACTTCGCGTTTTGTGCCTCTTGGCTAATTTGCGAAGATGAGGATGAGTGATGAAAGGATGAAATTGATGAATGGACATTCACAAACAACCAAGCCCGACCGGGATTCGAACCCGAGACCCTTGGCGTCGCAGCGCGATGTGCTAACCGCTCGGCCACAGGGTCGGGCTATTTAAATAATATGTTAATACCTAGGTATATATATATATGTATGTATATATATATATATATATATATATATATATATATATATATATATATATATAATATACACACGCGCGCGCAAAATGCAAAATGCACATCAATGCAAAAAACTAAACCAGTGAGATAAAATGAGGTTTTCTTTCCCGATCTGACTGAATTTTCAAGGCTTTTGCCCCCCCCCCCTTATCAGAGAGTCTGCGCACGCCTATGATGTTGGTATCTTCTTCTAATAATAAAAACAAATTAAAATAACTGTAATATTAAATTAATAATTAAAATATTAATTAATATTGTTATTACATGAATGGCAAAAAGACGCCATATGAATAGGAATATAACCGCACATATTCATTATCTACCTCATGAATAGTTCAGATCGCTTCAATTTGTATAAAAACAACTGCCCTGGCAAGGTGATTGTGAAACAGATAAGGAATTGAATATTGTTTGAATAACGAAAAAGGATGTTAGATCCATTTGACGAATTGAAAAGCTCTTAATTTAATATTTAATCATATTACTTAAGTAGTGGTGTGCATAAATCTTATGTTATCCAAAGTTGTTTGACCCCAATGTAATCCTTCCCTTAGAATATGTTTGACGGAAATACACGTCTCTCGATTATACGACAGATGCTAAACAAAACAAGCATATTTACATTATTTAATTTTAGTACTTCGTAAGTCCCTCGTGGAAGATTCGGACTCCCTGGACTCCCCGCCTCCCCTAAATAGTCCTTGGCTCTCAGTTGTATTGCGATGTTCGTCAATGTGTGTTTTTCTCGTCTATGGTTTTTGTTCTTTCAGACACTCGGAAAAAGTTTTGTAACAGGAAACCTGTTATGGTCAGACTCTTGAGCGAGGGGAGAGTAGCGGACAGGGAACCTTGTGGTCTGCTTCTTTCGACAGAGCAACCCCTCCCTCCAGCAAAGTCTCAAAAGGTCTCCCATGCAATGGATTTGCCTTCGAAGGGGGAAATGGAATCAATATTGGTAAGACTAGGAAGAATAAATGACATCTGTCCGCTGCTTTTTTCGAGCGACGCTGATACGGGCTCTTAAGTTACATCTTTTTACCCATCCAGACAAAAATCGCAAGCAAAGGTTTTGACTTTCGTTGAAGAAGAATACATCTCGTGGCACCACTGCAAGTATTTCGAAAACTTGGCCCATTTCTCTCCTCTCTTGTCTTGGGAAAATCACTTTCCACAAATAGGACATAACACATCTTCATCGTTTGAACTATCCTCATCATCGGTGGACACCAGTGGAACTTGCGTTTCATCCTCAGTCGCTTGAACTTGAGTCATATTTCTTTGTTTTCTTCTTGGGAGGTTTTGTCGATGTTCCAAGCTTATCTTTATCTTCAATGATGAGACGTTTCTTGGCCTTTGATTGGGACTGTTTCTTCTGATGCTCTTTCGCCATTTGTTTCTTTTCCATAGAGGCTTTTAGATATATCTTATGTGGACTTCCTGTTACCAAGAATGAGGTCCCGGCTCTAGGAGATTTGGAAGACTGGATTACTGGAACTTCCTGGATGTCTCTTGGACTGACCACTTGAGGTGGAGCTGGATCATTCTGGTTGTCATCATTCCCTCCATTGTCGGTCACCTCTGGCTCTTCAAGTTGTCTGGCTATGAAGTCATGCTTTTAAAAAACATCGGGATCAAACGGGTGAATTCCAGTTTTCCTAAATCCATTGACGACAGTTTCAAGTGTAGCAGCACGAAGGTACACTTTACAGAACAAACTGGATACTTGTAGTTTCCTCACAATTCTGTTGGGTTAGAGGCAAACCATTGTTCTATATTCTGCGTATAAAGTTTTCAGAGGAAACTTAACGCGAGGTGTCAATATAACTGTTTCAAGTTGATTTCACACTGTAGCAAGCCTTCACACGAACTATTTTTGATTAATTAAAGCGTGAATGAACAGAAAAATGCAACTACGTCACTGCCAGTACGCAACCGAATGGTTCTGAAGATTTTCCTGTTGCTCTCGCAAAATGGCAGCACTTTAAATGGAAGTTAAAAGAGGGGGATGGATTTCGGGCACTTTACCCTACCTGTTTAAATGTGCTGTAGGTTGAACCTAAGGAGTTGTGCAATGTTTTATTATGTTCATTTCTTGCAAGTGGAGAGAGCATCGTAACCTTTAGCCATATAGCTGGCTATGCAATGCCTGCCCTAGCAGATGGAAATGTTTGGATTGTGATGCTGATCACACCTATGGTAGTGAGCTTCAATTAGTGCCGTTCATTCCATTCAGTTTATTTTCTTTTGTGATAATTAATACATGTGAAGGCACATTGTTAATATTAATATATGAGGGCTGGAAAGAAGGTAACATTCACCATGTTGCTTATAAACAAGTGAGGTACGGCTGCCTCTAGCATGTGATGAGGGTAGGTGAGAGTTTCTTGTGCAGGCCACATAGATGAGCAAGTACAAAGCTAATTAGGGGTGAGAAATCAAAGCACCCTAGAATGCTGTTTTCAAAGTGTAAACGTGCGTGGATTAAAATTGAGGTGGTATATGAAAGGAATAAAAAAGGATGTCCTAGTTCTGCAACTTCCTCCATTGCAGAGAATGCCAAACTTCCCGAAACATGGAGCTAGCTACTTATTACATTTGAAAATATATGATGAGCTACTTGCGTTATATTGATTTCTTCATAAAATCTGTCAAAATGTTGAAATTATAATACAAAGACAGACAGGACAATAAAAAATCATCTCATGAAGAAAACAGAATTTTACGTTAGGAACTTTACTTCAGCAAGGTCTACTTTAAATCACAAATCACTAGATTGATTGTTTCCTCTCGCTACCAGAGAGGTCAATTGAGTTAATTTATGCTGCCATGAACTACAATTTGGTAGATTAATAGTCCATCAAAATTTATCTTTAAAGGCCTTGGAATTATACTGATAGTTGTCAGGGAGAGTCGCATAGAGGCAATTAATTTTTCAGCTTGACTGTCGTTGTCCTAATATTGCACGTATGACCTAGAATCAATCTGTATTGGCAAACTTTTCACTGCCTATATGGGGTTGCAATCCAAGTAATCCTTGGTGCAATCGTCATGAAGACTGCTGGCAGTACCTGCAGTACAAGCACTTGCGAGCCACTGAAATTATCTCCATGAGCTACCCGTAGCTCGGGATTGGCAGTTTGATGATGTCGGCTCTTTTGCGTGGTAGATGGTCGGCTCTTTTGCGTGGTAGATGCTAAGTTCAAGCCTATGAGCACCTACTCCAAACTGTGACATTTGGAAAATCATCTCGGTGATATTTTCATAAGGAACTGATTTCTCTAATCAATTAGAGATACATATTTTATTTTGTATTGTATTTTTCTTTTTTGTGTCGCCTTTCTCTTCTGCTTTTGGCTAATTGCGATGATGGGATGAATGATGATTAGATAAAATTGATGAAGAAAAGGCACTCGCAAAGGAAATACTCATTCGAGAACTTGAACCTTGAATCTGGTGAGAGTTACAAGAGTGCCAATGACCCCTTCCCCTTCCCAAGATCATGTCATAATCCCCATAAAGTTTAGCTGTACTGAACATCTTACTTGATCTGCCCCCCCCCCAACACCCTTTAAAAATCGTCCATTCGTTCATCTGTGACTTGAAACCAGCTAAAATGTATTCTGTATTTCTGTATCTCCCCTTTTCTCCACACCATCGTGCATATTTCCTATTATGGTGCCAAGTTGTAAACTTTTTTACACATATTTTAGAAAAATACTAGTATATACATGTTGAATGTTATGTTTTAAGAAAAATTTCCCTAAAAAAATTGACTCACCGTTCTCCTGGTGAGTCAAGTGAACAACGTGGTTTGTCACTGAGGTGAGTAAATAATTCGAAAGCTCGCCATAAATTTGTGTAGTTACTCGGAGGAAGTACAGGGATCTAGCAGAATGGGTATTCCAAAAGCAGTATAAACAAGGATATGGGATTGACTTTTGTCCATATAGTTAACTCGACCAAGTGATCCATTATCTTCAGGCATAGCCAATTCCTAGACAACTTTGCAAAAATTTATTTTGCCCTTTTGCCCATATCATACCTAAAGAGTTCCGTCATTTGTTGCCAGAGAAAAGCATCAACTCTTTCAACAATTCATATTACGGGCCTTCTCGACGTAGTAGTGGTAACGTCGTCTCCGTGTAATCAAGGGGTCCCGAGTTCGATACCCTATGGAAGCACATGGTGGTTCGCAGTGGCGGCGATTAGGGGGCGACTTTTGCCCCTCCACTACGCTATACCTTATCTGTAAAGCGAAATATACTGTCTTTGCTCCCCTCGCCCAATGGTTTGCGTCCGACTTTAAAACTGTAAATCCAGTCCCAATTAGCATCTCCGTGCCCAAAAGTGGACTTAAAACTTAAACAAAACCATACGTGCCTCATACTTAAGGCCGAATCACACGGAACTTGGCATCCAGTTATATCCTGTCCCAGCTAACTGTAGAGCAGGGCCGCGCATATCGGCAGAGGAGGAGGGGGAGGAAAATCGAGTGATGAAAGCGCAGCGTTGCCAACCGTACGATCTTGAGCAGTGACGTCCACACTTGGTGTAGCAATGAGTGGCGTGCCCAACGAGGGTTATGTGGGTCATAATCCCCCCCCCCCTTTAGGGCCAGGTATTCCTAAAAGAAGAACGTCAAAGACAGGAAAAATTGCAAAATTAAGAACGTCTACTTAAAAATTGTACACGTAATTCCCACCCACTTTCGAAAATCAAAAACGATTTGATTTGACTACTGAGCCAGAGTACGGTTCGAATCTCGGCTTGGCCATGGGTGCTCTTTGCGTGTGTCCCTTCGTCAATTTTATCGTAACGTCTTCGCGATTAGCCAAAAATGGCGGAGAGCGAAGTAAAATAAACCAAATCAAACAATCAATAAATGAATGATTTGATTTGATTTGATTGTTGTTACTTAGCATCGGTTTTTTGACACATTTGGTTAATCGCGAAGATGATACGACAAAATTAATGAAGGGATAAACACAAAGAACAACCATGTCCAGGTAGGGGTTCGAACCCGGAACTCCTGGTGTCGTAGCGCGCTGTGATAACCACTCCCCCACGGTTGGTTGATTTGGTGTTTTAAATCCACTTTATACACAGAAAGGCTAATCGGGACTAGACCTATAGTTTTATGTGGGATCCGAACCACTATGTGCCTCCACCGGGTAAAAAGAAAATATTTCCCTAATTTCCCCATCTCACAATCTCGTTACTGAAGGATCCTGGCTCGAGCCCTGGCCTGTGCATGAGTGTTTCTTTGCAACTACTCTTCACCCGTTTAATTTAATCAACGTTCATCGTCATGGCAGAAATTAGGTAAACCGATGGAAGAGAGAAAAAAATACAAATAATTTCCTCCCATTGCATCTGCAGGGCACTGTGAAACTAGGAGCCTAGAATTCCCTGTTTATGATTGTCCCTCACTACTTTCATAAGCTCATTAGTTACTTATCGCGACTAAATCTACACAGAAAATGCGATGGGAGGTGGCAAAAATTCAATATGTTAAATGGAATAAACAGGTAACAAAATACACCTTTTTCTACTTTCTTCAATGATATTCATTTGGTTTTTGAGTTCTGGGATACATTTTTCATCCCTAGTTTTTTAATTATTCACTGCATGCAGAGTACAACACAGGAACAAGAATGCACGCTCGTCACGAATTCCGGCCTGAATTGTTCTTTGTGAGGTCCCTTCATCAATTTCATCACATCATTACTCATCCTCATTTCTGCGATAACCAAGTGTAGCAGAAAAGCGAAGTAAAATAAACCAAACCAACAACAAGAATTAGAACGCGCGTTCTCTTGCCGAAATAAGTACATCCGTATTTATGACTGTTTAGCTTACCAATTTTTTTTTATTGGAGACCAAGAGATTAGTATATTTAAATAAAACACTACTAAAACCAGAGCAAGATAGAGCGTGAACAAATATTTCATTATTCCATATTTGAAAAAAAAGAGCAAAAAATTTTTGTCTGCACATAATACGTTCCAATTGCATAAATAATAAAATTGCATCCTACATTATACATACATAATGTACAACGTGTAAAAAGTAGTGCACATACAGAGAATATAACTACTGCAGAAAAATTTCCCTTTAGTTTTTTAGAGGATTTACAAAGGAAGCGAAGGGAATCCAATTCCCTATCTGTCCTATGGGAGATAGACTGGAGGACCTGAAAGCACGGGCTTTCAACCATTGCTGCGGGGGGCGAGGGGGCAAGGGAGGTAGAGGCAGAAATCTTCCCTTTCCCTTCAGGCGGCCGTTTCTACTTGGAACTGGTGAGGCGGAGGAAAGCCAGCTAGGGTTCCAGCTTTGCCCGCTGAACGCACCAAGGGACGAGAAGCGTGTAAAAAAAAAGTGTTGCATGTGTACTGTGGCTTCAACAATACAATAAATATTGTGATTTGAAAATAATTAGAGATGTGAGATTGATTTATCCATCTCTGCTAGACTAGCTACTCCTCAGTGCACGTCACTGGTCCTGAACGTACATGTACGGACGTACGGTCCAGACCTTAGTCCGTACGCTAAATGCATGGGTTGTCAAAATTTGCTCTTGCAGTTTTATCCCTAATAAATTATATTCACTGGTGGAGCCGTCTCGCGTCACTACTTGCGCAGAGACTTGTTCTCGTTCGCCTGGTCTGCAGTTAGTTGGTACGAAGTTTAGTTGGCGCTGAACTGGCTACCTGCCCGGACGTGATAGCTGCTTGACGGATTTGGATGAATAGGGCATGTTCTATAATTGCTACTGGCTTTCCTCGACTGGATTCTGTCGAACAGAATTTGTCCATACATATCTTTTTTAATTTTTAATAAAAGCACAAAGCAGTAATTCTCCTGCAACATTCTTCAAATTGCTGGTCCATCTTTTTAGTTTTGTCTGCTCTGCGCAATGTCTTATGGGAACAAAAGTCTATCGACAAGTACGGTAACAAGTAGTATCGTGTGAGGCGGAAACTAACAAATGCGGGTAGCCAGTCCAGCGCCAACTAGGACATTCCTACTGTTCAGTGGCGTACGCAAGGGGGGGTTACCGGGTTTAAAATATATATATACCGGTTTGAAATATTATGGAAAATGCTGTAGAAAAAAATTAAAAATGGCTAATTTATCACAGTCAAAGATCTGCAACAGTAATAAAAATATTATTATTATTAATAATAATAATAACAATACTAATAATTAAATAATATGAATTATTATTCCCATGCAGCATGGAGAAAAGCACAACATTTCAAACACACGCATCTTTAATAGTGAATGCCTTGAAAATAAACACAAATTCTTGAAAATTAAATATGAGGGCAACTATGATTTAAAAGAAGAAAGTTGTTTTGTACATCAGCTGCAACAATGTTCAAAGAACATGCATTTTTTTTCTGTGAACATTGAGCTTTAACTCAATAAAGTTCTTGGTTCGTTGTAAGCTGCTAATGTAGACAAATGCTATGCCTACAAGAACACACGATCACCAGTCCACCTTCCCATTGTTTGCGCGGTACATTTGAATTTCTGAATTCGAACTACAATAAGCTTAACTATTGTGAAATGTTTTGTTGGTAAGAACAACGAGACAACCAGGTGTGAATTATAGTGCCCGTGCATAGTAGATTTTGAGAGCGGTATTGGCGTGTTTCTCATAAATCTTTAGAGTGTAGTTTGGGATCCGTCGATATGTCTAAACAATCTAAGCGGCCGCAAAGTTCAATAATGTTGAAGAAGTGCTTTGTGAATCACCTAGAAGTGATAAATGTGTTGGAATGTCTATAAACTTACTTTTGAACAAAAACATACACTCAGTGGAGTGGAATTTAGCAACATGTATTCTCCTGCCACATCATCATCCTGGGTGAGTTCCCATAGGTAAAGGTAATGTAAATTCCCCATGCATATAGCACCGTGTCATGAAAGCACGTGTAGTGGTGTGGTGGGGCTCCACACATTCTCAATCTCGGCCATTTTGCGGGTGATGTGATCAGCACCATGCTCCGGCAGCATTTATCCCCCCCAGGGTTGCTCTCAGGTACCCATTGATATGATGCTGGGGACAAGGCTGGATAAATTCCAACCAATTCCGGGGATCTCCCGCGAGGTTGTCAGACTAGACTAGCGCGGCTCCATGCTGCGGCTCCTTGGCTGAGTTTCATATTTTGATTATTTCAATTTATTTAATATATTTGATTGTTTTTATGGACTGTCATAAATAAATAACCATTGACTAGACAATTATTTCGTAACAAAGAAACAAAAAAACTCCAAGAATTTGTTAACAATCGAATGACTAGAAAATAATTTTGTCCTATTGCTTTCATAAATATATTTATGTAGATCTCTACTACTTAATAATAGTAGTGATATTAGTAGTAACAGCAGCTGCATTAGTAGTAGTATTAGTAGTAATTAAACTAAACTAATTAATTAATTATCAGTATTATTAATTAATTATGAATATCATTAATTAATTAAAGTATAATAAAACAATAGTAATGTGAATTTGGAAAAAGTTTTAGATATAACCCCCCCTTGATGAAATCCTGCGTACGCTACTGCTACTGTTAATCCAGTTCCGTGTGATTCAGGCTTAACCCTGGGAAGGTAAGTTATTCCGTTAAGTGTCCTTGATCCGGGAATCTTTTGACCATATGATCCAAGAAGGTGAAGTCAGCATATCAAATTTTCATTAGTTTCTAAAAGTCATTTCCCAGGAATAATTGGAAATCGATTTTCTGTAAGGTTTGGCTTCTTATTCTTCCGAACTTGCCAATTCTTCATGGATCGTTGTAAGCTAGTTTTCAGTCTTTTGAGAATGGGCGATTTTCTCCACTCAAGCACAGAAATATTATGAAGACGAGGAAAATATTCATTTGGGATGAATTAGTTTCTTTTTTTTTTTTTACAGCTACAGTGTTTACGAAAATTAATGTACAATAACATGTTTAATAATAAGGGATCTTCGTTTTACATCAGTTGGAAATAAGAACCCCTTGTTATCTTAGAAACTTGCATTTTTTCCTTTTATTTTGACATTATCCTTCGTAGTACAAGGTTTTTACTGGACCATAAATATGATACATCATCGCATCATGGGTGTGCTGTATTTTACATAATTTTTTCGCGTTACATGAAATAATAATAGTTATTATTGTACATATTGTTCTAAATTTTATTTTATTAATATTATTAGTAGTAGTCGTACATGTAAGCGTGTAAGGACCCTTCCCGAAATATATTCCTACATAACTGCTTGGTGAGAGGATATATAAATTGTTCTACATCAGTGGCGGCGAGTAGGGACCAGGGGGACACATTTTGCTACTTTTGCTCCTGCACTACGCTAAACCTTATGTATCAAGGGAAAGTAAATTGTCCTTGCCCCCCCCCCCCAAATGTTGGCAACTTGCCCCCGCAGTTTTTGAACCCAATCGGCGCCACTGTTCTACATAGTGAGAACTTAACAAGTGAGAGATCTAATCCTCCACACTTTCCCTTGAACCCTGTCAGCTTGAACACTGGATTAAGCCTTATGATTGCCCCATAAAAGGTTTTTTGACTGGCATGTAACGTAATGACAAGCCTTTTAGCTTCTAATGGAAGTTTAACAAAATATATAAAGCTTTGTTCACAGTAACCATACATCAATAAAAGTCATAAAGAGAGATATGTTCTAGTTGAAGCAAAATCATTTTCCTGTTTTAACATTTACTGAATCTCCATTGCCTTTATAGCGAGGTGTTATCTTGTGGACCCTAACATGTTAACACACGATACTGGAATTCTTTCTCCCTGACACCCCTTTCATAGCAAACCTTGTTCCGATGAGATAGAATCATGTGTTGCTACATTGCCATGCTGACATAAACGCCATACCTACAATTACAGAAACCACCGCCCAGACCTTGAAAATTATATTACGCATAAGGAGTGTATAATGAAGGATGACAGCATGTTTTGGCTTAGCCAGTAAAGCTAGTAAAGGGTTTCAGGCTTCAAGCCAAATTACTGTTGTAATGGGCTCGCACATGAAACATGGTAAACGATCGCCATCACCAAGGGCATGGGCTCACATAACATTTTCCAAGGGTGGGGTGGGGGAAAGGGGTCAAGATGTAAAGGTTATGTACTCATGTGGAATATTGGTGTCACGTTTACGTGTCATCAAAAGACTGAAATGTAGAAGTACGGAGAGAGAGAAATAAATAAATAAATAAAGGGGTGGGAGGGAGATGAAAGAAGCGACAGAGAGAAATAATATAAGCTATAGGGAGCGAGAGAGAGCACGGGCGGCACCAGGGGGTGCTTGCACACCCCTTAATTTTCTTCCGCACCCCCTATCCAAGACCTATATTCTACCGAAGACATTACCTCTTACAGTGTCATATTATGCCATGTCGTTGTCATATCGAGGGTCGAATGTTAGGTACTGAAGAGAGACTGTCGTTATTATTTACAACATTTCCTTGTGCTGTTGGCAGTCTATAAAGATCAGCGCCCCTTGTCTTTATTTCTTCATAATTGTTTCTCCTTGTGTTTCAAGTAGTCTTTGTTTTTCGATAAATGTATGTAGCTCAGTGTCAGTTGTTATTGCACTGTTTATACAAGGTTTTGTTGTCCGCCTACTTGTTCTTCCTCTTTCTTGAAGTCACATTGGGAAAAAAATCAGTTGCTTTCGAGTATCATCAGGTCGTTCTCGGGCAATTATTTAATGCAAGCGAGTTGTATCGTGACGGCCGTTTCCTTGTTAATTCGTTCTATATGTTGTAGTAAATGTACAATTTCAAACTTTTTCAACGACTGGTACGAAGATGCCAAAAATTCGCGAAGAAATGTTGTGGTTACTTGTTGGGAAGAGTGCGACCCAAGGGATTTTAACTAAGAAGTGCTGTGCAGTTAGCATTTTGTCCTGACACCACAACATCTGGCTAGACGGAAGGGAGGCATGTATTATGTATAACGAACGCAACGGAACATTTTCAGAAAAGTGAAGCAGTCCAAAAAAAAAAAGTGAATTGATAATTACATGAAAATGACTACATAATTTCGTGTTATTTTCTTTTTCAAATTGCAGAACTTTAGGTGTCCTTTCTTTTACCCAACGCACACAAACTGAACACTCAACAGTTGTTGTCACCTATACAACGAATTTGACATTGATTAATAACTAAATATTGTATCTCAATTGGTTGTACCTTGTAATCAAGGGATCCCGGGTTCAATAAACAGTGGAGGCACATAGTGGTTCGGATCCCACTTTAAACTGTACGTCCAGTTTCGATTAGCCGGTGTGCATAAAGTGGACTTAAAACAATGGATGTCGATCTAAAAGTGTACGGTCATTTATGTTAATTATTATAAGAGCGTTACAGGAACATGGTAACTTCAAACTGAAGGTTTTTTTTTTCAGATAGAGTGAACAACACTATTAGGGGTCAAATATACTTCGACCCCTCTCCTTGCCTTGCTTGCCTCTCCATGGTAAAAATCCTCCAGTTGTCCACATATGTTATTCGCCTCCCTTGAACAAACTGTACTTTTCAAATTACCAAACGTCATTGTTGCGCTAAAATCAGGCAAAAATGAAGCAAGTCGTTAGTATTCTTCAGTTTCATTAGCATATTATCATAGATGACTATACTAAAAGTTGATGGACTAAAACATGCATGCATATTTTATGTTTTCTTTATTTTCAACGTCGCACCCCCTAAATTTCATTTAGCACCACGTCAGCACCCCCAGATGATTAATCCTGGCGCCGCCGCTGAGAGAGAGAGAGAGACATAAACCCCCTTCTTAAACTGGAATATACACTTTCCTTACACCAAAATTTCCGTAGATCCTTACATTTAAACCAGATGGTGGAATAAAGAGGCGAAAAAATGAGTACAGGAGAAGAAAAAAGTATGGAAGAAATATATTAATACAAGAAGAGATGAAGACCAATTAGATTATCTAGAAAAAAGAAACAGCTAAATGAATAGTGAGAGAAGCAAAGAGGAAAACATGGGAAGAATTTGGAGAAGAAGTGGAATCACACTAGGAAATGAATAAGAAAGGATTTTGGTGCATAATAAAAGGAATAAGAGGAAAAGGTGGAAGAAGAAGAAGAAGTGTAAGAAACAAAGAAAATATTCTGGAAACGTGAATTGAAAATGTGTTGAAAACATGGAAAGAATACTTTGAAAGTAAATTTTAAAAGGAACACATAGGAACAGCAGACGGGAGGATTGGAAAACATAATACTTGTAGACAAAAACAGGAAGAAGTAGAAGAAGAACACAAGAGCAGGATAAGAAAAAGGATGGGAATGAGATAGGAGAGCTAGTAAAGGAAATTGAAATAAAATAGGAGAAGTATATGAAGCAGTGAAAAGAGTAGGAAATGGAAAGGCAGCAGGAATATATGAAGTAGCTCCACAGTATATAAAATATGAAGGAAATACACTTTTGGAGGCAATGACTAAACTGTAACAGAAGATCTGGAGAGAAGAGAAATTACCAGTAGAATGGGAAAAGAACATTATGATACCACTGTGTAAGAAAGGAGACTCAACCAACTGTGAGAACTAACTATCGTGCAATATGTCTATCCACCGTGGCACTTAAGGTGTACTCAAGAATATTGGAAGTAAGGCTGAGAAAAGAGATAGAAAAGGATATGGAAGAAGAACAGGCTGGTTTTCGTTGTAGGAGACAAACACAATATCATGTACTGTATATTCCATCCGAACAATATGTAGGAAATACTTAGAAAAAGGAAAGAAAGATGAACTTAGCATTTTTAGATCTAAAGGCTGCTTTTGACTGTACACAGAGAAGAAATATGAACAATATTAGAGAAAAGAAAAATCCCAGGAAAACTCATTCGAGTAATAAAATCAACATAGAAAAGAGTAGAAGGAATAGTAAGATTGGATGGAAAGATGCCAGGCACATATAAGATGGAGGAAGGAGTGAAATAGGGAGATAGCTTGAGCCCGCTACTCTTTATTGTATTTATGGATGAAGTTCTAAAGATATGCCAAAGAAGAAAAGCAAGAACAAAAGTGTGTAATTGGAATATGAGACCGATACATTGCCAAGCATTAGTATATGCAGATGACATAATTCTAATAGCAGATACGAAGAACAAGCTACAGGAAGCGGTTACAGAATTGGCAGAAGTGCTAAAGGCTAAGAGAATGACCGTAAATGCAAAAAAGAGCAAAGTGATGCAAATAGAACAGAAGAGAAGAACAGAACAGAAGAGGTGATAGAATGAATACACATAATATGTGATGGAATAATACTGTAGCAGACAGAACGATATGAGTACCTGGGAACAATCATAAACCAGACAAGAAGAATAGAAGAGGAAGTGATGAATAGAGTAAGGAAATCTAACAATGCATACTACCAACTAAGCCAGACCATTTTTGGAAAAAGGGAAATAAACACCAAAACTAAACTACAAGTGTGTAGTGGAACCAATTCTACTACAACGGAAGTGAATGCTGGCCAGTAAGAGGAAAATAAGTAAGACAAATAACGACAGTTGAGATGAAATGCTTCCGTAGAATAGTTGGTAAAACGAGAAGAGAAAAAGTACGTAATGAAAGAATCAGAGAAGAATTAAAACAGAGGCCAATAGAAGAAAAACTGACAAAAAGACAATTAAAATGGTTCGGATATATGGTAAGAATGGACGAAGATAGAAAAGCAAAACAATTTACGGAAGTTAGAACAGAGGGAAGGAGAACAAGAGGTAGACCCCGGAAGACATTCGAAAAAGGAAAAGAAGAAATAGGACAAAAGAAAGGAAAAGGAATAAGAGAACCGAAGAGGATGGCAAAGGAACGGGAGAGATGGAAGGAGTGGATAAAGGCAACCCCGACGCTATGAGGCAAAAGAGGAAAGAGGAAGAAGAAGAAGAAGCTTAGAATCTTACATTTATTTTACAGCCTCTCAAAATTTATTGATTTCTCCACACACATCCAAATCTCCTCAACACTTCCCTGAATACGAACTTACACCCCAAGATGGAAAATTCTGCATAAACATCTGCTTTATACGTAATTTTCTAAATACCCACTTCACCCCTTTTAGTGCACATTCTCACTCTTCCGACTCATATTTCCCCTTATTCAGTGTTTATATTTATTCCTAAGATTTCTTATTGCACTCTCACTTGTTATTTCCCCCTTTCTCGCGTCCATTTCCACTGTTTTCATCTACAATTTGTTATTTTGCTATATTACGTCGCTTTTCTGCTACTTTTCGTTAATCGCGATTATGTAGATGAGTGATAATTAGACCTCGGATTTTAGGTTTTTAACCTATTTTTTCCTTTACAGGTTTCTGTAATAAGTTATGTCAGCGTTTCGTTAAAAAATGCAACTGATGAAGTTTTATAGCGCCTAAAAAAACTATTTTGCTTGTTAGAACCTATTTTAGGTTTATGCACCTAAATGAAGCCTTTTTAAAGGTTTTTATATATTTTTAAAGGTTTTACAGGATTTGTATGTCACACAGAGGCATTTGCTTTGTTTGGTCACGAAAAAAAATCGCTGACGAACGTGTTTGAAACGTACTCTCTGACGATTTCCCTTCCTCCAAGTTCATGGTGATTTTTCAAAGCTTTAAACAAAACAAAATGTCTGGTGCCACTGTTAGCTGTACAATCCAAAGTGGTCTGATCTGTGTGGTCTTGCTCACTTTCGCGTCACTTCGGTGCTTTGTGGCATTCACGCATTGCAAACTAATATTTCAGCATTGAAGTTTGCACCACTTGACTATGTTTTTGTTGAAAGATTATTTTCGGCATACAAGATGACCCTAACAGACAAAATTGCGGAGTTTGACTGTGAATAATATGAAAACAGATTGTTGCCTAACTATACGGCGAGAATGGATTTTAATAGTAAATTTCCAATGGTAATTTCTGCCATCGCCGTAGGATTAGCCAACACACATATGCAAGATAGTGCGTATTTCAGGATATAGGTGTCCCATTTTCATTGCCGGTAACTATACCTAATCAGCATTTTTCAGGAATTTGGAACTATTTTAAGTTTTTTGAACCTACTTCAAGATTTTTCGAGCCTAACTTAAGATTTTTAGAACCTATTTTAGGATTTTTCGAACCTATTTTAGGATTTTAGAGCTTATTTTAGGAACCTAAAAGCACACTTTTTAGAACCTAAAAATCCGATGTCTAGTGATTATGATACATGCCGAGGCCGAGACTCGAACCCGGAGACATCGGTGGCCATCAAGCCGGTGAATTAAGTTCTCTTGCTTAGCGCATGTTTTTTTTTTCACATTTGTCAATTCTCCCTTACAGATCATATTCCGCTCTTTTGGTTCATTTAGTAGAGTAACGGACATTTCTGGGCTGTAACGATCCTATTGAAAGTCAGTGGGATTATTCTCGTCGTCATTTTTTATTATTTTCTATTCACGTATTGATGTGGTTTATGTTATTTATCTTCTCTCTTCTGCCACTTTTGGCTGATCGCGAAGATTAGGATGAGTTATGATTAGATGAAATTAATTAAGGAACACTCACAAAGAACACCCATACCCAGGCCGTGATTCGAACCCAGGGCCCCTGGCATCGTAGTGCGCTGTGCTAACCACTCCGCCACGGAGGTCGGCACTGATTCATATTATGTCTTTAACATAAAATAATGCTACCATTATTGTAACTTTTTATTATTTCCGTAAATGTTTGTGTGATGTTATTTTACATGTATTCCTTTCTCTTCTCTTTGTCGCTATCTTATGGACTAGGGTTGGTTTTAAGGGTCGCCCAAGTGATCGAACCACGCCTCTTTAATAAAGACAATTATTATTAGTAGTATTACTATTATTATTAATCCAGAAGTGTCCGTGAGTCCGGTGACTGTACATCTTTTCCAGTTCATATTTCCTCCCATTTATCATTTATGTTATTTAGTTGTTATTTTACTCGTTCATTACTTGATTTACTGTTTACCCTGTTGCACCAAAAGAGATCCATACGTTATATGACGCGACGGAGCTCTGTTTCCCTCCTACGCAGTGGCCTAGCGACCAGCCCTACAGCGTTCTCCATGTGTTCTTGAAATTATATGGAAAATTTCTTCACTTATTAGGAAACATACCGCGTGCATGTGTGATCGCGCTTTGGCTCAGTGAAATAAAAAGTAATCTACAATTTCAGTAGTTCTTTATGGGAAAGCTCATATTATCCTAATTTTTTTTCATAAGTTCTATCTCTGATATACACATAGCAATCGGTAATAAGAAGTACCTGAGGAAAGGAGAGTGCAGAAAATTTGGGGAGCCATGTTAACTCCCTGTCCGATAGAGCTTGTGAAGGGAGGTGAGAGACTGGGTAACTCTTGGACTACCATGCGTACCTTTGGGCTCATTATTCCTTATGTACAGTCACCGGAAAAAAATAGAACACCTAGATCCTGAAATCCTCGCTTTCCGTCAAGGCGTTATGCGTGTTGCCTCACTGTACAGTGGCGGTAGAAGTTGCCATTGAAAAATCCACTTATCGCCGTAGAGATAGGCAACACATACAACGCCTTGCAGGGAACAGAGTATTTCAGGATCTAGGGGTCCCATTTTTCTGCCGGTGACTGAACATTGCAGTATTCGTAATGGATCTTTCATTAAGAGCCCCGTATATTTAACCGCGCGTTGGGGTGGAAGGTGGGGGGACAGAAAAGTATGCTACGCCACTGCTCCTAGGTTAATCTCTACATCACGGAGAATGTGCTCCAGGTCTCTGTATTATAGGTTCGAATCCTTAGTAAGGTACGGAGATTTCATCACTTCACCTATTTACTCATCTTTCTTCCTTGTCTTGACAATAGAAGACCAGCATAAAATTACCTAAAAATAGAAAGAAACCGGCTCAGTTGCTGAACATGTTGAAAGTTCGATTCCCGAGTCACGATCTCTCTTCCGAAAGTCCAGAGGGTGGACACCCCGATAGCGTAGTGGCTAACGTTATCGCCTTATAATAAAATAATCCAGGATGCCATTGTCAGTTGGTGAGTCATATTGTATAATACTTCGATCCCACGTTGAATGTAGATCCAGTCACGATTAGCCTTTGTAGGGATGTGATACCGAGACCGATACAGCATTTTAAAAATCGAGACGAGAAGGAAACCAATCCCTTCGAGGTCACTCGAGACGAGACAGTATCGGAGACACACCTGCGAAAAATCGAGACGAGATAAAACTTAAGTGTCCGATACTTTGGCAAACTATAATGCATGATATTTCGGAATCTCTATGCGACTTACTCAGACATATAAACGAATAACTAATTGATTATACATAAATAAGTCATACTTTGATTATCGTAGTTGCAAAAATTATTGCGTTAGAGTCAATTGTGAACCTGTGAAACGTAGTTGTATATTACATTCAGGATAACATTCCACTTTTCGAAACTTCGTAGCATTCAAACGAGGAGTTAAACAAATAAACGTTTTCAAGAAAAAAATGTTTTTAAACCGAGAGGACAGAGAATTAGACAGACATACTTCATGAACGAGACGAGACTGCCTCGTTTTGATAGCACATGTCAGAACTTGAAAATTAAAGATTCGCTTAGCACCAAGTTATGGGTACCCTCCATTGTGTTTGTTCTTCGTTGTACCACATTTTTATTTAATCATCAATCTTCATCGTCGTCGCGATGAAAGCAAACTGGTTGAAAGGTGACGATAATAAACTAAAATTATGAATGCACAGAATAGATTGTATATAGACTACCATGTAAGACCAAGGAGGAAAGATTTTATTTAATTTTATTTTTGTTATTTAGCGTCGCCTTTCTTCCAATTTTGTCTAATCGAGACGATGAGAATGAGTGATGATGTGAGGAAATTTATGAAGGGATATTCACAAAGAACAACACCCATTCCAAAACTGGTATTCGAACTCGGAACCTCTGTCGTCGTAGCGCGCTGTGATAACAACCTCGGCACGGAAGTTTCTTAAGGAGGAAAGATGAATAATCATAATAATAATAATAATAATAATAATAATAATAATAATAAATTTAGCAAAGACAGTGAGTGTACAGAGTCCATTACAAAGAAGTGACGATTGTGGAATGAATAGAAAATGCCTAGTCCTAATTTTACTTGTTGGTCTGCAAATCCAGCACAAAATAAGCGATGATGCCATAGTGTATAGGAGAGAATTTAAGAGTTAAAAATACCCCCTGCTGTTCTCACCATGTGAACGTGAAGCAAAATACGCTACACTTTCCTGCTCGTTCCGCGTTAAGCGTTCCTGTCTTTTTTTTCTTTTTCTTTTTTGCGTAAAAGACAGAAGTAGTAGGAATGTTAACGCGTTTCTCGTGCGTAAAGTAACTTCCCAAACAACATCGAAAACCCAGTGACTTAAACACAAGCAAGAAAAAGCTATTTTACTAAAGGCTGTATGTCTGTTGCTGATACAATCTACTTATCATTCATTCTGCGCATGCGTGTTTCTTAAAAGGCGTGCTCTGGCTTGCTCGGTGATCTGCCAGTGAATCTTCTTCAGTTTTACTTGCTTGAAGTTTGAGTGTGGAGTTGCTGACTTCGCGTGATTGTGAGATAGTTTACGTTCACTCAGTTATGCTAGCAAAACCAATCGACATGCAGTGCCTTGTGAAAGTTGTCCTTGCGCTTTTTTCATTGTTTTGTTTTAGCTACGCTGAGGGCGAAAAGTTCATAGATTTGTCATTCACGTACAGCGACAATATTACTTATTTGCCACAGTATCAACCCTTTAAATTCACCACCATTCAACGCGGAATGCGTGACGGATTTTGGTAAGTTTTCTCTTATCTTTTGTATGAAAAAAGTATACTTTAATTTAATATTAGTTTGTATTTAATCGAGTTACCCCATGATTTCACCACAGCCAAACGCAAGCATTTAATATACACAATACAATTTTTGTTCTATTTGCCTAGTTCTTCTCTGTTCTCTAGAGGTTAATCACAACTTTTCGCACTGTATCCTCCTGCAGAGTAACAGTCTATATCGTAATTTATTTGCACAAAATCAACAAGAATCGCCTTAGAGCGGCGACGTTAACGGGGGAATGGTGGGACTCGTCCCCCAGAAAATAAGCTGTCCCCATTTTATATTTTATGGGATCGCTACTGGAAGAGAGGTCATTTGTTAATAGGCATGTAAGATTGATTGATTGAATTAGGTTATTTTACGTCACTTTTCTTCCACTTTTGGCTAATCGCGACGAGGAGGATGAGTGATGATATGATGAAATTTATGAAGGGACACTCACAATGGACACCCATTCACAGGATTCGAACTCGCTACTCCTGGCGTCGTAGCAACTGTGCTAATCATTCCGCCACAGAGGTCAACAATAAGCGTACAAGGGTATACTGACATGTGGATATATAATTTTTTGCGCCTTGTTGTGCGCAGAAAAGGATTACAGAGTTGAAATGAAATCTTCAGAATCAGTATTAGTACTATTATGTTAAAGCACAAATGAAGTGAAAGAGACGCGGATAAAATTATCGATGAACGGTCTGTGACGACCCTTTCAAAAGAGCATAAAAGTAACCCCTTCTATATCTGTACCTGTACCCAGTAGCGTACGCAGGATTTCATCAAGGGGGGGGGTTATTTCTAAAACTTTCTCCAAATTCAGATTACCATTGTTTTATTATACTTTAATTAAATAATAATACTCATAATTAATTAATAATACTTATAATTAATTAATTAGCTGAATTACTACTAATATATATATAACACTACTACTATTAAGTAATAAAGATCTACATAAATATAGTATTTATGAAAGCAATAGATCGAAATTACTTTCTAGTCATTCGATTTTTATAAAATTCTTGGAGAATTTTTATATTTCTTAGTTACGAAATAATTGTCTAGTCAACGAGGTGAGACATTTTAAGTGTGAAGAAAATCCATAAAAACAAGAAAATATATTAAAATAAATTGTAATAATCAAAGTATGGAACTCATCCAAGGAGCTGCGGTGGTCTGGTCGGTAGAGCGTCTGACAACCACGCGGGAGATCCGGGTTCGATAATCGATTCCCGGAATTGGTTGGAATTTTTTCCGGCTTCTTCCCCGCATAAATGTCCCCGATAATTCACATCTGGATTGTCTCGCTGTTCTTACCAACAAAACATTTTCCAACAATGGAAAGGCGGACTGGTGACTATTCCTGTCCGGCTAGCCTTTGTCTGTACATTAGCCGCTTACAACGAACCAAGAACTTTATTTTGTTAATTCTCATTGTTCACACAAAAAAATTCATGTTCATTGAACTCTGGCGTACGTAGAGGGGTGGCTGATGGGGTTACAGCCCCTACCGAAATTTTGAGAAAATCAATTTTGAAATAAAAATCCATTAAGAACTTTAAAAAATCAAAATGCGTAAATGCGAAACCTCGTTTAATGTGAGTCCCGACTACCATTTCTGTCTTTGAATACAATTTTAATAGACTGAGAGGAAATACATTTTTGTATAACCAGAGGAAATATTTTTTTGTGTAACCAGAAAACTAAGTGCGAGTACTATTATTAATTTTCGTCTTTTGCAATAGAAATATCTTCAACATTGATAGAGAAGAGTCCTAGGTTTGAACACTGGGCAGACAATGGTGTGTTATTGTGTTTGTCCCATCATTAATTTTTCCAATTTATTATTCATCTTCACCGTCATGTTTAACACAAGTAGCAGAAAATTGACTTAAAATAACAATGAGTGTTTTGTATTTCTGCGTTCAAACGGGAACGAAACCAGTAAGTGTGATTACCACATCCCTCTGGCTCGCCCTGACTGAAGAAAGAAGAAAAAAAAGGTCATTTTTCCGCGTATTATATGTCCTTACATTTCGCACTTTTTCACTTAAAACATAAATCCAATGATTTACATGCTTTAAGCGCTCTCGCTGTGTAGGAAAAATTACTTTCTATTCAATATGTAGGCTACAAATATCGCCAAATCCAACGACGGTCAGCAAATGGATCTCATCCTGGAATAATGCCGTATTACTTCCTAGTTACTCGTCCAATGGATATGGAAATGCCTCTACTTTGCCCAGATATCTCTTCTTATCCTCGTCGTCAAGTGCTTTTATATGATCCATTTCATCCGATATACAAAACGAGAAGAAAGGCCGAAAGTACGTGCTTGAATTACCCGGCCGCCGTGAACCGGAAGTTGCTGTGCTACAGTTCCACAATCGATTGTGCTGTTCGATGTGTTTTTGTTTACTCGTGGATAGCCCCTATACTGGACTACTGCCTCGTAATTTACGGACTAAATCTATCCGTTCGAAACAACAAAAAATCAGAAAATCCAAAATTCATGTTTCCGTTTCTTTTACCATATAAGAAAATATGATCATATCCTCCCAACCCTAAACGCAAAAAAAAAATGTTGAACATGACCAGACGCTGAAAATTACATCCGTGTTGTTTCATTCATAATCTCTTACAAACCAAAACACCTAAAAACCTCTTCCAGAAATTAGAATTTAGAAGGGAAATACATGATTATAAAACAAGGGGAAAATCGAAACTTGAGCTTCCAAAGCACACAGTAGTGCTTTTCGAATCATCATTCACATATTCAGCTGCAAGAGCGTGGAATGAACTTCCTCCTTCCATGACGTCCCTCACTAATCGCAACAACTTCAAAGACGAATTCAAAAATCTATTGTTAAATGAACAATATCTGTGTTCCAGCACTCACGAATAATAGCTATCATTTTGAACCAAAAACAAGTATTTTTATTTTCATTTTGCTTCTTTACTTTCCTCCTTACATGTTGCCAACCCTTGACGATATTTGGTCCTTTCTCGTATATTAAGAACATTTATATGTTTTTACATAATATTAATTTGTATTAGATTTAACTATCACACCACGCACAATTGTGTCAATTAATTTGTGTATCCTTTGTGTATTTGTTTTCAATCTTTTTCCCTTTTTTTTAATGTGTAGATGAATCTTTGTTCTCAATTTTGTATTTATTCTTTTTGTGTTTTATGTTTCTCTTTCTTTCTTTTTTTTGTTTGTTACTTGTGCAAACATTTAGTAGAATGTGTTTAGTATGTTTATGTATTATGCATCCATTGGGGTTAGGTGGTAGAACAGCCGCAGGCTGAACCTCGCCCTTTAATAAAGGAAAATTGAAATTGAAATTGAAATATTTCATAGTTCACTTTATTCTTTCCACGGTATTATTAATATACATTTCTGTGTTATTACATTATATATTCCAGTGCCAGAGATTCTGGGTTCGAATACTGGTCAAGGCATTAACGGCTTCAATGTTTTGTCCCATCATTTCATCTCTCCATTGATCCTCATCGTCGGCGATTAATCCAAGAGCTACAAAAGCGATGTAAAAGGTTTGTCTGCATCCGTTTGGCAGATAAGTAAAATAAAGAATTTACGAAATAGATCAGCTATTTCTCAGGTTTCGAACCCAGTACCCTCTGTTACGCATCGCATTACTGTAACCACTTCTCCACGGTGGCTATATTCTAAAAATTACGTTTTATGTGCACACATACGGTGCATGATTCTGAATATCGTCAGTGTGCAGTGGAAGAATTTTTTTGTTGCATATTGTCCCCAAATTGTCTCAATTTTCCTTGAAAAAGGACGAAAAAAGATGAAACATTACAGTATAACACTGAAGCTATAAGGGGTGGGGCGTCATATTCGTTCCTTCAGAAATGGTTTACTTTCCCTTTTATGCACTTGTCATTCAGTAAGTTTGGTTCTGTTGTTTTATACTCTTGTTATAGATTAATATCACACAACATTAATTAGTGTTTATATTAAAGGATATTTTCTCAGAACCTGAAAGAAATATAACTGAAATTAAATGTAAAATTAGCTAAATTTTACAATTCAAATGTCTCTGCTTTCTGCTGTATACGTGTCTCTGTAGTCTTAATACACAAAATTTGAAAAGCTGTCTGTTGACCAGTTAAAAACATTACGAACTGTTGTTGAGAATTTTTTCAAAATTTAAAAAATACAGCTTTTGAAAAATCAAAATTTTGATTTGAAAATATTTCATGATGACAAACCTTATCGTGTCGCATATTATATGAAAGTCCATATAAGGAACTTGAATTGAGGCCTTTTCCAGAACTCTAGCTCAATTTAAATTTAATTCGAAAAAATGTTATTACATTGCTGTCAAAAGCGATATCGGCAAGGGACTGCTTTGGAAGAGTTAGACATAACACTGGCGCAGGTAGCAGCCTCCCTCCAGACCAGACAGACTGGCACCAACTCACAGGTGGCGGAATAGAAGGTCCTGCGCGATTTAAAGATAAGCACTTGTTGCAGACAAGAAAATCTGGACTACAGGATTTTTTTTTATTTTTTTTTTAATTTTTTTTTGTCCGCAGCTTACTTATTCCCGAACCAAGTTGCAGAAAGAAAGGGGGAAGGATTGTTGTATTGTAAGGGACATACGAGCAATATTTCCTATGTAGATAGCTGCATTAAAAAGAAGGGTACTGCATCAAATTATTGCATAACCCTGCACAGCAGTTGCAGATTAATTATATCTTGTGAGAGGAGATTAAGAGACTTTTTTCAAATGTTCCTAAACTAATATCGGATAACTGGGGTTGGCAAATTATTTTTACTTCCTTCCCGGCAAACAAGAAGAAAGGAAAGTTTTCCAGGCAAACCCCTCCCCCCCTTTCCTCTCCTGTGTACTAGGAAGGATTACGTAAAAGCGTCTGTAAAGAAGTGTGAATAGTGATTGAGCCATGTTCTCAGTTGTCCACATACGTTTTTGTGGAGAAAGGGAGAACAAAGATACCTCAATCACACTTTTAGAATGTGTTAAAACCCTAGGCCTAGAGCATTTAATGACTATCGTTTTGTCAATGGATGATATTCAGCGAACAACTTCCCCCACAATTCATTGCGGGAAAGCCCGCCCGCGGCCATGATTCCGGCAAACGTTTCGCAGCACAGACGGAGTGTGTTGAAAATACGTTTGATAAGCATTGCGCTCACAACTTTTGTGGCAGTGATTCAAAGTACAAATATAACGATTATAAACCAAATGTAGACTTTCACATTAGATTATATACCAAACGTAGACTTCAACAATGACCAGAGTATCTAAAAAGCTGCTATTTGCCACAAAACAACTTTGTATAAAGCTATGTAACATACGAAAAAAATACAGGGCTATGGAGCCTGCTTCTCATGGAATCAATCGCACCTATCCGATAGTGCAGTGGCTAATGCTATCCCCTTGTAATCGAAGGATCCGAAATTCGATTCCTGCTGGAGGGAATTTTAAAGAAAATGAAAAATATATTTTCTTAAAAAAAGTGAATTGAAACAAACTTTGTCTCGTGAAAATTATAATTTATAGAAATGTTCCGAAGTTCAAAATTGTTTACTATATTTTTTAAGGCCGTAACGTATCACCATAATCTAACCTAACCTTAGTATTCTATGGTATCACTGTCACTTTTCGTGTGTGTATTGAGACAGGCATAGAAGATATGCTGAAAAGTATATACAACTATACGCAATATGCATACTTCGAACGCACCGGCTGATTGATAAGGAGTATTCCAAATTTTCTGTGAACATTATTAGAGATCGTACAGCAACCACACGCGTTGCAATTTTGCAAAGCATGCGGGTGTAAAGAGTAACACAAAAGTCATATAACGCTAGCCATAAACACAGTACTTGCCTTTCAAATAAGATTCATATTTCACCCCGCATTGAAAAAATCACGCCATCTTAAGCACAGAAGAAACTGTATGAAGGTATAGTTGATGCGTTTACTTGGTTAACGTGTAAGATCTGATGCGAGATGCCGCCACGAACGTGGGTAGGGATAAACAGCGGGCGAGTTGTTTTCGTCCAATCACACTCAACCTTCAGCCAATGGACGCAGCTGTCATTTTGCTCTTCTAGTCCACGTGGAGTCTCAACAGTGCGGTGAATGTATTGTTGGAACTGGTGGGCGCGCTCCGTCGACTTCAAAGCCAGCCGCTCTTTAACATAGCCAGCGCGTCGACTATATGATGTTCTCCCACAATTAATACATAAACAGTGGCGCACACACACATACACAACGCATTAATTCACCAAAAGGAAACTTCATTTGAAAATATACAATAAAAGTAATACAATTAAAAATGTTAAACATCGGGTCATTTTCATGCACGCAGCATTTGCTTCGCTTCACGCTTGCCGGGCTGATTTCCCGGAGCACGTGCGGTTTGGCCAGATTTCCCATCATGCTCACTCCACCGCTGACGTCACATTGAATATCATCCATTGTAGATACGCTTGTTTCTTACCCGCTCGGGAGGCATGAGTTCAAGGTCGCATGGTGAATGAATGGGACTGCTGAAATGCAAGGGACAGGGGAGGGAGAGGTCACCTAGTATACGGAACAGGCTTCTGGTAAATTTTGTCATCGGCAGGGTTTGGAAAACGTACGTATAAAGCTGGAAACGAGAGCTACAGTAAACATACGATCGAGATAAACATCCTAATGTTCAACATGGTTTTTTGCAGGGGATTGGCTGGACGGATTAAGCGGGTAAACCTTGCTTGCATCCCTTCCACCCCCCGGTGCCTTCACTGTGTATTTCTCGTGATTTTGTGAATTTACAATAATGATTTAGAACAGATTAGTGCAATACAGCAAACTTTGGTGCATATGTAGTACTCCTTTTCTTTCTTTGTGTACTTCATTTTATCATTTTTAATTACCTTTCAATAATACGTTTTATTCAGTTTATAGGTTTTTTGCCTTCGGTCCCCCATAAAACGTATAACTGAGATTTCACTGTATCATTATTATTTTATATTTGAAGTAGGGTTACACTTAAGCCTACAGTATTTTACACAGATTATATTACTATAAAACAGCTCAAAACCAGTTGACATATAAACCTTAGATTTGGATGCTTTCCTTATATTATCCATAATGTCATTCAGTATACTAAAGTTCAATACAATCTTTGAGAAGGTCCATCTGAAACGGTCCCTGCCAGGACAATTCACCTTTTCAAAACTCTTTAGGAGGATTGTGAACCTTTGGTTGGCTTCAGATTTGCATGTTTTGCCATCGTTTCAGACTTGCCCAATTCATCAGGCAAAAGGCTGTTAAATTGAGCTAAAACGCCTGCCAGCAGGGGATCGAAACTCACGAATTATGATTGACTTGTTTGGGTGAGAAAGAACCCACCCTGCTCTTTTATAAATCAGAATCCGGGCCATTAGCCGAGAAGAGAAGCCATTTGACTATGCAACGCCGCTAATGGTAGTTGGACATATGCAGTGTTGCCAAACCTTAAAAAATAGCTAACTCAAGCCTACAGCATTCACTTCTCTAGGATGTAGATTTACGAAGGTGTGACAAGTCGTCTCTGTAGTCTGTACCCTGGCAGCATACTGCCAATTTAGAGATAATAGGTTCGAATACCCCTGATAATGGCGTAACTAGGCAGAAACCGAAATTTCTCCGAATTGCACGACTCCAGAACGTTCCTTACTGATATTGAAGTGTTGAATAAGCAAATATTAACTTTTGTTGATTGGCTTTTGTTTACATATTATGCATGAAAATTAAACTGAAACTTCCTGGAAATGTTGTATTGTATGCTCTGTACGTATGAACCTTATTTTACGCTATCGTAACAACACCGAGAAACGTTCATCGTTAACCCAAATTGTTGTAAGTGGATAAAAGAAGATGCTATTAATTTTGCATACGTACTTGAAAAATGCAGATTTAGTATTTATGCGATTTTTTAACGTTTCTTGCGAATTTCACCTCATTTTTCAATTTTTCAAAAAATCAACGTGAAAATTTATAAATTTTCTGCTATGATATTTTGATGCGTTCGATAACATTTTGACAAAAAGTAGGCTCTTATTTTATGAATACGGTAGTCACAATTATGATACCTAGTGAAAGATACATTGTAAGTTGTTTCAGTATTATTATGTCTTGCCAATATTCCAAAATCGGGCCTCACCCCAAAATAAAATCCTGCGCCACTAGCCCAAACCTGCTTCAACATTAAACAAATGCTGAGACGTTTTTTGAGCGCTTTTTTGCGTGAAACGTCAATAACGAATTAAGAGAGTGACAGTGTGAGGTAGTGGTGTAATAACCGTCTATCGCGACAGTTTCTTTCTTTTTTTAGCTGTCATCAGATAGCTTGTGCCTGACCAGGTTCGAACCTGTCTTCGTAGAGCGTTATGCCCAATCACGCCACGTCAACCTACTGATAGACTTCCCTTGGGACGTTTTATAATTCTAGGAGCAAAGTGCGGGGGCAGAATGTCCAGATTTTGCTCTAATAGAGACCAGCTGGAAACAGTGGATATCTGAAAGCAGGCAATTCTCCGATCTGGTTTCTAGTGAGCTGTTTACAGTCTTCTCTCCTGTCTGACGGGTGGTGTGGGAGGAGGGCGTGGTGCAGTTGAAGCCACGTTGCGCGAAACATTCCTTTCTTGCAGTGAGTCCAACGGAAATTAAGGCTATCTACAGGATATGTGAACAATAAACGGAATGGCCCATAAGTGCACATGCAGAAACAAGAAAACAGTTTACTTTCGTTCTTGTCCGGTGTTGGTTGGCCTTTGGCCCACTGAACATATCGGAGAAGTCAGGATATCTCAATTTCTTTTCCTGGTGTATACATTACAGGAAATAAACATTGCAGCTTAAAATAAAATACTAGTTTGCCATCCAGGGCCTCCCCGACGGGTAATGGTAACGTCGTGGCCTTATAACCAAGAGATTCTGGGTAGAGGCACATCATGGTTCGGAACCAACTTTAAACTGTAAGTCCAGTCCCGATTAGCCTATTTGTACATAAAGTGGACTTAAACTCAAACAAACAATAGTTTGCCAAGTAACTTTGCACAAGAAGGGCGATCTGTAATCTCCAATAATACTGTCTAATGATCCGAAAATTCTATCACTGCTACCTTTGGTTCACTTGCACAAGCAAGATGTGAACTTCAATAATAACGCATCTTTGCTGTTCTATTAGTTGTCTGTGCTTCATCCTCTATACCGTTGTTCATTGACGTTTCAGAGATTCTTCACATATATTTCTACTGGCTTGTTGGTTAAACACTTTCTCCCACTCAAGAACAATTTTAAATGTTACCTCACAATTTCTTATTTGAAAGTGCAGAAAGTGTGTCTTCCAGAACAAACCTTCATTATTTTCTAATCTCTATGATCATTTGCTTTGCCACGAAGCGGGAAAATATCAATACAACTGATCATTACTGTTTCTTTGCCGTCCAGGTAGAAGTAACTTTATTACTCATAAAAAAACGTGTAATAATGAAATGCATTTTATATGCTGCTTACTTTCTCTACATAAATATAATTTCCTTGAAAAATAATCGCCTGCGATGTTTCATGTGTACTCTTCTTTCTTTCAAGCCCAGTGAGGTAAGGTAAGATTATATTATGTCTCACGATTCGTTCGATTATAACAACACAATTACATAAGTATTGTTTAATTTGGATTGCATTATTTGCAATTGGCCTCGACTGGGAATGGTTAGTCTCTCTCCTGCAAGATAAATTTAATATTTCGTGTAAAGACATCCCAGCACTCAAATCTATCTATTTAAAAGAGTTCTTCCTACACCAGATTTTTTTCAAAAGATGAGATCAGGATGCAAGAGAAAAAATTAAGGAAAATAGTAGTGGACAATTTTCTGAGCAAACTTGCGAATCCCACTGTACCATAGCAAAGGTGGGGCAGAAATAGATCTAGAATTATCGGTGCCCATATTTTATTTTCATTTTATTATAAATTAACATAATTCTAATTGAATAAAACCACAGAAATGAGATATAAATAACTATCTGATTTACATCTCGAGATTTTTAAAGTGCGAAACAACGCCTCAATTGAAACCAATTAAACAGTTTCATTCAAATAATAATTGTAATAAATGTGCATTCTTCAATGCAATATTAATATTGACATATTTAAATTGTAATTTTGTTTTTACATCGCTCTTCTACAGCTCTAAATTAATTGCGACGAGGTGGATGATACTTCTATGCCTTACCCAGAACACAAACCTTGCTGGCTGGCTTTGTATTGCTCAACGCTAACCAGTCCACCACGGAGTTCGACCTTCCTTTACTATATGTCAATGCGCAGAACTGAGTTTTAGAATCAGGAAGTGAAAGAAAACTTCAAAAAGACAAGCTTTGAGGCACGTACTATTGTAGATGGCGTAGCCCAAGGTTGTTCTTGTTGCTAGATAAGAAAGACATGGAACTGCAACTTGGTTCTTGAACCATTCTTCCCTGACCTAGGCCATTCCGTGAGGTCGAGCAAGCAGAACATCATTCTTTGTGTGCAATGAAACGTCAAAGAGGCAACAGTAATCACTCTCATTCCACCAAGGAGAATATTGGGCGGGACCTTCGTCACAGCTTGATGTGCAGAATGTACTTTGAGAAACAAACTTATTTGAGGCTAACATGTCGGTTCTTTAGTGTAATTAGGTCTTCTACCTTTTTAAATTGGTCTTCAGTCTGAAAATTGGACGTTTCTGTAATTACGGAAGTTCCTTGAAGTTATAGATGGCGACGCTATAGCATCTTTTTGTTGTGCGTCCTCGTGTATTGTATTTATTTTGGAAGGTCTCACATTTATTTTCTTTCTGCTTTATTATTTATTATAATTTCTTTGTATACTGCAGTTCACAAGTATTGCTCGGCGAATTGTCCACGACTATTTTCATTATTTTCCTCTTGAATTCTACGTGTTTTTAAGAATGGATATTTATGTATGCTGGTGCTGGTTTCGCGTTTTGTTTAATTTCTTGAAGCTCTCATTACGCAAAACAAAGAGTAGAAACATGATGATGGATAATCTGTTGGGTTATTGGTAATACTTATGGATTCCAATATACATACAGTCAGCGGATAAAGTAACATTGTTCGTCACTATTTTCATTTTCTTAAATTCTCCATCCTAAGCTGTTTGAAGGAATGGAATTCTGCTGATGTAGAAGTAGATGTTGCCCTCTGTTCATGAGAGAATGACAGAATCAACATTCTGATGGACAAATCACCTACTATTACTTTTGCGGTTGCCATGTAGGTAGTCTCTTACAGTGGCGCAGGAACGTTTCTGAATTCGGGATGGGTACAACTTTCACTTTATGCATGAGCCATTCTGTATCTTTTCATTTTGATTTTTGTTATTTAGCATCGCTGATGTGCTACTTTTGGCTAATGGCGGAGATGAGGATGAGTGATGTAATGAAATTGATGAAAGGACACTCGCAAAGAACACCCATGCCCAGGTCGGGATTCGAACCCGGAATCCCTGGCGTCGTAGCCTTCTGTACCAACCACGCCGCAATAGAGGTCGACTAAATTAAAGTTTAGAAATGAGTAACTCCAAACCTTATACTTTAGCATGTTTTATCATCTTACGTTCATGTTGAGCCGTTGCTTAAATTATTTGGAAATAATTCAATTTGGATCGAAGAATTGGTCTAGGGGAGCACTGTACCCCTTCCCAAAATTTAAGGTACCCTTGTACCCTCGTGTTCTTGCACTACTGGTGAATTGCAACAAAAATAAGACACCTAAATCCTGAAACACCTCACCTACTTCCCCGTATGGCGTTGTGTGTGTTGCATAACTCTACGGCGATAGCTGAAGTTTCTATTGAAGACTTGCTATTGAAGATCGCTCATTGTCGATATGCAACACACATAGCATAGCGCCTTGCAGGGAAGCAAGTATTTCAGGCGTCCTGCTTTCATTGCGGGTATCTGTACGAACCACACACACAAAAGAGAATCTCTCTCATCGTTGCTCTATATAGTATATCCAATGCTACTTAGGCTTACTATGAATCCAGAAAGTGGTGTTTGCACAAATTTGTCACCTAAGCATGAGCGAACACTAATGTAGGCCAGCGGAAATTAGGTTGGGTAAGGGTTACGTGTTGTCGTTCCCGTAATCACGAAGTAACGGAGACAATCCATGTTAAGATGCAGATTTTCGTATTGCTGCTTAGATTTTTTATACAGACGTCAAAGACTTGTGGTCCTGTCTATTGAGATAGTTTAACGAATTCTCATTTCATCTTATTTATCTTTATTATCTAAATCCTCTTTTTTGTTCATTGGCTATCCGATTGGTATGGTACCGAAAAATACGGATTCAAGCCCAGAGGTGTTCACCATTCGGAGGACGACCCTCACGAGGGCGGACCTCATCATCACACTTAAGGGGTCCCGGGTTCGATACCCGGTGGAGGCACATTGCACAGTGGTTCGGATTCCACTTTAAACCGTAGGTCCAGTCCCGATTAGCCTTACTGTGCATAAAGTGGACTTAAAACACCAACTCAAAAAAAAAATCATCATCACACTCACCCTCCGGAAGACTTATGAGGGCGAGGATGAGGGAGGGAGAGATTGTAGCAACACAGTTGGACGAGTCGTGAAAAATAGACATGTCGTGAAAGATATGGTGAGGGCATGTGAGGGTAAGGGATGTTCATTTAAAATGAACGCCTCTATTAGAGTCAGCCTGTGTACGTAATTACAAAAGATCAACCGGGACGATTCGACTCCTAAGTGGCCGGAAGTGATGTAATTTATGTGTGAATAAGATTGCTTTTTAATTGCTTTCTGTTTACAGTTGCTTCTGCAGTAAATTGACCTCTTCAGTGGGAATTTGGTGGCCTACTTTCTTCGTACCAACTTCCATCCTTGCACTTTCTCTCCCTTTTTCTATATAATGGAGAGAATTGAAGGTCTCTGCACTGCGAGAATGTGAATTGCTCTTGTTCATTCCATGACCATCACAACAAAAGCAATTTTCTTTTCGACATTTCATTTCCCGAAACACAAAGGCGCAGGAAGCCTGCGTGTAGCTCGTTTTTTTAAAAAAAAGGTAAGGCGTAGTAAGGGTGGCGCCTGCGCAGTACAACAATCTGATTAGAGAAAACCAATCACTCAATTACACGTATTATTAGATTGCAGCGCAGGTATCAGAAAACATAAAACAAACCTGATATTCGAGTTACAAGCTTATTAATTTCTAATCAAATTGACCTTTATTAGCCCAGCGCGTTAAGTGGTCGACTTTTGATCTCGCCACCGAAGTTTCAGGGTTAGTCTCGACTTGGGCATGGGATTATCCCTTCATGAATTTAATCTAATCATCGCTTCTTCTCGTCGACGCGATTTACAAAGGTGGTAGAAAAGCTACGCTAAATAACAACAACAAAAAAATACTTTTGTTACACGATCATCTTTCCGCGCTGTAATCTGATTGGGGCTTCCTGCGCGGCAATCTGATGCAAGCCATTAGAGACTTGTTGAAGCAGTACAACAGTTTTTGGGCGCCCAATCAAAACCATTTACCAAAAAAAATAAAGTGTTTTTCCCTGAACCCACCTTAAATTTTCAGCTGCAATCTAGTCCGGTGGTCATGCCCGGAAAGATTATCTCCTCTCTCTCTCTATCCTCTCATTCAATCTTTTTATTTCCATTTCTTTGTCTCTACCTCTCTCTTCCTTTGTATCTGTTCCCTTCGTACTTACTTTCCTCTATTACTCAGTTTCTTTCCAGCTTCCTTTGTATCATATCTTTGTAATTTTCTTCTTATTTCTGTCCTTCATTCTTCTTATCTCTTCCTGCCGGATCAGTGATCGAGCGCTTTAAGTTGTCTACTTTCACCGCCAGTTGGCACTGTGTTCGAGTCCCGACCTGGACAATGGCGTTCTTTGTGATTGTCCTTTCATCAATTTCATCTAATTATAAGCCATTCTCATCTTCGTGATCAGCCAGAAGCGGCACAAATAACCAAAATACAAATTTTATCTCTTCTTTCTTCCCTCTCTATCCCTGAGTGTGTGAGATTCTTGTTCCACTATAGCACCAAGATACGAGGGTGGATTGAAAAGTTCGTGGCCTGACCTAGAAAACGAGAAGATATTTGGATAAGTTATGTTTTATTTTTCCACGTAATCCCCCTCGAGGGAGATACATTTACGCCACCTCTCCGGTAACGCTGCTATACCACTTTTAAAAAATGATTCCTCAAGGTCTGCAAAATACCCCAGTACAGCACTTTTCACCTCTTCATCCGAAGAAAATCGCTGACCCCCCAAAAACTTTTTCAGGTTTCCAAACAGGTGAAAGTCCGAGGGGGCCAGATCAGGCGAATAGGACGGGTGCGGCAACAGTTCGAACCCACAGGAATGAATTTCTGCCATGGATGCAAGGGACGTGTGAACGCGCGCATTATCCTGGTGAAACAACACCTTTCTTCGCAGCATTCCTGGCCTCTTAATTTTAATTTCCTCGCGTAAACGTCGCAGCAGGGTGCAGTAGTATTCAGAATTGATAGTCTTTCCTTTTTCCAAGAAATCGATTAAGATAACGCCCCTAGCATCCCAGAATATTGATGCCATAACCTTGTTTGCCGACAACACCTGTTTGGCTTTCTTTGGGGTAGGAGATCCTTGTCGTTTCCATTGCTTTGATTGTTGTTTTGATTCCGGTGTATGATGGTGCACCCATGTCTCGTCCATAGTCACAAATCTGCCAATAAACTCCTCCGGATCACTTTCAAACAGTTCCAAACAATCACGGGAAAGGGTGAGTCGAGTGCGTTTGTGTTCAACTGAAAGCAACTTGGGTACCCATCTCGCAGACACCTTAGAAAACCCTAAATCTTTCACGATAATGTTTTGTGCTCGCTCATAGGAAATACCCACAGTCTCAGCTATCTCACGGATTTTGATTCTGCGGTCACTCAAAATCAGGTCACAAATTTTATTGACATTTTCTGTTGTGGTCGACGTTGCAGGCCTGCCACTGCGGGGGTCATCTTCAATGCTGTTTCTTCCATGCTTAAATTCAGCCACCCACTTTTTCACCATGGAATACGAGGGCGCGGAGTCTCCAAGCGTCTCTACCATGTCCGTATGAATTTGCTGTGGTGTTAAGCCCTTTTTATGTAGGTACTTAATGACAGCGCGATGCTCTATTTTCTCCATGTCACAAATTTCCGTCACTTCTGCCTACTAAAAGTCCTCACCTGAAACAATAGAGCAATGAAATGAAATGAAATTTTACACAGTGACTACCAAAGGATATAGCTATGCAACTAATGTATGAAACTTAAAATTAAAAGCTTCCTTCCTACTCAGGCCACGAACTTTTCAATCCGCCCTCGTATCTGCGCCTAAAATATGCAAACTACAAGCTTCCCCGTGATTTAAACATTCGAACTAGACACTGCTTCTAGTTGGAGGTACAGTGTCCGTCACCATTTTAATTCTCTTAATTTTACGCAGTGGGAGCTTCAAGAAACGCAGGATGCAAGAGAAAGCAGTTATGGGCAATTTGCCGAACAATACTTGTGCATCCCACTGTATTGTGTCGGTAGATCAGTACCATACATAAATGATCCTGAAAATTCCATTGGGGGCGAGCAGGAGAGTATGCTAGGGGCCGTCTTCATAGTTGTTTCATTTTACACTTCCCCCCCCTTTTTTTTAAGTTAGCAGCACTTCAGGCAATCGTATCTCAGGATCGATATATTGGCGAAGAGAAGGTTTCTTTCCTTGGAAAGAGAGGATCTATGAAACGACACTGTCCTCAAGACTTTTTTTGCCTTCCCAAGTAGGGATAGAGTCCACCGTCACCCACCTGACGGCAGCGCCGCTGGCACCTCACTGGTGAGATACCATGCACGTTTATGCAATATATTATCAGGTTGGAAACAATTAGCAGGTTATTACGAAATTACAACTTCGCCCTGTGTGCTTCCATGAGAGATTGCTTGCTACTTCTTGAAGGATCGCGTGACCTAAGCGAGTGCAAGCAATGAAAGTTGATAAAACGCAACTCTGCGTAACAATGAGAAGATCTTTCCTGCATTTTATTGTTGGCGGAATGTTAAGAAAGACACTTTCTCCGTGCCGCGTCACTCACGAACGCCAGGCACAGTTTGTGGATGCGATAACATCAGTGGCTGGAGCTTACGTTTCCTATGCATTTTTAAAACAATTCGTGTGTTAATTATGAAGCGGCTCTTTCCTCACACTCTGTGGTTTTGTGAGACGCGCGAGTTTTATGACACGAGAGAGAGAGACACACACACAAAGAATTTAATGCATCTCCTTTCTCGTTTACGTAAGGTGGTGATATGTAGGGAAAGAATTTGAAGGTGCTAAATTATGATCGGGAAAGGGGAAAAAAAAAAGTTCTGAAAATGTTTTCAAAAAGGTGCAAAAAAAGGGGGCTGGTAAAATGCCTTTATTCAATGCTCTCGTCATCATCATCATTCATATTGGTTAGGAGGGGTTTAAGTAACGTCCCGTAGGACTCGGCTTTTCTTGGGAATGAAGTGCTGTGTAGGACAGGAAGGTTGGATATTTTGTTAGTTGGGGTGGGTTGTTCCCTGCTGCAACTGCAACAGCGGGGTAAATGCTCTCGTTTTCTGCGCCTGCTGTTTATAATGCGCGCGGACTGCATAGAGAACTGTGGTTCTGCCGAATAGGTTTTGTTGAAGTATGTGTTTTCTCTACATTATTGCTACATTATCTTGGGAACTATTGGGGTTGCAAAGATTATATTATACCATTTCATAGTTCTCGTTCTGCTCTACAAAATGAGATCATAGGATTTTATATAGCTGCTCAAGAAGAGTGAAAATCATTTATTTTTCTATCCAATTTTATAATTTTATAATAAAACATGAAAAAAAAGGAAGGAAAAATGTGCTGAAGCATCAAAGAATGGGTAAAAACGGGATAAATGTGCTAATCTCACGAAAATGTGCAAAAAGGTGCAACAAAGTGTGTTTCATTTTACTTGATGTTATGTCCTAAAATGCATATCTCAAACGATCGGTGCGAAAACAACTATATTTTTTAAAAGGTGCTGCATCTTATATTACGTTCCCTAGTGACAAAAACGAATTCACAGAGAACTTGTAAGACCAAGATCTCTTCAAGATGAGACACGAACTCACTTATGATCAGATCTTGACTAAGGGTACCATATTTCCAGTGTGAAATCGCCAAATTTAGTTGGGAACACGCACACGAATCCGATAAAATGTTCACATAGTATATTCCATTTCCCCTTTTGCCCTTCTCTGTCTCGAACTAATTTGAATTAAGACATTGCATCAGACGATCTTTACTCACTGAAATAAACTGTTAAATGCCGTGTAAAGGGAAATTCAGGTAAATTTTAAGTGAAAAAGGAAAAGATAAACTTTATGAAAAATATCAACTTTGAACTTTATTCTCTTTCAAGTATGAAATACATATTTCCTTCTGTAGACATGTAATTTTTTCCTACTGTGCGAATTAAGCTTTTTGCTTTGGTGGTGGTGATGGGGGGAGGGGGTTGCCCACTAAGTGGCGCATTTGTGATTACATTTCGGGAGGTAGTTTTTTTTTGGGGGAGGGGTATGTGAATTTGTATATATGTTACCAGTTAATAAACTAAAGTATTACTTTGTGGTTCTAAGTACCTTAAAACATTGGTTCTAATCTGGTTAATTTCATCTTATGATAATATTTACACGAAATTCTATTACCAAGTTCAAACTTTGTCACTCTAACCTACCTACAAATTTGCTGGGAATCAGGGACGTAGCCAGGGGGGCTAAGGGAGCTGAATCCCCCCGAAATCCTACAAATATCTAATTTAAATATTATTGTTATTGTTGATACCAGAAATAAAGTTATAACCAGTAAAAACTGCATTACATCGAAAAAAGTTTAGTGTATAATAGAGGAATCAGGTTATATTTTTATGTTCTGCCATTTAATCCAAAGAATAAATTGATCCACAGCTTCCAAAACCTAAGTTTTCTTTGTGAGAGGTCACATAATATAAACTTTATGAGTAAAATTTACCACTAACTATTAAAGCCTTTTTTGAACGATTGTGTAAAAGTTAATAATAAAATACAATAACTATGATTTTCAGTACACTACCTGTACAAAATATAAGAAAAATAATGGACAACCATTATGTTAGATATTCACTGATACGGTGGATCAAGTAATCAAGTTCTAAGTAATAATAACAATAAATTTGGATTGAAATTGGTATATTTTAATTACTTATAATTAGGGACACAAATTTATGGTAAATAAAAACTGAGGAGAGCGGTAAATAAAATGTTAGATCAGCGGTATATACCAGCGGTGGAAAAAAAAAATTGGCACACACTTTTTCATCATGAGAGGAAACAACATACAAAAGAGCTATAAATTGATAAACTATTTCTTCATTTTTATATACTGTACACATACACAAGTACTTAGCTGTCCAACCAAAAATAAAATATCAACACAAAATCACTTCATTTCTAAATTGCATATTCGGGGGAAGAAAGGAATGCAGCTTGACAGGGAGCAAAGTTTTCGAACCGAGATTATGTGCATGGGAAATCCCAATTTGCAGCGTCTTCCTGATGTGATCGAAGATAAAACGTTCTTCAGCTGCAAGTGGTAGGAAACTTTAGGCAAACGTTTCGTTACAAATCGACAGTTTGCGCCCACAACCTCGATTGCCGGTTTTTGCGTGTTTTTTTACTTAATTTGATGATATTTCACGGTTATTTCGCGAAAAAGCGTTCATTTCGTGGAAAAGCACACATTTCGCATTACTTCGCGAATAAAACTCATGCATATTTCATCATTGGGGCTGTAGTTACGTGCAGAATGTTCAAAATTGTATCTTTTTTTCACATTTCGCGATTTCGCGCATCGCGAAAATTCAATGTCCCTACTTATAATAGTTATTATTGTAAAATAACATTAATTATTGTTGCTATTATTATTTGTACTAATAAAGTTTTATGTATGGCCTGACACCCCTACAAATATTTCTGACGACGCCCATGTTGGTAAGGGATGAGCCTGCCGACAGGCCCGTACCTAGGGGAGGGGCCATGGGGGCCATGCCCCACCCCTCGAACCATGAAATATTTAAATGTGAACCTATAAAAAGCCACGAAAATGACATTGACGATTTTTCAAATTTGTAAAAATTTTAATTTTCTTCGTGCATAAATGAATGTGTTCGTTGTGTAGAGAGGAAGGCCAACAGAAGTTTGCAGTCTGCAATATTGGGTAGTTTTAGTTTATAATCAGCGATGCAAGGCTATCAGACGTCCGATTCACCGATTCCTGACTAATCAGGACAGTCCGTAGCTTTTAATCCCTGTCCTTAATTTCTTCGAACTGTAGTCGTGATGCGAAAATGACTCTTTATTATTTTTTTATAACTCACATTGACACATGTTCCTTATTGTAATAATAATTGCGAATGCGTAACATTTAATTTATAAATATATTATTTCCTAAACATAGAATTATCGTGGTTGTTCAATGGCGCTGGTATAACAAAAATAAAGGAAATTTGAACACATTGTTAATTTGCGGAACACTGAACCATTTCCCTATTTTGTAATATCTCTCTCTCTCTCTCTCTCTCTCTCTCTATATATATATATAGAGAGAGAGAGAGAGAGAGAGAGAGAGAGATAGAGACTATATATCTATGTGTGTGTATGTGTTTATACATTTTCGGATCTGGTCCCTCCCTCAAAAGAATCCTTACTGGGTACGGGCCTGCCTCCCCGAAACAAAATTCTGACTATGGGCCTATGTCATGAAAACTTAAGTGGAAAACAGCCTGCTGTCTGTTGCCTCGGCTCGGTAACGTTAGTCAGTTTCTGAATAGTGTCCTTTAATTGAAAAGGCTTCATACTTTTCGACAGAAAAATCTTTGATGACCGGACCATTAATGGACACGAATGATTTTTCGATTTAGTTTATTACACAGGTAAGAAATGGTATACTATATGCTTTCAGTTCCATTTTCTTTGAGGGTATAAAATCGTCCTCTTTGTATTTGTCCATTCATTTCTTTCCAGTGTTTGGAAAGATTCCGCTTGTATAAGAGAGTGGTAAAAGGGTCAAATTAATTTTCATGTAATTACAAACTCTTACCAAACAAACTGCCGTAACCCTCAACCACTATGGTGGGGTCACGGCTGACCCCATCCGAAGTATTTTCGTTGTTCGCCGCTAGGTTGTGTCTCTGCTGTTCTTAACGTGCCATCTTCTATTTTCATGGCAGGCCATGTATACTTGTAGAGAGCAGACATCTCGTGCAAGTAGTTCCAACTGTTTCGGTGAAATAACGAGAATGAGTCACACTTGACCCCACAATAGTAGTTGAGTAGCCTTTTCCTTGTGTTGCTTTCTGTAAAAATATGTCCAGGCACTTAACTGACAGATATACGAGTATTTTGACTTTTTTACAACAATCAGACAGTGGCGAGAGTGACAGTGAATCTGAAGCAATACATTTTACAAATACGTTACGTATAAACATGGAAGAAAGTGACAACGAAAATGAACACGGAAGTGAACATACATGATACAGACTCAGAAATTAAGATCTCTGGAGGTTAAAAAGTTAGAATTTAATGTTGTGAGTGTGGACGAAGACTTATAATTATCGTGTATTGGTACATTTTACCAGGAATGTATGTTTTACTTCATATCGAAAACATGTGTGTCATTTTGTTTCCTATGATACGTTGATCTGGTTACTATTATTTTATTCTAAGTTTAGTACTATTACAACATTACTTGAGTATAATTTTATTTACGAGTACATATTAGGTATTCACTATGTTATAGTTAAAGAAAAGTTTGAATTTCGTTTGGAAAATGTGTAATTTTTTTATTCTGTTCCAAAAGTATTATATTTTGTACAGATTGATAATTTGCTATACTTTTCTGCCCTTTTTAAATGTACGAAAAATGGCCATAGTCAATTAGAACCTTAAAGAAAACAAAAAGAAAAAACGTACTCCAGTAAGTTTTTAAAATCGGGGTCAGTTTTGACCCCACCATAATAGTTGTGTAACCGTTAAAACACGATAGTAGTTAAGCGTTAAGGATATATCAGGCTCCAGTACTACCCCCAAAGTAAAATCCTCTGTACGCTAGCGAGTACGTAATTATTTCGTTGCTCTCTTGTACCCTTGCCATTTACGCTGATTCAAATTGAGGCTGCTGGTTAAGCAATTTTACAACCGACTTGTCTTGCATGTTCATCTTCCATCAAACATTCAGACAGTCAAACGATTCTCTTTCGCCAGCAGTCAGAATTCGTGAGCCCCAGTCGCGTGCTTTGTTTTGTGTATGCGGGCGGAGGGCTTGAATTAAATGATTTCTTTTAAAGACTCGTGGCGCCTCATTGGCGAGATATGTCTTAACTTTTTTGTTTTTGTTTTTCCTGAGGTTTGCTGCCCTTGATCTTTATCTGCATTTGTCATATGGTGTCGGCGAGTTTCTTGAGGACCAAAGCCTTATGGCAACCGCTCAAGAAAACGTGGAGCGTGTATCTGCGCAAACTAAGCAGTGTGCACATGGGGGGTGTCGGCTGAAAATTCTTCAAGGGTAAAGTCGAGTAAGATGCATATATAGACCCAAACGTGCACGCAGAAAATAGGTCCGCTGCAATACTGCGGATTTCCTCACGGTCTGTGATTCAAATTCAAATTCAAATTCAAATTTCTTTATTAAAGGGCGAGGTTCAGCCTGTGGCTGTTCTCCCACCTAACCCCGTTTGACATTTACCCAGTGTACATAAACAAAATCATAAAAAAGAGAAGAAAATACAATAAAAAATGGTTACAAGGAAAGAACAAAGATGAGATTTAAAAAAAAAAAAAATCAAGACAACACGTAAAAAAGAAAGAGAGAAAAAACACATTCATGCACACACACACACATTAAAACACACATACTAAACATTTCTGAGCAGGACATTCACGCACGGATATTGAGATTGATGTACATGATTATGGTAGTTTTGTGAGATACGATAGAACAACACATACGTAAATATTAAAATATAGTTGTAGATTTGTCAAGCATTGGATTGGATTGGCGAGGCTCGTATGTAATCTAAACTGTATTGTGTAGTGTTACTCGTGGGAGCTTGAACAGAGATATTGTTCATCTAACAGAAAATTCTTTAGGTTATTCTTAAATTTGTTAGGACTGGGGAGGGAGGTAATGGAGGGCGGAAGTTCATTCCATGTTTTTGCCGCTGAAAGTGTAAAAGACGATTTGAAAATTTCCAGTGAGTGTTTGAAGAGTTCAAGTTTCGCTGTTCCTCTTGTTTTGTAGTTGTGTATTTCCCTTCTGGTTTTTAGTTTCTCGAATAAATTTTCGGGAATTTTTTTATGCAAAAGATTCTGTATAAAGCAACAGAAATGAAGTCTGCGACGTCTGTTCATGTTTAGCATTTTGTTCTCGTTCAGGGTTGGAAGAATATGATCGAATTTTTTAATGCTATATACGAAGCGTAAACACGAATTTTGAACTTTTTGAATTTTGACCTTATTTCGAACAGACAAGTTTGCACCGTATACTATATCACAGTAGTCTAGAAGAGGGAGAATCAGTGTTTGCACAAGTTTCATTTTAGTATTTGTATTTAAGTATTCATTAAATTTATAGAGGGATCTTAGTGCTGCGTAGGCTTTCTTAGTTTGCTCTTGAACATGAAGGTCCCAGTTCAAGTGTTCGTCTAACATAACTCCTAAATTCTTTATACTTTTTGAATGTGGAATTTCGGATGTCTCTATTTTGACGCGTGGATTATTCGGATTTATCATTGCGAGGCTATTCTTGGAACCCATGACGGTGAAAACAGACTTTTGAGGATTTATTTTCAGACCATTTGCATTACACCAGGTATTTATGGCTGCCAAATCTTTGTTAAGTAATGCTATTGCATAATCTGGTGATTTTGGTGGAAATGGGATTTGAATTTGGGTGTCATCTGCATAAAAGTGTACGGTACTATGCTCTATGTTGGTTTCTAAATCTGCTGTGAAGATTGTATATAGGAGAGGAGCTAGAATTGATCCTTGCGGAACGCCAGTTTCTAGCGGAAGCGTGTTCGAGAGAGAGGGCGTGGCAGTTTTTAGGAACACGTTCTGTTGCCTGTTTGTCAAGTACGATCTGAACCATTTGAGTGCGGGGTGTGAAAAATTATAATATTTCAACTTGCTTAAGAGTAGGTCGTGATGAACCTTGTCAAAAGCCTTTGTCAGATCCAGTGAAACCAGAGCAACTGTCATACCCTTGTCCATTGAGCGAAATATATCATCCGTGACTTTTAGCAACGCCGTCGCCGTGCTGTGAGCAGGGCGGAAGCCCGATTGGCATTTCGGAAGGAGATTGAGGCTGTTCACATGATTTCTGACTTGATTGTAAACAATTTTTTCGGTGATCTTGGAAAGGGTGGGTAGTAGACTTATAGGACGAAGATCGTTTAAGGACGATGTTACTTTCTTCTTAGGTAGAGGGATCACGCGCGCTGTTTTCCAGCTGATTGGATATTGTCCAGTCCGAAAGGAGAAATTTATTATATGTGTCAGGTGACTTAAGATAAACGGAAGTGATAGTTTGAGCATTTTTATTGTTATTCCATCATTGCCAGAGGCATTGGATCGTATATTATTTACTGCTTTAATTGTGTCATATTCACTGATTTCTTTAAGATGAAATTGTTGTGCACTTTCATTAAATATTTTGGAGTTAAAAAAATTACTGGTTTTATTTAAGGCTGATTTCGAGCAGTCGGCCTCACGACAAATGTTTGAAAAATTTTCGTTTATTTTATCTACGTCTCGTATATCAGAGGGTATTTCATTATTAGTAGTTTTACTATACACTCCCCACGCCTTGAGTTTGCTCCACAGGTCTTTGTTGTTTTCATTAGATCGTAGGTGATGGTTAAAGAATGCTTTTTTTTCTTGTCGTTGCACCGTAGTTGTAAAGTTTCTTAGTTCCTTGTAATGTTCCCAGTTGTTGTTTGTCTTTTCGCGTTTATATTTTAATAAAGCTCTGTCGCGGAGTTTCATGAGTAATTTCGTGTTTTCGGATATCCACGGAACACTTTTATGCTTAACCGGTTTAGTGTGGAGAGGTGCATGTTTGTCAAAAAGGTGGATAATATTGGTAGATGTATACTGTACCTTATCTTCGATGTTGTCGTAGCTGTTAATTTGTGCCCAATCAATTTTTGCAGCATCATCATCAAATTTCTCCTTATTGAAATTTGAGAAATTACGGTATGTGACATAATGTTTTTCTTTTTTCGGTTTTTCAATGGCAAGGGTGACACTTACCATGCAGTGATCTGAGTTTCCGATAGGTACGGTTACATTTGATGAACGTACAATGGCAGGGTCATCTGTTATTACGACATCCAGGAGTGATTCGCTATTTTCCGTTATTCTAGTCGGTTTATTGATAATTTGCGTAAGGCCGACAGAATTAAGAATTGATCGAAAGTATTTTGTCTCCGGTTTGTGTGGCGAAAGAAAGTCTACGTTTGTATCTCCTAAAATAATCAATTTGTCAACACGCGGGAAAACTTCAGAGATTGCGGTTTCTAAACGTGATAATTTTGTGTAGGATATATTGGGTGCTTTGTATATCCCGATTATTCCCAGGGTTGTGTTTCGAATCTTTATCGCTACGTTTATAATTTCAACTTCATCGTTATTTTCATAATTGGTGGATGTTGAAAGGACCTTGACATTTAAGTCTTCGCGATGATATAAGATAATACCACCTCCACCCTTCGTAGTCCTGTCTTTTTTTATGGCCGTGTAACCAGGGATAGCGAAAGAGGACGTGGCCGCTTCTTCACAGGACCAGCTCTCGGTGATTAGGAGGAAGTCGGGAGGGCACTCGCGTGTGATTGTTATTAGTTCCTCTAATTTTGTCCGCGACAGAGACCTGACGTTAGCCTGTGCGAGGGTGAGGAGGGGTGGTTGGTCTTTCCTTAAAAGGCGATGACCAGGGGGGAGGGAACCGTTTCTTGCGGTTGCGTCACGTGATGTCGTTGACATGGAAGGCATTTTTGCAGAGAGGAACGGACAGGGGTACCATTTGTTGAGATTGGGACCAGGATGGGTAACAGTTTTTATCAAGGCAGTCGGGTGTTTTTCTTTTTAAAAACGACATAAAAACATTGAATACTATTTGGTGTTTTAAAAATAGATCACGCTGGAGGGATGAAAAGAAGAGAGTGTACGAGTACTTACATGCTGTCTCCTTGTAAAAACTAGCCTCGCCAAACCTCACACAGTTAGCAGTTATCATCTTCACATTTTTAAGCACTTTCTTACATGTAACTTCACTAAACACAAACACACACACACACACACAAAACACACAAAAGTACACAATAATCAAATACCAAATGAGATAATATGAATTTTTCCAGTAACTGGGGAGTGATAAATTGTGAGTTAATTTCTGGATGGAGTTCATGAGGTACACACACACGCACAAGTGTTCACACGTTCGTTTCTTGTTTTCCAGTTCCACGCATCATCATTCCCGCCTACATTTGAGGGCGTTTAGGTCCCTTTCGGTTTCAATGAATTTCTTTCCTTCCTCGGTCACCACGACGACTTTCCCATCAATTGTGTAGCAATTGAAGTTCCCGTGTCTTGCCTTGGCTTCCTGGAGCAGTTTCTGGCGTTTCGGTGTAAGCGATTCTGTGATCAGATATTGGCTTCCCTTGAGATTCCTCTTGGATCGCCACACAGCGTCCCGGTGCTTGTAGGACACGAACTTGATGATTAAAGGCCTGTGCCCCTGCCTGACGACGTCCGCCGCCGTTCTCTTCGTTCGAGGAGCTCCAAGACGGTGGCAGCGACTCACGAAATCTTCCGGGACGTTGACGTCAAGTTTGCTGGAAAATATTTTGAGGGCGACCTCGGTTGGATTTTCCTGCGGGGTTTCCGGGACTCCGTGGAGTAACAGGCAATTTCTCCGGCTGTATTGATGGAGTTTATCCAGGACGTCTTCTTGGTCAGTGATTTGACGTTTGACACTTTCCATATCTTCACGAAAGACTTCTAGCTCCCCTTTCATGATTTGTATATCTTGAAGTACATCCTGGAGAGCAGATGGGTTATTGATAGAGACTGCCTCTGTGTTGGGTTGCCTGGTGGATCCTAGGGCCGCTTCTACCTTTTCTTCGATTTTCTGGAGCTTGGCTTCGAGGGTGCCGAAACGCTGGTTCAGCTGCTTGTTGGACATTGCTGACTGGTGGGTTGGTAGCACTGTCGGAGGGTCTACTTAGAGCGTGTCTGTTACGTATTGTTTGATTCAGATTTGACCCTGTCGTTGATGTTGGTGTCCTGATAGTCTTGCAGGCAATGTATCTAATGTATGCGAGTGTAGGAGAATCCTTTATCCGCGTGGTAGTGCTTTGTGTTAGCGTAAACGGGCGATGTAGCAGGAGTCGGTTTCAGACGTGTCTGGTGCTATCCGCCATGTTCTCGATGTGAACAGCTCAGCGGTTAAGATGAGACTGGCACGGGGATGCTGAGTACCTCTCTAGAGTGGATTGATACATAAAACCTGCTGCAAACTTAACCTGTCGCGGGGCTTAGAAATTCTTTATCTGGCGGAGAGAGAAGAAATAAGAAACAATAGAGAGAGCTTGGGAAAAAGTAGAGAAATATAAAAAGAGAGAGAGAGAGAGAGAGAACGAGAGAAATAAACAAGTAAAAGAGAATGAGAGATAGAAAGACGAAAGAATGGAAAGAAGCTGGAGACAGAGAGAGAAAAAGGGAAAAGAAAGGAGCTCGAGATAGAAGGGGGAGAGAGAATGTGTGGGTTGTGTTGTGAAGTCCACTTTGTGCAATATAGGGTAATCGGGACTGGACCTACAGTTTAAAGTGGGATCCGAACCACTGTGCAATGTGCCTCCACCGAGTATTTAACCCGGGTGGGAGAGGGTTTGAGAGAAGAGAAGAAACACGACAAAAACGGAAGAGTAAAGATAAACACGAGGAGTAAGAAAGAAGGCACACGAAGGAAGTAGAGTGCAACACACATATATTTGCCGTTGCGCAGATACCAATTTTCGTTTCGTCTCCCTCTCTCTTAGCATCACGTATTCTACGCTGCTCGCCAACCTTCGCCATTGTTGCCATATTGTCATTCCATTCCTGGACACACTCGCGCAAACATCATTGAAAATAATTGAATAGCGCTCCAGCTCGCGGTTCACACCGTTCGGCAGGGACAGTAATGTGGCAATATAGCATGACGAAGTGGTTGCTTCTTTTATGCAGTGCATGTTCATTGGCTAGCTAGTAACTAGTGTTGCCAACTGTAATAATGAAGCACTATTTCTGTCACGGAAGGATTGATTGATTGATTTAATTTATTTTACTTCGCGTTTTGTGCCTCTTGGCTAATTTGCGAAAATGGGGATGAGTGATGAAATGATGAAATTGATGAATGGACATTCACAAACAACCAAGCCCGACCGGGATTCGAACCCGGGACCCTTGGCGTCGCAGCGCGATGTGCTAACCACTCGGCCACAGGGTCGGGCCGTCACGGAAGGAGAAAGGCAGTTAAAGTGACGGTGAGTTTTGTTGGATTGGAAGCACCATATTTTTATTTCATACTAAGTATTTGACCGGTTTGACGTTTTGTGCGTGTATTGCGTGTGTGTATGTGAAAGTGTGTGTTTGTTAATGAACGTTAAATTCCATAATGCCTCCAGTTCTGTCAAAGTTGAAATCAAAAACCTTGCATAGCCAAGCTCGGGAAATTCACAAATTGTTCATATTTCATATTTTTGGAATTGTTCAAAAGAAATAAATTATGTGGCTCCATGAGCATTTCAACTCTTGGCTCCGGCACGAGAGGCAATATTACTGCTTGAGGAGGAGTGTTGTGGTCCAATTGTCGCGGTTTAACACGTTCGCATGTTATTAGTTCTCAAAGCAGTGGTAGTGTCGGCCGTGTATTATCTGTCGTTGCAGTTCCGTACCAGTGTAGACGGGTTTTGGGAGTGAACAGTTAGAACGTCACCAGTGCATTAATGCAATGGAAAATAATAAAGTGTTTATTTTGTTTGAAATCACTCAAATAAGGAATCACTATGAAGAAGTCTTCTTTGCAGCATTTTTGGTAATTTTACGTATGTGTTACTCCATATTTTGCGAATTTTTAGTCCATATGTATGTAGCTACATACAAAGCCACTTGTTAGTAGGTACATATTAATCCTAGTCCTGGTATAATGCATGACGTTTAAAACTCAACGTTAGAAAGACCTGAATTCTCTAATTTTCTTGTTGTACGTAACAGCTGTGCATCAGCGCACTGCAGCGATTTTTCTATCTGCTCCATTAGCATCACTGCTTCTTGAGCTGTGTCGCGCATCGCACGGCAGAAATATATGTGTTGGGCTCTAAATGTGAAAGAAAGGTAGAAATCAGAAATCCAGAAGGCAGAAAAAGAACCATCCTGAAATCAAACCTGCTACCTTCCATCAGTGATTTCTTTACCAACAATGCACAATTTCTTTTTCTCTGCCATACAGCAAAAGTAGATTCACAACACGAGATTTAATTGTTCTGCCGGTCAGGGATCAGCCCTGACCTGAACCAGGTAGAAAATTAGTGGCACTGTTTGAAAAACCTTGTACGAATGAGTATTTCCTATCTTATCCTCCGAATCATGCTCGAACTTCAACAAAAAGGTCTGTCAGTAACCTTTACATATATTCGAACACAGAGTGACCTAAATAAATATCAAAATCGCGTTGATGTAATCGCTCAACAAGCGAGAACGAAAGAATACGTTAAACCGATGCGCCTGCCGTACACTGACCTCCTGCCACGGGTCAAAATCAAATTAGAAAAACAATGGGACTATTGGTGCACCCAACAACTACAAAATACCAATACATATAAGTGGCATGCACAAGTCGGAAACAAACGTCCTTGGTTTCAAAACATGAATTTGCCCCTGGCGCAGTGGCGGCGATTGGGTCCCAGAACTGGGGATGGGGGGCAAGGTGCCAAAACTAAGGTTGCAAAGACAGTATATTTCACTTTGTGGATAAGATTTAGCATAGTGCGGTGGCAAAAGTGGCGGAAATTGGGGGGCCGACTGCCCCCTCGCCGCCACTGCCGGGCAGTGTTACGCTATGTCCAACGTGGATACGGGCAGCGCGGTGCGTGCGGTGTGATGCGAGCGCCGCACCGCAGATATGTGCGTGAACGCCGGGAGTGTCCAACGTTACTGCGTGCGATTGTGATGAGCAGTTGCGACGAACATGGCTTCCAGTTCGGTGCTTTTGGCCGTTGTTGATGCAAGGTACAGATTTTTAATGATCGATGTGGGTGCATATGGCAAAGAAAGTGATGCTGGTGTATATTCTAACTCAGCACTTTATCAAAATGTCGAAAATGGTTTCTTACCAAAAGATTTGCAGCTGTCCAACTTCCATCAAAAAGACCCATTTGTGTTTGTAGGAGACGAAGCATTTCCATTACGAACATATCTTATGAGACCATATTCTAAAAGAAGAGTTCAAATAATGCAGCCGCGTCATATTTCAATTATCGTTTATCGCGTGCTCGAATGACAGTGGAGTGTGCTTTCGGCATAAGTTCTGCGAAATTTAGGATCCTATTGAAACCAATTGAAACTAGTGTACAGCATGCTGTTCATATTGTTAAAGCAATTCGCATTCTGCATAATGTTATAATTGACATAGAAAAAGATTCTCTTGTAAACGTCTTGGACGAAAATGTGATGGACAGGGACCTACAGCTCTCGAAGGCAAATAACCGCGCTTCGAGAGCAACAGAAAATGTACGAACCGTATTCTGTGATTACTTCTCAGTGAATACAATTTGATGTTTTTGTTCATCCACTCACGACTTTCAAATACTTAAAACGTGAAGACTGTTACGGAATCCCACTCCTTATCAACAATTAAACGATCTTTGTAACGAGGGTTTCTTTTATCCCACAACACATTTCTTCTTTGCACTTCTGCAATAAGCCCTTCCATATTTCTCGGCGACTGGCCACCGGACGGCAAATGCGATACAAAACAAACCTGTTTGAAAATCAAACGTTGCGTGCGTTGCGAGCGGACGAATCGCACGCGTCACGTGTCTACGTAGGACGGGCTCATTGCTGACTACAGGTTTGATCGGATACGACTGCCGCGTTGCTCGCATCGCACCGCACGCACCGCGCTGCCCGTATCCACGTTGGACATAGCGTATGTTTACCATGCGAATGCGTACCGGTCACGTCGTAATACACCCCAGTTCATATACCGTGCCTGCAACTTCCTGTCAGTGTGGAGAACCTACACAATCAATCACACATTTGTTTCTGCAATGCCCACTTCTACAACAACATCACAATACTCTTTATAAACAATTACAACTTGTGGATATCCCATTTCCGATGTCCCTTTCGACTCTACTTTACGAACCACGTACTGACGTCATGTGGATATTGTACGGCTTTGCATGGGAACACAAAACTGTAACATAAACAAACACAGACTTGAAATGTAAACAAACTTTCAAATAACAAAACATGCACGTGTTTACGCTCTAGAGACATGGTATCCGAAGAAGAGTGTTACTAATGTGTAGGCGTTCTTTGAGAGAAGTGTACTGCTACCAAATAGGACCTCTGGCAGGAAATCGCTAATAGGCGGTGTGTGCCAAACAAAGACGACGACGATGTCTATCAAATAAAAAGGAATTAATTGAGGTTATAATTTCTTCCTGGTAAAATCACGGACACTTTGAATAATGAATAGATTGACTACTAATGGAATCGTTAGAACCCAGAAGTGTCCGTGGCTGTACTATATGATAAATAAGAAACGGATTTTAAGGTGCAACCAGCAACTTTCCAAAAATATAGCTGTTTTCATACCGATCGTTTGAGATATGTAGGATATGAAATCAAGTAAAATGAACACACTTTGTTGCACCTTTGCACCTTTTCGTGAGATTAGCTCATTTATCCCCTTTTTAACCCCTTTTTGATGCTTCAGCACCTTTTCCATAATTTTCTTCCATCTTTTTGTTAAAAAATTGCACAGAAAAATAAAATATTTTCACTCTCCTTGAGCAGCTACATAAAATCCTATAGTCTCATTTTGTAGAGCAGAACGAGAGCTATAAAATGATATTATATAAGCATTACAGCCCCAATAGTTCCCAAGATAATGTAGCAAAACCTGCGAGAGACAACACAAACTTCAACAAAACGTATTCGGCAGAACCACAGTTCTCTATGCGGTCCACGCGCATGATATACAGAAGGCGTAGAAAAAGAGAGCATCGAATAAAGGCATTTTACCACCACCTTTTTTTTTGCACCTTTTTGAAAAAAAAACCTTTTTGCCCTTTCCCGACCATAATTTTACACCTTAAAATCTCGTCCCTAATAATAACAAAGGAAGAGCTCCAAACATTTGTCTGACGAAGACTTCATTTTCAGGCTGTATAAAAACTTACGGGCAATCCCTAATAAATACTGATAGTATTTTCATTGAAATTGTATTCATTTTATCTTATTCTGCTAGTGTATATTGAATATGAATGCAGTATTTGCAGAATATCTTTTTGTTTACTAGAGAGAGTATCGGCGATTGGGTGACAAAACTGGGGGGGATTAAGGACAGTTTACTTTTTCTTGGTAGACAAGGCTTAGCATTAAGCTGACATAATGCTGAGGAAGATGAGGCAAAATAATCGCCGCTACTAACTAGTTATTTGAATTCTGTTTTGTAAATTATCTTCCAATTGATATATAAACAATTGCATTAACTTAAAAATAAAGTGGCCTTCACAATGGCGTAGTGGTAACGTCGTCTTCTTGTAATCAAATAGTCCCGGGTTTACCCGATGAAGACGCATATATGTTCGGATTACAAACATTAAACTGTAGGTCCACTCTATCTGTATATAAAGTGGACTTATATACAATTGCTAAAGTTTTTAAATCAACATTTTCAAAATTATTCCAAGTTGAAAAACGTGAGAATTTCAAAATTGAAACCAATTAATCAATCAGTTTATAAACAAGAATTAAATAGATGAAGGTTACTGTAGATTTTCATATTTACATGTGTACACACACACACACATTATCTGATCAAAAGCATTCGGACACTTATCCTGACATCTAGAGGTCGCTATGACCTGACCATCAGACGGAGCTGTACGTCGTTTAATGAAAAGTAAGAGCAGAATGGGCAAGTCAAAGGAGCTCGGTGACTTCGAATGAGGTCTAGTTATCAGTTGTCACATGAGTATAAAATCGACCAGACACATTTCAGCACATCTCAATTTGCCCAAGTCAGCAGTTAGTGACATGATTGCGTAATGGAAGGCACAACCACAACAAAACAACGGCCGGGTAGGCCACGCCGGACGTTAAAGAAAGTGGTTCATGAAAATCGCCAGTCACCGTGTGAAAACATGACCCAGTAGGAGTTCTGTAGTGCTATTGATTGTCCAGTGCGCACCATCACTGTACGTCGTGTCGAGAATTGAAACAAACGGGGTTCCATGGTCGAGCAGCAGCCCACAAGCCAAACACTATAAATGCTAAGCGTCGCCTGCATTGGTGTAAACAACTACGCCACTGGGCTGTGGACGACTGGAAACGTGTGGTTTGGAGTGACGAAACACGTTTTACCATGCGGCAGTGTGACGGAGGGTTTCGCTGTGGCGAATGCCTGGAAAACTATACCTGCCAGAATATGCAGTGCCAACAGTGAAATTTGGAGAAGGTTGGCTGCCCCAGACAGGGACGGCGACAGGGGTGGGCACGGGTGGGCAAGCGCCCACCCAAAAAATCCTGTGCCCACCCGATTGCCCACCCAATCAAATTCACAAATTACATACACTTGGGTATATGTTAATGTTTCAATAAATAAGTATATTCTGGTATGCATTACATGTATATTTTACTCATGAATATTATCTATACTAGAAATGTTCACATATCATCATCCCATAAAAAGCTGTCTTAACTTCGTCATTAGAATGCAAGAAGAATTACTAGAGAACTTGAAACAAAATAAACTGTCATCAATTGATTACTTCTATGATAAGAAGCAGATAGTAGACTTAGGAGGTGCAAAATTATGCAGGGTATGGTCAAAATGAAATCAGGATTTAGGGTGAGCTTGAGGGCTGCAGCTCCGGGCCTTCACTGGGGAAAAAAAATCTGTGAAAAGTACCACAAAAGAAAAAATTAGGTACTTCGGATGTGATGAAAAAATGTAGGAATACGTATAACTAACCACCTCATGTAGTTGGCGAAAAGTTATAACTGAGGCTATGGAGGGGATTGGGGTAGGGTGTTTGTGTTTTAAGCTCCGGCTCTTCACATATATAAATCCCGGCCTGTATATCATTAAAATAATCTCTAAACAAACACATAAAAGCCTTCAGCGTTGCTTCCTCCAGCAGCACAATACATTATTTTGACTTTTTAATTACGTCTACATTGAAATTCCAGAAATGTCTCTTTCTTTATTTCATTACAATTTTTATATTTATATTTTACATACCTGTCATTTTCAAATATCTACTTGGTATACAAAATAACAACTTTGTATTCGATCTACTAATAAAGGCAAATAAGAAGCAATCACAAAGACCATTACAATACCGAGGCATATTAATTTTCATGTGGGTTTGGGAAAAGCAACAGAATTATTAATTGATAATGAGTGGCTAATTCTATTTAGAAATTCTAGTTCCACACACAAATTTTGCCTATCAGTTACGTAATCATGCGATTTTTCTTGTGAATAACTTACGTAGAATTAATTAAAAGAAGAAGGGGTTGGAAGGAAAGCTTTGTTTTGAGGGCGTCAGAGAACTAATCAATCACGATGAGAATGGTTTAAACTTTGGAAGCATCAAAGGTTTAGCCGAAAAGGTCAATAGAATCTGTAGATGCAGATGAAGTAAAGAAGAAAAGGTATGTTACGAAGTATCCATAAGAAAATTTTGTTTATTTGGTTTTAAGTTGGGCTATTCGGAACTAAACCTACAGTTTAAAGTGGAGTCCGAACCAGTGTGCATTGTGCTTCCACCAGGGGATGGGGCAGTAGAAACCAGAAAATCTTCATTATAAGGCGACGTTATGCCATTGGAGGAAAAAATATTCAGAAAGAACTCACAGGGAACGTGTTATATTAAGACCATAAAAGATTCGTTCATTTAAGAGGGTGTATTGCCAGAGACAAATATTTGAGACTTTCGGAAAACAACGTTATTGTTCACGGAGTTAACTGCCTTGAAATTGAAACTACCACCTCAACTTTCGAAGTGGTATGAACTAATGAAACTCCATTTTGGAAGAGTAAGTTGTTGCCGATTCGACTGATTTGTTCTATGTGAAGTCACTTTTCTGCTAATAAACAAATACACACAGACATTGAAAATACAACCCCCCCCCCCCCCCCAATTATTATTTTGACTGTGGCTCCAGCCACCAGAGACTCGTTCTCCTGCAAGATTAAAGTTTCCAGGGTATACTGCGCAGGATAGAGGTTGACATTTGAGCGCTTTCGAAAAGATAACGCCATACAACCCAAGTCGTCTGTGAAAAAGAGATGAATTACCGGGTATAGTGATCAATTTCGATGAATTCATTGTGTCCAAAATCACATTTTACAAAATGTAAACTATTTGTTACCTCAGTGCATGTGTTCATCTAACCATACGTGTATCACTTCTCCCGCATGAGTAACGAAGACTTACTTCAGAAAACTAATAACAACTTAGCTAACAGATTTTTCAATGTTACTTGATTATTACTTTTGGGCGATATTTAGTCAAAATAGCCTTTCATAAGCCTGGGGATACTTTATGGAGAATGAACAAAGAATTGGGTTTTCCGTGTGTGTGTGTTTACATTCCCAATAAGACATTAATTTTAATCCAAATATCTAGTGGCGGCGATTAGGAGGAACGAGCGGGGGAGTTCTCCCCCCTCCCCCGCCACATTTTGCAATTTGTTGCACCCGCACTATGGCCTTTGAATGCTAAGACTTTTCTACCAAAAAAGTAAACTGTTCTGGCCCACAAGTTTTGGCACCCGATAGCCGTTACTGCAAACATTCAGACTAAATTTGTCCTTGAAATAATTGTGTCCATCGGAGACAAAGAAGTGGAACAAGATGCGAGAATAGATTAGAAAAGGAAGAGGAAAGACACCAAATACACACACACATACATGTGATGTGTGTGTGCGTGGCAGTTACGAGAAACATTTGAAGAATGGAACGAAAGAAAGTGAAAGGGAGGAAGAGTAAGAAAGATATAAGAAGGGATTATGGAGCAAAACAGAAAAGATGAAAAGGAAAGGGAAAGAAGTGTAGTGAAATCGGAAGTGTAAGAGAGAAGGGGATACATATGCATGTATGTCATACGTATGTCTTACATGCATATGTGTATGGCCTGACATTTATACCTGCCCACCCTAATCTATCAATATACAGCTTCTGCCCACCCGGTCGAAAATTTCTGGCGCCGCCCCTGGCCCCAGAGCCCTTACTTCAATCCCATTGAACGCCTTTGGGATGAATTAGAATACCGGCTTCGCTTCAGACCCCAACTACCGACGTCGCGACCTGCCTGGGCTGCCATTTCTCCGGAGACTTTACGACACCCGATTGAAAGTCTCCCTTCGTAGAGTTATGGTTGTCGTAGCAGTAAAGGGTGGATCTACTCCGTATTATTGACTGGAACTTGTGGCATATAGTACGTCTGATGAAAGCTTTGAGTAGGTGTCCGGATACATTTGATCAGATAGTGTATTCATTCGTATATAAGCAATATGAATACAGGTACGAGAAGAAAATACTCTTGTTGACTTAATTTTCTTTAGTTGTCATCGCCTGCTTCCCGTTTGATTGATTTGGTTTATTTTACTTAGCATTTCTGCCACATTTGGCTAATCGCGAAGATGAGGATGAGTGATGATGTAATGAAATTGATGAAGCAGCACGCAAACAACACTCATGTCCAGTCCGGGATTCGAACTCGGGACCTCTGGCGTCGTAGTGCTTTGTGTTAACATCTCCGCCACGAAGGTCTGCACCTGCTTCCCGTGTTCTTCTAATCAACCTTTGAACGAGTATCGTCAGTGAGTTTATCAGCTGAACGAAAGATTATTTACGCAACCAATGCTTTTCTCTATCCTTTTTGCATATGGCGTGAGGGCAGAAAGGTACTCAGCCCCGCCAACCCTGGAATTTCCTTTGGGGAGCCGAAAGTAGCTTTGGACATTTTGATATTCTTTCCAAGGTTGACACAATTATTAGATCGAGACAGGTGAAAAATTATCTCTACGTCGACGCACCTGGTTTAAAGAAAAAAAAACTCAAACGAACAGTGAGCTTTAGAGAAATCTAGCTGCTTGGATTTGATTTAGCTGTATTCTGTTTTGGCAACACTGCCAGCTATTTCCAGTCTGTTCGTACATATCTGTGTGTCTGTGGGTTTTAAAAAATGACGAATATTTAACATGGGCAAGAATACGAGTGCATAACAATTCACCCACTTCAAAGTCATCGTATTCAAATAAGACCTGTCCTTGTGAAAGGTCTGTGTGTTACGTAAGTGGCGTTTTGTGGCATTTGGTTGTATGTCGTGGAACTCTGCCAAAATTGGCAAAAAGCACGGTTCATGAAGTTGGAAGTTCTAAGTTATCTTAATTCTAGGTTGATTTTTCGTCAAGCCCAGATCACATTATGCCTAAAAATTGCGAGATAAAAACCTTGTGCATTTGGAAAGCATATACGCAATTGTGTTCACACCAGAGTTACTTTGTGGGTAATTGTATTATTAACGCGTTACTGAAATCAAAGAGCGTCCAAGGTAAGGTTACAGTTCGTCTCTACTTGTAAATGCTTGTCTCGTTCCGTCTCTTCTCGATTTATAAACACCGATCTCGTTAGAGTCTCTGTCTCGTCTTCAGTCTCGAAACATATGGTGTGTAACCGATCAAACTTCCACAACATACAGAGGTCACTTTCTTAAATATTTTGTTTCTGTTAGGCACCTCATTTCGACTCTACAAATCATTTAAAAAAAATAATTTTACGCTTCAAATATGCAACCATGCAGCACAGACTCACAATTGCCACCAATTAAAGAAAATATAATTTATCTTTAAATGATTACATAGCTAAACGCTTGGTATGTAAAGTAAATTTGGCTTAAGTATATTTAGGTATATTTTAAATATCATACCAAAGTCTCGAAGGAGATCGAGAGTCTCTGAGATTAAGTCTCTCGTCTCGTCTCTATTTTACTCGGTCTCGTCTCGACAAGTCTCCAAAGGGTTGGTCGCGTTTCGTGCAGATTTTTGCGAGGCCATCTCCATTTCGGTACCATGCCAAGTTAGTCTGCAGAAACCACTATACTACATGCGAGGAGTCTGTGGAGCAATCTGCGCATAATAGTAGAGAAAGTGAGAGAGCGAGTCGGTGGTCCGAAGCAATGCGCGCTGCAGCAAACGGCTAGTAGCTGCCCCGTTGCCTTGGCCCCCCCATGCTCCTTTCCCTCTCGTGTGTTGATTGGTCGTGCCCTCTCCAGTCACTACTTTCGCAGAGGACTTGTTTTCGTTCACCTGCTCCACGGACTCCTGGAAGAGAGTATAGTATCGTGGCCGTCAAAAATGTGATCATACACGTGTGTCAAAATATATTTTAAATTCATTTTATGCTCGGATAGGTTAATCGGGACTCGACCTACAGCTTAAAGCGGGATCCGAATCACTATGCATTGTGCATCCACCTGCGATCTAACCAGGACCCATACACGTGTGTGTCTGTTGAGGACGTGCCATATATACATACTCTCTCTCTCTCTCTCTCTCTCTCTCACACACACACACACACAAACACGTGCGTGTGTGTGAATATATATCATTCAGTTGTAATTTCTTTGTTACGCTAAATTAACGTGTTACGACATAATATTATTGCTTTTAAAATAAAGTATCGCGTTTCATTTTGTCCATGTAGAGTTATAATCTAACCTAGAACAGTATAATGCTCCTGAAATGTGTGATTTGAGACGCATCTGGGATGACCTTGTACTGTGTCTTCCGGCAATGTTGGTAGGAAGGAGCGTCTGTGGACTGCGTAATTATCTGGTTCTGTAGCCGTGAGAGAACTTCTAAAAGAGTGGTTGTTTTATGTTGCTTTCAATGAGGAAGCATACATTACTGCCCTGGCATGAGAATAGGAAAAGGAAGTATGTCACTTTGTGGAGAAAGTCCACTGTCTGTTTTTGATTCTGGTGTGAAAAGACAACGATACCAACGAGAGAAAACTCAGGAACAAACAAACAAGGAAATAACAGATCGAGAAAACGTCATCATAGGTTATGATCTTGTTTGAAATGACTTTGTCATGGATGTACCCACATCAGAGGAGGGGCCAAAATTTCCCAAGGAGGCAAACAACACTTTTCCAGGGAGAACTAAGCTTTATTTGGAATTATTTTACTTTCCACGCAAGAAAGCACAATGGACAGAAAATAAAATTTTTCACCATTCGTTTTTAAAGCGGCAAGTGCCCTTCTTGCCCTCCGCTGGATGCGCACATGGTTTCACTTCTAAATTGGATATTATGGGTAAGCTTCCTATTCTGGTTGGTAATCAGCAAAGGATCATGGGAATAATGGGAATAATGGAGCTAAATACCATCGGTTCTCAACTTACAATTGGGTCTATCAGGGAGAAATTTATAAAACTTAGGATCGTAGGCAATCATTTGTTTTGGGCCATGACGAAACATTAAAAAATATTCGTTAAACTTTGCTAAAACAATATACTCAGATTTAATAAGAGAACACTCGCCTAAAACTAATTCATTTTCCATTTTATGGCAGCAAACTAATGACAATGAATGAGAGTCTCGAAGTCAATTTCTTGCAAGATACGAGGCGCATCCAGAAAGTAAGTTTCCCTATTTTGTAAAAAAAAAAAAACACAGTTTCAAGAAACCATTTATTGGCAACAGGTACAGCAAAGGTTCAGCTATTTTTCAACATAGCAACCACCAGAATTGAGACACTTGTCGTATCGTGGTATCAACTTTTGGATCCCACTGTCGTAGAACTCTGCCGCCTGTGAATGGAACGAACCAGCGTGTGACAGACGTCTTCACCTCTTCGTCGTTGCCAAAACGCTCACCGGAGGACAGGAATTTCTTGAGGTGCAAGAAAACGTGAAAATCGCTGGGAGCCAGATCAGGACTGTAAGGTGGATGATCAAACAACTCCCAGCCAAATTCCGTCAAAACAGCTGCTGTGCGCCGAGCCGTATGTGGACGATCATTGTCATGGAGGAGCACAACACCTGCAGTAAGCATGCCACCCACGCCTCTTGTTTTGAATGGCACGTCGCAATTTCCTTAGTGTTTCACAGTAATGGTCAGCGTTCACCGTTTCACCTCTGGGGAGGAAGTCAATGAGCAAAATGCCCTTCCTGTCCCAAAACACGGTGCACATCACTTTCTGTACCGACAGCGTCTGTTTGAATTTCTTCTTGACCGGAGATCCACTATGCCGCCAATGCATTGACTGCTGCTTGGTTTCCGGGGTGAAGTGCGAAATCCACGTCTCATCGCCCGTGACGATCCTGTCGAGGAAATCATCGCCGTCATCATGGTACCGTTGCAGGAATGTCAGTGCTGCTTCTGAACGTTTCATTTTGGGTTCGGGTGTCAGGTTTTTCGGCACCCACCTGGCACACAATTTTTTGAACAGCAGGCGCTGCGTGACAATCTCATGCAACACGGATCGCGATATCTGCGGAAAAAGGCTACTCAACTCCGTAATCGTGAAGCGACGGTTCTCTACGATGCGCTGCCGCACCAGCTCAACCAGATCATCAGTGATGAGGGACGGACGCCCACTGCGCTCTTCATCATGGACACTTTGACGACCTTCCGAAAACTGCCGACACCAGCGACGCACCATCTGCTTACTCATAATGTTCGGCCCATAGACCTCACAGAGCTGACGATGAATGTCAATTGGCGCAATGCTTTGTGCATTCAGGAACTTTGTCACCGACCGAACCTCGCATGCGGCGGGAGAAGGAATACGAGCTTCCACTTCGGACCACTGCTGCCTCGCTACTGGCGCCGGGCGGGATCTGTCCGCCTGGCATATGATTGATACGTCTTAGCTCTGCTGCGCATGCGCAATTTACACGGCTCATTATGTTTACTTTCACGGGGAAAAAATAGGGAAACTTACTTTCTGGATGCGCCTCGTATAAGCATTCGCTGTGAAGGATGCCAAAAGTAGAAACCTACCATCCAACACTGAATTTCTGGTAGCAGTTTTAATTCAGGTTTATGGCTGCAGCAACACACGCCTTCCATCTGTCCCTATCCTGGGCAAGATCAATCCAGTCTTTTCCATCGTTCGATTTCCTTTAGGTCCATCTCAACGTTATCCCTCCATCTTCGTCTTGCCCTTCCTACAGGTCTCTTACCATCAGGTTTTTCAACAAGAATCTTGTAAACTCTTCTTTCCTCTACCAGTCGTGCCACATGGCCTACCCACCTAAGTCTTTTTGATTTAATTTTTTCTAAGGATTTTATTTTCATATAGGCTCTTAATTTATATTCCTCTTTAATGTAAGGGATCAAGTTTCACATCCATATAATACTACAGGCAAAATTACTGTTTTGTATATTTTAACTTTTAGTTTCTTAGATATTACACGAGAAGATAAAAATTTATGAAGAGAAAAGAAACACGCATTTCCTGAATTAAGTCTACTTTTTAATATCATCTTCATTTGTTAGTATTACTCCTAAGTACTTGAATTTCAAGACTGGTTCAAACGAGATGTTATCAATAATTAAATTTTGAATATTACCTAACACATATTAGTGCATCTATATCATATGCATATACTACCACTGAGTCACACCCTTCAATTTTAGTCCTTTACTACTTTCTGCCCGATGACGCAGTGTTAGCGTCGCCGCCTTGTAATCAAAGGGTCCTGGGTTCGATTCCCGGTGGAGGCACAGTGGTTCGGATCCCACTTTAAACGTAGGTCCAGTCCCGATTAACCTTACTGTGCATAAAGTGGGCTTAAAACACCAACTCAAACCAAGTTTCTTTTACCTCCCTAACAGCATATTCTAAGGCAAATTTAAAGAGCAGTGGATATAATGCATATCCTTCTTTAAACCTGTGATTGAATTGTAATCAGACAAAGGTAAAGTGCTCCCCTGTGCATAGCACCAGGCCATGAAGGCACACACGAATTTTACTCTGTTTTATTATTGCATACTTTTATCATATTAAAACGCTTCTTAGGTATTCCAAACTCGATTAATTTATTGTATTTTTTATCTTTTTTAACCGAATCATATGCTTCATAGACATTTTGAGTAATTTTCATTTTTTCTCAAGTGTTTTGTCTGATGTGAAAAATTTGATTTATAGTTTATCTCTTACGTTTAAATCCACATTGATTAAGACATGGGGTTAGTTTTGTTAAATGAATATTAGATAATATTTTATATGATGTTGAGAAGAGAGAAATTCCACGGTAATTATTGCAGTTCATTTTATCAACTTCTTTAAACACAGGAACAATAATTGATATTTTCCACTGTTGAGGATTTTCTTCTTTATTCCATATTTAATATATTAATTTATGAATTTGACATATCGAATTTCCACGATATTTAATTAACTCAGCTGGTATGAAATCAATGCCAGGTGCTTTGTTATTCTTTAGTACTTTAATAGCATCTTTAATTTCAGTTAAGTTCTGGAACCAAAGGTTCTCCTGTGTGTACTTCACTTACATCTGATTTATCTTCTACATGAACATTTAAAAGGTCATTAAAGTAGTTTTTTCATCTATTTAAAATATCGCTTGAGTCAGCCAAAAATTCACCGTTTTTATCTTTTATCAAGTTCACTTTAGGTTGCCACCCCTTTCTAAATTAATTTACACCTTTATCTCTGATATTTTTATTTTTGCCGTTTCTTTCAATTTCGTTAATTTTGCTTATCAAGAAATCTCTTTTCTTACTTCTAAACGTCAGGTTAACTTCTCGGTTTATTCTATTATAGGGTAATTGTTTAAATTTGTATCATCAGAGTTATTTAACCACCTAAGTCTAGCCTGACTTCTCATTTCTATTAGATTATAACATTCATTATCAAACCACGGTTTACTTGTTCGTGGTTTATGGTATCCTATATTTTCTTTAGCTGCTGATTCTATTGCATTACGTATGCTCCCAATTCTTATTTACGCCTGTTTAATTTATAATTTCATCATCATTTAAATCCTGCAAAATATCAAATCTATTTGACAGTTTAATTTCGTACTCTTTCTTAATTCCTTCATCAGCAAATTTTCCTGTATTAAATTTGAGATCTTTTAGATTTTGTTGCTTATGATTTACCACTGAGAGTCTTTATCTTAATTTAGCAATTACTAAATAATGGTCACTGGCACAATAAGCACCTCTATGTGAACGATCGTCAATTATACTAGCATGCCTTCTTTTATCAATTAGAATATGATCTATCTTATTGCGAGTTTTAGCATCTGGAGAGAACCATGTATATTTATGGATATCTTGATGTTTAAAAGTGGTACTTTTCACAATTAAATTATCTGAGGTTGCAAAAGTAATTAATCTTATAACATTACATCGGTCGACATAGGTTTGGATGTCTCGCAGATGACTGTGTCTCTGAATAATTTCAGCATGCTGATTCCAAAGATGAAATCCATATTTACCCATCACGTCTACTTTTTTTTTTTTTCCCAGAAAACAGCAATATATTATATTAACTTCCTTAATTTCACAATCAAATGTGTAGTTCCTTCATTTCCCCAATAGATGGCTCTCTTTAGATGGTGATAAAATATTGGTTTTCTACAATACAAATTCTCCAGTATTGGACTATAATTGAATATATAGAATAGTAATTTAATCCACCTTCACGTGACACATTGGCATGAAAATCTTATAGACTCAGATTACGTAGTTTTATTTTCGAAAATGTCCTTGACAGAATGTCCAATACTCAATGTTGGTGGGTTGATTGAACTTAGTGACGTGCAGAAAAATCCTGACCTAGGGAAAAATCCTGACGTGATGAGAAGAGATTTATGTCATTTCCGTGATCAGCATTCAAAATACTTTCATAATCACATATTAGTTTGCAAACAAACGAAATTTCACTTGTATAAATTTCCTTTGTTGCTTTCTGTAATAGATGTAATGTAATGGCGAATATGAGAATTTTGATTGTGAAATTGTGAAAATTCCTGACGTGATGGGGGGAAAATGGATGTCATTTCCGTGATCAGCATTCAAGATACTTCAAGTATCACTTATTGATTTGAAAACATCTATATTTTTTCCTTTCAAAATGCAGGGCTGTGTTATCATTACATAATTCATGAAGACTTTCTTCTCTACCAAGTGTGGGTTTAAACTTTTAAATGTTTTTCGCTAACAAGTTTTAAATAGTCACCAGCCAAATTCACTTCATACTTTACTTCAGTCAAGTGTAAATCCTTTAAGAATTCTTGAAATTCTTGAAAATCAATGATCTTTATTACTTTTGCCCTTTCAGCGTCTCGTTTTTGTGCGGCCCCTAGGCTATAGTCTTGTGGCAAATACCCCCTTTCCTCTCGGGTCCCATTGTTTCCTTGTCTGACATCAAGTTATCTGTGTCTAAACTCCAGGCTTGAGCTTTGTTTGATACGCGCCTGAGGCTACTGTTCTCCATCCACTAAAGAACGAAGTTAATGTACACAAAACCAAATGATTTCTGAGAAATAGTATATTTCCTATATGTTAGTTATGTAATCTTACCCTATGAATGTATTGGTCACGGCTGTACAGCTCAAAATACTATAACGATCCACAACTTCAATACAGAAGCTACGTTGAGAGGTGTAGCTTTATAACATGCACTATATTCCTACGCGTAAGATTCCTGCACAGCTGCCATTAGAACAACCAATAGGATTTCTCACAAGTCACGTGTATTTGTTTACATTTACTTCGTTCTAGTGGAGTGAGAATGTGTCTCAAATTAAAAAGTTTACCTTGTATTACACCGGTAAAGGCCATTACGACTAATTAAGTCAGATAAATCATTACGATAGTAGAAAAAAATATCTGTTTGTAAACATTTCGTTCTGATTTTGCTAAAAGTAAGGTGGACATTCGGTTGAGTCTGTATCTCGCATCGAGCAACAATCGAGGTCATTTCCAATTGTTCTTTCAGTGTTCGTTCTCCTTACGTGTTTCCACTCTGCGTTCTTCGGCCTGCACACGGTCAACTTAATTTGAAACGGATGTCTTAGTAAATAATTTATCACGTCGTGCATTATTCGTGCACGAATGAACCCGGAGCTCAAACATTGACAATTTATTTATGATTGAAAACCTAACTGAGATTCATCTCCTGTTGAACTTAGCTTCGTGGTTTCCGTCGTTCCTTAATAGAAGGACAATGTTCTTGTTCTATACATCTCAGCATGCCGCGATTAATGGCCAAAAGTAATTATTTTAATGTTAGTTAGATTCTGCTATATTCATCCACTTTCAAGGTCAAGTTTTTCAAACTTCTACAAAACATTATTTTTCCCACCGCAATAAAAGTTAATTGGTTTCATGTTGTTCGAGATTGCATGCTTGAAATGTCAAACCTTCAAGGTCTTCCAGAGGATTTTTTTTTTTTTAAAGTTTTGACTAATTCGTTTTATAAATAGCCAATGGGAACATAGTAATAATTTCAGAAAGCCTCTAGGTGTGGATGATTGAAACTCCACCTCAGACACTAGAAGCTTGTAAAAAAGGAAGGCTTGGGGTGATTGTCAGACTTTTTCGTTTTTCCCACATACTTTCTCAAAGAAACGAAGATAGGCGAGTTAGGTACAGTAGGAGTCCCTTGAAATAAAATAACACCTCTTCTTCATGTACTAAGTATGAAAGTAGCTACAAGTAATAATATGGCTTTATGTGATCAGCTCATTGTCGGAGTTAGATTGGTACAATTAAGTTTTCTATTAAATTTCTCCTTTCCTTATTGTTCATCGCTTTCTTCGTCTTTAGACAAATCGCAACGATGAGGATGAATGATGATTAGGGTAATAAATAGACACAAGGAAACATATTCATGCTAGGATCGAACCTGGGACCGTCAGTGTAGAGATCGTGTGTCCACCACTCTATGCGCTCGCCCAAGGAGGGACTATAATTCAAAATTGACAACATCGAAAAATCGTAGGAACTTTAACCACTCGTTGTGTTGCCCCTTCAGCAGCAAGTAAGCAAGCAGCACCCTTGGAAAATTTATCTGCCCTTTCCTCTTGTTGCGACCCAGTTTTTGAGACTAAATAATTTTGCAATAGGTAATGGTATCGTGGAAAAATATTAACCATACACAAGCTTCCTTCCCCAAAATGAAGGGGTATTTCGAATATGGAAGTAACTTTTAAGAAAGAAAGACATACCCCCTTCCGTTCCTTACGGTCATATTCCCAATAGATATCCCTGGGAACGCCATTGAGCATTCCATCTGTTGGTCACAGGGGGAAAAATGGAATATCCAAATAACCAAAAAGTATTTTATGCTAAACAAATAGGTGACAAACCATGGTTGATGACCAGAACCAAATCCTTTTAGTAGTCATGCACATTTGTTGAGAATTACGAAATAATTTTGCGGCAATTTTTCGTTACTTTTGAAATTTGTACGATTTTTGTTCTTGTAATGTTAATGTCTCGATTGTTCTATGTTCTTTCAGGTTGGAGCTGAACATGATTCAGACTATAGAACATGCAGGGACACACATAGACGCCCCTCGACATTTCAATAAAGATGGCCTCACAGTAGATCAAATATCACTCCACGATCTCATTGCACCAGGTAGGTTTTTCTTTTCAAGGCGTAGATGTACTTTTCCAAATTTTGTTAATGGATGTTGTGACATGCGTTCCAATCATGAAAATGTTTCTCCTAATATTTTGCATTTATTTGTAGAAAGAAATACAAAGTAATAGGATAATTTCATGAAGAAGAGGTTCCAAGCAATGCTAATTGCACATTATTCATCGTCTAGTGCTTCTACTATCGTAACTTTATATTTCGAGAGAGCACTTCTTCTCTCGTCTTCAGGTGAACAAATTCTTTTTGCCTTGATTTTTACTACAAATCCGGTACGCCGAGGAGTAGTTGGTTGTAGTAACATCACAGGTCTGTCGCGGGTTCGATTCCCACCACCGGTAAAAATACATTGTTCGCTTGAAGACGAGGGAAGAGGTGCTCTCTAGAAACGTACTGTTAGAACAAGTACACATGTAAGTAGTGGAAAGGCTAGACAGTAGGTAATGTCCAATTAAGATTACGTGCTAATAAAGAAGAACCATTGTCACTAACATTCAGATAATTAATAATACGTTCGTAAAATATTTTAGAAACCTCATCTCACAGAAAATGCACTCCATAATATGATGTATTATAGGTGACGAGGTTTCGAAGGCAAAGCATTTCTACTTCCCAATAATTATCATGGTGGGGTGGGGTATATTTTGTCTTCCTTCAATTTCCACTCTTGACTAATGATTTATTTTTTTGTATTTTAAATGGGAATATGAACTTTGGTAAGGTTTTCACTATTTTGAAGCAAGTATTATTGTTATACTTATACTGTTAGAATCTGAATATTTTTTGAACCCATAAAAGTGCTATTCGTTGGATTTTTGAAGATTGTGATTATATTCATAGGTGGTATTTGTGAGTAGATGAGGGGAAATTCTCCCTCTGATTGTATTTTTTTTTTGGCCCCTGGGGTTATACAGGGTGGCTCAATAAGTCACTTAACACCCTCAGTTCAAGGCCACTGCGGCATGGAATTTGAAATTGGCGATGACCAATCATTGCCTGGCCAAGGGGGCTCCACATTGACGCCACCCACACGGTCGGCGGACATCTTGATGTCCGCCATCTTGAATTCAACTTCAGAATTTTAAATAGGAAGGGGGTCGTGCGACATTTCAAAATGGGCTAGAATTTCACGAGAAATGCAATGGTGAAGGTTTTTTCGACGTATCTTTAACCAGTAAAAAGTTATGACTGAATTCTTGTACCAATTAGCTCCTTTTCGAGGTGTTAGAAAAATGCCTTAAAATTTGTTTAGCGCATCGGTAATGCATCGAGATCAAAGTGACGTCTAGGGAGAGACGTTCGCATGCCATTGCACATTATTTTAATCGGATACATCCATGAAGAGCTGCTCATTATGAATGGTTGTCGCGAACAATTTACAGTGTGACGCTTCCATTGAATTAAAAGTCCTTCACAGTGACAAGGCTAATGTTTATGTTCAGAAGGAAGTTTATAAACAGAATATTCGATGCTTTTTATCTGATAACCCATTTTTGACAGATCAAAGCTGAATGGTTAGTGTTGGTAAGTTAATGGTGTGACGTGCTGTGTGGAACACGATTGGTTAGTCAATTTTCCATCAACGGAACCTTAAATGCTTAGGCCTACTTGGATTTGTTAAATAAACAGGTTTTACATCCTTGCTTATGGAAGAAAGTACTTTTTACAGAGTTTTTTCCGATAGGGAGGAACACCAGAACACTATGGGAACGTTGTGAAGCAGTTTCTGTGCAAAGTTAGTTATCAGATGACAAGGGTCACATATTCTGTTTATGAAGTTCCTTATGAACATAAACATTAGCCTTGTCACTGTGAAGGACTTTTAATTCAATGGAAGCGTCACACTGTAAATTGTTCGCGACAACCATTCATAATGAGCAGCTCTTCATGGATGTATCCGATTAAAATAATGTGCAATGGCATGCGAACGTCTCTCCCTAGACGTCACTTTGATCTCGATGCATTACCGATGCGCTAAACAAATTTTAAGGCATTTTTCTAACACCTCGAAAAGGAGCTAATTGGTACAAGAATTCAGTCATAACTTTTTACTGGTTAAAGATACGTCGAAAAAACCTTCACCATTGCATTTCTCGTGAAATTCTAGCCCATTTTGAAATGTCGCACGACCCCCTTCCCATTTAAAATTCTGAAGTTGAATTCAAGATGGCGGACATCATGATGGCTGCCGACCCTGCGGGTGTCGTCAATGTGGTTCCCCCTTGGCCTGATAACGATTGGTCATGACCATTTCCATGTTGCGCGCTGCAGTGGCCTTGTACCGGGGGTGTTAAGTGACTTATTGAGCCACCCTGTAGATAGATAGATAAAAACATACATGCATAAAGTGAACTTAAAACAAAAAATCAAACACACACACACACACACTATGCTTCGAAAGAAATTAATTGAAACCTGCACTGGACATTTTTCAAATACCACCCTGCGTGTATGTACGTATCCTGTACATACAGCCATGAGTCACAGTTTCAGAGTTGCCACAGACCACAGTTATTTATTTTCTCCATCGGAAAACACATTAAGAGCAATAGTACGCCTTGGAAGCATTATCATGTCAGCAGGGACACTACCGCCTTATGCCATGCATGTATTACCATCCAGACCTAATGTAGCATATTCTATTTTAGGTTTTCGCATTAAAGAAGGTCTTGGTAAGTTTTATCGAGAGGTTTTCACACTCCAAAGAGCGGCTCTTTCATGGTTGGGTGTAGTTTGTCCTTAGCAGACTAAAAAGAATGATCGTTTTTTGATAGGAATATGTCAGAGATAGCCTAACAGCAGTGGCGCAGGAACGTTTTTCATTTTGGGTGGTACAAAATTCACTTCGCACCCACCCACTCACACACATACCTTTATATATATATAATGGTATGTGTGTATGTATGTATGTATGTATGTATGAATGTATGTAAGCATAAATGTGGGGCGGGTGGGGGTGTACACAGAGAGGGCTGATGGGGCTACAACCCCTCCTAAATTTTGAGGAAATCACATTTTCAAATGAAGCAGTGAAGAACTAGGGAAAATCAAATTAGTAAATGAAACCCCTCCCTGCCTTAAAATGATCCCGGATTTGCATTTTTCTTTTTCAGAGTAGAAAATTCTAAATATACGAAATGTATCTTATTGCGTATAACGTTCCACAAGCACATTTTCTTCGAATACTAAAAACTGTGCCGTGTTTGTTATGTACGTATGTTGGGTTGCTTCGTTCTGTAAGGCTATCCGAACGTTTGTTGAAAGCTATAATGTTTCGTTGTCTCTGAAGAAAATGAGTTGTGATGGTTCCCGATCGACTCACGAGAGGTCGCAGTTTTTAAATGATTTAGTTTTTTCTGTCACTTTTGGCTAATCGGGAAGATGAGGATGGGTGATGATACGATGAAATTGATGAAGGGACTCTCTCAAGAAACATCCATGCCTAGGCCGGGGTTCGAACCCGGACCACTAGCTACGTAGCATGCTGCGCGTAAAATATTTCACAAAGTAGTTATTTACAATGGAATAGGCTCCACTTTACGACTCTCTACAAGCACTTGAATGATTTACTTTACTTAGTTTTTCTCCCAGCTGTGGCTAATCGCGAAGATGGTGATGAATGATGATAACATGAGATTAGCGAAGTACAATCACACATATGGAGAGAACACTACACAGGCCCCACATAGGCCTCACCCAGCTCTACAAGTACTTAAAGCAATACCATTGTATATGCAAAACCGAAATTCTTCAGTTCTTGGAGCAAAGCAAGAAATTGACATGGCTAGAAAAACTATTGAAACGTTGAAAACAATTTATTTACTATGAGAGGATGGTAGTTCAACACTATACGTTCAGAAGATTTATTTTTCAATCTTTTGTAGGTAATATGAATAGTCGGTTTGAAGACTTAGGCTTTCTTTCCGAATGTAGACGCATTAATTGCAGATACATGGCCTTCTAGCGAGTGTCAGTGTCGTTTATGTGAGAAGGTGAACTTTAAGGTAAGCACAAACATGTGCGGCATCATTAACTGAAGATTTTCGCATCTACAAAGGAAATCCAAAACACATTGCCACTTCACTCAAAGACCTTGTATATCCAATCGAAATTGCAAGTTCAGTGCCATGAATCTAACCTTAACTGATCAGAGAAATAATTTAGAATTATCAATACTTTTACTTTACCTATCAATAAATGGACCTCCAGTGCATTTGTTCGATGTCAAAAACTTAATCTATATTCACTTTGTGCTCAGATGGGTTAATCGGAACTGGATCTACAATTTAAACAGAAATGTAAAAATCTGCAAATAATTTGTCTGATGATAATTTTCAATGAATTCATATATGCATTAAAATGGGAAAAATATAAATTCTGCTTATAGTGACGAATTATGAAGTTATAATTTATATAATTTCATAGGTAGTAAAACTTTCACAATTTATTTTGTGAGAATTGTGAATGCATTTAGTTTAAGAAAACTCTACTCTATATGATAAGTTTTAAAGGAAAGAGGGTCAGTCGTAGATGACCTTCTGATGCAGATATACATCTTATAAATCAGTAGACTACTACTTCAGATGTACAAAAAGGGGCATTAACCGGCAACATGATTTCCTGAAACTAAACTATATTCCATCTCTATTTCACTATATTTTCATCTATATTCCACTCTTTTTTTTTTTTTTTTGAAAGAATGTAATGTTTGTAAACAATATAATCTTTGTGTTGAGTTATTAGAAAATAGGTTCTTTTTACAGCTGCACCTTGAGTCCTTTCAAATTATTTTAGGGGGTACAGGGGGTACAACTCGGATCGACGGTTTAGGGGGTAGGCTACTGTACCCACCTACAAAAATTTTGAGGGGTTAATGTACCCCTGTAGCCCCCCGTTCCTGCGCCACTGCCTAAAAGTGAATCTCTACTGCATGGATGCATTCATAGAAGATGAGAATCGCAATTTTTTGAGGCTTGTAGCGTCGAAAGGAGTTCTTAAAGGGACCACCCGCCGCATGCACGATAACTTTCGTAGCCATTACCGCCTATGTTACTATTAGCAAGTAGTAGAAGTCAAATGCGCTTTTTCGTTATGTTGCAGGTGTCGTGATTGATATAACAGAGAAAGCAATGCAGAATCCAATGGCCAAGCTGACAGTGGAAGATATCCAAAATTGGGAGGAAGAAAACGGGGAAATACCCGTGGGCGCAGTGGTAATAGTGAGGTCCGGTTGGGGAAAGAAGATGCATAACAGGAGTGCCTACTTGGGACTCAAGCGTGGAGGGGCTCCAGGAGACTACAACTATCCAGGTGAGTACTTATACAAATATATACAGGGCGAGTCATCTAAAATTAGCACCGGAAATATTTGGTGAACAACAATAAATATTGAGAAACTGCTTTCGTAGATATAAAGGTATGAGAGGGGCTCATGAAATTAGTGGACACAATACGTTCAACTACCTAAGGAAGTACTATTTTCAACACAAACTTAGTTTTTTTTAAATGGAAACCCCATTTTATTTTTAGCTCATTTGAAAGTACGGAAAAAATCGTTGAGAATGGCGTTTGTTACATTGCAATATGTTAAGTAGATCTCACGTAATTGTAACTTAAGTTCACGCTTGAAACAAACAAGAAAACCCAAGCTGAACACGTTTCCGATTACCTCCATCAGTTGCAGTTCGCCGCTTTTCACTCCATTCTCTCACATAGCTGAGATTTCTTCAGCTGGGGGTTTTCTTTAAGAGCATGATAAACTCAAGATCGCACAGTACTGATGTCTACACATTCATCCCCATAAAATGCCCTCAGTCGCAGATGTATGTCAATTTGTAGCACATTTGCTGCGGTTAGAAACTCGATCATTGCACGCTACTTCAGGCGCTTCACCAACATTGCATTGTTACATGCTTCCATTTTACTCGCTATAGTTCAGCACCCCCTGGCGATAGAAGTTCCATGGAGAAGCAGGAAAGTCTTATAAGTGCAATGTATGGTTGCTCAAAATCCAAAATGCGTTTACAAGGTAACAAAGAAAATAAACATATAGGAAGCTTTACTTTTCAGCACGCCCTCGTATATATACTTTATTGTAGATCCATTTCAGGATTGAAATGTTGTTCATTGACATTCCAAATTACAATTTGCAAAATTTTAACAAAAAATGTTAATATAAAATGAAATTAGGCATACCATATCTAATACAAAATATTGAATTTTTCACGAGTTTTGTATCTCTTAAAGTAATTAAATCTCAAACTCAAAATTTTTACTGAAGTTACTTATCATGGAGTACTGTATTGTGTACAAATTTCAGATTTTTAAACAACTGCCCACCAGAGATATTTAACCCTGAACTTGGATTTTTTTAACAAAAAGTACATGTTTATGACCCTGTAGAAAAAGAAATATTAAAGTCTCAAGCTTCAAATAATTTTGATATACTCTATTGGTACATAGGTACTTGCACAAAAAAATTCAAGTGTCAAACAAACTGCCTCCCCCCTAAAATAAATGTCCCAAAAATGTCATTTTGAGCGATTAAAATACACAATTTTGGCCTTAAAATTTATTATGAAGAAATAATATTTAGAAACTTACACAGAAGTATAATTGTAGCCTATAATGTGCTTAACATCACAGATTTTGATTCATTGTCGTAGGACTTACCAGAGCTGAGATAAGAAAGTTGCCGCTGGTGCTTACGAATGGAGAAAATGACGCGCGCCATGATAAAAGAATGCCCGCCATCTTCAAATCGGTGATAGTAAAAATAAAATAACAGTAGTTCTGAACTGTCAACATATGAGGCTCACACCACACAAAAAATAAACTTTTTTAAAAATGGTCAAGCAACCATGTTGTATGACTTCATATGGATTGACCCTATACACTAACGAAACAAGTTCCATTCTGTCCTCTTAATGACGTCATAGCGCGCACAGGATCATGGGAAATAATCTCGGAACCTCGGGAATGGCCTACCTAATAAAGGTACTTTGAGGTCAGTTAACAAATATTTGTGCATTAAAAAAATATAAATTTCTTACATTCCGGCATCAGTTACATACATAAAGGTTAGTACCTTAACATCTTTCTAATTTTTATTTGGCGTTCATTCATTTGAGTTATAATTTTTAGTACATCGGAACAATCAGCTCTTCTCGTTTGGTCATGACAAATCTTTAAGTTTTCAACTTTTAAACTTTGCACCTTATGTATTTTTCTTTCTTTCTAATTGATTTATCAAATAAAGCAAGGACGTTACAAAGTACACTGATTAACCAGACGTTAGTGATAGTGTATGTACGTCAGAACTGTTTCTGAGAAAATAATATATATATATATATATATATATATATATAACTCTGAAATGGCCGAGATGATACTTATCTATGGTGAGTGTAGGAAAAATGCAGCACAAGCGTGCAGGCTGTATGCACGACGGCATTTGCGCTCGGCTCTGCCGACAGGCATTGCGAGGATGCGCCTTCACGCTCAACTTCAGGTTACATTTACTTGAGAACTACTTGACGTATTACAACGTAACAAACACCATTCTTAAATAATTTTCCTGTACTTTCAAATGAGCTAAGAATAAAATGGGTATGTTATGGGTATGCTAGAACAAATAAAGCAAATATGAATTAGAGAAATGTGGAATTTCGTTGAAGGTGCACTATTATTAAACATCAGAATTGAACCTCTAAGTTTAGTGAAGTATTAAACCTTAGATTCATTATTTCCTCAAACATGTCCTAGTATAATACATACAGCGTTACTGTCACAATAAAGTCAAAATAGTTATATCATATTTTCTTGCAAGGTGTTGTCATACGCAAGCAAGATCAGAAGCTAAAAGAAAATAAGGTGGATGATAATTTTTTTTTTCTCAATATGCAGCTGATGTTGGAGTTACCTGTTGACAATTTTCACAAAGCTTGAACTATTACAAAGTTCTTACATAGGAATTCTGCGCTATGCATGATATTTTAACTGCCGAAAAAGCATGAAGAATTGATACATTGTTTACATTAGACTAATATGCAAAATAGTTTATTCACTTAGATGCATAGAGTGAAATTACCTCGGCGTGATTTTGGATGTGATGTAAAAACTTTTAATGTAAAATCTGTTTACAAGTTGACTCATTAGTTTTTAAATTATAATTTTCATTAGTAATTAACATTAATTTAATCGTTCGTCATGGTCAGGCCATTTTCTTGCAAGTTCTAAATAGACACATAATATGATTAATCTTTTGTAACATCAAAGAATTGATAACATAAGTGCAACAGAAGTTAATTTTTGCATCATCTAACGGTCATTGTTCAATATGCTGTGTTTATACCTTATTGAATGAATCTCTCTCTGTTATCATGCGACCATCAATAAATAACGTGGAATTCCACATTGACCAATAAGGATGTTGAAAAACAATCAGTGAAATAAACATGGTGCAACATATTTTTCTCCTCGTGTATTTCAAGAAGTCTTCGAGACATGAGTCAAGATACCATTGTTTCCGGTTCATACATAATTCTCGGATCCTTTCACAATTCTGTCTGTCGAGTGGTCATTGCTCCCTGCAGTACTTTGTAAAAGAGAATATTTTACTATTTTTATAACGTCACTCTCGCCGCCTCTGTGACCAAGCGGTTTCAGAGGTCGATTCACGAACTCGCCCACAGTTCGAGTCTCGGCCTACTTGGGCATGAGCGTTAATTTGAGATTGGCTCCTCATCAGTTTCATCTAGTCATCGTTCATCTTGTCCTCGATATATCGCAAGATAAGAAAATACTATTAGGCTTATCCGTTATTTCAAAAGTGTCTTTTTAAACAAAACCGTGCCGTGAGGTGCCTTATCACGTTCATACGTATAAATCAAATACAAAAAATTCCATTTTACCACTGGCAAATTCTACAGTGTTTATACGACTTCGAAATGAAAAATGTTATGAAAAAAGTTGTTAATGAACTCGAATTGTACTTTTTAGAAACAAGGTACTCTAGGTACAAATTTTGTAAATGTAGAAGATAGTTTAGGACTGAGGCTCATATTTCGGAGAACTGGAAACTGAGCTAAAATTGACCCATTTCCCCGGCTCTGTTTAGATACATCGCCAATCAATGACAGACATGATTGCATTTAAAAATTCAATACCCACAAGGTTACTCGTGGTAGGAAGAACTCTGAGATGAGTGTGACTCAATCATGCGAAGGAAACAGTTCGCGTGATTGACCTTCTCGCAGAATGAAGATCTGGAATGATGAGGTGGCCCTGATCTACAAACTGTCATCTTCGCTTGATATTGAGGATATGAACGAACCAAGGTGATAGGTCATCGACTTTTGAAAATTTAATGTAAGAGATTGGAAGGAAACTGAAGATCAATTTCACCCAGATTATGATGGATGATGAACGCATCCATCATGATTTAAGTAGTATAGAAGCGTAGCCCGTTTGCATAGTTTGTTCCCCCTTTCTAGTCATATACTGCAAAGGAAAAGAAATTAAATCTAGTGGAGACGAAGTTTTCTTACTATATTGAATTAATAAATAACATCGTTAATAGCCAGCTCGGTTCCCGGTTTCCCGTGGGCATGGGTGTTGTTTGTGTCTCTTCATCAATTTCATCATATCATCACTAATCCTCATCATCACTTGTAGCAAAAAATGGCAGAAGAGCGACACTGAATAACAAAAATACAAATACAACATTGTTAATAAAATATTGATAGCTATTTAGAATGATTTGGTTCATTTTACTCAGCTTTTCTTCCACTTTTGGCTAATCGCGAAGACGATGAATGATATGATGAAATTGATGAAGGGCAGGCAGGGACCACTTGCGTCGTAGCGCGCTAACCACTTCGCCACAGAGGTCGGCTTGTTATTTAGAGATTAGGATTTGTACGTATAAATCGGATATATTTTACTTCTGTTGTTTCAGCATCAGTTCCAGCTCGTCTGTCTTTAATTTCTTCATTAATTCAAAGATTGTTCTTGCTTCTGTGGTGTATTCGTTTTCCATCGGAATTCATCCAAGAAGACTTCACCTTGCTTTGCTGTTTCAACGCATTTCCGAAATGCGTACACGTAAGTCGGTTGTGGCAGAAACAGCTTGTGTTGATAACAGCCCACCCTTTATTTGCCAGGGCGATGACATAAGATTTATTTCTGAAGCGCCACACCTCGCTCTCGCTCCTCGGATCCATCTTGAGGACAGTCCCAGAGGGAGTTGCATAATTCTTGGAGCCTGTCCAAAGTGTCCAGCCATTTCAGGTCTTCCGTGGAACAACATACAGGTGGTATTTGGGGCATCTTCTTTCATCAGGAAATAGTCTTCAGAGCAATGCCATTTATCTCGTTCCCAACTTGTGATTAGGGAAGGGTTCGAGACGAGACTTGGGGAGTCTCTCGTCTTGTTTCCTTCTGCATCTCATCTCGAATTCTAAGTGCATGGCTGGTACCCCGATCTCGCCTCAATTTATAAACACAAAGACACACATACATATGTTAAGGTTGAACCAATGCCGATACTCTCATCGATTTTCATGGATACAGATATCGATGCTTGAAAATTGTAGTAATTAAAAGTTGTTCAAAATATAGATTAAAATGTTTCTGAATTAATTCAGAATATTAAATTCAGGCCCGTAGTCAGAATTTTATTTCGGGGGGGGGGGGGCTCGTAACAATCAGCAGTCACCATCTAAAGGTGAAAATGTGGGAGGTTGAAGCCCTGAAGATGAATTTCTCAGTATATTACAACTTATTATGCAAGATGTTTAATCCTGTTAAGGAAGTAAAATTAATTACCACTACACGCTATTTAAATTAGATAGTATTTGTAGTATTTCTGGGGGCTTCGGCCCCCGAGTCCCTCCCCTGCCTACATGCCTGATTAATTTATATTTTATGTTATCACAAAATTCAGTTTTTTCACACAAAACCGGTGCAAAATAAAAAGAAACTTCGAATTTTGCATAATTTCCAGGATAATTAGACTCCGCGAAAGTGTCACATGGCATTCTTGTGGAGTCCGTGGAAGATCAAAATGCCGGAAAAGTATCGGCAGGTATCGAGAAATAAATTCCAAGCGATACTTTCCAATACCGATACATCGACATCGGTATCAGCTCAGCCCTAATATATATACTACTAGCCGATTGCCCGGTTATTTATTTATTTTCGATTATTTTTACATGTCATTCCCTTCACAACCCCAACACTAGGGGTGCCAGGGGTGTCTTGGAGTTGAAGCTGTTGGGTGTGTCACTATTCATCTTAGCGACCCCGAAAACTATGGATTCCGCACTAATATCTGTCGTTTTCGATTATTTTTACATGTCACCCCCTTCCCACTCCCACCCTAGGGGTGCCAAGGGTGTCTTGGAGTTGAACGGCATTGGGAGTGTCACTGTTCATGTTAGCGATCCCGAAAACTATGGATTCCACACTAATATCGGTCGTTTTCGATTTTTTTTTTACATGTTACCCCTTTCCCACCCACACCCCTAGGGGTGGCAGGGGTGTCTTACCCCCACAGTATTTCTTTCGAGATTGCAAGTGATACGTGTTCCAACTTTGGTTGAAATCGCTCCAGGCGTTCGAGAGTTATGCTGGAACAAACACACACACATACACCCCCCCCCCCCCACACACACATCCATTTTTATACAGGGTGTCATTTTAATGGCGCCCACGGACCACAGAAACGTATAGAGGACATCAAAACAAACAACTTTTTTCAGTAACATTTTTCTCATTGGAGCGTCGTTTCGGCGCTACAGTCGTTCAAAAAAGCCCGTTTTGCCGCCTGAATGCTGGCAACCACACACAACATTTTATTGCATTTGTGACGTCATATCCCGTCGTGAAGCGATGCGTTACAGGGTTGCCAGGAACACACATATTCTGTGAAAAATGACATAGCTACAATCAGCCACATTATGTACCGTAAAACAAATGGAGAAAACACGATCTGTAACCTTACAGGAAGTAAATAAACGATACGAAAAATGGTAGAAAGAAAATAGAATTCAAGTAGAAGTGGTCATATCGAATTTTGTATCAGCTTGCATGTCAAATATTTGCAAATCTAGTTACCAAGTTGGCATCTACAATTTAGTCTATCCACTTCGTCCTTCTGATACTAGTTGTCTGTGACACACTGAACAGATGACAAAATAGAAATTAAAGAACTCAAAATTCCAAAGGTAAGCAACACATAATATAATGTAATATATTCAGGGCATTTAGAGGCAAGTGACAAAAATGGTTGAAAATACAGGGATATAAATAGTAGTAACACAAACTCTCCGACGACTGTGTTTATCTACGCACCGGATACACATGTAATAGTTTGCAACTCTGAACAGGGCAGTATATTCGCTACTGATTCATCATTAGATTGTTACTGTGGTTGTACGTGTTTTAGCCGTAATGTAACAACGTGAACCTCAGATACTTCCGTTATCAGCACAAAGTACCACAAGGCATCTGGACACAAACCTGTAGATATCAACCTTGCAACGAGATTTGCAAATATAATTGACATGTAGCTGGGCGTAAACAGCCACATGTAAGTTGTAAGTACAATAAAAGTTATTGTTGTTGATATTTGACATGTAGGCTGAGACTTGACCGATATTGACTCTTCATTTTGAATATGTTTTTACCATTTCTCATATCGTTGCTTCACTTCCCCCTTCCCCTGAGATGACTGCTGATCTTCTGGCTGGTAGACTATGATGTTCGGTTTACTGGACGCGTTTTTCGCTTCGTTTTACAGCTAAATAATGTGGTTGGTAGTTTGTCATTTTTTACAAAATTTGTGTGTTCCTTGCAACCTTACCGTGCGCTGTTTCGCCGCAGGAAATGACGTCACAGATACGATCAAATGTTGTGTTGGGTTGCCAGCATCCAGGCGGCAAAACGGTCTTTTTTGAACGGCTGTAGCGTCGAATTGACGCACCAACGTGAAAAATGTTACGGAGAAAAGTTGTTTGTTTTGATGTCCTCTACACGAATCTGTGGTCCGTGGGCGCCATTAAAATGACACCCTGTATATTAGATTTATCGTGATTCCGTAGATAATCTATCAGAGGCATCCGTGAGCCTGTGCGGTTGCGTACATTGGGGATAAATTCAGTTTTATGAGGGTTCGCAGCATCGCAAGAAGGCATTAGACAGGAAAAAGGGCTATTAAGAAAGAATGTTTGCCCTATTGACCTACATACACTGAAAATGTATGCAGTGGTACGTTGCATATTTTGCATTCACTGTTTATTTCGAGACAAGACCGAGAAAACGAGATGGGTGTTTATAAATCCGGACTTGACTGAGAACTAGACGAAAGTAAAATACGTGCTACGTTAAGTTTTCTATGAGGTAAGATTCGCCATCTTCCTTCTAAAAGTCTTGTTTACGAAATGAGACTGAGGACTAGAGAATTCTCAAACGTAAAAGTTTATTTTAAACAATCGTCATTTTTCTTACAACCTAACTACACTGAGTTGACTTCAGATTCGACTGCTGTAATTGGATAGCGACCATTGTGAGGCAAACAAACGTGCTTTTAACTATGCCGTGCCAAGGGGGAACATTCCACCACTTGGCAAGTCATCATCGACTGAAGAAATGTGTCTTTATGTTGGGAATAATTCTTACGTTGGTTTTAACATTCAAGTTCACACATTTAACACACACGTAACCTCCTAAGTTTATTTGTTGCTAAATTCATATTTACACCCTCTAAAGACTAATCCACATCCCCCAGATGAATAATTCTGCAAAAACTCATGAATTGGCTGTTTTCTGCTTCAAGTGCACTCCTGGGGATGATTAAACCTTTAGATTTTTCTAGACATTGCCTTCCTTTTGGATCTTTGCTTTGTACAGTCGGAAGAAAATTGTCTGTCCTTGTGAATTCATTCAAACTCCGCGTGAAGGTGAGCCAGGTAAGGTAACCATCAAGAGGAAATATATCAAGCTGGATTGTTTTTCATCATTGGGTGTAGGTTGTCGAAATTTCACCATGTTTTTAATGAGTACTAATGTCAACAATTTTCTCAACTCTTAAAAGTGTAACGTACAGTTGGATGCATAAGTATTACATATCATAATTGTCCATCACTATATTAATTTTCTTTGTTTTACGTAATAAGAGTTTCAAGAATTGAAACAAAATGCCAAACAAGCTAGTGACAACCGCTGCACCAACATACATAAATATTTATAGACGTAGGAGGCAAGAGAAAAATTAATGAAAATAGTCATGGAATGGACAATTTGCCGAGCAATACTTGTGCATCCCACTGTACGACAGTACACAGTTAATCTCCCTAAAACCTCATCGAGTCGGTGACAGTTTGCGTTGACTTGTCGACTCAAGATCTCAACACTGAAGGTTCTGAGTTCCAGTTCCTGCCTGAACAGACACTCATTGGTATTTTTATATTCATCAATTCCATCTTTTAATCTTGCATCCTAATCCTTGCGGGAGATAGAAAAGCAATGCAAAAACAAGGAAACTACGGATAAAAAATACTGTAATATAATCGTATATTTTTCACGGTTAGTCTAATAATGACTGATGTGGCGTTATCTAAAGACGATCCATAAAATGTGTGTACTTATTTTAATATATAAATGTTGTTTTTTCTTGCTAGGTATTCGAGCCGATGCCGCAAGGTGGTTGATGGATGAAAGGAACATTGTTGGAGTTGGAATCGACACTTTGTCCATCGATGGAGGCAAACTTGGTCAGGCTGAGACTCACAGAACACTTCTGGGTCAAAACAAATACGCCCTGGAGAATCTCGCCCGTCTGGAAGACCTCCCTCCTAGAGACTTCACGCTTCTTACATTTCCAATGAAAATAGGCGGCGGAAGTGGCAGTCCTGCTCGTGTCATTGCGGTGATGGGCGAATGCGGAGAACTCTGCAGCGGCGCCAACTACCAGAGCCATCTATCGTGGATCGCCTTAACTACCTCTCTCGTTATTTCGTGGTTAACTGTGTTCTGAACATAAAGAGCAGAAAATGTATTTACCTTCCATCTTACAAGGTGGCATTCAATCCAGGGTGTTTCAAAATTGTCAGCACACCTAACTTATTATGCACACAGCATCGTATTCTCTTGTAAGTGCATGGAACATGTTTATCTCGTCGTGTGATTCTTATGATTCGAAAATGAATACTCTAAATTTCACAATTTAACAGAATTAAATTACATTAAACGTCCACAGCCCCGGGCGCTGAACAAGCAAAATAAAAAGAAGGTTGGAAAAGAGTAAATGTCGTGGTTCCCTATACATGAATATTGTCAGTGTGCAGAGAAATGCAAATTTATCTATTTTTTTTCTTGCTCGTAACAATTCCCGTAAGTCATACCAAGTTTTACTCGTTGTTGAAACCAGATATTGTGTACCAGTGACGGCGATTAGGGACTGCGTGGGTACGGGGGGGGGGCTGGGCAGTTGGCCCTCCCAACTTTTTGCCACTTTTGCCCCCGCACTTTGCTAAACCTTATCTAGCAAGAAAGTAAACTGTCCTTACCTTGTCCCTCCCCCCCCCAGTTTTGACACCTTGCCCCCCCCGCCAGTTTTCCAACCCAATCGCCGCTACTGTTGTGTACGATTTGTTCATGATGATGATGAATGATAATGATACACAAGGTACTAGTGGTGACTAAACGTACTTGCTGGCAGTGGCGTGCCCAAGGGGGTGTTGGTTGGGGTCATAACCCCCCGCCCCTTGGCCCAGTATTCCTAAAAATAAAATAAAAACTTCAATGGCAGGAAAAGATGGCAAAATGAGAACGAACTACTAAGAAAGTACACGTAACCTCTCCCTTTCGAAAATCCTGGGCATGCCACTGCTTGCTGGGATGTATCGAAAATCGAAAACACAAAATTAGGAAATATGTTTTTCGCGTTTAGATGACGTTTTGGAGTGTGTGTAGTATACATACATAGCCTACATACATATACATTGAAAGTATTCTCAGTATTGATTGTCAGTTATAAAATAATGCCTCATTGTGCTGTTTAATTATACTTAAAGCAGATGTGCAGCATATTTTTACCATGCTGTTCTATCAGAAATGTTATTGTTATAGCGAATCTCTGTATCCTGTAATAATTGTACAGATTTTTGTGGTAGAGGAGAACACGCAATTGAGACAAAATTAATGCCTCGTGAGGTCCGGGAGTTTCTGCGCGTGCATATTAGAAACAAGTATAAGTTTGGAGACTAATTTGTCCCAAGCACGGGAGGGGGCGCCGAATTCGATGCAGAATTACAGAGGACGAAGAAACTTCCGAATAACAGATACTGCGACGTAAATAACACATGGAAGTATAATAATGCAATAACGAAGAAAATGTCTCGTAATTGCGATTATTTGGTGACAGCCAGACGTAGTGCTCCTGTTCCATTTCATTGTTGTAAATGTGTCTACTGTTTTATCTTGTGAATTGTGTAAAACGATGGCACAGAAACGCAAACTATCAACTTTAAATGAAAAATCAAAATTGTCAGTGTCTACGAAAGAGAGCCTTGATGTTCGACACATGGCAGTACTGTTTGCTGTAGGAAACAGATCACTGGCATTTTAAGAAACAAAAACATTATCCTTGAATTGTACACTGTGTTGGAAAACACTTAATTTACCAGGTGAAAGTTCACAATTTAACTTCTGAATGATCTGGTTGTGCTCGTAGAAAATTATTTCAAACCATCTTGATCAATCCAAAAATAGTTAAAATAGAGAACAATTCAAACAAAATTTACATACATTACAATGATAAATCTTGTTTCGTAAACTTAGAAGAAATTCAAAATTTGAATGTTCATAAAATTAAAGCTGTAAGCCATTTCATGTGTTATATACATATATATTTCATTAATAAGATATTTAGACACGTAAAAACATCATACATCGCATTCCATTAATCTAGTCCGTTATAGAGAAGTTCCACTTGGATTTAAAAGCAAAAGCCTAGCAGTTACAGTAACCAAATTCTACAGATTCGGAGTGAGAGATTAAATTTCAAATACACATAGTTCTGATCCAACACCACCTTACAAGAAAGCATTGTCTTATTCAATGTTACATACATTGCAGATCTAGGCAAAAATAGCCTCGATAGAGTGGACTTTAAACAGACTTTTACCTCAATATTTTATTTCCTTGAAGGCATTATTTACGGTGCCCTACTTCTGTTTACCTCTTTCATGATTAGATATAATAAACATTAGAATTATTAAAATTTACATGTATTACAAATTAAAATGTATACCATTTTAAAGCTAAACCGGACGAACAAACAGGATGTGATGTTTGAATTTATTTTATTAATTAAAAAGAGATAAGTCTGACATTTTGAAACACCCTAATTTCCTTGAAGAACAAAAACTAGGACAAGCTGAATAATCATGCCCCAACCTAATATTGTCCAAATGGAAAAGTTGAGTTCGTAAGTATGGATTTAACAACTAGATATTTGTAAAAGTAGTTTCCACACTAAAAATAATTAAAGCTGTTGTAGTTATTTGATATGCAAATATAGAGAAATTAATATGAATTTGGTTAACTTGTATTCTCTACGTCCTTTTGTGGAACCTAATAATAAAACCTTACCAAAGTCATTTCTAGATCAACTAAGTTGAATATACAGAACAGATGTTACGTTACGTTATGTTAAACATATATTATCAGTGTTGTAGCTAATTATTAGAATTACCTGTACTCTACTGTGTGCTGTAAATAATATGTATATATGTTAAGGATTTTATCTCCTACTCTGCATATACCACAGTTCGTCTACTTTCATCCTGTAACAAAATGCAATAAGATTCCACATGTTGTACTGTACCTTAATGTTACTTAATGTTGCATGTATATTTTATAGTAAATATTTGTTTGCTATATTGCTGTAATTATTTCTTGAGATCAAAATGTCCTATGAACTAGTGTAACCTAGGAGAAGAGATTTTTATTTTTATTTTACAGCACATTGGAATGGAGATGTGCAATGCATACTTCGCACATCTCACGAAGCCCTAGGCCTCCCCGCTGGTGTAATCAAATGGTCTAGGGCCTCCCCGCTGGCGCAGTGGTAGCGTCGTCGCCTTGTAATCAAGGCTTTCCGGGTTCGATTCCCGGTGGATACACACAGTGGTTCGGATCCCACTTTAAACTGTAGGCCCAGTCCCGATTAGCCATACTGTGCACAAAGAGGACTTAAAACATCAACTCAACTCAATCAATCAAATGGTCTAGGCTTCGATACTCGAGGGAGGCACATTGTACAGTGGTTCGGATCCCACTTTAAATTGTAGGTCCATTCCAGATTACTCTATCTGTGCATAAAGTGAACTTAAAAATTCAAACAAACAAAGAAGCTCTCTAAAAAGTCAGACTACACATTGTCACTGCAATATTTAATCCTAATATCTCTTGGTTAAGACGAATAGAGACGCAAGTTTAGCCTCAGACATGGGTCCATGCATAGACGGATCTACAATAGATTTTCTTTCTGGCTGGCACAGCAGCACACTCAAGTGGAGAGGAGTTACGGCATTTTCTACCCTATAAGTATGAAACCACGTGACAAAAATTCATGGCTGACACAAACATTTATTTTTGTCTGAAAGAAAAGTGTAGTATGATACGGTGTACAAAACTTATGAAATATATTTTTAATGGAAACGCATCAAATAGCCTACGATAAGGAACATTCTGTACGTGTGCGCGGTGATAGATGCGGGTTAACACTCATATTCAAAATGAAATTCCCTGCCTTTTCCAGGTATTTTTAAATAACTTTCCATAATTTCTAATAACTCTGCAAGTTAATAAAATGAATCGAGTTTATTCAACATTATTGAAAATAAAACAAAAGAACGTTTTATATGCATATTCACCCGCAAAAGAAACTTGTTGGGAAGAAAAAACTGAAGTGTTTTCGGTTTCCAATTCTGGCCAGCAAAAAAACATGTATTTCCCCTGCTTTCAGAGGCGAGGAGTCAGGTCATCGGGAGATGTGGCGATGACAAAGCAAAATAATAAAAATATTGCTTTTTAAATATTTTAGAGAAGAAGTAAAAAATAAGTGAGAATATTCGCATATTTGTACGAAATTAGTAAAGTGACACCATGAAACAGCTAGAAATACGCAAGAGATTCGCTAAGTTGAACGCATCGAAAGAAGAGCCCAGTCCTACCCCCCCCCCCCAAACCCAACCGTCCCGCTACGTTTCCTCTTGAGTGCAATGGTGTCAGGCGGGCCAGGTCATCGCAGCAGGTCTGCGAATCCAAGGTCCTTCGACCGCTTCCCCCCCTCTTGATGGTCTGGTCATAAGAGACCTTTTTTTTCAGCCTCCTTGTTTGCAAACACGGCAGGGTTTCTGTGACGTCATCAAGATGAAACTTTTCAGAATGTCTCAGCAATCGACTAGAATATTTTTAATTCTCTGAAGATTATCATCTACAGTTATGTTCGACGTTAGTTTTGCCATAACTTGTAACAAACTAATCATTATTTGCTTTTGAGAGTCATATTGTGGGATGCTAGTTCGTAATTTTCGTTTTTCCGTTGTTGTCACTGACGTTGGACTGCTTTGGGAATTTAGTAATACATAATCTGATCTTTCTTGTTCGTTTTGGGTTTGAGGATTGTCACACGACTTTAGATTTTGCATACCTTTATTTTTCATAACTTCTTTACTTTTAAATATCTTCCCAAGTCTTCGATCAGCATAACTATTGTTCATGTTGTAAAGATGAGGTTGAGAAGATTTCCACGAATATAAGTTGCTTGATGTCCCTGATTCCTCAACTCTTAGTGGCCAGCACCTCATATCTGTTACCTGTTGTAATTGCTGAACTTGGAGCTTGTACAAAGGAAGACTCTGCTTTAGTTGTTTTTAACTCTGGGAAATCTTGTAGTATGTTCGCATAAGAATAATCGTCTCTTTCGGTCATAAATGAACTACTAGAACTAACTTTTCTCTTTGCTTCTTGATATGAACAGCCCTCATATGCTATCACCTTCTATATTTCTCTTTCCTCTTCCCACTTACTGCACGACCTCTCAGTTGCAAGATGATTTCCTGAGCAATTTATGCATTTAGGTACTGCAGCACATATATCATCATGTTCATAATCACCGCACCTTGAACATATCGCTTTGGACTTACAAACATCCTTTGTGTGAGAGAAACGGACACAATTCCTGCACTGCATCACAGATTTTATTTTAGGTTGTACCTGAAATATGTTACTGAGTAGCTTTACATGCGAGGGCAACCTTTGTGATTGAAACGTTACGCTAATCAATTTGGTCGGTTTGAACCCAAATTCCCCATTTTCTTGATAAATCTTTTTTTTTTTTTCATTCTTTCCATTTTGATTATTGGAATATTTCTCTCAGCCTCTGCTTCATCTTGTACTTCTTCTAAATTTATATGTAACCCATATATTAGTCCCATTCTGTGTAAAAGACTCTTCGGGATTTTGACATTTACCTTATATTTCTTCTGAAACTCTTTGTTCAAGTAAAAGTCATTTGCATCATTGGATGTTAAAAAGTAAACCTTTGCACGATTAGGACCCGATGCCTTAACAAAATTCACCTTAATTCTAGCTTCTCTTAAGTGACTACCTAACATAATAGCACTAAAGCTACCAACATTGTGTTCCACGCCTTCAACAAGAATAATATATGGGCCATCGTGCCCAGGATAGAATAAGTCATTTTTATTCACATTGTCCTTTGATTGCATTGTACGCTCTAATACGTTTGCTTTGAAAATTTTTGGAGCATTTATAGATTCCTCCTTTCCACTAACTTTTGCTCGATTTCGTTTTGTGTTCTGACTTTTTGGTTGCTTAGCAACCAATTCAACATCCATATTTTCTCCGTCTTTATTTGAAGACGTATCCTTTTTTACTTCCACTACTTCATTCATCTCCATTTGGACGTCCTCTCTGCTTTGATTAATAATTTCCTCGCTAGACATTTTCCCTCACTTGCATGAAATTTGTTGAATTTCTTACAAGCAGGAAACTTTATCTGGATGGCCCAGAGCCTTCCATGCTATCTAGATTTAACACTGATTTATCTTCTAAATCACAAGATTATTTAATATTAACTTACGTTTCAATAAATGTACTGTCTTGTAATAACACAGAACACTTTTACAATAAAAACGATGATTAAATCCACAATTTAAGCTTGAATTTGTCTGTAACTATATATTACGCAACTAGCTAATATTTCACCACAGACTATTCATCTTGAGATTTATTAAGGTTGAAATTAAGGCTGTGTCCGAAAGCTGCAAGACCATACTTGAAGCGAGCATACTTCGAGAGCATACTCGCAGTGCGGTCTTGAAGCCTGGAAGCGGAAAGCTTTCGAACTGCACTTCGACTGCAGCGCCAACACAAGTGAGGAATGCAACAAAAGTTGCTTCGAAACTAAAATTATCAAACATCGACTGTATGTGCCACTCTTGTTTTCCGTGAACAACACACACATGACTCGGCGTGCAGTTTATATAACACAGCACGTTATTAATTATAGAAATATGAAAGAAATTTGCTCTTTCAAATTAATTTTCACACATTCCGCAACATGGTTTACGATCGCGGGAAAAGAAATTGTTTTCTCACTTTTAAACACCTTCTCACTATAGAAGAAAGAAACCACGCATATATGAATAAAACGAATAAATAAAATTACATAGTATTTTAAAAACTTGTTTACTTACATTTCCACACAATGGAAGAACTACAACTACCAGCTGATTGACTTGAGACGTCCATTTTTTTTAACAAATGAAAAGCAAGCACAGATCGCAAGTGTGCACCGCTCGTGTGCTGCGTCCTCTGGTCGTTTGCTTGGCGCTTTCGAACTGCACTAGGTGACGTCACTTCCGTCAAGACTGTACTTCAAGTATGTACTTTGTACCTTTTGGACACAGCCTGAGGATACGAGATATCACTATTAGATCGTAAATATTTTTATAATATCAAGGAGTCAATTGTTGTGGAATACAGTGACCAGTCAATAAGGTTAGTTTTCCAGCGTTGAAGGAGAGGTGCATTTCGCGGGATATCTACACTGTACATAAATCTTCCTTGAACATGTATGGGTAAGTGATCACTTCCACGCATACCCTCATCCACAAACCAGGTAAGTTGGGAAAATTTCAACAGACACTATGGATAGATCTATGACAGAAGGATTATTTCCGGAGCGAGGAATATGTGTTATGGTTCCATCATTAAGTATGATAAAATTATTATGTTCTATCCAGACCACTAAAATCTGACCGTGAACTGCCCCACATTGGATGATTCCCGTTAAAATTTCCTACACAAATATAAGGGCCTGAAATATTGTCCAGAGTACCTTGAAAATCTTGTAGTTGTATTTTTTGAGATAACGAATACTGAAATTAAGATTTTGTATTTTTATGCGCACTGCTATGATTTCTACATGATATCTGTTTATTATATTAATTTTTGGTATAAAAAAAGTGTTTGGTGGGCTACACTCTCATGAATGTGAATGTTCACACCACTTTCATTGTGTTAGAATGGCGGACCTAGTATTATAATATTTTAGGTTGTAATTTTCGTATTGCTTTTCTTTAGTCTGTTGTAAACAGAGAATTAAAGGATAGGATTCCTCAATTAGTTTATTTAATTCTATCTTACGTGCGGAAAAACTATTTATATTCCACCGAATTAAAAATCCCATTCCCTACAATACTAGTGATTTATTATATTTTTTTACCTGGATTTAGGAAATTAAGTTTTGCTTTGTCCTGTTAGCTCATGGATATGTTTGGTTGTTGCCTTCTAAGTTCAGGTATATTTATAAGTGCCGACCACATCTCTGGCAAAGTTTGCATTAACGGTTTATACAGTGCCTGAAGATTTTCCGCCGGAGGTTTTGAACTGATCTAACAGTTGGGTTGAAAAGTTCGTAGGCTAACATAGTAAAAAATATTTTTTTGACAAAATTCGATTTTATTATTCAATATAGTTGCCTTTGAGGGCGATACAACGATTATAGAGGTCATACAATTTTTCGATGCCATTTTTATAGTACGATTTCTCTTTAGCCTCAAAATAGGCCTCAGTTTCGGCGATTACCTCTTCATCAGTGCTAAATTTCTTTCCAGCGAGCATTCTTTTAAGGTCTGCAAAAACAGGAAAAAGTCACTGGGGGCCAGATCTGGAGATTATGGTGGATGGGGAAGCAATTCGTAGTCTAATTCATATAATTTTGCCATCGTTTTCATTGATTTGTGACACGGTGCATTGTCTTGATGAAACAGCACTTTTTTCTTCTTCAAATGGGGCCGTTTTTTCGTGATTTCATCCTTTAAACGCTCCAACAACGCTATGTAATAATCGCTGTTGATGGTCTGGCCCTTTTTGAGGTAATCGATGAATATAATACCATGCGCATCCCAGAATACTGATGTCATAACATTGCCAGCCGACTGTTGCGTCTTTGCACGCTTTGGATTCGGTTCATCACGTGCAGTCCACTCGGCTGACTGTCGATTGGACTCTGGAGTGTAGTTATGGAGCCATGTTTCATCCATTGTAATATATCGACGGAAAAATTCGTGTTTATTACGGTTGAATATCGCTAAACATTGCTCCGAATCATCAAAACGTTGTTGCTTTTGATCGATTGTGAGCACGCGCGGCACCCATTTTGCACACAGCTTTCGCATGTTCAAATATTCATGCACAATATGTCCAACACGTTCCTTTGATATTTTTAAAGTCTCAGCTATCTCGATCAACTTCACTTTACGATCATTTAAAATTATTTTGTGGACATTTTTGATGTTTTCGTCGGTAACAGCCTCTTTGGGGCATCCACTGCGTGCATCGTCTTCGATGCTCATTTCGCCTCGTTTAAATTTAGCAAACCACTTCTCAACGGTTGATTTTCCTGGTGCAGAGTCCGAATAATGTTTATCAAGCCAAGCCTTGGCTTCAACAGTATTTTTTCGCCAAAAAGCAATGCTTTATTAACACACGAAATTATTTTTTTATCCATTTTTTCACAATAACAAAAGCTGCTTCACTCACAATGCTATATCTCATGAACTAATTATCCGGCAGCTGTGAAATTTATACACGTATCTTTTGAAGGTTAGTACTAAGTAAAAATCACATGGATTTAATTCTAGTAACGGCATCTATGAGTCAGCCTATGAACTTTTCAGCCCAACTGTTATCTATTTGATGATCTATGCTTGTGTAGATATTGCTCAATGTGGTTAGATCCAGACTGGGGTTGCGCATTTCGTCCAATTGGGGGAGATGGCGTATTTTACTCGTCTTCGGATAAACTGTCAAGTGATGAAGATTCATAAAATAGCTCTTTAGGTGGTTTTGGAGTTTTTCGTGTCCATGTATTACTTCTACGTGAGTGCAGCCGATCTTTGCTCACAGTCGTGTATTTTTTTCTGTTTTCGCACTGAGGGTTGCGAGGATATAACTATTTTAGGAGTTATTGACTCTCTAGTTGTCACTGATATTGATGGACGTGCCATTGCACATTGTATGACCTCAGCGTGATAGGGAGCGGTGGAAGTTGTTTAGCACTTAATAAAGGTGCCAAAATGTCTCTTCTGGTCAGAGGTGATTTATATGTCCCCAATATTTTTGCCTTAGCTTCAAAGTAAGATACGTTTTCCTCCGCCATCCGCGTCTGTATTTGCTGTTCTGTTTGTCGTTGAGGGCAATCTGGGGATGTAGCTCTATGATTACCTCGACATATGACACAAAAGGGAACTTCTGTGCAGGAATCTCCATGTTTTTCTTTTCCACAGTTAACGCAGATTGCTTTTGAACGGCAGTTCTTACTTTGATGCGCATAACGAAAACAAGTTTGACACTGTAAGACAGACCTCGTTCTAGGCCGGACCTCGAAAATTTCACTGGTAATTTCTTTCTGGTAAGACATTACCCTGAAAGGTTATGCAAATTAATTTTGTGTCTCTCAGATCGAAATAACCCGCATTATTTCATATTTTTTCTGCATACGCCTTGCACTGATGACTGGTATCACCGATTGCACTCCATTCATAATATCTTGGACACTGATATCTATTCTAACCCCAGAAAATGAGACCGCCTCGCTGTACAAGAGCTTGAGGAATTCTAGCTCGAACCTGTAAATCCTTATGTTATATTTCTTTTTGTGTAAAAGCATTTGCAGATTTTGCATTTGGAAAGGTCACACGAACTCTATTTTTGCCACACTGTTCGATCAATTCTATGTCTACTCCTGCTTTTCGAAATTTATTCCCTAAACTGCCACCAGACAGTTTTCCTATATTCTTTCCTGTTCCCTATAATAGTACTATATATGGCCCTGATTGTGCATTGTCATATATGTACTGTCGCGATTGAGTACTTTCCTTCTCTTTCGATCGGATAATTTTATCTGGTTGAGTAGATGATTCTGAATCCGCCGATCTCTTTTGTGCACGATGTTTTTGCTGTTCTTCCACCCCTTTCATGATAGCATCCTCATCAGCATCACTCACTCTTGATATGTTAGTATGAAGGAAGAAGGAAGTTTCACCACCCCTTAATGCTAATAGGGTATCAGCAGCACATAGGGTTGCTTCTTCCTCCATTACATTGATTAATAGCGTTCAAGTGAGTCAGTTTATCGTTATAACTACTATGCTCTTATTTACAAAAATACACACTCTAAGTTAATGGACGGTGTTAAAGGCGGAGCATGCGCACTCGTCTGGTCCTCCTCGAACATCCGGTTACGTTTACGGTGCTATGGACGTTAATATGAAAGGGCAAAGTGGAGTCTTTTACAAGGAAATAGGGGGTCAGCTGTGTAGCATATGGTTGTACACTTCGATCCGGAACAAATTTATTGAGTCAAGTTTCACTTCGTAGGTTTCCGAAGGACGTAGAGAGACGAAACCTGTTGATACATGCGGTACGAAGAAAGGATTGGTACCCGGAAATTATTTGAACGACTTGCATTTTGTTACAAACATGTTGATCGTTTATCTGCGTATTGTGTTTTGGTGAAAAGCACGCCTCTTAGTGAGGTTTCAAACCGAAGCGACACGCGATAGCAGTGATTCGTACCGTAGTGACAAGCGACACAGGCCCATTTAGTCTATAAATAAGCATTTACCTCTCATGAGAAATCAAGTCTGAGGCGATACAATACACGCCATTGGAAATATGAGCGACACGTGCAGCTTGTCGTGTCGCTTCGGTTCGAGAAATTTCATTGATCACTGAGGATTCACTTTTAAGTGGCACGGAGATTACACACCGATGCGACAAGCAACAGTCCCTTTACTCTAAAGGAAACAATTCACCTTGCATGCGGGTACAACAGACCGAGGCGACACGATGCATGGTACTGAGAAAGCAACAGTCCAGTCCAAGCGACACGTGCATTTTCTCGTGGTGAATTGGCTCGAAAGGAAGCTTTCAGACTGCAGCGATACATGTTCCTTGGAAACCAACATTCAAAAATAAATAACACCTTCCGAATTAAAGAGACACGACAAATTGCAGATGTCGCTTGTCGCTCTGAATGGGCTGGTTTATCAATACCGTGCATTGTGTTGCCCCGGCCTGTTATTTGCGCAAGCGTGACTGGTGAATGGTTTGCTTTAGATCGAACGCTTCTGTGCGAAATCCCGATATCGCTTGTCGCTTCAGTGTGAAAACACCCTTGTTGTTTGAAGTAAATTCGTGCAAGTGAAAGTGGCACGCCATATCATAGGTTTTCCATAAATCCCTCAGGCGGAAGGTGACGTTGAAAGGACATATATTTACTAGCATTCCTTATGTGTCATTTCATTACTTCTGCAGATTTGTTGGCAAAGATTCACTTAAGCATACTTTATAATGCAATATATCACTAGCTTAGTTTTCTAGAATTATCTTTCCCTCACTTTTCCATTTACAAAATAATTGAATATATCTAAAGTTTCGTACGTTTTGAGTTCGTGTGTGTACATGAGATACTTGTATAGTATGCTATACACTGGCGGTCACAAAGACACGTCATATTTTAATAATCTGCTCTGCAGTTGATCATCCGACGGATTCTAGACGTCCACTCCTTCATAGTAGAACTTTAACAAATACCTTTCTTGACTATCGTCGCACAACTGATGAAAACAAGCGCCCATTTCTTACTTCGTATGCCGGTGAATCTGCACTGGCAACAACGGGGACTGGCCTAAACCGGAAGTTCCGAGGGGAACGGGCAAGACCTCACCAATGTTTATGTTTACATTTTTAACGCAGTCTATAAATACAAATAAAATTTTACTTCGAATAGCTCACAAGAGGTACTTTATAGCCAAACACGTAATAACTACGAAATGGAAACCGGATAACACAATCACGATCCGAAAAACCTCGCAGCCGAACACATGCCAATCTGTTTATCCCTAATGTTTGGTAAGTCGGTGTTTTTTATTTTGTGTTGTTGTTTACAGATACAGTAGTGGCTATTTGGATTGCACTCACGTATTCCGGCAGTTTATTTCTGTATACAGTATATTTGCAGAAGATATAAGACGGATCGTGTTTTGAGCGCAACAGTAACCTTTGGAAGTCTCGTTTTTGCCTTAAACTGAACGCAGAGAAACGCGACAACTTGCAGCGTCATTTTTCCAGGGCATAGTTTTTAAAATTGCTGGAAAAAAATTGAGTGGAAATATCCATTTGAAATCAACCAAGTTTTCGGTATCGTGCACATTGCACATCCCTAGAAATTTGAACAAGGAGCTAAGGCGCTGTATAAAGAGTGGGAAAACCATTAGAAAAAGTGCTATTTCATTTTTCCGTGTGTCTGTGACTTTACATTTGCCATTGCCCTATGCCATTGCCATTTGTGTATACCAATATCTAATCTGTGCTGTTTAGTGTATACAAGATGTTACCGGAAGAATTTTTTAGCATTAACTGAGTGCATACAGTCATTGTTGGAAATCATTGTGAATGATAGAGTAAGTATCAGAATTGCACTTTTAGGCATGAGTTTACAATACCGGACCACTCTCCAATTTCTATAAAATTTCGCCTACTTACTAATTTCGGTGTTCTGATGACGTATCTGTAGTTCATATTTGGCGGTCACTTGTTAAAATTGTACATTTACGTGTAGAACTTGTAAAATAACCTTGCGATTTACCACAGTGATTGTCCATAATACACAGCAATTTGAAACCATCTTTCTTTTGCAATTCGTTAATGGTCTTTCTTTGCGCACAACAATTTTGCTGACGTTAGACGAGGAATGCCTACGAGGTTAGGTTAGGCCTGTTAGGTTAGGTTCCATTAGCATAAATACAAAGAAAAAATAGTATTTTATCTAAGAGAACTATACCTTGTCGTGCGTGTTGATTTCTTCATGTTGGGAAAATGGTGTCTTCCGTGGAGCTATTGTTCTTATGGTAGGGTTATGTTACGTTAAGAAAACATAGTTTATTTCGTTTTTTTCCTCGATTTCCATACTTGACCGCCAATTATTACATGCATATTCGTGATTAGGAGTTCACAATTAGTGAGTAGGCGAAATTTCATAGAAATTGGAGAATGGTCCGGTATTGTAAACTCGTTCCCACTTTTATCTTGTAACAATATTTGAGGTGAATTGAGAACTGAGGACATATCTCTACTTTTTCAGGTGCTTAAATTCGTTAGAAGTTGTATGGATTTTTGTTGGTAACTACACTATATTACATGGTTGTTTTGCATTATTCGTATTGAGTTTTAAACTCTGTACTCAGTCTGATACACAAGGTGCAAAGTAGGCGTGTTTGATAAGATATCAATTGTTGCAATGGCGTTATAAAGTTCATCAGTCTGATATATTTTTGGGTTTCACCGCTTGCGTGGTGATCTTTTCCAAGTAACCATTCTTCATTATTGTGCTTGTAAAATATGGTTGTTCTTATGCAGGGTGGCGCGCGAGAGTGGGAGATTTTGATAATGCCGTAATGCACAGTAATAATACTTATATTGTTACATAATTCTGGTCATAAAAAGGTACATGTACAAAAGGTACAAAACATAACATTTCTGCATTCTGGAATGGACTTTTCTCATAACTTTCTGCAGTACGTCCGCAGTGATAGACCAAATCCGAATCTCTTCACATGTCGCAGCAGCCTTTAAATAAGAAAAAGTGAATGGCATTTAACTGTTTTTTTCAGCAATTGCCAATTTTTAAAAAAATACCCGTGCATGTTCTAGAGTTGCTCTGCGTTCAGTTTAACCTTTAAGTGGGTATGTGGGGTGTCCACAACACCCCAGGTCTAAAAATTGTTAAAAAGAAATAGTCTTATAAGTTGGCGATACTGTTCATCTTTCCATTACCTTCATGTTGTTTACTCCTTTAGGGGTAGGCCTTTTAGTCGCCTGATTGTTGCGTGCTGGTCCACAATAACATAGAGCTCCAAGTTCTGGGGTGTTATCAGGGTAAATGTCTGTTATATCGGAGACACATTTCTTCATTTTTACAGAAGAAACTACTTACGGAAATGAGTTTCTGTAGCATTTTGAAAGTTCGTAGACAGCCATTCTTTTGTAACGGACGTGACACGTACACAACGTAAAAGTATTAAAAAATACACTAATTAAAATTTGTATCCATTTTAATTATTGAGAAAGGTTGTACTCACTGAAATGTACACTCACAAAAATTGTCATGCCAAATACTTAACTGCATTTGATTTTATCTGATATGAAAGAGGTGTAACGGACGTGACGTGTAAAACACCCTGTAATGAACATAGGGTTGGGTTTTCCATAGTTTCTGTTAATTGGACAGACAAATTAACTGTTAAATATTTGTTATAGTAATGTTAATATATGCTCTTTTAAGACTATAAAGTATGACCTGTTAAAAGTTTTGATGTCTTATTGAAAAATGTTTAACTTTGTAACGGACGTGACAAAGGATTTGTAACGGACGTGACAAAAAAGTGCATCATTTATAATGACAGTTTTTATTTGAAAAAAAACCACTAATAATTTGTAATACAACCTTGTATATAATAATAATATAGTTATACATAGTTGCAAAAGTTTAATACTACAATTCTAGTGAATTAACATTAATTAACATAAAAGAAACAGGTCTGGGAAAGAGATTAGGCTACATTCTGCTAGTTATGGACTAATTCTGATTTAATAAGCAGGTTGAGTAACAAAAAAGACATTACACCTTTGTGGACACTAGGTCTATAGACTATTTATGTTTTTCTCAGCACAGGTCGTAAATTATCACTTTTCTAAAATCTTAATTCTGCTTGAAAATTGGTACATAATTCTGTCTCCAACTTTCTTTATTTGTGGTTCAGGCAGTATTTTGATTATATCCTTGAAAAGGATAATTTTGTCACCTTCATCACCGATTTTGAAAACTTTGCCTCGATTGTCATATGTTTTTAAGAAAGTTACATTAACATCACCATCTTTCACATTGCTTTGGCAAACAGCCACATAGAGACATTCATTTTTTTTTATGACTCGTGAGTTTGACCAGCACATAAACTCCTGGAAAGATTTTATCATGAGAAAAAGAATCACTGTCTTGTAAAATACTCAGATTAGTTTCATTGCCATACTCCATTTCATTGTCCAAGTCATTATTTCCAAAGCTTTCTTCAGTGTCAGATTCGTCACTGTATACATCACTGTATCTTCAACGGTTTGGCAGTTTTTTACTACTTTTTTCACACTCATCAGGCTTCAAAATATACACTTTTGTCATCAGGTCACCACTAGTTCTACCAATGAGGATGTTTTTGTTGTCATATGCCTAGAAATGGTGCATTGAATTGATAACAGTTATTTCAACCTTCTTAGTAGGACTGTTAGGTAATGCATTTTTATTCTCTTTACTGCTTTGCCATTTGTTCTTGGACTTTTGTATGAGCCGAGCTCACTCTGACCACCATTTTCAATCACCTTCTTTCTTGCTCTATACAACCGCTGTCGTTCTTTATCTTTCTGCCTTTTTTCAGCTAACAGTTTATTATCTTTGGTCAATTCATTTTTTTCCTTCTCTCTTACTTTACTCTTCCTCAATTTATCTTTCTCCAAATAAGCCTTCCATTGCTCTTGATTCTTTTTTCTCTCTTCTATACATTTAGCCATTCTTGTCTTGTTGGGAGTGGGAGCCATAATCTGAAACAAAACAATAAATTTAGAGCCAAATAACCTAAAAATAAATTTAGGGCCAAATAACCTAAAAGTAACATTTATATTATTGTCATGCCTTTGCTAATAAGTTTCTGTTAGAATTGTGAATAAACATGTTGAAGTTGGTCAGCTCCAGCTGGTTTTGTTTCAAATAGATTTTAAACATAATAAAAGGTTGTTTTATTATCAAAACATGTTAAAAATAGGTACTATTGCTTTTCATTAACACTTTAATACCATTTTGAAGTATGTGGAAAGTTTTATTTCTTTGTAGCATAATGGAATCTGAAGCTCTGCTATTAGTTGCACATGGTGTTTATATCTGAGTGTTGTTAATTCAGCCTCATTAGTTCTTGTATCCTTATTTATTAAACAACTTATAGTTTTGAGTATATAATTTCATTTTAATTTATAGAAATATTTTTTAGGTTAGGTAGGCCTACCTATTTTATGAGACATTTTGGTCCTATCTTGTATGGTCTGAAAACTGAATTAAATCTTATCTCCCAACAACAAATAAATTTTGAATTACATAAATAAAGAATATTTAGTTCTACTGTTACAGAAATATGAAAATCAGGCAAGAAATATGGACCCTGCTCTAAAAGTAATTAAATGAGAGGAAAATAAATATGAAAAACAAGCAAGAAATATAGTATTTTTTCTTGTCACGTCCGTGACACTAAAGTTTGTCACGTCCGTTACAGGATTTTCACAGGTAATGCTATTTTATACAAAACAGAAAACACTAGAAATCAATAAACAATGCACATAACCCCACTTCTACCAAGAGTCACTTACATCACATTATTAGGGTTGGTGTGATATAAACTTATTCATGTTTTTTGTAACGGACGTGACATTTGTTCTTCCCCTTCTTAATAAACAAATAAACAGCTTAATACTTACATAAATCAATAACTCTTGAGTGTAAACAATACTCCAGACATCAATATTTCTTCATATAACTGAGAACAGCAGCTCACTGGATGATTTGATTATGTTCAGCTGTTTACAAAGCAGCTGATTTTAACTAACAACTGATCACATCTCAGTGTTCCAACTTAAATGTAAGGAAATGTGATGAAAAATAAAATTAAATAAGAAATAAATGCTTGAAATAGTTATTCTAGATTATTTGCTACTTAGCTATGCAGTTTATATGATATTTTAAACAGTTTTCAATTTTCGCTATGAGGTGTATGTTATAAAAGAATGGCTGTAGAGGTATTTTCTCACCGTAGAATGCTGCACAACAAGAAATAAGCACTTTGGATATAATAAACTTGCATTTTTGTGCAAAGCGACAACATTATGCAGTTGTTTCCATTATGTACCTGCAGATGACGTGAGCCGCGAAAGTCATGCGGTCTCGCCAGTATTTCGAAACGTGCCTTTTTATTATGAGAATTTTTTCTTACTTTTTTTTAACTATGCTTACCTAACCTAACCTTGCCGGAAATGATCCGTGGTGCTATCGTGAATGGTTTTTGGGGCTATCCATCAATGGTTCGTGGGACTATCGTGAATAGTTTTCTGGGCTATCCGTCAATGGTTTGTGATGACATAATGAACACGAAAGTAGGTATTTTTCGGTTAAGAAGGTTGACACACTGCATACCCACTCCAAATCAACAAAACACAAGCACGACACGCGATGATCCACAGCTGTGTGCACCATATTGTATGTTTCACAACGGAAGAAAGGAACCAAAAGAATTACTCGTAATGTGAAAAATCGAAGTTATTTTCATGTAAAAAGCATAATGGCACCTTCAACTATGTTCCGCAATACACAATTGGTAAGTACGAACCATCCGAAACACAAAATATCCGATATAACAGACATTTACCGTTATCAGCACCCCACCTACCTACTTGCGTATTGTTTTGAACTTTATTTTGCTCGAGTGTTGCAATACTTGTGGCTTTTCTTTTCTTCGAAATGGAATACAAGAAATAACAGGAGCATGTCAAAAAGCTATTAAGAGTTATTGGACGTGGTTAGTAGTGCAGAAGAAAGTGACAGTGAGGAATTAGTGCTGCAGTGATATTCAAAAAATATAGTCCTGTATCTGTTTTCTATATTTTTTGTAGCCTCAAATTCATTTTCATGTTTTACCATTTAATTAGTAATGATTAAATATAAATCCTCGTACATTTGTTTAATACATATGCTACTTTTCAGTAACTATTGTGTATTCTGTTTGGAAGGAAAATTAAAAATATAATAAAATACGGAAATGTCCCGATAAAATAGAAGGAAAATATAAAAATGTCCTTAAAAAGTTTCAAATTTAGTTATTTTCATTATTTGCAATCTTACAACCATACAAAAAGTGTAAAATTACATATATTACAATTATAATTGTTAGAATTATAACTGTAAGTGTAGTTTTTTTGTGGGGTGTCATGAGCACCCCACTACCCACTTGTATACAATTTGGCCACCTATCTACTTAAAGGTTAAGGCAAAAGGAGACTTCGAAAGTTGAAAACATGCCCTGCCAAGTTAATTCGTCATTACTTAGAGTTCGATTGGGCAAGAATTTACAATACCGGACTCCTCTGTAATTTCTATGCTACTGCTTATACTCGCGAAATAATTAGTCACGATGATTTATCAGAGGTTAACATGTTGGAGTGAGGTTTAGAAATTGTTCATAAAAGTTGTAAAATATTCTTTTCTATTTTCTCTATGATTCTCCATATGCTTTATTTTCTTGTAGTTTACGGTTATTACAAGCATAAGAAAACAGTTTTTCTTTGTGACGTTTCAGGAGAACACACGCTCCTTTCATCAGACATTTATTTTCATTTTGACTAAAGATACAGTTATAACAATGGTTAGTAATTTTTAAACAAAAAGAATCCGTTATATAATGGACGTTGTCAATGTTACATTGTTGTAATATAGCAACTTAACTGTGAAAAAAAGCAGTCTGTTGTATTTTTATTTGAGATTTTTTAAATTATGAATCCCAAATATCATCAGGTAATTCAAATTCATCATTGTTTTCAATGAAAACTGTTTTCTTATGCTTGTAATAACCGTAAACTACAAGAAAATAATTCTATAATGCAAGCAATGCGTACCTACAAGAAAAACTATTATTCATCTATTACGGGGAGAGAGGTACGTACCTTCCAGAAATATCAAATCAAGATTCAAACAACACTTCAGAGAATCAGATTTTTGAGAAGATGCAAGTTAAACAATATAGTGCCAAATTTTTTGAAGTGGAAAGTTAGAACTCGTAATACCTACACCAGTGAATTTAAAGGCAAGCTACAAATGTTAATGATAGGATGACTAATGAGGGACTCGTACTCAGAATTGGACAGCCTTTCTCGAAAGACATATGATCTCCACATCACCTTGTCAAATTCTTTGCATCCACTCATATGGGATAAAGTAAACAGAGCTACACAACAAGTTGTAGAACACTACAGCAAGCTTTCAGAAAGGAGACTTGATAGGAAATTCTACCAGCTAATTCAAGAAGAACAAGTTACACACAACAACAATGAAAGAAGAGAAGCAGTTAATGTCACTGGTAAAATAGAAACTAAGAACATTGACAACAGATTATTTATAAATCTTACGGATATTGAGGTACCTGATGAGTATATACAAATTTTTCAATTCGGAATGAAATTTGCAGTTGGTAATGCTTATATACACAAAGAAGATTTTGTGATTTCAATAGAAAAAGCACTGAATTTCTTAGATGATGAGGAGGAAAAGAGAAAATTACGAAGTCTCACACATGATGCTCTTGATGAACGGTTAAGTTTTGAATACAACAGAAGAAATAACAGAGGTCCAAAATACACAGAACGGGAGAAAGAGCATATAAGGTTGGGGAAAAAAGTTCATGGCTTCAAGATCTGGTTGAAAGAAAACAACATTTTCTTAATAAAATCAGACAAGGAAAATAAACCTGTCCTTATCCGAATTAAGGACTATAAAGAAAAAATGGAAGAATGTTTCAAAGTAAACAATTTCACAGAAACCTCTCGAAACCCTATAAATAAAATAATAAATGAGGTAAAGAAAGTAATTGAAAGCAGTATCACGATACCAAGGGAAATGAAGAAAAAACTCATTGTCAAAAATTCAACCCTGCCGATTGCCTTTGGACTACCAAAAACTCACAAACCAGGAACTCCAATACGACCCATCATTGCAACTTTCTGCAATGCACATCCTGCATACAAACTATCCAAATATTTAGTTGAAAGACTTGCTATAATTAAACAACAAACACCATTCAGTGTTAAAAATGCATATGAAGTGAAACAGAAACTAAAAAATATTGTTTGGAATAATGAGTATCGTATTGCAAGTTTTGATGTTGAAAATTTATATCCAAGTGTCCCAATAGAAGGTGCCACAGATGCATTACACAGATGGCTTATTGAGATGAAGGTTAACCCAGTAGAATCATGGGAAATGGTTCGATGGTTTACTGTATGTGCAAATTACAATTACTTTATATTTGATGGCAAAATCTATCAGCAAAGTAATGGTCTATCAATGGGAAACCCAGTATCCGGAATCATCTCCAGCATTTTCCTTCATTACATAGAATCTCCAATTGTTAATGCAATAGGTGCGGATATCAAACTCTACATCAGATATGTAGATGATGTGCTAATTATTGCTAAAAATGATAACACCATCATGGACGTATTTAAATTGTTAAATGAATCACATCGTCGCATAAAATTCACTTGTGAACCCATGAATAACAATGTAATTTCTTTCCTTGATCTGCAAATTAAGACAACTGACTCAACAATTCAAACATCAGTCCATAGAAAAAAATTAGCGGGTGAAAAATACATCCATGCCAATTCAGAACATTCGCGTATAACAATGGATAACATATTTTTAATTTTTTTCCTGAGAGCACAAAGACTATGTTCTAATAATGAGGATATCAAAAATGAAGAAGAAAGGCTTTTTAATATAGCAAAAGAAAATGGCTTTCACACTAACAGAATAAACCAAATCAAAAAACAAGTAGCAAGAAAACTAAAGGAAAAGAGAAATACAGACAAAGATGAAAAATCTGTTGAAAAGAAATTTGTGTGCATTCCATTCCACAAGGGATTCTCACATAAAATTGCAAAAATTTTCAGAAGTTTTGATTTCAAAATTGTTTTTAAATCACCAAGAAGTTTGGAATGTACATTTAATGAATTCAAAATGAGAAACTCTCTACCAGATGCGGAAACCACAGGAATATATAATATAAGTTGTTCATGTTCAAAGGATTATGTGGGACAAACAGCAAGGAAAATGGCAATAAGATGGCACGAACACGATTTGGACATTATAAATCTAAACCCAAGAACAGGTTTGTCAACTCATATCATCGAAGAGAAACATTTGATTAAAAAGAGAAGGGTTTTAAAAAGATTAACGGGAAACACAGAGTTGAATGTCTGGGAAGCTTCGTTCATTGCAGAAGAACACTGGAATAAATTAAATAATGAAAATGGTAATGTAGATCCAGTATGGAGTTTTCTTTTTCACAAATGGAGTAAGCCACCATCTTTGAAATTTAATGTAACAGAAAACATCAAGAGACTGTGTGAAAACAATGATGAATTTGAATTACCTGATGATATTTGGGATTCATAATTTAAAAAATCTCAAATAAAAATACAACAGACTGCTTTTTTTCACAGTTAAGTTGCTATATTACAACAATGTAACATTGACAACGTCCATTATATAACGGATTCTTTTTGTTTAAAAATTACTAACCATTGTTATAACTGTATCTTTAGTCAAAATGAAAATAAATGTCTGATGAAAGGAGTGTGTGTTCTCCTGAAACGTCACAAAGAAAAACTGTTTTCTTATGCTTGTAATAACCGTAAACTACAAGAAAATAATTCTATAATGCAAGCAATGCGTACATACAAGAAAAACTATTCTCCATATGCAAGTATGCAAATCATATTTGTTGATATGAAAAATTGACGTTCGCAATTAGTTGATTTCATACGTGGAGAGCATGGATCGTGTAAGAATGCCGGAAGAGAACAGTAAAAATGTTGTTAATGTTGTACAGATTGATCGGGCTCGGTGCCGAAATCTTACACCCTGTATTTCACAAACATTTCAAATGTTTTCATCAAATAAATAAGTTTCTTGTAACAAAGGGTGTTTCTAAATAGCGCGGAAGGTATTTTTTTTTACATCTATGGCTACGAAACTTACGTTTTTTTATATTGAAGTTCCTTACGTACATTGCATCTATACAGCTTTTCAGCTTTTTCTATACAGCTTCCATATTGAATTCATGTCACAGGTGCATGTCTAAACATTTTATTTTTCTTCTTATGATTGACTTGTGCAATGGGATACTTTGCGACATTTTCTGGAAGAGTATCTGGATGAGTTTATGTGGTTTGACAGGCATGGAAACAAGCGACGAGATGCGATGAGGAATATCATTCAACATATTGTTGAACGGTATCCTCAGCGTGTGTAAATACGTTATCTTGTGGAACGTTGTGCACATTTCTCTTCGCAACTGCGGTCCAGAAATGACTTGTGGGATAGAATAATTCTTATTTCTATGATGGTATGGACAGGGGAGGGTAGTATTCTGTGGAAAAGGACAACAAAGACTTTTGACATACAACTGACCTCTCTTTTGGACTTTTAAATTAACTTCGACCCGCTATTCAGTCTGCACTTGAGATAAAGAGGTAAGTTACCTTTTAAGGTTTAATTTTAGCCTTATTTCTCTGGTACCTAAATGTGTGTATGCGAAAAATAGTATTGGAGCTGAGTGACTCCGGCTAGTTTCTAAAATACCTTCAAAAGGGACTCTATATAGAAAAGCGGGTATCCGTAGCGGAGGCGGTAGGTTAATTACGCCAGAGGCAGAGCCCGGAATCGGCGAGAAATTTCAACACAGCAACCACCTCGCAACTTCAAACGGCTGTACAATCGTAAATACTTATTTCCGCCCTCCAGAATTTTATTATTCACAATTAGCAGCACATACTCTATATATTAAAAATAAAAAAAAAATCGCCTGCGAAATCGAGGGTGTAAGATTTCGACATGGACCCATTGATCGGACCGTACCTTAGAATTCTTTCGCCTAGTCGGTAAGCTCTACGATTCCACACAGAAATGTGTCGAGGATGACAAAGACGACAGTGACAATCACAATGTAGAAGAGCATGTGGCTTATGGACTGATTTGATTACAGGGAAGTTTGGCAACAATGCATTGATCGTAAAATTGCAGAATACAAAAATGGCGTCTTCGATGAAGAACGTTTGCCGTTAAACTGCTGCGAAAATAAGATTTTTTTATCGGTTCGTTATCACAATTAGCGCAAAACCATTCACGGATAGCCCCACTGACCATTCTCGGTAAGGTTAGGTTAGGTTAAGCAAACATAAACACAGTCAAAAAAGTTTTGCATCAGGATGGAAAATGACAAAAGATACATGAAGCACAAGGTTTAGTGACAATGACAGTGGGAATACAAAAGAAAAGATGAAGAACAAGACATGTTGAATGAAAAGGGAACAAAAAACGTACAATTTTCTCAGAAATGTGTTTAAAACGAAAATGGCACAATTCATGATGGAGGAGAAAAAACAAAGAACTCTCACAAGAAGACTGTTCGTCATAGCGGATCCACCAGAAACATTGTCTACCACCTGGCGTGTCCTCCCCTGGCTGCAAGAAGGTATTGAACATGCTGTGGCATACTAAGGATGAGACGATCAAGGTGATCTTGTGGTAAGCGATCCCATTCATCCTGTGACGCAAGAAGAACTTCACGAAGATTTGTGGGAGCCACGGGACGGTTTGCTGCAATGGCATTTTTTAGCATCGACCATGCATGTTCGATGCAATTCATGTCGGGACTTTGCGCTGGCCAGAGCATGCGACACATATTCGTCGCCTGCAGATAATCGTGCACCATCTGTGCGCAGTGTGGACGGGCATTGTCATCCACCAAGACAAACCCGTCACCAATTTCCTGAAATGGTTCCACAGTCATCTGGAGAATGTCCCTGACATAACGAACAGCTGTTTGTGGCCCTCTAATTGGAATTAGGGGCATTCGACGTCCGAGCATGATCCCTGCCCACACCATGATTCCTCCTCCTTGGTATGGATGGACCCCCTAGACACCACGAAGCTGCTCCTGCAGTCCAACGCCTCGCCACACCCATCCTCTTTGTGAATCTGGCCTTAGAAAGAACCTACATTCATCGGTGAAGAGCACATTAGCCCAATGATCGGGTCCCCAATTTCGATGTGCACAGGCCCAATGCACACGGTTGTGCCGATGTCGTGGCAATAGGTACTGACGCCGGAAAGGTCTTCTGGAACATAAACCACTTTCTCGGAGTCTGTTACGGACAATTTGGTTTGACACACACACACCAGAGGCTGCCTGGAGGGCATGAGTGAAGTTCCTTGCCGTCATGGTATTCTGTCGCCGAGCTGAGAGTTGTACATAGCGGTCTTGTGCTGGTGTTGTGACCTGTGGACGACCTGTCCGTTGACGATCTGCTACTGTTCCTATGTCTGTATACTGCATCCAGGTCCTACAGACATCGCTTTGCGCCACTGCAACAGCCCTAGCTACGGCCTGTTGTGACATGCCAGTCTGCAGTAGCGTGATGAATCTGGCCCGATCAAACTACACTATTGTATGCCTAGGCATGCCTTCCACACAGCTGCACTCGCTCGCCTTCGCTAACTGGAAACAAGGAGCACCTAACTAACCTTCACCGACTACCGTGGTGCTACGCGTGAACACACGAATGCGCTTGCCGACTCCGTTAGTCGTCTTTGGTGATCGGTATTGCACGTCGACCTTATTATTTCGCACAATGAGCTCTGCTTCATCGTTTCTTGTCCGCTTCGGCATGTTGCGGACGCTATTTTCATCACTTCTCGTGTGATGCAAAACTTTTTTGACTGTGTTTAGTTCAAATTTAAGGTCGTAAAACCATGCATGGGTAACCCCACGAACCATTCACAGTAAGGTTAGGTTAGGCAAGCATAGTTAAAATTTGGGGTCGTAGTAATGTCAGGAATATATATTTCATTCCTTAAGTATTCAAAACTCTAAATCTTGTGATAACGAATGAGCAGTTGTGAATTGTCGGTTTCGATCAAGGACCCCGTTATTTTGCAATTTCTATGCTTGACCCCCAAATTTTAACTTCAAATTCGTGATTAGGAGGTCTTAATTAGTGAGCATGTGAAATATTACAAAAATCGGTGATGGGTCCGGTATTGTAAATTCGCTCCCAAATAATATATCCAAAGCCAACATTGGAACAGGAATTAATAAATTAACATTCTTTTTTAATTGGTTGTCTCAAAAATTCTAAAAATATTACAGGTACTACATATCCTGAAAAGGAAAGCACACCATTTTGCTTCTCAAATTTTTAATGTTTCTTTTTTTTTAAAAAAAAAAGAATCAATTTTCGGACAAATTTGGAACCCTGAAAATGTTAAAATTAATGCACTTATAAATTGTTTTATGCAATGTATATTATGCACCCATGCTATAAGACACTTTTTGCTGAAGCAATTTAAAAAAGAAGCAGATCAAATGTAACAAAGATAGTGCACCTTTTATCCTAGTCCATTATAAACATTGATAAACAGTTGCTGAATAGATAAGATGAGATCTTTATTGCCATAAGACTATTACAAGAATATATTGACATCGTTAATTTACACAATAAATAAAATAAATAACTAGGTTACTAGATTTCTTGTATTGTATTGGTGATTTGCATTGTAAAAACAAATTTTATAAATCAAGATGTCTAGTATAAATTTCTTCGAACAAATATTTCTCAAAATCTATTGAGTAGTATTTATTAACTTCATAGAGACACTCATTAAATATAAAATCCTATAGATTGATTGATTGAATTGGTGTTTTAAAAGTCCACTTTGTGCACAGTAAGGCTAATTGGGACTGGACCTACAGTTTAAAGTGTGATACGAACCACTATGTGCCTCCAGCGGGTATCAAAGGTGGGACCCCTTGATTACAAGGTGAGGATGCTACCAAGGATCCTATAGATATACAGTGAAGGTAGACTGAGTACTCCCAACTTAACAAATAAAGGGCGACAGTGCGATTTAGGAGACTCCTTGCAGATTATTCTCACCGCTTTTTTTTTTTAATTATAAATATTTTTTTTATTTGCATGTTATTACCCCATACTTGCACACCATAATTCAATATGCTAAGAATTTGAGCATAATTTACTTTCAATAGTACATGACTATCTACACTACACATCCATTCAGTCTACATAACATATATAATATACCTTTGGATATTTTTCTTTTAGCTGTGTAATTAATATGATCATTCCATGTTAGATGTGTATCAATATATAGCTAGACCTAAGAATTTCAAGTGCTTCGTGTCTTCTATTGCTGCCCTCTTATTATAAGTAACATTTATTTCACTAGTTTTCTCTAGCTTCAGAGCTAAGTTATTAGATGCACACCGATTTTCAATTGTTATCTCTTTTATTCAGAGAATTCACTTTGAGTGCAAAATCATCAGCAAAATAAATATCCATCACTCTTGGGCATTATCTATATTGGCAGATAGGTCATTAATACCAGGTGGTTATAATTAAAGTGACGGTGTTCAGAGTGGTACAGCATAGGCTGTAATGAGAGTAGCAGTCTGAAACTTCGTAGATATGCTAATGAAGCAATGCGCTCGCGAATTATGCAAAAAAAAAAAAAAAAAAATAGTTCCAATTCTCGCCACCAGGGTAAAAAATGGCGCTGTAAGCAGTCAAAACGTGGAATTTTCCGTAACTCTGACGTCAAAGTCGGTGACATTTCCTAACCATTGTGTGAGCTCCCTGGTTGTTGTTGGTGACGCTTGTTGCTTTTTTTTCCTTTAGTGATGTGAATGTTCGCCGAACATTAAAAGTTTGATTTTTCCCGTGTAAAAAGCAATGGCTATTGCGAAGAAAGACCGTGCACTGCTAGTGAAGTTGTTTTACCAGAATGGGAGCAATAGTAACGCTGCACTGCGGAAATATATGCCAACAGAAAGGGCTGAGAAGAGGGCCCATGTCAATTAATGGGCTGAAGAAGATGATGAAGAAATTCGAGGAAACAGGTGAATTGGGTGTTGCACCAGGGAGAGGAAGGCGGCCCATCCCCGTGGAAGTTGTGGACGAAGTTGCTGTAGCTGTAGCTGACCGTGCAGCACATGCCTTAACTTCTGCAACCAGTGCTAGAGCTGTGGCACGTGAATTGTCACTCCCCTGGTCAACAGTTCGCAAGGTATTGCGGTGCATTTTACACTGGTATCCCTACAAGATTCAAATTGTGCACCAATTGAAACCCCAAGATATTCCACAACGCCGTGAGTTTGCCCATCGGTTTTTGGCACGCATGGAAGTGGATGACATGTGGCCGGGGAATATTCTGTGGACTGACGAGGCGCATTTTACTCTGGTCGGTACAGTGAATACTCAGAACTGTCGCATATGGAGTTCCACTCGTCCACATGTTGTGCAGGAACAACCATTGCACTCAGTTTACGTGACTGCATGGTGTGGGTTCACTAGCTCCTTCATTCTTGGTCCGTTTTCTTTGAGGAGATGACACCTCGAGGGCCTGTTAGGTGTACAGTGACATCTGCACGTTATAGGGACCTCCTTGTGCAACACGTGATTCCAGCTTTGCAAGAACGGAACTGTGAACACACCACCATTTTCATGCAAGATGGGGCAACACCACATGTCGCTCGCCACGTGAAAGATTTGCTGCGAGAAACCTTCACTAATGACCGCATCATCTCTAGGCAGTTTCCAGATGATTGGCCTTCCAGATCCCCCGACCTTAATCCATGTGACTTCTGGCTGTGGGGATATTTAAAAGATCGTGTCTATCAGGGACATGTCCGGTCTCTGCCTGATCTGAAGGCTAGCATACAACGACATGTCGCTCAGATTTCACCAGACATGCTGCGATCAACCGTCGACCATGCCGTGTTACGAATGCAGCATGTTGCTGAATTGGGAGGCCATATTGAACAGTTCTTGTAACCATAGTTCCTAATAAACATGCCAGAGCCATTGTTCTCATGTGTTTGATCTTTCCTGCCTTTTTCCTGTAACTATACCACGTTTTGACTGCTTACAGCGCCATTTTTTACCCTGGTGGCGAGAATTGGAACTATTTTTTTTTTTTTTTGCATAATTCGCGAGCGCATTGCTTCATTAGCATATCTACGAAGTTTCAGACTGCTACTCTCATTACAGCCCGTGCTGTACCACTCTGAACACCGTCACTTTAATTATAACCACCTTGTATATATATATTAAATAAAAGATTTCCTAATATGGAACCTTGTGGTACACCATCTTTCACTATTCTACCCTATTACATAAATATGACCAATTTTTCTTCAAATCCATAATATTTAAGTTTGTTACATAAGATATCATGTTTAACCGTGTCAAAAGTTTTTGACATATCATAGGTTCTAAAACTAACATACAACTTATTATCAAGATCATCAATTATATTATCAACTAAGGTGTACACTGCCTCAGTTGTTCTTTTATTAGGCCTAAATCCAAATTGTTTATTAGCGAGTAGATTATTATTTTCAAAATAATCTGATAATTGTTTGTATAATAATTTCTCAAATATTTTGGAGAATATTGGAACTATTGATATTGGTCTATAATTAAGTTTAGAAGTGATTTCATCTTCTTTATGAACTGGAAGTTTTGGAAAGAGACAATTATTAATTATACATTCATTAAATATATGTGCTAGTACTTCACTAATATACCTCGACGGAAGTTTAATTATTGTCGAATTTAACTCATACATATCTAAGCATTTGCTATTATTTAATTGTAATATCGTTTTATACACATCTTCCACTTTTACTTCATTGAAATGAAATTCACGACTAGGTTTATTGAAATTATCTAAATAATAGGAATATTCCTTGACATTAGTCAAAATCTTTTCACTTTTACTATTTACATGATCAATAAAAAAAATTATTAACATCATCTGATGAGATTTCAGTCAATGGATCATTATTTCTTGTCATTATTGATCAAATTATTTATACCCACTGGATGGCCCATGAGGCATCATGAAGTTAATAGTAATTTCCTGCAACTCATTGCTGACCTGTGTAACTTCTGCCACCCACCATTCACCTTCATACACACAGGCCACATACATTCCAGTCTTTAAACTTGGAGATCATGCAGTTTTAACAGCTGCTATATCCTCACTGTTGCCAAATGAAACATATTCCATGATGCTTCCCGCTGTTCTTGTTTTCATCATAATCCCACAGATGAGATTTTTGGATTCCTTTCACTGGTCCAATCTTCCAGTTTTCTAGCCCGAAAATCTTCCACATCATCTTTGCGTAAAAGTATCAACCTGATTGCAGTAGTGTAATGTGTAACTGTGTTTGGACAAAGTCTGTTGTACTCGGAATGGCCTGCATTACAGGCTTAGATAGATTGTGTTTAGTTGCATGAAGTTTCACTAGACCTCCGACCCCACCACATGGTCCTTTTCCACGTCCAGTTGCACTAAACATCCATTCTGAGGGAGCTGGTGATTTTGAAAGTTCATAAGTTGAAATCTCTTTTTAAAGTGACTAGCAGCCCCATCTGAGATTATGCTAGTTCTGGTTGGTTTAACACGAAGGTTTTCTTTGATCTTCTAAAGTGCTAATAAAGCATGAGAAGAATTGTGTCCTGTGTCGTCACTGGTAATTGCAAAACTTGTTGTCTCATTGTTGGAATAGGTCACTGCAGTAAAAATTGATATTAGGTCATTCTGCCAATGGTAGCCTTGTACTTCTGCTGGTGGAACAACAGACCAATTTTCTGCAAAATCACAATGAATGACTAAATGTTGGGTAGATGTTTTTGATTCATCTTTAGTACAGGAGATGCGTTTTTCTTTGCACATCTTTCATATAAATATGGGTTACGGCATTCACAATCCATTTGGAAAATTCTTGTAGAAAATAATTGTTTGCCACTGTCTTTTTTACAAGTTGACAGCCTTCCCATGTTGCGTAGCTTACTTCATCATTCTCTTCTGCTGCTTTTTCAAGTCGTGAGGTTTGTAGAGTTCCTCCACCCTGACCTGGACATTTGTGACATTCTCGTAATAAGCATGATTCACTCTCCATAGGACACACAACTAATGATAACACTTTACTCACAAGACTGTCCGAACCAACATTTTCTTGCATCAGGTTTTTCAGGGTAACTACACAGAGATTGAAGTTTGAACAGTACACATACACACAAACATCTCTTGTTTGATGCGGTATTACCCACTTAGGAAGCAAAGAGAAAAATTTTGTTCTGCCTATCTTTATTTCTGGATACTCATGTTTAAAGAGGCTGTATGTTTCACTAATACTCCTTGTCCCTTGTTATATAGCGTTTTATTTTGGGAATTCTTTGACCATTTTCTAGCACAGTAACAGTATCCTTTTTATTAGCACTCTGCCTTGTACAGTCCCATTTATCGTCTGTGTAAAATGATACTGCTGTCTGTAAGTCCTTGTCCATAATGGGATGTCGACAGTAGGGGTCTGGTATGCCAAAAATTCATTTATCCACCACCAGTCTTCGTGATTGTCAATCATATGTTTGGTAGATTTTGGGATGTGTTCTAATATCTGCTGTTCAGTTTTTGATTTGCTTTATTTTACTTTGCTTTTTGTGCCACTTTTGGCTAATTTGCGAAGATTGAAATGAGTGATGACATGATGAAATTGATGAATGGACACTCACAAACATCCATGCCCAGGCCGGGATTCAAACCCTGGACCCCTAGCATCGTAGTGCGATGTGCTAATAACTCCGCCACGGGGACCGGCTGCTGTTTAGTAACAGATCTGGGAACAATAGACATAACTTGAACAGCTGTATTTATATTTTTTAACCATAATTCACAACACTCACATTGTGGAATAACATTATGTTCTGCTAAAGGGGAGGTTGATTCAGCTTGAAAAATTCTGGACAGACTCCTTTCAGTTGACACATCTACTGCTGTTACAAGCTCTGTTCGTTTTCTTCTTACATATCATTGTGGATTGCCTTTCAGGTAACCAGGCTTTCTAACAGGTGATACTCCAACTGCTGATGCTGTTGTATTTAGCTGCTGCAACTCTTCATTTTCAGAGACAGAGGGTGTGTCACTGCCATCTTCAGTTGCAACAGTAGTAGGTGGCTCGTATTCTTCATTACATAATCTATTGTAGCATGGAGCAAAAGTGACACATCACAGAAAACACATCACTTAGATGGCCAACCACAATAAAGTCTGGTCTTTTGCTTGTTTTGTAACACACTTTCTTGTGGACATGACCATAATCTGCACATTTAATTCTGCTCTGTCCCCATTGTGAAGCCATTTTTTCCTCTCAGCAGACTGGTTACAAAAACTTATGAATTGGGATCCTATGTAATCACCTACAATGAGTAATCCTTGCACCAAAGCTTTCAAGTATTGCTGGACCACAAATTTGGTTAACTGCTCTCTCTTTCTTCGCTTGTTGACAACTGAACTGTGAATTCCGTGTGTCCTCCCTTTTATCAGCTAGGCCAAACATCCAGGATAATCTGAAAAATTCAACAAGGTTCTGTTACATTCTGGAAGGTTCCAGATTGTTCCTGAACATTTCCATGGTTCCAAATTTGTCCGAAAATGTTTTTTTTAAAAGAAAAACATAATTAAAAATTCGGGAAGTAAAATGGTGTGCTCCCCTTTTCAGGATATGTAGTACCCTTGGATATACAACTCCTGTAATATTTTTAGAATTTTTGAGATTGGTGTTTTCGAGATAAACAATTTTAAAAAAAAGTTTATTTTTTTAAATTGCTGTTCCAATGTTGGTTTTTGAGATAATATTTGTTTATAATATGTAGAAACACAATTATTTCAAAACAAAAAAAAATATTCATCCATTTATCTCTATTTGTTGAGAAGATTTGCAATTTAAAAAATTTGACATCCAAAGTGGCTGCTGCACGGTCAACTTTGAACAGCTATATCTTGAGTGAAAATTAAAATTAAAAAATACGTATTTCTCAGATTCTCTCACAGTTTCACATATTAAAATTTTAGGGAAATCAGAGACTATAATTTCCCCATTTTCATTTTCACTGCCTGTCTGGAGATGGATTCGATCAGTTGAAGCTGAACTTGAACACTTTTACATAATAAAAACAATAAATAGGAACATTTACCGGTTAACATTTTTGGCTGAAACCCATGTTCGCACACATGTAAAAATCATTACAAAAGAACGGAAAATCAAAGTTTACTGACAAATAGTAAAAGATACAGGCTTGATTGAGATACTATTTCTAATTCCTAGAAAATTCGCCGTCTGTTAGAAGTTGTAAGCCACTGTAATTTTAGTTCAGTGTACCTGACTAGTGGTGAAATTGTCACATGCAGTGTTCACACATGAGAAGAGGTCAATATGGCAATCAGTTAACATAATTTGCATACAATAGTAGCTCACAAGGCCACAAGAGTTAGTGCCCTTTCCATATGTTTTGCATAAAGGTCTCATCATTTTCTCTACAAGCTCCACAATAGACATTACTCACCACTTTCAATTCTCTTTATCGGGAATTCATAGTGAAAGTCCACGAGCTTGAGAAGCTTTCGTAAGTTGAATTGGTATAACTATGGGTGGAAGTGTCGATTGTGTAATGATTTTTAAAGTTTTGAATGCTAAAAATGAGTGAGAATGTAAGTTTGAAGTAACAACTTTGAACCTTTTAAAGTTGCAGATAGTATTTGTGACTAGATGCATCATGAAAATTAGGTTGTGCAAAATGTGCTTGGAAATTGCCATGGTCTGAAGTGTTTTTAAACATGGAAATCACTCTAAACATATACATGATAATACTGTAAGCACGTAGGAGTGCAATTATAGTGCTAATCATACCAAACCTGACCACCTTTCTCATATAAGCATATAGGAGTATTGCATGCAATTTGAACTTTGGCAGTAACTAGTAAGACAATGCTTCTGATGAAAGTAATATATTATCTGTTTTGGTTATTAAAATTATCTAGTGGATACATGGGTAATGATTCAGAATGTTTAATCATTTATAGGAGAATAAGAAAACATTTTAGGATACTGGAAGAAGTTTGGAGAAAATAATTAGTGCATTGTGTATAGACCTCGGATTTTAGGGTTTTAACCTATTTTTTCCTTTGCAAATAAATAAGAAATAACAAGTTATGTCAGCGTTTCATTAAGAAACGCAACAACTAATGAAGTTTTATAATGCCTAAAATGACCTATTTTGCTTGTTGGGACCTATTTTAGGTTTATGTGCCTAATTTAAACCTTTTCTTAGATGTTTACCAGATGTATAAGCTTAAATCTGCTGTTTTGTAGTCAGAAAAACACATGGTTTGTTCATAGAAAGCAACAAGAAATTTATTCAAAGTACTTGCCCTCGCGAGCTACACATTTTGCCCACCTCTCGGGCAATTTGTGGATACCACGCCAAAAAAAGTCCTTCTCTTTCAAGGCAAACCACTCATCAAGCCATGTTCGGACGTCTGCATACAAATCGAAGTGCTGCTCAGCGAGGGCGTAGCCCATCGACGAAAACAGATGGTAGTTGGAAGGGGCCAGGTCTTTGCATGTCTCCAAGTAGTTGTGGACCAGTCTTGACGTGTGCGATGGGGCGTTGTCGTGGAGGAAAATCAGCTTGTCATGTCTGTTGATAATCTGGCCTTTTGTCACACAGAGCACGGTGCAATTTGATCAGTTGTTGGTGGTAGCGGTGGGCAGTGACAGTTTCACCAGGTTTCAACAGCTCAAAGTAGACGATACCCTGTTGATCCCACCAAACACACAGCATCGTCTTCCGGCCGAAGCGATTTGGTCTCGAGGAACATGTTGATGGTTGGCCGGGATCAACACACGATTTCTTGCGTTTAGGATTCTCGAAATCTATCCACTTTTCATCGCCAGTCACAATCCGATGCAGGAAAGACTTTCTTTTTTGTCTGGCAAGCAAGATTTAGCATGTGTTTTGGAGTCTCTCCAGCTGCCGATCGGTCAATTCATGCGGCACCCATTTTCCGATCTTTTGAACCTTTCCCATGGCACGTAGACGCATGGAAATGGCTGCTTGAGTAACACCCAAGTGCTCGGCAAGCATCTTTTGCGTTTGGGTATCGTCTTCATTCAAAAGAGCCTGCAATTGATGGTCCTCAACCTTCCTGGGCCGATTTTCACGTTTCTTGTCGCTCAGGTCAAAATTGCAGTCTTTGAACCGACGAAACCAATCCCTGCACATTGTTTCTGATACAGCACTGTCACCATAGGCCTCCACAAGCATTCGATGCGATTCGGCAGCCGATTTCTTCAAATGGAAGCAGGAAAGCAGAGCTTCCCGCATATGCTCTTTTTCTGGCACAAAACTAGACATGCTTACCACAGGAACACTGTCTGTTGTTGTCTGCACGTGCTGACGATGTGCACTGATTCGTGTTGGCAGATGTCCAACTCATACAAAGCCCATGGTAGCTTCATACTCTCACTAATGCCATCTATGAGCAAACAGCAGATTTAAGCTTATACACCTGGTATATGTAGTATTTTTTAGGTTTTACATAATTTTTATATCTCGCAGAAGTAATTACTCGGTTCGGTGACGAAACAGTTCAATGACTGGTGTGTTTGAAACATGTTTTCTGTCAATTTCCCTCCCTCCAAGTCTATGCTGTTTTTCAAAGCTCTAAACAAAACATCTGACGCCACTGTTACCTGCACACATTGGTGGCGATTAAAGGGGGAAGTTCCCCTCTACTTTTTGCCCCTGCACTATGGACTCTCAATGCTAAGCTACTAAGAGAAAGTAAACTGTCCTTGCCCCCTTCCCAGTTTTGGCACCCAATCGCCTCTGCTGCTTGCACAGTCCAAAGTGCAAACTTTTAATGCATGTGGTCTTACTTGAGCGTCAATTCGGTCCTTTTGTGACATTCGTGCCTTGCAAAGTAACGTAGCAGCATTTAAATTTACACCACTGACTATGTTTCTGTTGAAAGATCATTTTCAGCATATAAGATGATCCTCGCAGACTAAAGGCAGAATTTGACTGGGATTCAGGGTGATCACTAGGACCATGGTAAAATTCAAGTATAATTCCCAATTTAAAAGGCAAAGTTTCCAAAAAGTCAAGGGTAGAAGCAGATGTTTCTCTATTCCAACCTTACGTATGATCGACTCTCACCACCCACACATGCAAATATATTAACAATATAAAGTGCCTGTGTGATTCCAATTCACCCCAGAATTTACCTAATCAAATTCAAGGTATCTTATTTTGCAATAATCTTCTGTCTGTCAGAAATATTGTTCTGGAAAAGACACTAACAAAGTAAACGGATTGAGAAAATTCTGTTTTATTTTCCATGCTGATTTCTTCTTCCATGATAAAAATAAAGCTAAACTAAGATAAACATTTATAGATATGTATAAATTTAATGAGATTTGGATTAATAAAAGTTGCAATTTTTCACGTCTACGGAGGGAAAAACTAGAATAGAGAAAACATCTGATTCTACATTTTTTCATGTTTTACAAAAATTCACACATAATTCCCGGAGCCAATAATTCATATACAATTTCAGAAATTCAAGGAATTACAAGTGAGTAGCCACCCAGATATTGTGCAGCAAATTATACATGCCTTTTTTTTTCCAGTCCCCGTGGCAGTGTGGTTAGCACATCATGTTGCGAAACCAGGGTTCCCAGGTTCGAATCCCAGCTTGGGTGTTTGTGATTGTCTATTCATCATATCATCACTCATCCCCATCTTTGCAAATTAGCCAAAAGCGGCACAAGAAGCAAAGCAAAGTAAAATAAACTAAATCAATAACTATAAGTAATTCATTTTTTAATCAACAAGTAACTTTTGCTAACAGCACAAGTATTGTTGTACAATAATTTGTGCATAATTTTGAAAATGAAGTAAAGAAATTAAAATTTTGTTAGAAATTACTATTTTATTGTTATACATATGGATGTACATATTAATTTTTTTTTACAATTCTTGTCAATTTTTTTATGATTGTATCTAAGCAGTATTTTTCAGGAATTTTGTACCATTTTAAGTTTTTTGGAACCTACTCCAGGATTTTTCGAGCCTAATTTAATGTTTTAGAACCTAAAAAGCCGAGGTCTAATTATGTATCATTTACTGGAGAAATAATGATTTGAAAAGTTTCTTACGCAAGCATGATACGTTTAAGCGTATTATTATATTTGGTATTAACAAAGTTTTATTTTCTTTAATAATAACTGAATAATGCTCAGCGGTGAACGATGAGACTCATTGAAGTACACAGACTTATTTTAAGGTACAGGGGTAGTGTTAGGCAATGACAATACTTCACAGCACAGAGAAATAAAACCACATTACTGCAGTAGATAAAATTGCTACCAACAAAATTGACATCTACACAAGTAATAGAAATTCACATAGTGCACTTTCTCAAATATAAAGATACATTAAATTATTCATAGAACATAAAATATAATAAATATATACATTATAAACAAGATGCAATTTACATATAATAACACAAAACTTAACGTTTTTTTTTCACAAAATAATATATCAATGACATATTTTAAAGTTGTGACGTCACAAAAATATGGATCATATCAAGCATCCATACTTCCAGTAAGCAGCCATTCTTGGTCTTTGGTTGTTTCAGACAATGACTACTGGCCAAATTCCATACAAGGCTTGAGGCCTCCCCGATGGTGTTATGGTATTGTCATTGCCTTGTAATCAATGGGTCCACCCAGTGAAGGTACATTGCACAGTGGTTTGGCTCCCACTTTAAAGTGTAGGTCCAGTCCCAATTAGTCTAACTATGCATAAAGTGGACTTAAAATATCAACAAGAATGTTATGTGCCTAACTAAAAAGTCACCCTCCCGATGATTCTGGGTCCAAGCTCTGGCTGCAACTTGTTTGTTCTTTCATCTATTTGACATCTAATGATCATTCATTTTTATTAAATTACACTGTTCTATACACATTTTGTTACAGAAATGAAAGCACCCAATCTTCACTAATCTGGGGATGCTGAACACAGTAGTGGCATTAAGAAAGTTTCATTGGCTCTCATTTTGGCATAACAGAAAGGGGGAGAGTGGACATATTCAAGCAACCCACCTCAGCTCAAGTACGAGGGCTATTTTTTTCAACCTCCGATAGGGCATGAAATCAAAACCACAGTGAATAGCGAAATGGGTTTATTGACAAAAGTTACGTACACTTATAATCTACTTTTCACGTAATCACCAAGAAGATTCAGACATTTATCGTACCGGTGCACCAGCTTTCCAATACCCTCAGCAAAAAAAGGTGCTGCCTGTCTGTTGAGCCAGGTCTGTGTGGTCTCCCAAAGCTCATCATTGGTGTGGAAACATCCTCCCATCGCCGGGAGTATGTGGAAGTCACTTGGCACCAGGTCTGGGCTATAGGGAAAGTCTTCAGACTGTTCCGAAATCGTGAACCAACGCCTCGTCCGAACCACGTGATCCACACGCTGCACAAGTTCATCTGAGCTTGCCACAGTCTTCCGTTCCTGACCATGTTCATCATGAAAGTTCGTTCGGCCATTTTGAAATTTCCTGCACCATTCGCGAACCATGCCATTACTCAGAAAGTTTTCACCGTACACACTAGGGATGGCCAGATCCGGATCCTGGCAGATCCAAAATCCGGATCCGGTTGGTTCCGGATCCTAAAATTTTTCTGATCCGGGAATTTTCAGATCCGGATCCAGAATTTTCGGATCCGGATCCATTTTGCAATCCCACATGCGCTTCTTTGGAAAGTAAGAATGTGCTTATAACATATTGTTACCTGCTAATATATGAGGCGCATCCAGAAAGTAAGTTTCCCTATTTTTTTCCCGTGAAAGTTAACATAATGAGCCGTGTAAATTGTGCATGCGCAGCAGAGCTAAGACGTATCAATCATATGCCAGGCGGACAGATCCCGCCCGGCGCCAGTAGAGAGGCAGCAGTGGTCCGAAGTGGAAGCTCGTATTCCTTCTCCCGCCGCATGCCAGTAGCGAGGCAGCAGTGGTCCGAAATGGAAGCTCGTATTCCTTCTCCCGCCGCATGCGAGGTTCGGTCGGTGATAAAGTTCCTGAATGCACAAAGCATTGCGCCAATTGACATTCATCGTCAGCTCTGTGAGGTCTATGGGCCGAACATTATGAGTAAGCAGATGGTGCGTCGCTGGTGTCGGCAGTTTTCGGAAGGTCGTCAGAGTGTCCATGATAAAGAGTGCAGTGGGCGTCCGTCCCTCATCACTGATGATCTGGTCGAGCTGGTGCGGCAGCGCATCGTAGAGAACCATTGCTTCACGATTACGAAGTTGAGTAGCATTTTTCCGCAGATATCGCAATCCGTGTTGCATGAGATTGTCACGCAGCGCCTGCTGTTCAAAAAATTGTGTGCCAGGTGGGTGCCGAAAAACCTGACACCCGAACACAAAATGAAACGTTCAGGAGCAGCACTGACATTCCTGCAACGGTACCATGATGACGGCGATGATTTCCTCGACAGGATCGTCACGGGCGATGAGACGTGGATTTCGCACTTCACCCCGGAAACCAAGCAGCAGTCAATGCATTGGCAGCATAGTGGATCTCCGGTCAAGAAGAAATTCAAACAGACGCTGTCGGTACAGAAAGTGATGTGCACCGTGTTTTGGGACAGGAAGGGCATTTTGCTCATTGACTTCCTCCCCAGAGGTGAAACGGTGAACGCTGACAATTACTGTGAAACACTAAGGAAATTGCGACGTGCCATTCAAAACAAGAGGCGTGGCATGCTTACTGCAGGTGTTGTGCTCGTCCACATACGGCTCGGCGCACAGCAGCTGTTTTGACTGAATTTGTCTGGGAGTTGTTTGATCATCCACCTTACAGTCCTGATCTGGCTCCCAGCGATTTTCACGTTTTCTTGCACCTCAAGAAATTCCTGTCCTCCGGTGAGCGTTTTGGCAACGACGAAGAGCTGAAGACGTCTGTCACACGCTGGTTCCATTCACAGGCGGCAGAGTTCTACGACAGTGGGATCCAAAAGTTGATACCACGATACGACAAGTGTCTCAATTCTGGTGGTTGCTATGTTGAAAAATAGCTGAACCTTTGCTGTACCTCTTGCCAATAAATGGTTTCTTGAAACTGTGTTGTTTTTTTTAAAATAAAATAGGGAAACTTACTTTCTGGATGCGCCTCGTATATATATATATATAGTGTGTTTGTGCGCGTGCGCTATTTGTAATTAATTAATACACTTACAAGGGAGGTCTAAGTCTCCCCCTCTGATTTCCATGAAACTTGGCAGGTGTATAGAGCCCCCCCCCCCTCAACTGTCAAGATGAAGAGAAATTGAAGTGGGGATATGACCCCGAAACCACGTAAATATGGCATAGGAACAAACAGGAGGCATAGGGCCTCTCTATACACCTGTCAAATTTCATGGGAATCGGAAGGGGACACATGGGTCAGATGATCCCCACGTCAATTTGTCCTCATCTTGACATTTGAGGCGGGTTTTGCCCCATAAAACAGTTTTTTTAGCCGAAACAAAAAAAACTTTCTTCCTTTAGGCCCCTCTATACACCTGCCACGTTTCATGGAAATCGGAGGGGAACACAGGGGTCAGATCCCCACTTCAATTTGTCCTCATCTTGACATTTTAGGGGAGGTTGCCCCCTGGAACAGATATTTAGCCGAAACAAAAAAAACACGTATTTCTTCATTTGGGCCCCTTTATACACACACCTGCCAAGTTTCATGGAAATCGGAGGGGGACACAGGGGTCAGATCCCCACTTCAATTTGTCCTGACCTTGACAATTGAGTGGGTTTTGTCATGTAAAACCGTATTTTAGCTGAAACAAAAAAAAAACACGTATTTCTTCCTTTGGGCCCCACTATACACCTGCCAAGTTTCTTGGAAATCGGAGGGGGACACTTAAGTCAAATGCCAATTAAATTTGTCCTCATATTGACATTTGAGGGAGTTTTGCACCCTAAAACAGTTTTTTAACCGAAACAAAAAGAACACGTATTTTTTTCATTTGTGCCCGTTTACACACACACCTGCCAAGTATCATGGAAATCGGAGGGAGACACAGGGTTCAGATCCTCACTTCAATTTGTCATCATCTTGACATTTGAGGGGGTTTTTGCCCCCTAAAACAGTTTTTTATCCGAAACAAAAAGAACACATATTTTTTTCATTTGGGCCCGTTTATACACACACCTGCCAAGTATCATGGAAATCGGAGGGGGACACAGGGGTCAGATCCTCACTTCAATTTGTCCTCATCTTGACATTTGAGGGGGTTTTGCCCCCTAAAACCGTTTTTTAGCTGAAACAAAAAACACGTATTTCTTCCATTGGGCCCCGCTATACACCTGCCAAGTTTCATGGAAATCGGAGGGGACACATAAGTCAAATGCCCACTTAAATTTGTCCTCATATTGACATTTGAGGGGGGTTTGCCCCCTAAAACAGTTTTTTAGCCGAAACAAAAAAAGCACGTATTTTTTTCATTTGGGCCCGTTTATACACACACCTGCCAAGTATCATTTAAATCGGATTGACACAGGTGTCAGATCCTCACTTCAATTTGTCCTCATCTTGACATTTGAGGTGGTTTTGCCCCCTAAAACCGTTTTTTAGCTGAAATAAAAAAACACGTATTTCTTCCTTTGTGCCCGACTATACGCCTGCCAAGTTTCGTGGAAATCGGAGGGGGCACTTAGATAACCTCCCTTGTTAGTCTTACACTTTGTAATTATATAACACTGCATATATTATAATGTTCTATTTTAATTTGTAAAACTGTAACTGTAGAACAATTGTATAATTTTTGTATAACATTTCTATCTTGTTATATGAGTTAAAGGTTTCATCCTGGAATGGAAGGTCTCACATTTATGTGTGTTTTCATTTCCAATACATTCGAATGAATACATATTCGTTTCAATGGCATTTACAAAATCACCTCTGACATTTTATGTTAAACAAGTAAATTTATTTTTGTGCACGAGTGTGTTAGCCAATGCGTAGCAAAGTATTTTATGAACAACACTAGAAAGAAATTCTTGTAGGACTAACTAATGAAAAATTTCTTTGTAATCGAAGATCATAATACCTTTTAAGGTGTGGTAATATTATAATGGGATTGAGATACGAAACTCTCAGATCCAGATCCGGAACTTTTGGATCTGGATCCGTTTGGCCATCCCTAGTACACACGCCTCATTTGTCAGTGAATTTCCGCTGCATTGTGACCCTCTGCCTGTAGAAATTGTATGACACTACGCACCTCGCACTTGGTGGGAGAGTCGATTGTAGCAGACATCTCTATTTGCCCATCGCTCAGCTTCGACTGAAGCGTTAGCCTTGGCAGTGGCAGTGGTGGTGGTGGTAGTGGCAGGGGGGATGCCAATCATGCTGTGTGATGCTCCACTTTCTAGCGCTTCACGGGCCACCTGGTGGCTCCATCAGAGGTTGAAAAACAATAGCCCTCGTATATATGCCCCCTGGCCCTCTTCTGTGGGAACCCTTGATGTATTTATCAAGTTGTGTCCACATTGCTTATGATTAATTGTTATATACTATGAATTAGGCTTATCTTGAAAATAAGAGCCAATGCATTGCTTATGGGTAACTTGAATTATGCTGTAACTTCAAATTAAGAGCCAGTTTTAGAAAATGAAGTGCATATTCTTGTTCAAGAAGTCAGCTTCAGTAAGAAATAACTACTTTCTTTTCTGTAACTGAAAACAATGTGAAAATGTTTGCTTAAATATGAAAAGATAGAGGTAAGTAAATCCTTATACTTGAAGGAATTATGTGACCAAAAGAAAAATTAACAACACTTACACTAGTAGGCTTTTGTGCATATTTACATCCAGAATTTAACCTTTGATGCACAATAATCCATTGACATCACTTGATTTTTGTTAGTGTTATTCAATGGAAACATTCCCTCTTCAGAAGGAACAACATTACTGTTAGTTAGGTTTTAAGGGTGTGTTAGTGTCAGTAGTCACACTGTTCTATTTGGACTGTTTAAACCAAGATATACCTAAATAAATTTTCCGTTTTTTGCTCTGGAATAATGTAAAATGTATTTCAAGCCATGTAGCGAAGATTACTGACCAAGTCAATTATTCATTCATTGTAATTGTCATGATTAATACAGGGAGGTAGAAATGCGATGTAAAATTTTAAAAGTTAACAATGGAAAGAGTTTCCTGACACTAGATGGAATATTACTGGCACCCAGAAACTAAACTACAGACATCAAGTGACTCCTGAATTTGTTATCCTAGTGAGAACACTATATAAATTTCATTACTCGTTACCCGAAGAAATGGAAGTGAGTTCAGGTAACCATTATTCAAAAAGGTAAGTTACTTGTAATTGCCTTACAAATACTTTGTTACTTTTAGACACTCATTTCTACACTTATCAATTGTCATTACTGGCAGTGTTAAAACGTCCACTAAATAATGATTATAAACATTATTTCACGATGGTAGTTTATCAATATTAAGTAGACAGCTAGAGAAATGGTATTGGGCAATTATGATTCATGAGGATTCTGTGGTCATTATTAGGGATGGCCAAACGGATCCGAAAAATCCGGATCCAAAAGTTACGGATCTGGATACGGATCCGAAAATTCCGGATTCGGATCCGAGAGTTTCGGATCTGGATCCGGATCCGTAAGTTCCGGATCCAAGAGTTTCGTATCTCAATCCCATTATAATATTACCACACCTTAAAAGGTATTATGATCTTCGATTACAAAGAAATTTTTCATTAGTTAGTCCTACAATAATTTTTTTCAAGTGTTGTTCCTAAATTACTTTGCTACGCATCGGCGAACACACTCGTGCACAAAAATAATCTTACTTGTTAACATAAAATGTCAGAGGTGATTTTGTAAATGCCATTGAAACGAATATGTATTCATTCGAATGTATTGGAAATGGAAACACACATAAATGTGAGACATTCCATTCCAATATGAAACCTTTAACACATAGAACAAGATAGAAATGTTATACAAAAATTATACAATTTTTCTACAGTTACAGTTTTACAAATTAAAATAAAACATTATAATATATGCAGTGTTATATAATTACAAAGTGTAAGACTAACAAGGGAGGTTATCTAAGTGTCCCCCTCCTATTTCCATGAAACTTGGCAGGTGTATAGTGGGGCCCCAAGGAAGAAATACGTGTTTTTTTTTGTTTCAGCTAAAAAAACGGTTTTACGCGGCAAAGCCCACTCAAATGTCAAGATGAGGACAAATTGAAGTGAGGATCTGACCCCTGTGTTCCCCTCCGATTTCCATAAAACTTTGCAGGTGTGTGTATAAACGGGCCCAAAGGAAGAAATACGTTTTTTTTACTTCGGCTAGAAAACTGTTTTAGGGGGTAAAACCCCTCTCAAATGTCAAGATGAGGACAAATTTAAGTGGGCATTTGACCCCTGTGTTCCCCTCCGATTTCCATGAAACTCGGCAGGTGTGTGTATAAACGGGCCCAAAGGAAGAAATACGTGTTTTTCTGTTTCGGCTAAAAAACTGTTTTAGGGGGCAACCCCCCTCAAATGTCAAGATGAGGACAAATTTAAGTGGGCATTTCACCCCTGTGTCCCCCTCCGATTTCCATGAAACTTGGCAGATTTATAGAGGGCCCCAAAGGAAGAAATACATGTTTTTTTGATTCTGCTAAAAATCGGTTCTAGGGGGCAACCTCCCCTCAAATGTCAAGATGAGGACAAATTGAAGTAAGGATCTGACCCCTGTGTCCCCCTCCGATTTTCATGAAACTTCGCAGGTGTATAGAGGGCCCCAAAGGAAGAAATACGTGTTTTTTTTGTTTCGGCTAAAAAAATGTTTTAGGGGGCAAAACCCGCCTCAAATGTCAATATGAGGACAAATTGACGTGGGGATCATCTGACCCCTGTGTTCCCCTCCGATTTCAATGACATTTGGCAGGTGTATAGAGGGCCCTTATGCCCCCCGTTTCTTCCTATGCCATATTTACGTGGTTTCGGGGTCGGATCCCCACTTCAATTTCTCCTCATCTTGACATTTGAGGGGGGTTCCCCCTAAAACCGTTTTTTAGCTGAAACACAAAAACACGTACTTCTTCCTTTGGGCCCCTCCATACACCTGCCAAATTTCATGGGAATCGGAGTGGCACACAGGGGTCATATCCCCGCGTCAATTTGTCTTCATTTTGACTTTTGAGGGGTTTTTGCCCCCTAAAACAGTTGTTTTAAGCTGAAACACAAAAACACGTATTTCTTCCTTTGGCCCCTCCATACACCTGCCAAGTTTCATGGAAATCGGAGGGGGAGACTTAGACCTCCATTGTAAGTGTATAAATTAATTACAAATCGCGCCCGCACGTACACACTATATATATGTGTGTATGTATGTATATTATATATATATATGTATATTAGCAGGTAACAATGTGTTATAAACACATTCTTACTTTCCAAAGAAGCGCATGTGGGATTTCAAAACGGATCCGGATCCAGATCCGAAAAATTTTAGGATCCGGATGTGGCCATCCCTAGTCATTATTACAACACATTCAGTGTTCTGGGGTTTGATTTCATATACGCTTGGTATCGTATATATACTATATATATACACAACACAATGGGGAAAGGCATTGCGAAATAAGAAAAGTACAAACAGTAGTGGAGTATTAGAAGTTATTCTTACAAGAAACATTGTTACCTCTAGTGATGGTTATTCCTTATCATAATTGAGTTTTCTTTTTCTTTCAGTTATTGTAAAAGCACCATGCTGAGTCCATTTGTGTATTGGGCACAGACTGAATGCACCATCTCTCTAAAAGTTGATCTCAAAGAAGTGAAGGTAAGGATTATGCAATTGTGTTTAAGTTTCAGTTGTCGATGCAAGAATTTATATTTTGTTTTACCCAATTATATTAGGTCTGATTTCTCATCTGGGGTGGGAATAATATGCTTTTATCAATACACACACTTCTAGGTTGTGAACTCCTTTCCTTGTAAAATATATTTGGTATATTTATGACAGAAATATGAAGAGTTGCAAGTTGATAGTTACAGAAGTTGCCAGTAGATGTCAGTCCATTCAGCTTGATAATAGGTTGGGTGTCCAACCTGGCTGCACGTTTGGATGTTGGCTGTGGATCTGCATTTGCACAAGACAAGTTCCTAACAGCCTACTGTTCTGTTCAAATAATGGTGAGAAACACAAGGAACAGGAGCTTGCGACCTAGTTTCTTAGAGAATCATAGGGTGTTGACACTGTGCGAATTAACGGGGGGGGGGGGGGGGGGGGGATGCCAGGGACTTTCAACCCACAAAAGAAATTATCCCCGGCAAAGGAAAATTATATTTATTTCTGCCAGGGATGTCTTTATCCCCCTCAAAATTGAAAGCATGTAGCATACATTTCTTGACTGTGTAACAAACAATTGAAAATTCATTTGTGTCGATTAATGGTCCCAGCCATCAAATTTTTCCTTGATGAAAAGTATTCAGCCTTGTAGACACCATTCTGCAGTTGACCAACCTCACCAAGCCAAGACTACAGAGTTGATCACATTCCAGCAGGTTGTTTTCCACTTAAGTTTTCATGGCATAGTGCTTATATTTTTACATGTATTGAACATTAAGTTTGAACTTTGCAATAGGAATTTGGTTAAGTTTTCGGTGTTAGTTGATAGCTTTTTTTGTGTGAGAGTTTGGGATTCCTTAGAATGTAAATATACTTCTTCATAATTATATTTAAACATTATCGTAAGATTTAATGACCTAGGTTAGAACCAATGTTGTAAGGTACTTGGAACCAGAAGGCAATAGTTTAGTTTAGCAACATATACGAATTTGCATACACATAAATACTTACCTCTCAAAATACAATAACAGATAGGCCACTGAGTGGGCACCCCCCCCCCAATCAAAGCAAAGAGCTTAATTCATGCAGTGGGTGTGGAGAGAAATGTCATCCATCAATGATGACACATGGGTCTTATCATTACAAACTGGAGAACACAAGATAATGCACAGAGTGGAAAAATCTGTAGAGGCAGTGGGTTTTTTTTCTGTAGGAATGCAGAAGTTAGTTAAAGGATACGACAAGATTTGATTGATTGAGTTGGTGTTTTAAGTCAACTTTATTCACTTTAAGTCTAATCGGGACAGGACCTATAGTTTAAAGTGGGATACCTCGACCAGGTATCGAACCTGGTTTGATCACAAGTCAACGACGCTACCACTGCGCCATCGGGGAGGCCCGGATATGACAAGAACATCGTCCTGTATGTGCACTATGTGGAAAAGTTTTGTATGCGTATCAGTTACTTGTGAATTTAATGTGTTCAATAGCTTTTGCCTTTCCTTTTTTGAATCACCTAATTAATTTCCGGGACATCATGTTGGAAATGAGAGATGTACACATTTTGCCTTTAAAATATAATGTTTAATATTACAGCTAAAGTGAGGTGTTTGCTTTATTTTACAGAGTCCTGATATAGCACTGGAGGATAGGAAACTGCATTTTTGTGCAGAAGGATGTGGAGCCAAAGGACCCCACACCTACAGTTTTTCACTTGATTTCTTCTCAGCTGTTGACCCAGAAGTAAGTGAACTGAGTTTAAGCTGACTACTTCATTGTTGCGTTTTTAAATTTATTTTATTGTGGGTAGATAATTTGGTTTTCATCATGAATGATATGTGATCATGTTCCAGAAAAGTATTATTACAGTGCACTCTCTTTAATTCGAACTAGGATAATTCGAACAAAAGCACATTCCCCTTGAAACCCATATCTAAAACAATGTTAAAAATGACTACTTAATTTGAATTTTGAAAGTTAAATTTGGATAATTTCGAAGTCAGGTTTCCAATAATTTAACATAAATGTTTCCAAGAAAGACCAAAGTGGTTGCTACGTAAGAAATTCCAACAGATAACTCGTCCCCCTTTTCTTCTTGAAAAGGTTGTTTTTATGGTTAACAGATGTGCCGACGGCAGATAAGAGAGGGCAGCAGGAATCCCCAGAGCTTTGGTTTGTAGGAATGTGACCTTCACCCTCTCAGAAACAAGTTGAGAGGGGAGCGGATAGCCGGACAGAAGGGGTAGTTTGTCTGTGTGTTTTAGTGGAGTTACAATGTTGAAACGTGGTGTGTACAGTAGCTTAACATTAGATAAGAAAGTTGAAGTGCTTAGACAGGTAGAAAGAGGAATGAAAAACAATCACGTTATATGAATATTCCAATAAGTGTACTGTTCCTGGATGGAGATTTGGATAATACATAGCAGTTGTAATGTAAGGTGTACTGTTTGCATATTAATTCAGTTTTATGTTTAATACAGTGTTTTTTTATTATTATATTCTGGTTAATTCAAATTTTGAATAATTCTTTTTTTTTTTTCGTAGCCCCTTGGTGTTTGAATTAAAAAGAGTCCACTGTATTTTGATTCTTTCCCTATACAAGTGGTTATGCAATCACTGATACAAATTAAGGTTCTTATAAGCCAGGCTTATGAAGATGACTATGTTGAGGAAATTGACTCCCTGACAGATAATGCTGATAAACATGGTCTTGCATTTTGAAAAAAAAAAAAAAATTCAGATGTTTCCACTCAATAGGTGATTCTGAAAGTATTTTGAATGCTGATCATTCAGGTCAAGATTTTTCATAATTTCACGATCAAAATTCTCATATTCGCCACTACATTTATTGCTTATTCAAGAAATGAAATTTATGGAAGAGAAGTTTTAAGTTTTTTCTAAACCAATATTTGATTCTGGAAATATTTTGAATGCTGATCACGGAAATGACATCCATTTTTAGCCATCACGTCATAATTTTCTGCTGTCAGGATTTGCCCCCACGTCACAAAGTTCAATCAACCTACATATTATAACATTGAGTTTTGGATATTTTATGAAGGAAATTTTTATGCAAGATTTCAAAAATAAAACTTACGTAACCAAAGTCCATACAGTTTTTATGCCAAGATATCACGTAAATGTGGAAGGTAGATTAAATGTTGACACATTTTTATTCATTTATAGTTCAAAATTGGAGCATTTGTATTGTAGAAAATTAATATTTTTCCACCATCTAAACAGGGCCCTCTATTTGGGAAATAATGAAACTACACTTATTATTGTGAAATTAAGGCAGTCTTCTGAACAAAAAGTTTTCTGACGGGTAAAAGTGCATTTCATTTTTGGAATCGGCATGCTTAAATATTTCAGAGACAACAGTCATCTCTGAGACATCTAAACCCATGTTGATCAGTGTAATTATGTGTTTCATTCGTGTTACGTTAGAATCCATTGTTTTAGCAATATGATTTACAAGTGTCCGGATTCTGGTCAAGTACATATATATGAAATTGGCAGAAGTCCTATGCTTTTATATGATATTTTTCCTGTCTGTCAGTGCTGCAATATGACATATGAAGATATTTCTGTGATCCTTATGTGATCATTTTTTCCTACAGAACCCAGTCACCAAGAACAATCTTGTCACTGAAAACCCCTGGTTTGAGTTCTGGCCTGGACATGGGTGTTGCTTTGCAAGTTTCACTTTGTAAATTGCATCTTCATCCTCACAATTAGCCAAAAGTGGAGGAAAACAGTGTAAAATAAATGAGGGATGGGGAAAAAGATTGGAGAGCAGTGCAGACCTCCATCAAAAAATGAATCGATGAGTAGAAATTGTGCATCACTTGCAGACCATGGATGGATAACACCAATCAAACAATAAAATGGGAGGGGGCTAATGACAAGTACAGCATCAAACCAGTGCCCATACTTGAACTGTATACAAATTTAATTTTTTCAAATATCTTTTAAGTGTTGGAACATTAATATTTGATTGCAAACTATAGCACATCAAGCAGCTAAACTTTTGCTTAAAATACCCATATGCAGCTCACGAGCTACTACTGTCAGGGTTGTAGAGTGACCCAGTGCAAACAAGTCCAAATAGTGTACAATTCTCTATTCTTTTCCTTCTGTTCTATTTTGTCCTGTTGTAACATCTTTTAAATCATCTTATCTATATATTTTTTTTACTCATTCTATGTTCATACAGTGAAATATTTACATTTTTTCAATTATTTTTTTAACTTAAAACATTGAAATCAAATATGATTATCATCAGCTTATAAGTCTGCACAGATACTACTCACATGCTAACATCAAGATTTACTTTAACATCATCTATTTTAAGCTCATACACCACTACTTGTGTTTATTAATGAGTTACTACATTCTTATTGCCAGTTTGTCCTAAAGTTCACCCCCCTTTCCATATTCTTGGCAAAACACCTATACGTCTTGTTCTATGTTTACAGTTTATTTGATGTACTAAATTCTATAAAATTTGTATAATTTTATTTCAGACTAGTCAGTATCGAATATTGGACAGGGAAGTTGATTTTACAATCAGAAAAAAGAAGACTGGTTTTTGGCCGCGAGTGACTTCTCAACCACAGAAGCCTGTGTGGCTGAAGGTGAGGTTCCTTTCCCATATGTTGATGCTTCATTTTATATATTTTATATTGCAGAATTTTGTGTTCTCTGATATAAACTGTGTTTATGTGCTTACTCAAACAGGCCAGTTTGTGTATCAAGTATTCATGTCAAATTCTGTATCATATTTGCTCTTGTACACGATTCTTTGTGAATCTTTTGCATGTGAAAGTTCGGCCCCCCTATCCCTCGTTTCTTATATCCTGATTACCCAATAGCTGTCCAAGCAAATCTCTTATCAATTTGTACTGCCATTTTTTCTACTTTACTTTTTCCACTGCGTAATAACATTCACTTCTGTACGATCTTCGTTGTAAAAATTAAAAAATCTATCCGTCCGTCAGTCCGTCTATCTTTCAAACCTCTAGACCTGACGACATTTTATACAACAAGATATATCCTGGACAATAGAGCCCCCATATGTGAAAGTGTCACCTTCCCCCCCCCCCCTATCCCTCGTTTCTTTCCGGCCCTCTTGACTACTTCCTGCTTTAATCCCTCAATCTCTCCTTTCACCTCACCCTGGGTGCCAAGCGAGCAGATTATATTTGCGCTGGAATTACGAAAGGGGGGTTTCACATAACAATTTATAATTTTAGGTCCCTGGTTCGTTTACACATGTACAGCAAGTGAATATACAACTTTTTAAATGGACAGTACCGTAGTTCTTGAAATCATAACATTCTCGTAGGATATATTGGTTTATTATACGTAGTTATATATATACATATTTTACAGAGCGTTTCCATGTGTGTCTGCATAGACCAAATTACCAAATCTCTAAATCAATATAATTGCGCACCTATGGCATAACCATCGGCACTTCCCTTACCACAGAGTTAGCCTAACTATCTCCACGGGCCTATCCTCAGCTTAAATGATATTCCGTTCATTACAAATGCGTTTCCTTACGCCTTCACTCCTTCCTTTGGGCATCAATTATTCAATATGGAAATATCCACATATTCAAAGCTTTTTCTAAAAGGGGACTTGGGACAGCAACAGGGGCTGTCATAACCAGATGCTGCAGTATTATATCCAGTTTAGCCACCATAAGTGGACTAAACTTGAGGAGACAATCCTCTTTCGTCGACCAATGGGGAAACACTGTTTTTTTGCTAAAGCCCACTGGCTCTTTATAGTCAGGGTAAACGTCCGTGGACGTGGACCCCGTAGCGTTGGAAAATTCCACTGCCAACGGTCTTTTGAAAGACACCTAGCTCCCCCAACCGGGGAGGCAAAAAACAGAGGAATCTAACATCCAGCAAAGCACAATCCAATAAACATATACACTTACATGCAATAATAACATAAAAGTACACTCATGGAAACATATTACTTAACCCTACACCTTGTAGCTGGCCAGCAATTAATTAACATATTACCAAAACCAGTAATGGTCAATCCGACCATTACATGCATTACTTTTATATTGTGAACAACTTGAGGGACAGTTATAAAAATATTGAGTTGGTAAACTTATTAGCATTTGTACAATTGTGCTGATAGTCCGAAAGCAGCACTTACTTGGACCCATTTATAGAATGTAATTTTCAAATCTGTCTTACCTAGGGCTGAGCTGATACTGATGTATCGGTAACTGCTGATACCGGCTGTATTGGCATCGGTGAGTATCGGTTGATTTTCTTTTACCGATACCAAAGATTTTTAGTGACTAAAAAAGCAGGCAAAGGCAACAGCTCGTCTCAACATTTGTCCTTTTTAAAAGTTCGGTCACCCTTCCTTGTGACAGACTGGGAGACCAGCACAGGAAGTTCCATAGATTTTCCTAGAAACACTTCCCACCTTCCAGGGAAGCAGATGGCAAGATCAAAGGCATGGGTAAGTGAAAGCTGATCCCAAACGTGAACATGAAGCTTAGTTAATGCTGTGGAAAATAAACCATTCATTGCCAGTTCTTGATTGAAGCTTGTGGTGGTAAGATAGGTGGATGTTTTTAAACCCCCCCGCCGCACTAATGCCAGGTCAGGTAATTGCGGAGTTCTTGGAAAAGAGTGATGAAGGTTACTGTGAAATTAGCTTTGTTTTATCTATGTTCAAAGGGGAAAGGGAATCAGCAATTTATTCTCATCCTCTTCCCTTCTGTCTTTCATGTGACTGATCACCCAATGAGGGTTATTTATTTCCACCGAAAGCCAGCCCCCATGGCAGAATGGTTAGCACATCGCACTACGACACCAGGGGTCCCGGGTTTGGATCTCGGCCTGGGCATGTATGTTCATCAATTTCATTACTACATAACTCATCTCCATCTTCGCAAATTAGCCAAAAGTGGTAAAATAAAGCAAATCAATCAATCCATTATTTCTGCCAAGATTAGATTGGGAACATACAGCTTTGAATGACAGTACTAAGGAAGATAAGCTAATCGGGACTGGACCTACATTTTAAAGTGGGACCCCGAACCACTATGTGCCTCCATTGAGTATCGAACCCGGGATCTATTGATTACAAGGTGACAGCGTTACCGCTACACCATCGGGGAGACCGCTCTAAAGATTCATGTACACCACTACTTACAATAATATACATAACATATTTATCAATAACTTTACTTTTCATCAAATGAACGTACCATCATTATTTTTGTTATTCAATAAAGATTCAATTTTTTACTTCTTTGACATGAATTTCCTTGCCAGAATAGTTGTTTTTTGCACATATTTTAGCGATTTTAACTACACGTAAGCTAGATGATGAACATTTGCTGTTTTATCTCTGATTTTGTAGTGTCTTTTTACTATTTATGTAATAACAATATTTTTTAGTCAAGAAACAAAGAACAAAATAGGTATTAATGGTGTCTTTCCTCCGTTTCTTAGTCTGTGATTACATACAACAATACTCCATATGCATCGGATAAATTAAGTAGTAATTAATTAAGGTACATATTATTATGAATCGACCTTTAATTATATTAACCTATTAAATAGAAACACTTTTATTATTAAATTTCTGAGACACTTGACTCGGACTGTCTCCCCAAATACAGGGTGTCTCAAAAGTAATAATGCAAACTGACACAGGTGAAAGTACACAATAATAGAAGCAAAAAAGTCTCAGTAAACATGCATCTGCAAACGAGCAGTTTTTGAGATAATTGCGAATGTATGATTACAAACCACCACTGACTTCATTGTTTGTAACCCAACTCTCCTTTTGATGTGACATTATGGTACCAATGACATAGTGGTAATGTTGTTGCCTTTAAATCAAGAGTTCTTGGTCCAAACCCTTACATCACATAAAGTTCCCATCATTAGGGGCACACATTTTTGGTAAATAAAAAAGCAAAATTTCGGTACAAAAACAGTCAATTTTTGATTCAAAAGTGGTGTATAAAATTACATTTTGGTTGTAAGAATTGTGACGGTAAACCTAAATTTGATTTCAAAACTACACTTATTACTAGGGATGGGCCGATATGAAATTTTGGCCAATACCGATAAAGTACCAATATAAAATTTACCGATACCAATAACCGATATTCTACCGATCCGATATAAAATTAGATATGGTACTTGAAGAACATGAAATGTTCCTTGATCTCCTTAACAAATGTGTATTTCGAGGTGACTGCAGTGCAAAAGAAGTTGTATATTTAGACAATTACTTTTTTAGAAAGTAGGGCATCGAGATTGTCCATAAAAATTACAACAAAATGGCAGAATTTTGCACTAAATTATAAGATATTTATCATATATCGGATCGGTAAAATAATCGGTAATTTTAGTGATAAACTGATACACAGATATGCCTATATCGGCCGATACCGATAGAGTACCGATTAATCGGTCCCATCCCTACTTATTACACAAAATGAACATATCCCTTCTAATAGCACATTTATGTAGTTACTAGAGTATTAAGTTTATATCTGTATATCTGCATATTTACATCAGGATTAATCAATTTTCTGTGAACTGCATAACTCTCAGGATAATTCAAACTTCAGAAAATGTCGCATCTGTAAATAAACTCAAAATTTCATGTTTAAGAGTCTATTTTGCAGTTCATTTTACATCATTTCGTGACAAAATATGGTGGGAAAATGCAACTCTCACCTTTCAGAAACATGAAAAATTAACATTACAGTGTGTTATTTCACATTTCATGTTTTCGTCAAAAATGAACCCATCATTAACCACCCAAAATTTACTAAGCTTTTCCAAAATTTCAACTACAAATGATTTTTATGTGACTACCGTATGGTGGCATTTATTCGTAACAAATAGTGAACCTTGAATTTTGATAAGTATACTTAAGGAATACCCTGAACATGCAATTTTTATGAAAGGACATCCACAAAATTCTCTTGGGATCAATATATAAAGGGTGCGGCAGAAATAGTTAGACGATGTAAAATGAACATAGAAACGTATCCCGATAAATAAAGTGTTCATTGTTGGTTTTGTTTTGTAAATTTTTTCAAAGCATTTTGTATGCATGTAGTTTTAGTCGAATGTTCATTGCGCATGCGCCGTATTTTAAGTACAGTAGAGCATCGATTATCCGAAGTAATGGGGGACATGGGTGTTCGGAAAACTGGTTTGTTCGGATAATCGAACTGTACATGTTTATTTGCCAAAAAGAAGTAGTGTACAGTAAATTTATTCATAAAAACAGGCATCTCTTTAAGTATTACAAAGTAACGTACAAAGGCAACTGCGCGGAGCGGCACACCTCAATTCTAAGCTGGCGCAGCTGTTGCTGTGAACAGCTTTGATACTGCCGCTACTTCTACAGCCAGTGCCAAACCGACAGAAGTGTGCTGATTGTTGAAACACAGCGACTGGCGGCTTGGCCGGTCAGCAGCGCCTTATGAAGGCCCCATTAGAAGCAATGTTCCGCCAGCGGTGGCTCAGTGCGGCGACTACTGTGGGAAACTTGGTTTGGGAGTGAGGGGGATGATGGACGGTAGGGTGGGAGAGTAACAGGTGCGAGCGAGTACACAGTTCGGTTAAGCGGTCGTTCGGTTGACCGACGTTCGGATAATCGACGCTCTACTGTATTACGTAATCCTTCCGTCAGTAGACATGGAGTGTTGGCCGAACGAACATCGCGCTTTTGCTGTGGAGTGTTTTTTGAAGAACAAAGACTCTGCAACAATTACGCAGCGTAAGTTCAGGCATCATTTTAACATTGGTAGAAATGGACAAGTACCGACACGACAAACTATTCTTAATTGGGTGAAGAATTTCCGAGCTTCGGCGTCTGCAGCATCAAAGAAATTCCCAGGTCGTCATCATACAGTGAGGACACCAGGAAACATAGAGATGGTTCGAGAGGCATTGGAACAAAGTCCGAGGCGTTCAGCTCGTAGGCATGCTGTGTCACTTGGCATTTCAGATAGGAAATGCCCATTCAAAATTCAGATGATTCACAAGTTACTCCCTCAAGATTTCAATGATTGCGTTCACTTCTATAATTGGGTGTTACAAATGACTAATGAGAACCCTAACTTTCTGCGCAGGTTAATCATGTCAAACGAGCCTCATTTCCACATTAATGGTTGTGTGAATAAGCATAATTGCCGTCACTGGGCAAACAAAAATCCAAGGTTGCTGCATGAAGTGCCCCTTCATAGCCCTAAAGTAACAGTATGGTGTGGTGTCTCTTTTGATGGAATTATTGGACCATACTTTTTCGAGAACGAGGATGGTGACACTGTAACTGTCACGTGCGCTCGATATGTGGCCATGCTCGAAAACTTCGTTCTCCCAGAACTGAGAGGGCCTCGCCTTACACGGGTGTGGTTTCAACAAGACGGAGCCACGTCACACACAGCAAGTGCTTCAATCAACATTCTTGGGAGGATGTTTCCTGGAAGAGTTATCTCTCGTCGCGGCAATGTTCCTTGGCCTGCACGCTCGCCGGATCTATCGACATGTGACTTCTTCCTATGGGGTTACTTGAAGCAAGTAGTGTATGCAAATAAACCTGCAACATTACAGGATTTGCGTGACTCAATTCAACTTGCAATCCAACAAACCCCGCTCAACATGGTGCAATGAGCTGTGAGTGCGCTGAGGCGACGTGCAGAGATCTGTTTGACTACCCATGGTGCTCACCTCAGTGAAATAATTTTCATGAAGTAATTACCATATGTAATGCTTTTGTATGTAAATTTTTGGCATATATATGTTTTTTTAATAAAAGTTCATTAAAGTAATAATTTTGCAAAAAAACATCGTCTAACTATTTCTGCCGCACCCTTATATTCCAGAAGAGTAATTCAAACATATACAGTATTGGAATGGAATAAAAAATCCCCTCTTTCTTTCTTACCTCCCAAGAGAGTGAATTAGCACAGTTACATACTTAAACTGATATCAATGCAAAATAGAAAAAAGGTATGAGTTCATATAGCTCAATTTCCTTGAATGGATGTTTAGTGCAGTCCCACATTATTCAATGCCATGCAAAGGGTTATGTCAATTAGTTACCACACATTTGCAATATGGCACTTTGGGAAATATACTTAAGTGACTGAAATCATAACACTATATTTATGGTTTCTGTTTGTTACTACTAGCTGATTACGTTGAACATAATATCTGACAGTACAGTTGCCACTATAGAACTCGTTCAGTAAGTTGCGTCTACTCAAGTATTTTGGGCAGAAGAAAGAAAAGTAATTAGTAACATCAACAGTTAAAGAACATGCTTACAGATTCTATCTCTGTTTTCAGGTGTACATTCTGGAGATAATTACGCTTGAACCAGATTAACGTGCCACTTACATTTGTAGCAAATATTTAAAATTCAAGAGTAAACATGTACCCACGTTAAAAATATTAAAGTACTGCACTGAATAATATGAAAGAACTGAATATTATTAAATCAATATTCAGAAAGCAACATTTTCAAATCATTATTTTAAGAAATTAACATATTCTTTGAATGTCTACTCTTTGCGACGTATGAAGAACAGTGATATATTTACTACCATATTATGTCTTCCAAAAGTTATGCTGAAATATTAACCTCACACATTGTGAAGTAGAACAATCATAATTGCATTGAGAATTTACAAGAAATAAATTGAAGATTCTATCTTTAGTGAACGGTGTGTAGACCAGTAAATATCTGGGCACTAAATGCCAGATTTAATGAAGCGAGTAACTACAATTATGGTGCGTTCACTGTTGAATTATTATCGCATTCATTGTTGCATGCAAAATCACACTCAGGTTCTTACACACGAACGATATCTTATATTCTGTTTTCTTTTACTTGAGCCGCATGCGCTTCACTTACTAGACGACAAACTGACACTTCTTTACCTTGTTCTTTCATTTTAATGTAGGACTCCCATGATATCTGAGCAATTTTATGAGCTTGACTGTTGTCATGTTTTCGAATACCAGAATTTTTGTCCAGAGCTCATTTCTAGTTATGAAAGCCAATTTTGTGACTGTGACTATCCCATGTTTTAGATTTCAAAGAATCTACATGGGAAACAAAAGGTTGAATCAGCTTAAACGCTGTATTCCAACCATTTAGAAGACTTGTACCATTCAGCCTGGAAACTTCTCTTCATCTTACCAAATGTTTTCTGAGGGAAATGGTTAATACAGGCTGTTGTGGAAGTTCATTTGGAGTTTATGTCCCCTTTGATTGTGTCTTCTGAATCACTTTCAACTTCAACTGGTGAAAATCCTTCAAATTTGCATACACTGGCATCAGAATGATTTTTATGGATGGCATTATCAAGTTTAGACTTTTTTATTATCTTGTCTAAAATAATCGGATATACTAACTCGAATACCAAACATGTTAAGCCCTCTTGATCTGCTTGCACTACACCAGACTAACTAAAATTTCATCTCCACACAGACGATCACAAAAGTGCGCTGATTTACCAAATCGTCAAGAATGGAAATCGATTGACTAAAAGCATTGCGGCATCTCCAAACTGCAGAACAATGACATTATCTTTACATGTTTATATTTCGCAAGTTAATGAAAGGAGACCAACTGACATGGAGAAAGGTTCTTCATTTTTTAAATTAAACTGATTTATGTTAGTCAATTGTTAAGGCTGCTTTGTGTGCTTTACAATAATATAATACCTCATATAATTCTTTACCAGTTTGTTGTTTTGAGTTATCAAAATAATATATATCATGTATTTATTCTGTTTGAGTAGGCTGAGACTATTTTAAGGTGGGCTAGAGCCCACCCAGTGGCGACGCCCCTGGTGGGTGCGGAAAGACACAAGCATGTAAGAGTTGATCTTCTCCTCATCGGGAATTAAATATATGGACCATCTCAACAGGATTTCCATGCAGTCCCGTACCTCCGAGCCTTCCTTTTTCAGATCACAAAGTTTGAGAAAGACAGGAATTCCCACAAACGACCGCTAAAAAACATTTTCCTGCATTCACCAATCTACCGTCTCACTCTTTTCTTTCGTTGTCCTCAGATACACGTCTCACGCGTTCCATTCACACAGTTCTTCATCTTTTGCCTCAGAAACTAACATTGATGCGAGACTGTTTCAAAAGTTTACCACAAAGTATGTTTAGGAATGATTCATTTTATCCCACACAGCATTTACCTAATTCTTTTAAAACTAAGTTACAATATATCTACTACCATATCTTTATGAATGCTTTTTTATATTAATGCCACAAAATGTGGAACCTACTGTTCCTCTATGATATGACAAGTTGTTCATTAGCATGAACTCTCCTGCGGGAAACCTCAGAACTTTCAATCAACTCGAGTGCATGTCAACAATAGAGTTAGAGTTGTAAAATTCAACAATACCCTTTGCGATCAACAATTCAGATAAACATCATAACATTTTAACTGACATTCGAAAATGTTATGTAAACTTATGTATTTTTCTGTACCGGATGGGATGAGACACATAGTGGCTTTCCCATGAATTAAATTATATATAGAATGCTATTACGGTCTGCATTTTAGCACCATCTGTTGTGTATTTTACAAACCACAGTTAACATTCACAAAACTGACTTTTAGGTTCATGGATCGCTCGCTATTTTCAAACAAATTAATATACTTAAATGAGGTCTGGGTCATTCCATGAAAAAATGAGATTTTGGAACCCATGCTCTCAGATTTTGATGAAACTTGGCACATTTAATACTTCCGTGGAGGTGAGAAACCACATAATTTTTTTTTTGTCTCAAACTTGACTGGTTTCACTTTTATAGCCCCTCAAACTAGGGGGGGCTGCATTGTCTTGGAAAAATAATTTCATCTCCCTTATAAATTATTCAATCTCTTTGAAACTTCACAACAACGTTAACCAAACAATAAGGATTCCAGTCATAGAGCTATGACTCATACGTCATATTGGGTTTGATCCCAACTAAAGCTGTAGGTCCAGTCCCGATGAGCCGATCTGTGCATAAAGTGGACTTAAAACAAACTTTGAGAGTTATTGGTAACCACTTCTTTTTTCTTTTTTTTTTTTCCTTTCTTTCTTTCTTTCTTATTATTTGGTCTAAAGAAGCAAATACCTTCATGATGGACTTGATAATTGACCATCTATCACTAATAAAAAGCCACGTGTACTGACCTGCGCACTGGCTTTCCCTTAGTGAGTGTCTCTCTGTCAGTTTCATCTAAGCATCATTTGTCTTTATAGGTGGAAAAGCAATAGAAAATAATAAAAGCCATGTGGTAGGTAGGCCTTGGCCTGCAAAGGCTTATTACCCATGTAGGGAGTTTTAATAAAATTGGTGTTTTTAAATTAAACAAAAGAGATGCCGGTTTTAATTAGACAAACATTACAAACACGATAATGGCATGCCTTGCATATTGCAATCCACAGTCACCTCCATGTGTTTGGTATTATGTCTGGCAAGTGACCACACACCTTTATACTCACACAGCTCGCCACTGAGATCAACCAAGACATGTTGCAATATCTCAATAAAAATTGTGCGAATTTTTATGCACATGTTGATTTTTGACCCCTCAGTGGTGTATGGTTGACTTGCTTTTGTACTGGCCCCGCAGGAAGTATTAAATAATATGGGGAACCCCTCCCGCATACATTCAGTGGTATGTGCTTATGTCCTGGTGCATTTAAACAATAAACCAGGACGTCATTTCCTCAGAATTTCTGTTTTCCCATTTATTGTGTAATCATTTTTTTAATTTTTTTTTATAAAATTTACATTTTGCATGTCGTTTACATTGGTATTTAAGATTACAACAATTTTGATTTCTATAAGTACCCTGGTTGTTCTGGTGTGCAAAATAATCAAGCTTTACATATTGTAAATTGTTAGAGATAAAGGGTGAGTAATGTATCAGGAAGAAAATTTAAACAATTACGTTTGGTGACTTCATAGCTGTTTCTTTTAAATGCCTTAACAGCAACTTCGCATTGCAATCCACTCCAATGGTGGCCCTGTTAAACAGATGACATTTCCAAGAGTAAAGAAAAATGCCTGGTTTATTTTAAACAAATTCATTACACTTTTGGGTTTTGTAAATGCCAGAGTACAAAACTCCAGGCACATTAGTTTCTAGTAATAAGAAATTAAAGTAGAGGAGGCACCTTGCGTGATGATAACTCATATTGAGTTATTTTTTTTTTTTTTAGATTGACTTTGACAAATGGATATCTGAAGAGGACTTGGACGATGATGAAGACAGAAGAGATATCATGAATGATTATCCTGACTTATATGAGAAACTGAAGAAAGAAGAGCTGGGCTACATGAAAGGTAAGCAAATGAAGTTCCTATGCATTGGGTCAGCTAGAGTTACTCGTCATAATAGTTATATTTGTATTTTTGTTACTTGTTTTTCTAAATCTCAAAGTTAATCAATCGCAGCAATGAAGATTAATGGTGGGTAGATACAAATCCAATAAATCATCCATGCCATATCCAGGATCTGAACCTAAGACCCCGGGCTTTGCAGCACGTTATGCTATCCACCCTACCACAGAACTCTGCTTCTTGTCAGAGCAAACTCAAGGAATAGATGAGTACAGTACATCGCACCTCAGACTTCTACCTGAAACCACAATGCCTGGTGTAGTTTAACAGAACAAGTGAACATGTGAACAAAATGTTCACACTTACTTTTCAAAACAAATTTCAGTTTTTAGTTTTTTTGTGTTTTGCATTATCCTCATCATTGCATTTATTCGAGAGGAAAAGAAAAACAAAAAGTTACAGAGGAAGTTTGAAGGGGCAGTTTTAATTCAGTGTATGACCAATCAAATATTAATTGCACTTTTTACCGCTTCCATGTATGAAGCATGTCCAGAAAGTAGCACCCATTTGGTAATAAAAAAGGAACAAAAGAAGTTAGTTGAACAAAAGCTTTTTACTCTGAAAGTACATACCTTGAGCTATTTATCTACATAGGCACCCATTGCATTGAGGCACTTATCATATCGGGAGATAAATTTTTTGTGTACCCTCGTCATATGCTTTTGCCACCAGTCCATTGAGAAATACAGTTACTATTTGCTGGAGCTCTTTGTTGTAGGCAAAGTGCTTTCCTCCACAAAACTCCTTTAATTCCAAAAGTTTTTTAAAGGATGAGTTTTTTTGTCATGCAAAAATCGAGTAACAGCTCACACTTTAAACTAGGCAGGATTCTCGATTTTGTGGTTCATCTTTACTGCCCACAGAAACACATACACAACCACTATCGCGATACAACTTGCGTGAAAGCTCACACTCAAGTGACTCATACCAGGGAACCTTGTGTGCTGCATTGTGTGTCTTTCAGCTGACTCAGTATCCTTCAGCAGCCAATGGACTGGTAGCAGAAGTAAACGACGGTGATATACAAAAACTTGTCACCCGGTACTGTAAGTGCCCAGTGCTAAGGTTGCCTGTGCAGAAAAATAACTCACCAAACATGTACTACTTTCTGGATATGCCTTGCGTAAGAAAGATAGAATTATATTAATAACATCACTTGGTCATAACAATGTGCTATTTTTTTAAGTTAAGATTTATTTTGGTTCATGAATTCATTATGATTATTTCAATTGTTCCTTTATTTTGAACTTTATTTACATCAGATGCCAAAGATTTGGAGACCCTGTTGGATGGCGTGGACCCGACGATAGAGAAATTTGTAAAGTTCAAGAGTGAGTTATGTGAGGAATTGTCTCTTGTGCGTTATTTGCATTATCTGTTGGGTTTCATTGCATAAGGTGGTTGTGCGTTACTTGTGCCAGAAACTGATGTTTGTATTGTGAATGGAAAAATTAAAACCAGGGAAATACAAGGTGCAAAGATGTTAATAACATACCAAAAGCTTGATCTGGTAAAAAGCCTCAAGTTTCTTATGTTTTGGTGTTCATTGTGGGAGAGAAGGTCTCAGATATTAACCAGAGCATGGTTCCAGAAACTATCTATTCTCTTGTCTGCTGTAAGAATAAAGTAAATGTAAATAAACACATGTGGCTTGTGCGAAAACACATTGCGATTCAGATGGCAGCTGTGCAGGAATCTTGCACGTATGTTAAACCTGAGTGTAGCTACTAAAGTGGTTGTGTACACTGGAACTGACAAATAGGAAAGAACATATTCAAATGTCACGTGGTTTTGTTTACATTAGCTTTGCTCTTAAGTTGGATGGAGTACTATAGACATTTGTCATCAGAGCAACACAAATGTTTTCTTTATTTACCCTAACCCTGTATTTTTACCCCCCTTTGGACCCATTTTAACATTATTTTACTAGCTTTGTTATTGTTTTTATACATCTAACTAATCTTATAGAAATAGTGTGGGAATGCTCGTCAGTTGGGTGAATGTCTTGTTTATATTGCATGGGGACTTTTTTTTGGGAAAAGACTATGTGACTGTTCTTTTATGATGTGGAAGTAATATTTTTAGCAAAGTGGACATAATAATTTGCTCTTAAATCCAAACTTTTAGCACAGTGAAGCTGCAGTAACACTTTTCACTTTTAGGTCATTCCATGCAAAATCACCCAGAGCAGGTTGCTTCATAGTCATGGGTTTGCTTCCAAGTTTTGTTTACTGATAGATACTTGGTCCAATATGACAAATATGTAATATTAGAATTGTCCAACAAATATATTGAAAGTTTCAAATTTTTGGAAATTTAAAGATTTTCAGAAATTGAGTGGACGAACGAATAATTATCCAACCTGTCTGCAAAGGCCAAAAATGCCGGAAGCAAAAAATGGCCACCATTTTTTAACGAAGTCAAAAGTTTTTGAAAAATAATGCCTGCTTTGAACTACCCTTGCATAGGGGTTAGAACAACAAAAATATGATGGACAAGTTACCAGTGCTGAACCATTCGGTATGGACTGGCTCATATGCATTCTGGACAAAAACTCTGCACTGGTCTTACTACAATTGCTGTGAGGTAAAAGTGGATCAACATCATAGTAATGCTTCTCCCATGTTTTCAACATTTCTACCAATATTATGTGTACTCATATTAGTGGTAATCTGTGAGTGTTTTAAGGCCATTTGTTAAAAATATAACTGCCCGACCCTGTGGCCGAGTGGTTAGCACATCGCGCTGCGACGCCAAGGGTCCCGGGTTCGAATCCCGGTCGGGCTTGGTTGTTTGTGAATGTCCATTCATCAGTTCATCACTCATCCCCATCTTCGCAAATTAGCCAAGAGGCACAAAACGCGAAGTAAAATAAACTAAATCAAATCAAATCAAAATCAAATTAAAAATATAACTTGTGTGTCAGTGGAAACAGTGGTTCATACATTGAATACTGAAACCTGTGATAATATTTATTATGAACAATATTACCTTTCCGATTTTTTAATATTATGTTGAACATGTTGGACAAGTCTAATATTACATATTTGTCATATTGGACCAAGTATCTATCAGTAAAAAAACGTTTTGTCGTTCAATTGGGTGATTTCACCTGAAATTGCCCTTTTGTAATTATGTGTAACTGGGACTTCACTATATATTTAACATGCAATAACAATGGCGGGTCTTTCTTGGTTTTAATTGTTGCTTTCAAAGATTTTTGTGATTTATTTGTCTTCAATAAAAATATTTACTGTTTTCACATTATTGTCTTTTGATAAGCGAGTTTTGCTCATTTGTAGATTTGAATTTTCTGATAAAGTGCTGTCCTCCTTCCACTTACCTTTACTTTGTGCAGATATCAATTATTGGATGTACCAGGCTAAGCAAGCTTAATTTTTAATTATATCATATTGCATTTTTTGTGCACCTGCTTCGAATCCATTTATTAATGGTTCCTATAGTTTATTGAAGTTGTGAAAATTTAGGATCACCTAAGGATTAAACTGGTTTGAGTTGCTGTTTTAAGTCCACTTTATGCACAGTAAGGCTAATCGGGACTGGACCTACAGTTTAAAGTGGAATCCGAACCACTTGTGCCTCCACTGGGTATCGAACCCGGGACCCCTTGATTACAAGGCAATGACACTACCACTGCACCATGGGGGAGGCCCTGGATTAAACTGGGTTGTTGGCTTCTACCACTGGGCTCACATGCCAACCTCGGATGTCTCCACAATTTTGTGGAAGTTGCTTTTTTTTAGTTGTAGGAGAAATAATCATTTTATGACTTACTTTCAACGTACGAGCATATTGTGAATATAGTGCTTGAATGATATGACACTAGCACCGAATGCACTCTGCTTATCATGAAATATGTACAGTAATAACAGAACCACTCAATACTACTTTTGAGAATCTCATATTTTTATAGGGGTGACCTTCCACATAGTACACCCTGGACAGCATTTTGCAGACGAACGAGGCTCTGGTGACTGGCACTATGGCCAGTATAATTTTGTGTGTGTTGTCCTGTTTTTTTGTCCTTGTGTGTGCTGAGTGCCCGTTTACAGCCTCGGCTTTTAACAGAAGTCATAATATTTTAAGATTTTTAGTTATGCAACATTACAGTTGTTATTTGTAATGGTAAGGGGCTGGCTCCCGTATAAAGTGACTGGTTCAAAATAGCCTAATTGCTGACGCACCCAAAATTTTAAATTCAAATTCATATTTTTATAAACACCAAACCTGTAAACAAATACTTATTACACTATGCACCATACTCTAATCATTGTAATGAATGGATTGTAAATATTACTATGCACTGCACTGAAATGTGGGAGAATGAAGGTGGGTGATTTCAAGTGAGATTTTTCCAAAAATGTCCTACACGGAGCAGCTATGAAGTTCACCCAGCCTCTTACGAAATCGGTGCCTGGGTTCTGATCACATCACCTCTGCAATTGGTGAATATTGTGAATGTGTGGGTCCCCCTACCTCCATATCCCATCATATGCATCCACAGCAAGACGCAGTGTGCAGAAGTGGCTTTAGCTTTTTACTGAAATAGAAATAAGCCATGTAACAAATTAAAGTTCTATTAAGAAATCTGAAGTAGTATATCTTTTGCATAAATATCATTGATAATAATGTAACTTTTAATTTACATTGGACCCCTTTAAGTATCTTCTGTTGATGCAGACCCCGATGACTTGATTCAGTGTCTGAAGTCCTAAAATGCACCAAATATTTATTTGTAGTTCTCCATTGAGGGTATTTTTTTATTACAGTTGTATTACTTATAAATGTGATGAACACATTGTATAAATTCATTTGGTTGTTTATTATCTCTCACTGCTTGCATCAAAAATTGTGACTAATCCAAACTGACCGTACTTTTCATATTGCCAATCTGAAAACATGGAATTTATATGAAGAAGTTTTGTGTTAAACAGTGTCTAACATTAATAAAAATGGGGGGGATTATGTTTTTACCTCTAGCAAGCCATGCAACATACTTAGTTTTAGATTCTATTTATTTCATAAAAAACAGCATAAAAGTAGGTTAATTGTCCACATGTTAAGAACTTGGTATATAGACCATAGTAATTTGAGATATTTCATAAAACACATGTTCACAATTAACAAAGCAAAATCAGCATGTAATGTGTTCTGATTATTGTCGTGAAATATTCCAGTTGTACCCCAGCAGCAGTGTAACTCTCTAACTCTTAACTCTCTAGCCTTCTTAAACCCGAAGGTTCATGGCTGCAACAACACAGGACTTCCATTTGTCCCTATCTTGAGCAAGATCTGTATACTCTTTTCCATCCCTACCGATTTCCTTTAGGTCCATCTCAACGTTGTCCCTCCATCTTCGTCTTGGCCTTCCTATAGGTCTCTTACCATCAGGTTTCCCAACAAGAATCCTGTGAACTCCTCTTTCCTCTCCCATTCGTGCCACATGGCCTGCCCACCTAATTCTTCTTGATTTAATTATTCTAATAATATCTGGACATGAATACAAATTATGTAACCTTCACCACTCACCTGTCTCCTCATCCCTTTTAGGTCCAAATATTTTCCTAAGGATCTTATTTTCAAATACTCTCAATTTATGTTCCTCTTTCAATGTAAGGGACCAAGTTTCACACCCATATAATACTACAGGCAAAATTACTGTCTTGTATATTTTAACTTTTAGTTTCTTCGATATTAAACGAGAAGACAAAAGTTTATGAAGAGAGAAGTAACATGCATTTCCTGAATAAAGCCTACTTTTTATTTCCTCTTTAATATAATTTTCATTTGTTAATATTACTCCTAAGTATTTGAATTTGGAAACTGGTTCAAACGAGTTGTTATCAATAATTAGATTTTGATTATTACCTAACACTTGGTTTCGACCTGTAAGCATATATTTAGTTTTCTCTTTGTTAACTTCCAAACCTATCTCTTTAGCAGTTTTGAAAAATATTTTAGCATTATTCTTAATCGTATTTATATCATCCCCTAACAAGTCTACATCATCTGCATATGCTAACTGAGTCACACCATTTAATTTTAGTCCTTCTTTAGTTTCTTTTACCTTCCTAACGGCATATTCTAAGGCAAAATTAAAGAGCAATGGAGATAATGCATCTCCTTGTTTTAACCCATCATGAATTGTAAATTTGTCAGACACATTAATACCCATTACTTTCTGTTTCACTGGTGCATACTTTTATCATACTAACAAGCTTCTTAGGTATTCCAAACTCTACTAATATATTATATAATTTATATATATACAGCAGTGTTGTATACATATTGAAATTTGACTCACCAAGACATTACATTAACTCTGATAAACTTACTTTCCATTTTTCCGCGTAAATTTCTTTCACGTGTGTTCACACCTGACGAAGCCACCAGACAGGTGGCGAAATCGATCGCGAAAGAAATTTACGTGGAAAAATAAAAAGTAAGTTTATCAGAGTTAATTACCTATCTCCACGTAACTGCCAAACATATATCTTTAGATACAGTGACAAGACATTACAGTGAAACCTTAATTTTTCGTTTTTCAGGGGACCAGGGTGAAAAAAAATACGGGAAAATGTAAAATCAGAGGAAATTTCATTGCATTTTGCTCTATTCGGACTGTGAAGATTGAATGTATAATAGGGGAAAATTTAAACTGGTGAATGTAAAATCAGGGTTCCACTGTATGTATGTGTTTTCCGGCTTTCTGTTTTTCTCCTACATTCTTTTAGTAAAAAAGTTTATCAAATGCATAATTAATTCTCATTCTGATGGAATTTCTAGTCTCAGAATAAGTAATTAAGCATTCTATTTCTTTTCCAGAGGACATAAAGAAGGTGTATCTTCTGTTCTACAACTTGAGTCAATTTGTAGGATTTCTATACATCTTAATTGTAATGGCCATCAGATATTTTCGGGATGGACCAGGTAATATATTGTTAAGGTAGATATGAAACTTTAATGCTTGTATATGATAATAGAGGATATAGGTTTAATATGGTACAGTACAGTACCATACAGTACACTGTCGTTTATTGATGAAAGGTATGTATTTTTATATTGGATCATACATGAAAAGATGTACCAGGTAGAATTATATAAAAAAAAACTGTTTCCTGCAGATCAATCAGGTATTCCTTGAGTTCCAGGAATTATGCGGAAATAGTGCATGAATTCTACGTGGAGTTTCTACATAAATATGAAAAATTGCAACACCTAGTAATTCAATATTTCTGTGGAATCTAGAAATTCTTAACTATTTTGACGTTACACAGAGGACATTTGCAAGAAATAGTCATTGGTTATTTGTGGTAAAAATTGAAAAAACTGACTCCTCCATCAATCTTATTGTGTCAATGTTGCTTGCAGAGTAAAGACTACAATATCTAGTACACACAGAAATCATATCACACCAATACCAAAATCCCAAATGATTTTTTTTCTTTAACCTAAGTCTAGTTTCTGCCTAATTTTTGTTGATAGATTCCTGTGCTAACTTTTACAACCTAGTAAACAATCATGACTAGATACATATTTTACCGATGACATTTATCCAAATGTAAAATCTGGGTTTTCCCATGAAATTGATTATTAAAATCCTTTTATCTCAATGGAAGGTTTAACACATTTGAATGGCTTATTGCAGAAAGGGACCTGAGTCACATTTTTTAGGTATCGGAGTTAATGGTATTTTTGATTTTCCTAGTTACAGACACATCTTTTAGTGCAGAAAGGACGTCAGTCACACGAGGCTATAGCCAAGAAAATGCACAGTGAAAAGTGTACTTTAATGCAGAAAGGTACCTAAGTCACTGACTCGGGTCGTTTTCTGCAATAAACTTAGCCATATTTATACATTGTACGAACTGTGTACGCTAATCTGGAATGCAGCTCGGGGCAGTAAAAATACTGTCAAACTTATTGACACCAGTAACATTATTGATTTCGCAACATGGTGGCCTCATGTCTACAAAAAAATGTGGCATCTTTTGAAACTAGCATATGTTCCTACAAGAACAGGCAGTATTTTCAGTTTCCAAGTATCATTACTTTGAATACTGTGTTGAACATAAGGGTACTGTCAAGGTTTATGAATTCATCAAAGGTTTGATGTCTCACACCTTCTATCTGTCCAAAGGTGCAAGAATTGTAATTCCTACGCCACGTATGTTCCCAGTTGCACGTATGCCGATCAAGCTTCCTAAATTGAAGGACATACGAACTGCCTTGTTGTATGTACCAGACGACGTCAAAGGATTTTATGAAGATATTCTTCAGTGGCCCACTACACTCGTCAATGAAACAGACTCAGATGTAGAGCAACACATGCATGTACGAGGTCGTAAATTACTGTACTTCAAACACCGACAATAAAGTCCAGAAAGTACAGTACACTGTCGTTTATTGATGAATCTATAATTTTCTGTCGCATATTTAACATAACCTAACCTTACCTATCTTATGTGGCAACGACAAACGGGCATTTGTAGTATATTTCTCGTCTTATTTCTCACAGTTTCCACTTTTATTGCAGAAAGGCACCAGAGTCACAACTTTTTCATCTCCACTGTCTCTAGCAGCATACTGCAGGGGGGCGCATTGAGGGTTGCAAAATTAACTATTCATTATGCTGAATATTTGAGCCAACAACGGTACATTTCTTTCTTACACTGTCAATATTATACGATTTTTCTTGTTTTTCTCAGAATTGTGCAAAAGTGACCCAAGTCCCTTTCTGCAATAAGCCATTCATTTGTAGTGTTGAAATTAATTCGACAATATGATGGTGCAAAGTCAAAGTTTTCTGCTCATACTGAAATTTGCCTTGGTTCCTCACATTTCTTGAATTGTTAAATGAGAAGAGACAGTATGCAAGCTATTAGATGCAACTATATATTTGGTGGTTAAGACTACTGAAGCTAAGGAAAATGAATGATAAGTGTAATTGTACTCGTTATTTATAGCTGCCTGCATTGATAAGTCATTGATTCCTTCCTATCAGTGTTTTTATCTGCGACCAATGTTCGAGAAGATGCGTGGTTTCTCTCTCTACTTTTGAAGCAAAGTTTAGCACGATGTTGGTACAATGCATAATTTCCAGGCTATTTTAGACTTGGCAAGAGTGCTGTATGACCTTTTGTGCGTACTTAACGAAATACCTATAGTGGAACTACAGGCAAAAGAGCTTGCTGGCGTAGACCCACAACTCCTACGCATAGTCTTTCTGCATGGAGGGGAGGGGTAGAGTGGAGCATGCTTCCTTATGCCCCAAGTTGAACCGATGGAGGGAAAGGTGCACGGTGACTCTTGGCCGAAGGTTCTTTTCCTTGTGGTTGCTCTATACCTGGACTCTAGACAAACACAGACTTGTATCAGTGATTGAATTGTAAGGTATCCTTTCCGATAACAGTACCAGTGATGTTGGTTGTGTACTGAATTATACATCTGTTAGGATAGTGTAACAGCCTAATTCATCACTTACCTGATGAGGAAGTATAGGCACCAATCACATTCTTTGATTTAAATCATGTGCTGTTGATTGTAGACAGGGACATGAAATGTTATTCCGTCAGTAAAGATTTTAAAATCTTTGGATGAAATATCAAAATTTTGTTACTCGTCCATCTATTTGGCAGATTTAAAGCAGGTAAACTTTGCAAATGTTGCTTACTTCTCTCAAGTGTTTTAGTAGTGTTATTAAAGAAGATAATTTGTTTCAGATTCCATGGAGGGTACCTACGAGGCAGTAGGGTCAGCCGTCAAGTTCTGCCAGTTGATGCAGTTCCTTGAGGTCATGCATCCCATGTTCGGATACACGAAAGGAAATGTCATAACACCACTCATGCAGGTAGGAATTTCAGTCTGTTATCCATTTATCATTACAGAATAGAATTGAACATTAATTTGATGGTTCTGTATGATTATTATTATTATTATCAGGTTATTTAAAGTACAGTACTTGGCAATCACAAGGGCAGTTAATAAACCATGCCCCATAAATCTCGGAGACTTAAGGCTCGACTGGACCTTTGGCAGCCGTAAGAGCGATTTTTTTTTTTTTTTTTCAAATTTTCCTCTTCATTCAAAAAACCGCTGTGATATTCCAAAATATGAAAAATTACAAACACTTAGAATTCCTTCTAGAGCATTGACGTGAATTTTCATGTAGTTTGCTTTCACTGTTATCTAGATATTATCAATAGTTTTGCGATTACGTAAGTCTATAAAACTATTGATAATATCTAGATAACAGCGAAAGCAAACTACATAAAAATTCACGTCAATGCTCTAGAAAAAATTGTAAGTGTGTGTAATTTTTCATATTTTGGAATATCACAGCGGTTTTTCGAATGAAGAGGAAAATTTGAAAAAACTTGCTCTTAACGCCTGCAAAAGGTCCAGTCGAGCCTTAAATTGTAAGGCTGTTATTTAACTTTCAACAAGTCTCTGGTAGTGTGTTTTCAAAATGTACGAACACTGTGAAATTGCTGACTCAGTGATCCAGTTTCCAGTGTGTTTGACACAACTTTGCTGCTGAAGGTTTTGAGGTCAAGTCAAAGTCAGTATTGCGTATGTTCATTCATCTTATTAACATCAACATTCATCACCATCTTCATGATTAGTTTAAAGAGATAGAAAAAGTAGTGATGCATAGCTAACCATCAAATATAATGAATAAGAAAACTTGCAACGCAGGTGCTTATGAGTGGTTATTGTTCCGAAGTTATAACATTTCCAGGTTCTTTCCCAGGAGTTTAAAACCCTCCCATTCCTGCCTTTTTCAATGTTTAACCCCTTGATGAGTTTGAAAACCTGAGGAAGGCCTTGGAAATGGGGTTGAAATGTTGTAATTATGGGAACACACGCTTGTAAGCAGGGCTGAGCCAATATCACTTTGAACAAACTCTCTTACAGATGCCCGCAGATTCCAATTCTTGAAAGCTGTAATACCTATTAAGTTGTTCAAAATATTGATTAATATTAGTAACTATTTCATTCTAATTACACGTATCAATTTACTAAGAGTTTTGTTTTAAATGATTCAAGAATTGCATGAGAATATGCTTGCTATGTAATCACAAATTAAATTTTCACACAAAACTGTGCAAAATAAAGAGAATCTTCAAATTTTGCATAATTTTCGGAAGCAGACTGCAAAAGTGTGGTGCAGTACTTTTGTGAACCTCGTGAAAAACAAAAATGCCATAAAAATATTAGCTGGTATCAGTAAATAAATTATTTTCCTTCTTCTTATCATTGTTATGGAACAGTGGTAATGTGAACTTTCAGTGAAGTGTCGAATCCAAACAATTCAAAAAGTTGTTATTTTGTTATCGCATTTGTATTATTCAGCATTACATTTCTGCATTTGTAGTTTATGTGAGGATGGATGATGAGTAGACGAAGAAAGAATACACAATGACATACATACCCTGGCATAGACTTGAACCCAGAACCTCCAGTGTGTGTTTGGTTACTGAGTCAACTTCTGTAATTTTTGAGCTATCTTTTAGTAACATAGATTTGTGAATGTGAACTCGTGTGCAATGTTAACTTGATACGCTTTTCTTAATGAATATGAAATCATGTTTTTTTTATTCCTTCTCCAGGTGGGTGGCAGAGCATTTATAGTATTCTGCATGCTGGAAGCTGAGCCAAGGATGCAAACGAAGCCTGTTGTATTCTACTTATTCTTTGTGTGGTCTCTAGTTGAAATAGTCAGGTACGCAATATGTGGTTTGCTAGGGCCAGACCAGCTTGTATGTTCTTAATAATCTACATCTTCTAATGCATACTAAACTATGCCCCAAAATGAACTTAATGCAATAATATATCTCTTTCTTTCACTCTCCCTCTTTAACTTTGTGCATGATAGACTAACAGGACTGAACTTACAGTTAATATTTTGCTTATCTTGGTAATTTTTGCCAAATCCTGTTCTTTATCTCTGGCACGGCATCTGTGTCAAACAGCTGTGCAACATCAGTAAACCACATTGACATGTATGTTGCTTGTAAGTTTAAGAACTGCACAGTTTTAGCCAGCAAGTATTAGACACACTCAGAGAACCTCTTCTGAGATAGACTAAGCAATCGGTTCTGGGAAATGGGAACCAACATTGATAGCTTCTTTTTCACCATATGATTGAACCTCCCTGATATGCTGTCATCTTGTAATTAAGGGGTTCCATGTTTATCTCCAGGGTTTGTATCTTACTTTAAACTGTAAGTTGAGTTCTGATTGGTGTATCTGATCCAATAGTGATTTTTTTTTAAAAAAAATATCACTTTATGCAATTGCCTTTTCATTTATTTTTGACATTTTTGTTCCAAGTATGATTCTGTTAATTTCTGTGTCCACAGTCATACTTGAAGATTCTTTTGATAGTGTAATTCTTCTCTGAATATAATGCAAGTTTGAATTAAGGGGAATTGAAATACTATAAGAATGAGCTCTTTCCTTAAAATCGCAACTTTCTTTCTTCTAATAAATAAATCATGGTGGCCTACTTAGAACTTAAAATGGTGCATGGATATGTAACACAAATGAAGGGACTCCTTGCCTTGCCAATGAAATTAGAAACCTATCAGGACATTAGTCCCACACCGTGGCTGTGCAGTCTAAGGCAACATGCTCTGGGCTCCAGCTACAGAACTCGTGCAGGTTCGAGTCTCCTGTGGGAAGTGTAACAACTTTCCTCCTGAGATTCTGTCTTGGTTCAAAACTAGAGAAACAGATGGGTGGGTGTATCATTGTGTTTGTCCCATCATCATTTCATTGTTCATTCTCATCGTCTCAACTAAGCCAAGAGGTAGAAAAGCAATAGAAAAGGATTCACATGAAAGGAAACAGCAAGGCAAGGCTGCTGCTTTTGTGTGAATCCTTCTAATTGATGAAGACACGAATATAATGTTGTGAAATGGTAGATGATACTTTCTGAGTGGTCATACTGCTAACGTATAGTAGATTTTAACTATTAATAGTAACTGCAAAATACTGACATGTCCTAGGCACCAAATGTGAAGAGGTTGCTGAACAAGCAGAAGTATTTTCAGTAGTGATTTATAATTACAGTTATAATATGATACCTCGTCTTAGTGTTATATTGTAGTTAAAGAGCATGGATCATTTTACGTGTTCTATTAAAATACTACAGTGGAACCCCGATTTTAGATTCCTGCATTATATATTAATCTTGATGGTCTCACAGGGTGTCTATCAAAATAACATTTCCAAAATTCTTGACTTTATCATGACTTTTTCTTGACCTTTTTTTTTTTTCCTTTTTCTTAAGATTTATTTAATCGCCCCCTAATTAGGTATAGTTGGAAATTAAGAAAATTGATTTTTTTTTTCAATTAAAAAACCCAACTACAAGCCAGTTAACATCAAAACTGAAGCTGTACTTTAACAAGAATTTTAAACTTGCTTTAATTATTAATGCATGTAAAAATTAATGCTTCAGACTTTATCCTGCTTGGGGAATGGCCACATTACATTATTTAATATTTTTGCAAAACCTCACGCATACAAGAATGCAATTCTTAAGACACAAAATGAACAACTCTTAACGACAACTAAATACAATTTTAGATTTCCAAATATTCAATTTTATGAAATCCCAGTACAAGTATATAACAATGTAAATTCACTATACTGTAAAAAAAATAGCAAAAATGTTTGACCACAAACGTAATTTCTTTATGTTCTTGACTTTCTTGACTGGTAAACACCCTGTCCCAACTTAGCAAAATGTTTTTTTTCTTTGTTTTTTTTTTTAGCTTGGTTCCCTGAAAAGTGTAAAATCGAGATTCCACTCTATTGGATTATATTAACTTTCTCACTAGGTTGTAATAATCATACCCAATATACTACATATTAAATTACACCATGAAATAGACATGCACATTTTGAACTTCTTGTCACAGGTTAAGTTTTGTCTCTTAAGGGACAGAGTTTTGTTCATAGTTCTATTCTGTTTGCAGTTCTTTTGTACCAGTTTATAGTTATTTGTAACTGTTGAGAAATATACACGTCAGTTGTGTTGAAATGTTGAATAATTAAAAGGCTCATTCATTTCATTTACAGTTTTATTTTTATTATATCCCATATATTTGTTTCATTGTTACATTCAGTAATGTTTCCGTAAAACATATTTTTTTTAAGGGATCAGAATTTCAGGTGAATGGTTCTGATCACAACAAAACTATTATTTTCAGTGTACAACAGCAGCAAAGGACATGTTTTTGTTTCTTCCTTTAGGTATCCATTCTACATGCTACATCTGTACAAAAAAGACATAGGGTTTGTGACGTGGTTACGGTACACAATATGGATCCCTCTGTACCCTCTTGGATTTCTGTGTGAGGGTATCATCATTTTAAGGTGAGTGAGAATATTATTTTTATAAATCTCGGGTGATATTTTTGATCACAAATTAGTTTATTTCGTAAATTAACCCTTTTTTAAACTATCGTAACAGCACATTACCTGAGGGAGGGGCAGCTCAATATAAAATTTTCACCCAGGCAAGGTGGATTTTGACATCCCGTCTACTTTCCACCTTGCCACTCCCATTAACTTTCCTTTACTCTTCAACCACTGATTTTTGCATGTAATGGTGAAAACAAAAAAACTTGTTCAGAATGTGTGGCAATTAGGAGTGAAGTGTGGGCCTTCCAATTTTCAAAATTACCTGAAAACCATGATTTTCTAAAATTTCACATATGTTCCATTTACCCTTTTTTTTTTTTTTCAAAATTAGAGGACGGGATTACATGTCCTTGAAGAGTGGTCTTTTTGTGATGCTTCCCTGCAAATTTAGTCCATTCAACATCCATAGGACTGACTAGAAGAAGCAATTATCCAGATTTTTTTTTCCTGTAAGCTCGCAATACTTCTTTCCTTTTTCTTGTTCCCCAAAAAGTACCTGTCTATTTTCAACATGACTTTGTATGGTTGTAAGAATATACCAACCACTGCTACATACTACATTCATCATTCACTTTGGTCTATTGTGGTCCCCACAGGGACATTCTGAATGCAAATTATTGTGTAAAATATAGATCTTCTTCTTCTTCCTGCAACTTCCATTATTGGAAGGAAAATGTCCTGTCCTGTCATTCGAAAAAACAAAAAGAACCACATTGCTTTCATATATCTACAATTAATTATCTTGTTGCAAATTTTTTTAACATCACAGCAAGTTGTTGAAAAGCACACATGTGAAAAGTTCCCGTCTGTAGAGACAACACATGGGAGGAGAGACCCCTGTCTGATAAATCTTAAATCAAAATTACATTTTATAAATTTATAAATTTTTTGAACTACTTTAAATTGTTTTTCATTTTCCAAGTATTGACATTGATACCTGTATTGATTCAACTCTAGTTAACAATCACTTTGTATAGTTTTTAATTTCTTCCCACCATCAAGTCATTGGCTACATCTAGTATGAGACCCTACCCTTAGTTGTGTTTGTTTGAAAATTTGGTAGCAACTGTGTGTCCAGTGGGACCTAGCTCAAAAGTTTTGCCCCCTCCCCCAGACCAGAGGTTGCTTTCTTTTCTCAGTGGCATTTGCAACTGGCAAGCCACCAAAATGGCATTCGTTGCATGTCTGGTCAGCACACATGCTTCGACACTTCAATTTTGACAAAGTCACAAATAAGAGCAGTAATTGGCCATTTTTAAAGGAATTTTTAGGCAAGAGTATGGAAAACAGGCACTATTAAAATACTTTATCAGACTCGAAACAACATAAAATGAATTTATAACATTACTATTTATGAGGAGAAATAGAGGAACACAAAACTTTCACCACGCCATGCCATGACTTGTTTTACAACAAAGGAATAAAACGGGTAAAAGTCTTCCACCCATTTATCACTAGCAGTTAACATTTTGGGTCTCTACAATAGCATATTCGTAACATTGTTATATGACCACCTTCTAATTTCACTGTACTGCTTGCAGATGGAGAAAAGTCGGGATCAACTTCCTGACGTGGATTTTCACCTTTTAGCTTTTATCATATTATTCATCATCGAAGTTTGTGAAAGAAAGTGTAGTGTTAGTGATTTCATGCTTTAATTAGTTCGACGTGCAAAATAGGCTAGTATTTCTTGACAAAACAAGCAGTTCGACATGCATCAAACAACTTACAAATGCCTTCTGCTGAAATTCACACACAATACTAAGTGCTACCTTCTTTTCTCTTTTGTACAAAATAATTGTCAATTTAGCTTTTCTAAACATGGCCAAAAAGTTATAATTTAAACACCACGATTGAGTTTGTGCCAAATTTTTATATAACATTTTACTGCAACTCAACTTTTGATGATCTGTCATAGTTACTTTGTAATTAAGGGTTCACAAGTTTGATTCCCAGAGAAGGTACATAGTGGTTCAGATCCCATTTTAAACTGTAGGTACATCCCAATTAACCTACCTGTTTGGGCTGAGCCAATACCACTTCGATGCTGATATTCTTAGCGATTCCCACCGATGCCTGAAAGTTGTTCAAAATATTCATTAATATGAGTGGGTGAGTATTCCACACCGATTATTAGTATACATTTACCAGTTTTAGTTCAAAATATTCAAGAACTACATTAGTACTCACTTTATCCTCGAAACTGTTTTTTCTTCTTCATTCTAATAATTTCAGTGGCCGCTGCCACCATCCTCGTTGGTACTTGCTGTACTGTTGTCGAAACATGGCTACACAGAAGCACAACTTTCCACTTGGTGCAGTAAAGTGGAAATACAGGTCAGACGCCCTAACCAACCACAATCAACCCAGCCGCAATCAACCTCCAGTGGCCAATATAAATGGTTTGCCTGCCCCTACCATCCCACCACTTCCAACCACATATCCAAAGCCCTTCTCCCATATGGCATCAAAGTAGCGCACAAACCCAATTCCAAAATAGCTGATAAACTGAACAAACACAAACGGTACTTCCTCTCCACCCTTGATAACCCAGGTGTATACGATGCAGAGTGTGAATGCAAGGCACATTACATCGGCAGGTCCATCAGATCTGTCAATGAAAGAATCCAACAGCCCCTAACAGATGCAAAAAAAGCCCAAGCCCACTACTGGTCTTGCTAAACATATAAAATACAATAGTCATAAAATTGAAAAGGTTCAAGTCAAACACACTACCCACACGCTTGTAGACACCAAAATCAAGGCAACGCATGCCACATAATGCACTTCCCGCACGAGCTAAACATCGATAGCGGACAAGCGCACCACACTTGGATTCCCCTACTACAACAGTGCACCTAGCAGCAGCCGGAGAACTACAAATAAAAGATGTACGCCAAACAACAGTACAGCAAGTTCCAAAGAGGATGGTGGCAACGGCCACTGAAATTAATAGAACAAAGAAGAATAAACAGTTTCGCGGATAAAGTGAGTACTAGTTTCTCCAAATTTATATACTACCGCGTGTCTCTTTTCCCAATTATGAACTACATTAGAATAGTAAAATACCTGCTATGAATCCCAAAATAGTTTCTCACACAATATTGCTCCAAAATAAACGGAAACTTGTAATTTTGCATAACATCGAGGATAATTACATTCCACGAAAGACCAAAAGGCCTGAAAAGTATCAATAAATAAAATACAACCGATCCATCAGCATCAGTATTAGCTCAGCCTGACTATTCATGGTGGTTGCGGTAAACGCGGTTTGAAATTACTTACGTGAAATTTAAAAGATTTCGTACTTCCGCGTTGCACAATTTAATTGTTCAATCCTATTAATTTCGAAGATCCACTGTCTTCATTCACAAAAGGGTACGGCGTTTGAAGCGGAGATGGTACCGCGTCACTACATTGTTTGTTCCCGGGCGGCGGTAGTTGCGATTTTTCCCGTTCGGCAGCACTGGCGCGCGCATCTTGGTTTGCGTCGTCTGCTTCCTGTTGTCCGGTGGCGTTGTCAGTTGGGGGTTGGGCCGTGTTGTTCGGTAATGTGCCGTTCCTGTTCCCCGCGTGGCTGGAGGGGGGTCGAGTATGTGCATGGCATCTTTTCTTTTTCAGGTCGGGGATCTTTCTGAGGACAGGGTGCCAAGTTGGGTGTGCTTGTCCATTGTCCAGGTTTAGTGCTGGTTTTTGCTGGATGATGGCATGGGTTTCTTTGATGGTGTTCTCTATGATAGAGCCGGTTGGGTGAAGTATGGATACAGAGGAGATGGTGTGGTTAGTGGAGTGGAGGTGTTGGGAGAGGCCTGATTTAGGTGTGTCGTTTTTGGCATCTTTTACATGTTCGTTAATCCGTTCTTGGACGGTGCGGATGGTTCTGCCAATGTAGGTGTTGTGGCATTGGCATGTGGTCTTGTAGACACCGGGGGATGCAAGTTTGGGTAGGTAGTATCTCTTGAAGTTGGGTAGTGCTCTTCCGATTTGGGATATGGGTTTGTGTGCTACTCGGATGTTGAAGGGTTTGAGGGCCTTGGCAAATTTTCCAGATGTGGTGGGGTGGTAAGGAAAGGCAATCCATTTGGGTTTGGGATTTTGGTTCGTGTTATCTCTGTTTCTTGGGTGTCTGAACTGGGCTTCTGTTTTTGCGCACCACATGGATAGTTGGCACTCGGTGTAACCGTTGTTTAGGCCTATTTCCGTCACGCACGCTATTTCATCTTGCAGGTCATCCTCCGTGCAGCTGTGTGTGAAGGCTCTTCTGTAAAAGTTCATCCACACTCCAGCTTTCTGTTTTGGTGGGTGGTTGGATTTTGCATGGATATACTGGGTGCCCGAACCTGGTTTCCTGTATACGGATGTGACGAAGTTGTCTTGGAGTCGTCGGATGCTGAGGTCGAGAAAGTTGAGGTGGCCATTTTGTTCCCTTTCAACGGTGAAGTTTATGTTGGGATGTATGTTATTGAGGGCAGTTAGGAGATGGGTTAGGTCCTCTTCCTGTTTGTAAATGACTATGGTGTCATCGGCATATCTTTTGTATCTTATATGAGCAAACTCTGGTTGGGTGAGAATTGACTTCTCGGCCACATGCAGCACTATGTTGGATAGGGGTGCAGAAAGGGGGTTGCCCATCGCTAGGCCCCCTGTCTGGTGGAAGAAACCGTCCTCGAACTGGAAATAGTTGTGGGTGAGGCAGGCTTGCAGAAGGTTGCAGATTTCATCAGTTACAAATGGAGGCGTGCTATTGCTGAGTAGCCACGTTCTGGTGGAGTCAAGTGCAAGGCTGATCGGAATGGAGGAGTACATGTCCACTACGTCTATGCTGGCTAGTTTGCAGTTGTCGGCTTTGACGAAGGAGGTGACAAATTCTTTTGCTTCGAGGCTGTTTTTTAGGCAGTAGGTGAGTTTGTCGTTGTGGGCGGTCAGTTTCTGGAGGAGCCATTTGGTCAGGTGGACACTTGGTTGATTGAAGCCGGCCACTATGATTCTCAAGGGGGTTCCTGGTTTGTGAGTTTTTGGTATGCCATATGCACAGGGAAGGCTGGGGTGGGTGTTCCTTAGTTTCTTCTTTTCACTATCTTGAAGGAGGGCGCAGTTATCTATGGCTCGGCGGACGGCTGTATTGTATCTGCTCGTGGGGTCACGTTTCAGCTTTTTGTAGCCATCAGAGTTTAGTTTTGCTTGCATTTTGTCACTGTATTGGCCTTTTTCCATTATGACGTATTGGTTACCCTTGTCCGATTTTATGCACCAACATTTGTTGTCCTGTAGCCACTTTCGGAATTCTTGTGTTGTGTTCCTTAGTTTATTGTGCACTGTGGGTTTATGTTTGTTAGTAGGTTGGGCGTGTTGGCGGAGGATGATGGAAGCACATGTAAACTAAGGAACACAACACAAGAATTCCGAAAGTGGCTACAGGACAACAAATGTTGGTGCATAAAATCGGACAAGGGTAACCAATACGTCATAATGGAAAAAGGCCAATACAGTGACAAAATGCAAGCAAAACTAAACTCTGATGGCTACAAAAAGCTGAAACGTGACCCCACGAGCAGATACAATACAGCCGTCCGCCGAGCCATAGATAACTGCGCCCTCCTTCAAGATAGTGAAAAGAAGAAACTAAGGAACACCCACCCCAGCCTTCCCTGTGCATATGGCATACCAAAAACTCACAAACCAGGAACCCCCTTGAGAATCATAGTGGCCGGCTTCAATCAACCAAGTGTCCACCTGACCAAATGGCTCCTCCAGAAACTGACCGCCCACAACGACAAACTCACCTACTGCCTAAAAAACAGCCTCGAAGCAAAAGAATTTGTCACCTCCTTCGTCAAAGCCGACAACTGCAAACTAGCCAGCATAGACGTAGTGGACATGTACTCCTCCATTCCGATCAGCCTTGCACTTGACTCCACCAGAACATGGCTACTCAGCAATAGCACGCCTCCATTTGTAACTGATGAAATCTGCAACCTTCTACAAGCCTGCCTCACCCACAACTATTTCCAGTTCGAGGACGGTTTCTTCCACCAGACAGGGGGCCTAGCGATGGGCAACCCCCATCTGCACCCCTATCCAACATAGTGCTGCATGTGGCCGAGAAGTCAATTCTCACCCAACCAGAGTTTGATCATATAAGATACAAAAGATATGCCGATGACACCATAGTCATTTACAAACAGGAAGAGGACCTAACCCATCTCCTAACTGCCCTCAATAACATACATCCCAACATAAACTTCACCGTTGAAAGGGAACAAAATGGCCACCTCAACTTTCTCGACCTCAGCATCCGACGACTCCCAAGACAAGTTCGTCACATCCGTATACAGGAAACCAGGTTCGGGCACCCAGTATATCCATGCAAAATCCAACCACCCACCAAAACAGAAAGCTGGAGTATGGATGAACTTTTACAGAAGAGCCTTCACACACAGCTGCACGGAGGATGACCTGCAAGATGAAATAGCGTGCGTGACGGAAATAGGCCTAAACAACGGTTACACCGAGCGCCAACTATCCATGTGGTGCGCAAAAACAGAAGCCCAGTTCAGACACCCAAGAAACAGAGATAACACGAACCAAAATCCCAAACCCAAATGGATCGCCTTTCCTTACCACCCCACCACATCTGGAAAATTTGCCAAGGCCCTCAAACCCTTCAACATCCGAGTAGCACACAAACCCATATCCCAAATCGGAAGAGCACTACCCAACTTCAAGAGATACTACATACCCAAACTTGCATCCCCCGGTGTCTACAAGACCACATGCCAATGCCACAACACCTACATTGGCTGAACCATCCGCACCGTCCAAGAACAGATTAACGAACATGTAAAAGATGCCAAAAACGACACACCTAAATCAGGCCTCTCCCAACACCTCCACTCCACTAACCACACCATCTCCTCTGTATCCATACTTCACCCAACCGGCTCTGTCATAGAGAACACCATCAAAGAAACCCATGCCATCATCCAGCAAAAACCAGCACTAAACCTGGACAATGGACAAGCACACCCAACTTGGCACCCTGTCCTCAGAAAGATCCCCGACCTGAAAAAGAAGAGATGCCATGCACATACTCGACCCCCCTCCAGCCACGCGGGGAACAGGAACGGCACATTACCGAACAACACGGCCCAGCCCCCCAACCCCCAACTGACAACGCCACCGGACAACAGGAAGCAGACGACGCAAACCAAGATGCGCGCGCCAGTGCTGCCGAACGGGAAAAATCGCAACTACCGCCGCCCGGGAACAAACAATGTAGTGACGCGGTACCATCTCCGCTTCAAACGCCGTACCCTTTTGTGAATGAAGACAGTGGATCTTCGAAATTAATAGGATTGAACAATTAAATTGTGCAACGCGGAAGTACGAAATCTTTTAAATTTCACGTAAGTAATCAGCCTGACTAGCTGTGCTTAAAATGGACTTTCTGGTTAGATATATGTATATTTGTAGAGCAGTGGCCTATTCTCCTTGTTACCATGTTTACCAACGGTAAACCAACTTTTCTCATATATTTTTATTAGGGCATACCGATGCCGATGTATCTGTATTGGCCGATACCAGCTAATACTTTTCCAGCATTTTAGTCTTTCACGGGGCATACAAAAATGCTACATGACACTTTTGCAGAGTCTAATTATCCTAGAAAATTGCCAAATTCGAACTTTTAAATATTTTGCACCATTTTTGCATGAAAATGTGGATTTTGTGATCACATAACATGTATTTTAATATTCCGATGTAATTCTTGAATATTAAAAAAAAAAAAATAATCTGTAAATTGATGTATAATTGGAGTAGAATAATTACACACTAATATTGATTAATATTTTGAACAACTTTCAATTATTCCAATTTTCAAGTATCGGTATTGGTGGGAATTGTTAAAAGTATCAGCCCTAATTTTATACCTTTAACTTTTAATTATGGGAAATTGCTTGCAAACTATTAAAACATGCTTTTAAACCTGAATTTAAATATATTATTTAAAGAACTTTAAGTCTGGTTTATGTACCCCACTGATCATTCTCCATTGCACCCTTCTGGCATCCAGGGAGGATGGAGGGAACCGAAGAAAAAGTGGGCAGCCTGCATGGTCATATTCTTCTTGGGAAAGAACATTGGTGGAAGAAAACTGCTTGTTCCTTCTGTTTATGTGTTGTTACATGAAGGGAAAGGGAAAAGTCAGGTCCTTTTTTAAGTTAAAAAAAAGGGAAATTTTATGAAAAATACCGAAATTGCAGGAAAATTTGAAATTTTCAGACTCGTGTTTAAGTTTTACTTGCATTCCTGCATTGGTGTTTTATTTCGGACATTTTATCCAAATTTCAATTGTGAAAAATTAGGATGAGTTATATTTGCAACCTGAAAAAAATTATGACATTTCGTCAAATCATATGCTGTTAAAAATGTGCTGATTTCTCATTTGAAATAATGATAATGCAACAATAGCATTGTTGTTTCTAACTGGCCATTGTAAAAACTGTCGGCATTATTGATAATGTACTCTTTGATTTTATGAAGATTGTGTTCGTTCTTCTCTAAGCTTATACACACAGGTATTCATTTCTACTAAAGTGGATCTACAGGTTTGTCGCCAATATGAATGATCGTGTGGAGAAGAAGGCATCATCAAGCCTGGGAATAAGGCGTAGTTACGATGCAAGTTTCAAACTTGCAGTTGTTCGTTACGCTAAAGTCACAAGCAACAGAGAGTCCGGAAGGAAAAATGGACTTGACGAATCTAAAATAAAATATGTACCTACCTAATTATATTTCCCTGAATCTGCCAGTAAATGGTTACCGGTATTTTCTTTTCTTCCCTCAGCGTATATTCGGGAATCATCTTTTTTTTCTTTTCGCTCCTTCAAATTTTAGGGTGCAGCTTATATTTGGGGGTGGCTTATATTCGGGACAATACGGTATATCTAATTAATCTAGATGTGGGGTTGTATAATAAATATATACATAAATAAGAATTGTTGAGGCCGGCCTCCATGGTGGAGTGGTTAGCACAGCACACTACGGCACCAGGGGTCCCAGGTTCGAATCCCGTCCTAGGGATGAATGCTCTGTGTGAGTGTTCATCAATTTCATCGTATTATTACTCGTCATCATCTTCGCAATTAGTCAAAAGTGGCAGAAAAACATAATAAAATACACCAAATTAATCAATCAAGAATTGTTGTGGTAAACATGGTCCAACTTTTCAGGGTCCATAACTGTTATTAGCTGGCTACAAATTAATTTTGGCCATATTGCATCTGACTACTACATGTGAGACCTGGAGTGGAAGATATCAGGTAGGGATTTATCTGGCAATACCTGCATAGAACGGCTGTGGGATTCACTCAGCCTCTAATCAGTGCGTAACTGGGGAGGGGTCAAAGTCAGCCAGAACGTGATGGTTATCTCGTCACTTCCAGTGTGGCCTAGATCATGAAAATAAAGCTTTACCTGTATATTTTTAAATTGTGTTAGTGGAAATTTCTGTCACATTCTTGTTCTTAATACTATACGTAAAGGTATCATCAATACACGTTGTTTTGGTCACACCCCTGAAAAACCTATAATCCAGGTTCTCTTCGTATGCATAAAAATGAATACATATGCATTGAAGCTTCAAATTTATGTTGAGGATGCTGTGTTTCTTCAGATTTAAATATAATTCATGTTCTTTTCTTTTCAGGAACATTCCATATTTTGAGGAGACTCAGAGGTTTACAGTTACCCTTCCAAATGCTTGGAATTTTGCTTTCCACTTTCCTTCTATTATGAGGATTTATCTCTTAATTTTGTTTTTCCCAGGTAAGTACTCAGATTTAGATATAACATGCTGAAGTACTATGTGTGTGTGTGTGTGTGTATGTACAGGGTATAGACTAATAATAGAATTGTACCATGGGTCACTAATAGTGCACGTAGCAAAAATGGATAGAGGGAGTTGTTGGAAATATGTGGATTTCAATTTGAAGTGCTTGAATTTTCAACGTACCATGCACCATTCAGGCTGTATACTTGTACGAGCCTCAATGATAGCCAAAAATGCCATGTTGCCATATACATCCAGCAACTGGCAATGAATTTCTGTGTTCCAAAATTGAATCACAGCATGGGCCTCCTGTTGGATTATTGTTGCAGTACACTGTGCTGCTAACTGACATGGAGTTTCCAATTGACAAAAATGGAATATTCTGCACTCATTCCAATCACCTCGACTTTAATGAAACTACATCTTGTGAATGTACTTTTGGGACACCCCTCGTATGTTTAAAAAAATCTGTATACTTTGGTGTTTTGTACCTATTTTCTCCCACGTGGGACATTGCCATGTATGGAGATACTGGTCGTAGTTGAACCTATGTGTATCATTGAGGTAATAGTTAAATATTTTATCACTAGGTGTTCAGTGATGCTTAGAGGCACATATTTTTGGTAAATAAAATAGCAAAATTTCGGTACAAAAACAAAGTCAATTTTGGGTTCAAAAGCGGTAAATAAAATAAAATTTCGCTGTTATAGCGATTAAAAAGCAATATATGAAATGACATTTTGGTTCTAAAAATGTGAATATAATCCTAAATTTGATTTAAAAACTGCACTTAAGATACAAAATAGCATATTTATGTCGTTACCAGAATATTTAGTTTATTCCTTTATAAAGGGGTCCATTTTTGCTTCTCAAATATTTACAGCAGAATTGATTAATTTTCCATGAATTGCATAATTCACAGGATAATTCTGACTTCAGAAAGTGTTACTTCGGTAAATAAACTCTACATTTCGTGTTTGAGTCTATTTCGCATTTTGCAGTTCATGGCTACGAAAATGCACCTCACATCTTTCAGAAACATGAAAAATTAACATTACAATTTGTTATTTCACATTTTGTGTTTTCGTCAGAAATGAAATATGGATGCCTCTAGTGATGCTCCTTTCATCTGTAGCCTTGTACGTTGCAAGGAGCCTTTGTAAATATTTCTTTCAAATACCACTTTCATTATTATTGTTATTTTCAGCACTGTATGCCATGATGTCCCATATGTACAGAGAACGGGTGAAGAGATTGGGACCCAAGAGCTGGAAAGCCAAAGTCCACTGATACATGTAAGACATGTAAGTCTGCTGTAATGGGAAAAGCACCACGTTAGCTGTGGTGAAAGATCTCGATTCTGGGATTGTGGATGGAAGAATTGTCGAGGGGAGCAACATCACCTGTGGGACTTGATGTTTTATCGGAGAGGTACAATATCTACATGACAATGTTTTTGTTTAGTGTAGGAGGGACTATGTTGTCAGGAAAACGTAAATCTGAATGTGCCAGTTTCTAAAAATCGCTTTACTTTGCACTCTTCTTGCCAGGGATCATGTATAGTAGTTTCAAATATGTATATGTAAATACATACTAAAACAAACTAGCGTTATTCACAAAAAACACTTTCGAACTTGTAAAGCCATGCTCTTGCATTTTCTATAGATTTACGAACAAAGTTTATTATAATTTTAATAGGGACATATTTTCATGTAAAACTGAAAAGAATGTTTGTGGTGAGAATGTTCTGTTGTTCTATTGCATTGGTTGTATAGTGGTTGTGTCATGTGTTCTAAGATTTCAACATGGTTCTTAATGTGTCACTGTATTTGAACAAGTCTTGTAAAAAATAAAAGGTTGGACAAGAGCTAGGTTATATTTTACAACCTGCATTAGTTTATTAAACACAATGTTCAGTTCAATGTATGGGACACGTTAAATTAGTTCTTTGTTTTCATGTGATTTTGTGAATAGCATTTCTTTGCTGCAGGCTTTTCCATAGAGGGGAAAACTTGACGTTTCTGAGTGTAATCCACTCCCACTTTTTCCTTGGTAAGGGTAGCATATGCCCCAAGCTCCGAGGCAGGCATGAAAGTGGTCTTAGGTTTAACCCCATGGGAGCTCCAAATTTTCAGCGTTAACCTATCACCATGAGGACAATTGGGGAGCTACTTGAAAGCAATAGTAGCGAATCCTAGTCTCGAAAGCTAGAAAATAGCATGTGACTACAAGTCACCCAGTAAAAAAGCTACTTGGCAGGCCTTGCACCATAGGGTTTTAGATTTAGCAACCTGTGCTACTTGTGGCATATTTTAGCATACACATGAGTATATCCACATGTAAATTCTGTCAAACTGAAATCTACAGCTACCAACAAGACTGCCTTACACTCGATCTCCCAAGAGTGAGAAAAGTGTGCACAGGATTGGCAAAAATTTTGTCAACCCAGTTCGTCATTTCTGGAAAAATGTACCACAAGGTTATTAGTAAAAATCTTTAACAAACCCAGTTCTTCCTGGTTTTGTGTGTGGGATGTCAACTTTTACATGGTAGTTTCTGTAGGAAGAGGACAGGAAAAGGATGTTCAGTTGGGGCAAATAGAATAAGACATAGAAAGCATTACAGTTCTCACCCGAAATAGGTGCAGGATGAAAACCATGATGCTACAGGAAGGAAAAAGTAGCTGCCATTCTGACCCCTTTACACAGGAGGGTGAATAAAAACCAAGCTTTGTGTAAAATGCACTATTACATTCATTCTCCACTACCATCTCCTCACCCTTATCGCTTTGAGATGGAAGGAACATCATACTTCTCAGGTGATAAGTTTGATTTTTTCCTTTTAGTTAGCTAATGAAAATGTTGGATAGAAATTAAGTGAAAAATGCAGGTTCCATCAGGCTTTGAACCAAGGTCACAGGCATTTTGTGTCGTTAATTACCAACTAAGCTACCAAGTGAGCTCTGGTTTCACCTGTCAGTGATACTGCAATGAGATCTGTTGCCATTATGTACTAAAATCTGTGTTCATTCTAGCTTCCTCTTGCTTCGGACAGAAGCAGAGTGGTTACCACAGAATACTACAATGCCAAGAGGTACAAGGTTCCCAATCCCAGCCTTGACATGAGTGTTCTTTGTGAATGTCCCATCATCACTCATCCTCATCTTCGCAATTATCCACAAAGTGGCAGAAAACTAAGTAAAATAAACCAAATCAATTAATCTACCACTCAAAGCCATATGCTTCAGGTTTGAATTTTGAGAGAAGCATGTTGGAGGTGTTTAACTATAATTTATTAAATACGGAGAAACTAGTACTCACTTTTATCCGCGAAGCTGTTTTTTCTTCTTTTTCGATTAATTTCAGTGGCCACTGCCACCATCCTCGTTGGAACTTGCTGCGCTGTTGCTTGGCGTGCGTCTTTTGTTCGTAGTTCTCTGGCTGCCGTTAGGTGCGCTGTGCGTCTTGGTACGTCGTCTGCTATTTCCGGGCGATAACTGCTGCAGTAGTGGAATCCAAGTATTCAGTGGCCACTGAAATTAATCGAAAAAGAAGAAAAAACAGCTTCGCGGATAAAAGTGAGTACTAGTTTCTCCGTATTTATATACTACCGCGTCTCTCTTTTCCCAATCATGAATATAATTTATTGTAATAAAGATGGTGGCCAGCAGTAGAAAGCTGTCAGATCGCGCTCTGAATTTGATTGGCTTTTCTACGATCTCAGTTTATTTCTTTGCACGAGTGTTAGGCTCTTAATTTTGAAGTGTCAATGGTAAAATCAATAGCTCAAATGAGTGGAAATGCTGAGAAAGATGATATGTGGTTCCAGTGGCAGGCATCCTCCCAATGCTCTGCTTCACCGAGGAAGACACGTGGAACAGACAGCAGCCAAGGTAAGCCCTCGCTTCACCGGCTATTGGATTTCATTTTCCTTGTGCTCTTGTGTGGGAATGTTAAGCTTAACCCAGGCCAATGGAAAACAAATTCTGTGCTTACTATCAAAATGTGCAGAGCATTAAATAGAAACTCATTGACTGGAGATGGAAGATTCTATGGAGCAAGGCATTATTTAGAACTGTCATCTTGAAAACAATTCATAGGGCCTCCCCGATGGTGCAGTGGTAGCGTTGTTGCCTTGTAATCAAGGGGTCCTAGGTTCAATACACAGTCGAGGCACATAGTGGTTCGGTTGGAATCCACTTTAAACGGTAGGTCCAGTTCTTATTAGCCTTCCTGTGCATAAAGTGGACTTAAAACACCAACTCAATCATAACAATTCATCATATACACGAAGGACAGAGGATCAAGGTGCAGAAGAGTGATGCTTTGTGTGAATAACAAATGGAAGTGTGTGCTTCAAAGTGATCTGGATTGTGATTGTGAAATTCTATGGGTCTAGGTAAAAAAAAATCAAATTATTCATTGGGTGTTTTTACAGGCCACAGAAAGCTTTCCCTGCAGCAGTAATGGAGGCTTGTTACGATTCTGTGCTCTCAGCATCCTCTATGGGGAATGTAATTCTTTTCGGTAACTTGAATCTTTCAATCACGTGGACAGACTCCACGCATGGCATTGCAAAAGCCATATCTGGTTCATATTATTCACCACTTCATTACCAAGTCACCTTCATTAACAAGCAAATAATATTTTTTTGTTAATAGAATCCATGTTTCACTTTTAAAATGCTAATTTATCAATAGGCTGTAATAAATTATTATTATGATGATTCTTTAATGATCAGTTAAATCAGTAATTTGGACCCTTTGACTAGTTCACCCACCTGTGTTGCTCTGCCAAATGAAGTAGTGAGCCAACCTGGTTTCACGTGATTTTTACGCTTCTGCTGCTTTACCTGTGTGGAACTGGTTGTTTCCCTGTTACCACAAAGGGATCTATTGTCGTTAAAATGCTGACGACATCAATGACAAAATGAAAAGTTTAAAGATTAACTGTTAACACAAGAAAACTAAGTAACCTCTAAGGATTTAATTGTAGCTTTCCTGGCAACGTAATTCAAACAAGTATTCTCGTGTTATCAGCTAGGAATAGTTGTAGGATTTGATTGATTTGAAATTTTTGGTTACTTCGATACGTATGGCCACTCTGCACCATTCTAAGTACCTTGAAAGATCCCCTTATCTAAACCCTTACCTTAAAATTTAAAAAATTAAACAAAAATTGTGAGAAGAGCCCCTTGAGAAAGGTTAAAAATGCAAATTGTAAAGGGGCCTGCACAGTACAACACAGCAGATTAAAAAGGTAAGAATAGTTTAAAAACTTCCTCATAAATAGTGTAAAAAGTGCCCGCTCTTCTGAAAAAGCTAAAAACATTTGCTAAAAACCTGCGAGGAGCTTTATGAAGATTTCCCATCAAAGCAACAAGGGACATATGACACTCGAGACCAACCAATCGAATGCAGGCTTATGCAGTGTGATATATTGCTTTCCTGAAACAGAAATAACAAAGGAACAAATATCTGCTGGAAATACAAACAAAAAAAATTAAGTGTTATAGCAGGGTGTCTAACAAAATAAGAAATCCCAAATTCTTGACTTTTTCATGACCTTTCCCCACCCCTTTTTCTTAGCATTTATTTAATCCCCCTACTTAGGTATAGTTGCAAAATTAAGAAAATATTTTTATTCAATGAAAAAACCCTACCACAAGGGAAAGCTGAAGCTGTACTTTAACAGGAGATTTAGACTGGCTTTAATTATAATTAATTATTAATACAAGTAAAAATTAATGCTTCTGGCTTCATCCTGGAACGGAAGTGGCTACATTATTTACGCCGCGCGGTCTGACGAAAGTAAGCCCAGTGTCGCCGAGGCTTTGAGCACGAAATTTGAATTCGTATACATAATGGAGAAAAATCGTAATAACTCTGGCAATATGGGACCAATCTACTTTGGATAACTTTTGTTTTGCAGGTAATACATCGGAGCATGCAACCATGTAAAATTTGGATGCCCCAACCACGGGGGGGTTACGGGCAGGGGCTGCATCCCCCAAATTTCAATGAAAAAACATAAAAATGAGGAGTTTGCCCCCTCTTCTCCAACTACTTTGGGGAGAAAACCAGAACTTTTGCTTTTTTTTTCAAAGAATGGACCTTCCGCAACAGAATGAAACTTGATTCATGTTTGTGGGTGCAATACAATTTGAATAATAAGGCAAAACGTAAAACTCTGTTTTTTTCCTCAAAACAGTGAATTTGCATATTATTCATAAAATTGTTATAACTCTGACACTATGGGACTAATCTACTTCGGATAACTTTTGTTTTGCAGGTAGAACATCAGTGCATGTAACCAAGTAAAATTTGGATGCCCCAACCATAGGGGGCTTACGGGCGGGGGCTACATCCCCCGAATTTCAATGAAAAAATCATAAAAATGTGGAGTTTGCCCCCTCTTCTCCAGCTACTTTGCGGAGAAAACCCGAATTTTCCCTTTTTTTCCTTCGCACTTGCATCTTGTGTAGCTACTGTGAATCTATTTCTTCCCTGTTGATTCGGCTCTTTGTGGAAATATGCCCGGAAGGAAACGATAGTGCCTTAGGGAAATCGATGAGCTGTTATATGATACGAACTGTTTATGGTGAGGCCTTTCCTAACAGAGGAGGGAAGGGAGCATTTGCAATCGTTTGTTTTGTCTCTACTTCTGGATAGACTCACGCTTCTGGCACCTCTGGCTAGGCTATCGTCAAGCATCATTGCATTTCTAACATAGAGGCCAAACCTCATCCAATCCCCTCTCTCCTTGCCCCCCCCCCCCCCCCTCTGCCACTACTTCAGCTGGATTACCAGGTCTAAACACAAAGAAGAATGTGTGCCTTATCAATACTAAATCACAGCGTTGAAAGCTTGGAGGAAAACAGCATCGTAAATACCAAGCATTTATTGTGTCTGTCAACTGACGAGAGCCAACATGTGAGCCCAAGCCCTTCCGAGAAAGGAGGGGGGGGAGAGTTGGAATTTTCGTAAACACGATTGCAAAACATGTTCCCCGAACGAACTGTCAGTGTTTCAACCTCAATATATAAATATAAGTGTGGCAAACCCTCGATAATTGTATCTAAAGCTGTTTGTAACATGTGTGTTACAGCGGCTACAAGGGACATACTTTTTTTGTAACATATGTGTTACGGGGGCGGACTAAGGGTTAATGTTTTTACAAAACTTCACACATACAAGAATGTAATTCTTAAGAAACAAAGAGAATAAATCTTAACCACAATCAATACAATTTTAACAAATCCTAGTACACGTATATACCAATGTAAAAAATAAAAAGTCTTGACCTAACTAGATTTCTTGACAAATTGTGTAAATATAATACTTCATTTTTTTAAAATGTATTTTTTAAAGAGATGGGGCCTAATGCTTGTGATCTGATCTGAAATGTGATTAACATAATAGTTCATCTTTTCATCAAGAGATGTTGTCACATCATACACACTTAAAAGAGGTATTCTCCCAGTACACTAGTGCAGTCTTTTCACAAAAGGTGAACTATTATGTTTATCGAATTTGTTACCAACCTCACGTTGAAAACGAACAATATTACTACATTTGGTAAACATAGTGGTTCACCCTTTCGTCAATGGATGGTGCTAATGCTTATAATCTGGTATGGAATTTGATAGACGTGATAGTTCACCTTTTCGTCAATCGATGGTGCTAATGCTTGTGCTCGGATGCCTAATGCTTATAATCAGATCTGAAATTCGATAGACATGATAGTTCACCTTTTGTCAATAGATGGTGCTAATGCTTGTGATCGGATGCCTAATGCATATAATCAGATCTGAAATTCGATAGACATGATAGTTCACCTTTTGTCAATAGATGGTGCTAATGCTTGTAATCTGATATGAAATTTTATAAACATAATAGTTCACCTTTATATCAAGAGATGGCATGGTGCTAGTGTGCTGGGAGAATACCTCTTAGGTTCTTATGATCTAATACCAAATTCAAGTTGGAAAACAAGCTATATCCTACGAATGTGCTGAATTTCATCATGAATTTGTATCAGGAGATCATACACACTTGAGATATTCTCCCAACACGGGTGCAGTCTTTTGACGAAAATGTGAAGTAGTTTATCAAATTTGTTATTACCAACCTCACGTTGAAAACTAACAAGATTACTACTGGTAAACACATTAGTTCACCTTCTCGTCAATAGATTATGCTAGTGCTTGTAATCTGATATGAAATTTCATACACACAATTTTTGTCAAGAGATGGCACTAATGTCTTGGAGAATCATACTATTTCTCTGAATTTCATCGTGAATTTGTTGTCCGGAGATCATACACACTTAAGAGGATGTTTATCGAATTTATTACCAACCTCACATTGAAAAAGAAAAAGAACTACATTTGGTAAACAAAATAGTTCACCTTTTCGACAAGAGATGGCGCAGGTGTGCCCTTAGGTGCTTATGATCTCCATATTAATAATTTAACAAGCCACAAATTGCATAATGTCAGCTTATAATCAGAAGGGTTATATGTTAGACTGGTACGGGAGAATTCACACCTAAGCAACAGGTGACATGTACCACTTGAGGATTTTACCAATCGAACGCAGGCTTGAATACCCTGCCATACTGCTACAGTGTGAAACGTTGCTGCTGATTGGTTCATTCCAATGACGTGTCTGTTGTTGATTCAGTGTGATTTCTCCCCAAAGAGGCACATTCCATAGTAATTCAGACCCCACTCCAAAATGTAGGTCCAACCCTGGGCATAGAGTACACTTGCAAACTAAATTACATTGCTAATTCTTGTTTTCATAACCAGTACGTTTGCAATAAAAAAAATTTTAAAAAACATTTTTTGAAGTGGAAATTTGTTCTTGGCTGAATAACAATTTGAATAAGTTAGGTTACAATATCAAATCTATTAATGAACTCACCATGCTAACACTGAAATAATTTTATTTCAAACTTTTGGAAATCCAAAATATTAACACATTAGAAACACTTTAATGACTAAAGTTCACTTGAAGAGATGACAAAAGGATGCCAAATTTCCTGGAACAGTTCACTAAGTAACAGTCTACAAGAGAACAATCCACATCCTATGTCCACAGGGCGTGGTACATCCTCAGGGCTGCACTTTTGTAAGGGGCATGTGCGTAGTATGAAATGATGTCGGGGTCAATGAGAGTATCTTCAGGGATGGTCTTGTACAGCCTCTCTCCATACAGGGTGCCCACCTCCCACCCCTCCACGTTAGCCATCAGCTTCTCTTCCTCTTCATAGTTTTTGCGCAGCTGCTTCAAGTACCTGTCGCATAAGAACATGAAATCAGTACATGCACATTAGGGTGGTCCTCAAAATTAAGTCATTTTTTGAGTTATCCTTTAAAATTATTCCTTCACTAACAAAACTCGTGTTCAAAGTTTGGAAGAAAATAAATAATATTTACACGTTGAGCACTGCATTTTTTATTTTAATTTTCCTTTTTTTTTAAAAAATATTTTTGTCAATACATCATCACACAGTCTCCTTCAGGATATCTTATAAACGGCAGAAGGAAAACAACAGACTATGGGAATGAGGACTACATACGCATACACTTCTCTAAAGGTTATCTGACCTTACTGAAATATTTATAAGTGCAGAATTCATTAAATTGGCAAAATAGCTCTTGAGCCCCAGCAAAGAGTAGCCGATTTTCCTGCAGGTGTCTTTATATATATATATATATATATATATATATATATATATATATATATATATATATATATATATATATATATATATATGTATATATATATATATATATATACCGTACGTCCATTTCGATCTGCAGCCGAGAGATTGGGAGAAACGTGGCGGCTGGCGCTGACGGAGGTGCCGACATTTGCGGCCTGTAATGCCCGCATATTTTTATGGACATATGCAGACATTTATATAAATATTGCAAAACTAGCACTAACCTGTGTTATAAGAGTTGTTCAAAGTGATGTCCACCTACATTCACACATTCCTGGCATCGTTTGATGAAATTTTGATTCACACGCAAAAGTTCTTCTTCCGTAATTCTTCCTAGTTCTGCCCTTATATTGTCTTTTAGTTCGTCGATGCTATGAGGGTTATTTCGGTAGACTCTATTTTTCAAGGTTCCCCACAAATAATAGTCACATACGGTAAGATCTGGCGAACGTGAAGGCCATAAAACTCTTGAAATTATTCTGTCATCAAACACCTCCCTTATAGCGTCCAAAGAATCAGCGGCGGTATGGGCTGTGGCCGAATCTTGTTGAAAATACTCATATTGTCTCTCATTATCTGATAACAACTGAAAAAACGGCGCGAGTATTTGTGTGCGGTACCTCTCTGAATTTATTGTGTCTTCAAAAAATATAGGCCCTATTATTCTTTTGGCACTTACAGCACACCACACACCAATTTTTGCATCGTGTAACGGAACTTCGTGTATTATTCGGGGATTTTCAGTGCTCCAGTATCTATTGTTCTGTGAACAAACATGACCACGCAAGTGAAACCATGCCTCATCCAAAAAAATTATTAACTGTGGATCAACAATACCATCTACAATATTCTGCAAAACCCAATTACAGAAATTTACTCTAATTACGTTGTCAGGGGGCCGTAATTCTTGCACTATAGAAACTCTGTACGGTTTTAATTTTAGTAGCTTAGTGGCTGTATGTGCTGATGATTTTGACACGCCCATCTCCTGTGAAACACGGCGTAGAGGTTTGTTTGGAGAACATTCTAACGCTGCACCAATTTCATCGAGTTTTGCTTCGGTTAGAATCCGTCGTTTTTGCTTAGGTGTTTTAAAATTTAACGATCCAGTTTCTCGTAATTTAAGGACAAGACGTCTAACCGTATCTCTATGTGGAGGTGAAACGCCTGGGAATTTCTGCACAAATTGCCTACACACGTCTCGACACGAGTCTGTTTTCACGTAAGTGTCATACATAAAAATTCTTTGTTCTAACCTGAACCTTGCGGCTGGCATTCCAATCGTCTGACTGACACAACACACATACACACTGCAATAACACAAACAAGTAACGGCAAGTAACCAAGAATAATACTCTTACGCACAGTACGAAATTAACACGCTCTTGGTTTACATCTGCCTGCCACTATATTCACAGCTCTGTAGTCGCGAAGAAACAAAAAACTTGAGCTAGGAGATTTCGGATTGCAAGGAAGCTCACGAACACCATTAGCTTTTAACGGTTCGTCTGCAGCATAATCTTGATACAGTGTTGCACATTCGAAACCTCCAAACGATCCCCATCGACACAAAACTCTTTCAAGGATATAAACTTAAGCAGGACGTTACTGGTCAAAACTATGATTAAAATGTTTTACAGAGTATTATCTGTGGCTCTTAATATAATTTCTAAAGCGTATTTATTTGTGTATATTAGGGTGGAACTTGGAAGAATTACAGAAGAACTTTAGCGTGTTATAACACACGTTAGTGCTCGTTTTGCAAGATGTCCACAAAAATATGCGGGCATTACAGGCCTCAAATGTCGGCATCTCCGTCAGCGCCGCCCGCCACATTTCTCCCGATCTCTCGGCTACAGATCGAAATGGACGCACTGTATATATATATATTAAACTTGTGAGTAATTCGCACAAACTTCATCATGTATTCAGGTGTCTTTACTACATGGAAAACACAGTGGTGAAAAATTTACATTCTTGCTTAGAACATGAAGTCAGAAACTATATTCCAGCATATCAATAAAAGGGGACAAAAGAAACATGTAAATACCAGGGACATTATCTGAGAATATTTGCAGTTTTGCACATTAAATTAGAAGCAGAGGTTTGAATCACTGCACTCGGTAGTGCTCCACCTGGAGAAAATCACTGTCCGGTCTGAACACTGAGAGGCATAATTACAAATAGTTTAGGCAAAATATGTCTAACAAAAAATAAAGTATTGTGCAATGTGCAAAAATTAATATTTACAGGGTTGATTTAAATCACTCATAACACTTTTGGTGAAAGTACATTACTCTCGTAATCATTTAATGGTGATTGTTAGGTTCTAAGATAGGAAAATAATGGAAATAAATTATATGTACTGATGGTGTGAAGCTCATATGAAAGGAAATGTAAACACAGAATTTCTCTCGATTTAAAATTCAATAATTTTATGGGCAAAAATAGCAAACATTTTGTGTAGAAAAATATACAAAATACTGATCATGTTAAACCATAAATAGTGTTAATATCATTAAACTAAATAAACATGGCATCTGACATTTTTTGAACTATCGTTAAAAATAATCTCCAAAATTCGGGTACAAAGACTATAAAAATATTTAAATTAATATTTTTAAGTTACAATTATAGATAGAGTACATCCAGAATGTTTTAGTTTCACTGGAAGAAAAGTTACTGAAATTATTATTAGTTTCATTAACAAACTCAACAAACATTTCCATGGTAGTTACAGTATCAGAAACAGAAAATTTTTATTTGCTTTAATCAAACTGTTCAAATATTTTACAGGGACATTTACTAGAAAAAACCTTTCTATAAAAATATATCTCTATGTGCATGGTGCCAAATATATTTAAGAAATATTTCTATTATAAAATAATAAAAATATCAGATAAAAAGTCACTTACGATAATGTGAGTCTCCATCTTTGATAATGCTACTTTTCAGAGGAACAACTGCCTCCTTCTTCAGGCACTTTTAGGCATGAGTCACTACCATGCCACGTCAAGTTTATCATTCAAGGAAAAGGTTATGCGGGTTGGAATGGAGATAGACAATTTGATAAAACTTGTTCCCTTTTAAAAATATATACCTGCCCCTTGTCATTGTTCATTAAAAATCCACAAAACCAGGTTAAAACGGATAAAAGTTACAAAATCAAAAACCCTCTGCCGTGCATATAGTCGCCAGCTATTGCTCCTGTGTGGAATCAACGAACTGACATTATTGTTAAGTGACTTTTTATCTGATATTTTTATTGTTTTATAATAGAAATATTTTTTTAAAAAAATATTTGTCAAACTGTGAGTAATTCGCACAAATCAAATTATGAATGGTGCCAAAAACCATGCAAGCAATTTTAAGCATGTTTCTTTTATTATTTTTTTTTTAAAAAAATCAGATTTCAATAAAAAAATCAACACAAATGATTTTTATCTGCCCTGGTACAAGCAGATGTTTCCTATATTTCAACCTTTAATATTAACACCTCTTTGCCAGCCCCCCCCCCCCCTTCCCTCCCATCCGAAATATATTAATAATATAAAAGATTGTGTGATTCCAATCCTATCTAAAAATTCTATTTCAATTAAACAGTTTATATATATTTTATTTAAGATGTGAAGTATAGATTTGCCATTTCACATATTGAAGTTTGAAATACTTCTACAAACACAAGTCACAAATGTTATGGGATATACTAAGCTACTAAAAATTGTTAATTGTATAAGGATTTGAATCTGTAATTTACCTAATAATCTTCAAGATATCTTTCCTTGCAATATTCTTCAGTCTGTCTAATAGATTGTTCTGCAAAGGACACTAACAAAGTTAACGGATTGATTTCGGTTTTATTTTCTACGCAGATTTCTTTTCCTTCCTCAATAAAAATAAAATCTAAACTGTGAAAAACTTGCCTCAGGGCATTTATAAATATGTATAAATTCGATGGAATTTGTTTTAATAAAAGTTGCAATTTTTCACGTGTACGGAGAAAAAATCATGCAGAATTCCTGAAGCCAATAATTCAAGAAATTCCCATTGAGTAGCCACCCTGATTTATCATAATGTGCAGAGAAAATGTAATTGTAACATGGGAAAGTGGTCATTTGCGTATCATCAACATGTTTCTAGACGTTTGCTTCCAGTGAACTTTTAGAGCAGTTTGTAAAATTCCAGTGTCTGAGGTATTTTTTCAAGGAATTAGACAACGTGGTT